>NC_140495.1:54650126-55250126 GCF_964271855.1 Acomys minous
TCAGCTTCGCTGAGGTTGTCCTTGTATGTCACCTTAAGGTCTTTTTGGGACAGTCTTTCATTCGTAAATGGTTTTCATAGACTTCTTGGTGCTCAGGGGTGCTTAGTGAATGCACCCAGCTCATGTTACCCAGAACAAATGTTTGCCCAAAGGAGGACCCACAGACACGGTCCTCACCTCCTCTGAAAGCCTGTGTGACACAACAGTTGCTACCTTGGCACAGATGCTCTCTGAACTCAGTTTCTATCTCTTAACGTGAGGAAGAGAGTCTTTAGTACCCGGCATGTGCTGTGTTGGCTTCTGATTGGTTTGTTATTGGAATGGAGGACTGCCCAGGGTTTGGGTTCTGGTAGCTGTTGTCCGCCATCACTGTAGTATAGGGTAGTGGGAGGAAGCTTTTCCTTAGCTGCAGCTGCGTAACTGCTGTGTGACCTTGGGTACTTCCCTAACTATATTGACCCTCAGTAGGTGGATCTGTAAATACACAACAGGGTTACTGTGCAGAAGGAAACTCAGGTAGCTAATACAGCTCAGCCTGGGACACACAGGAGCCCAAAGTAACAGACATAGTAGATCAACAACAACAGTGTTCACCTGTCTAATGTGGTTGACAACATCAAATGAATTGTTAGTGGTTTGTTTGCACAACTTAGGCTCAGGGAAGCCACTTAGAACATGGAGTTGCTGCCCATCTATGAAGATGTTGCTTTCAGAAAGGGCCACGTACCTGCAAGTTGCTACCAAACAGCACGCCCCGATCAGCTGTCCCGGTGAGCTAACTGCTTCCGTGACCTGTTGCTGGGCCTTTGATCCAGGGGAGAAGTCTCCATGCCAGTGTTGCCCCGGGAGCATGCAGGTGTCTGTTCCTTGAACACTCCTACATCAGAAGCTACTTGCCATGGCTGTTCCGCAAGGAGTGTAACACCAGCAGGGGCACACTTGTCCTCCAAAACACCTTGCCTTATGACTGCATGACTGCTTCAAAATCTGGATGCATATTGTGTGTGGAGTGCATATGTATGTACGTGTGTGTGTGTATGTGTGTGTGTACACAGATACATGAGCATTCAGAGCCCAAAGGAAGATGCCCCCCCCCTCTTTTTTTTTTAAAGATTTATTTATTTAATGTATGAATATGCATGTATACTTGCTTGCCAGAAGAGGACACCAGATCACATTATAGATGGCTGTGAGCCACCATGTGATTGCTGGGAATTGAACTCAGGACCTTTGGAAGAGCAGTCAGTGCTCTTAACCACTGAGCCATCCCTCCAGCCCTGTCTCTCTCTCTCTCTCTCTCTCTCTCTCTCTCTCTCTCTCTCTCTCTCTCGACAGGGTCTCTCATTGAACCTGGCGCACTCACAGTCTATTTGCTTAGTTGATGGCCAGCAAGCCAAGCATTCCTCAGTGCAGGGGTCACAAGTGCGGCTGCTGAGGCTGGACAGAGTGTTCCATGTGATTGCTGGGAATCTGAACTCACATATTAATGTAACGAGCAATGGGGCCCACCTAGTCCACCACCTCAGCATGGAATGTTGAACTTTTAAATGTAGACTTCATGACATAGAATATTTTCTATTTTTATTAGACTCAACTTACACATTTTCAGTCAGAAAACCTTAAAATAAAGTTGCTTTGGACGAGGGGGTGCATTCTTAAAATATTTTTTAAAGTTTATAAAATTCTTTAGACATAGAACTAACCATGCCAGAGCAGACAGTGTTATTTTGTAATATTCCGAGGGATTGATAACGCAAGGATGGAGACAGCGCCATTCTTGTCATGAACCTTTGCTGGCACACAGAAAGTTTTGTCAGTGGCTGGCATTGTGTTTCTCAGACTTGCCTGGTAAGTCTGATCCTGGAGGTAAAAATTCTTTTCTGGTAGGATCTGCTGCAGTTGCTTTAGACCGAGGGAAGATCTGCTTTGGCTGGGTCGGGCTCTGTGCCTCAGTGCCACCCCACTTCCCTGGGCTTTGCTCCCGAGGCCCTTTGCTATGCTTCTATCCTGTGACCCCTGTGACCTCGGGTGAGTCAGCTCACCTTCCCTGGCTGGTTTCCTCATTCTTAAAGCCATGGCTGGGGCAGCCAGATGATCCCCAAGTGAGCCATCTGAGAAGCAACATGAACTCCCGGGCTTCCTAACACGGTGCCCACTTTCCAGCAGGAAGGGAGACAGGTACAGAAAGAAGCGCTTTCTCATGCTCAGCATCTCTCTGCACCTCTGTGGTCCTCACTTCTCTTCACAGCGGCTCCTCCCTTCCCTTCAAGTGAACCAAACCACGTTGTTTATGATTCTCATTTTTGCCAGCGAGCTCCCCACAGGATTTACTTTACTGATGGTTTCTGGCATCTGGTCACTGTGTTCATCTTCAGTTTCTTTCATTTTCATCCCTTGCCTGGTAAAACATCATCCCATCCAAGAGACGGATGTTGCAAATCCTACTCCTGATGGACAATGGTCTGGCTTCTCATCCATCTGATAGGATTCTCTGGTGTCTGTCACCTTATCCCGAACATCCAGCAACCTACGTGGTGAAATGTTTTTCCACAATTGACAAACTTAGAAATAGGTTAGGGCAGACCAGGCCTGAACCTCAGCAAAAGCCAGAGATCTTGGCAGCAATTACTCTTAAGATCTTCAAACCCTACATGTTCATAGTCTACCAATACGCATTGAGGTTAGGGTAATTTTTCCCACTTGTGAAGAATGATTCTTTGCAAAGAAATAGCTCACTGAGCAGGCACAAAGGGTGTGGAGAGGCACCTTGATTCCTGTGGGTGTTCCTGACAGGGCGGAGTCAGGGAGAGCATCAGCTGTAAACAAGTGCACTCTACAGTTGAGTAAACAGACAGCTACAGGAAAAATCACAGGTCACATTTGCCTGTGGGGGCTTTCAGGAAACAAGGGAAAAGCAGATAAACTTCGTGGGCCAGGACAAGGTCAGCCAGTCCAGGGGCCTCTGGCATCCTGCTGGGACTTTTGCTTGGAGCCGACACACGGTGAGGCGGGGTCCTTCTGCAAGGCCACTCCCTGTGGACTGGAAGCATTACACCCCTCCAAGGGCAACGCTTGTCTATTCCTTTTCGGGCGTGTCCTCTCCAAACTCTGAATGAAAAGAGCCAGGTGCAGAGGGATAGAGAGGAGGCGCCTGCGACTGGGCTGAAGGTATCTGCTAAGGAGGCAGAGCTCCAGAGTATTTCCTGGTACAGCAGCAGCCCTCTTCAGGAAGCCCCAGTCCCTGGAGAGCTTGCAGCCTCTTCGCTACCCACTGCTGCTTCCTACAGCCTCCCGCTTCACCTGAATTTCCTTCCGGCTCTGCTGTTTTCCATACTACTCACTGAAACATGAAGTGAACTTCCGGACCTCCTGTGAGACAAAGCCTACTGCAGCCTACAGGGTTCTTCCGGCATCGTGTGCTTCTGTGAGAGCAAGCTGGCAAAAATCTACCCTGTCGGACTGAAATCATTGCTACCCCATGGCAGCTATGGATGTGAGCTGCAACTTCTCCTCCACAGACTGCAGCCTCCTAGGGATCCGGGACCAGGTTGTTCATTTCTGCACCCCCTCTGTGCTTGGCACCTTTCAGTCTCATAATAAATGTCTACAGGGCAGAGTGGGAGAGAACCGTTCTGGCTGACTGGGCCTGAGCATCTGCTGCTCAGCCCCGTGGTACCCAGACTGCTTGTTAGAATGACGCTCATTCGCTCCAAGATGCCAGCCTCCGACAGGCTCCTTTGTTCACTAGGACTTAGGACTGTCACCAGAGGAAAGGGTGACCTTCACACAGACTTTCCTTATGCTGCCATGAGAACGAAGGCACAGAGAGAAGAAAATGAGCAACTGTGCTCGGGGACATTTTAGATCCAGCGTGTGGCAGTACGGATGCGGGAGGAGATGGTTTTCGTGGCTGGTTCACAGGGGAGCCCTGGCTCAAGGGCTGGCTCTGGGAATCTGCGCAGTAGAAGCAGCTCCTTGCACATGGGCCACGCTCTTATGCAGATGGTGTGTGTGGGCGGCACATAAATGTGACCTTGCCTCCTTCAGAGGTCAGGCCTGTTGAGAGGTTTCAAGTGACCAAGAAAGCCGATCCAATGTCTGCTTTTATGGTGTGCAGGCCGTAACCCTGCGCTGCAGACGTTCAGCCAAGAGCTGAACCAGTTTCCCTCTAGGCCAGGGCACCATCCCAGCAACCCCTGTCCCTCCCCGCCCCCCCCCCCAATGCCCTTGCCCTTGGGGGAAACCGACAAATCAGTGGCTGTGGGCAGAGGTCGGTTTAGTCACTGGGATAAAGTCCTTGAGCCAGCCTGAGGCACCAGACAGTTCTCAGTTCATTTCTAAAATTGGAAAGTAATGTTTACCTTGCCTACTGCCCCTCCCCTTCACGGAGCAAGCCCGGAGTCCTCTGGCCCCGTTACAGTCTGGCGAGGGGCACTCTCAGCTCACGTCCAGCATATCTTCACGACATTCATGCTTTCTCCTCTGTCCTTATGTGCATCTCTTGTGCTCTCCTCCCACGGCAAAGTCTGCATGGTCAGATAAGAAATGTGTTGAGCCGGGCGTGGTGGCGCACGCCTCTAATTCCATCCCTCAGGAGGCAGAGGCAGGCAGATGGCTGTGAGTTCGAGGCCAGCTTGGTCCAGGACAGCCAAGGGTACACAGAGAAACCCTGTCTCGAAGAAAAACCAACCAATCAACCAAACAAACAAACGAAAAGAAACGTGTCTGCTCCCTCTAGCACACGGTGTCATCCATGCCTTGGCTGCGGGGAATCCCGGGAGGGTTCTTCCAATGAGCAAAGGAAGGGAAGCAATCTAGAGATTTCAAAAACCGTGAAAAGCTTTTTCAAAAAGTGAGAGATCGCATGTAATGATCTAAAGATGAAATTTGCCAAGTGATTAGGAAGACATAACTCCTTAGAGGGTAAGGGTGAAAGGAGTATTCCCTTCTTTTTCTCTCTCTTATGTGTTTGCATGTGCGCCTTCTGGTGCTGAGGCACGAGTGCGGAGGTGCAAGGCTGACAGTGGGAATCTTCCTCCGTTGCTATCCACGCTTCATTGGTGCTGGGTGTGACTGGGTGTGAGTGACTTCAGAGCTGGGTGACGTGGCTGGACTGGCCAGCAGCTCGCTCTGAGGACCCTTCTCGCTACCTTCCCTGCACCTTTGCATGGCAAATGCTGTAACCACAAGCCATCTGCAGAGACCTTTCCCTTCTAAGCATGCCTGGCTATCCTTCAAACTGCTCAGGGGACTGTACTGTATTTTTAAATCCTTTCAAGTCATCATTGCTTGGCATATTTTGGACATAAATTTTTTTTAAAGATGAAATTATCACTGGGCAGTGGTGGTGCATGCTTTTGATCCCAGGACTTGGGAGGCAGAGGCAGGCAGATCTCTGGGTTCTAGGCCAGCCCAGCCTGGTCTATCTAGTAAGTTCCAGGCAGCCAGGGCTACATAGAGAAACCCTGTCTCAAAAAATCAAAGAGATAGACTTTCTCTTATTATTTTGATTATTAAGAAGTGGCTCATGCACTGGGTGTGGTGGTGCACACCTTTAATCCCAGGACTGGGGAGGCAGAGGCAGGCTGTGAGTTCGAGGACAGCCTGATCTACAAAGCTAGTCCCAGACAACCAAGGCTACACATAGAAACCTGGTCTCGAAAAACCAAAAAATAAATAAAAGAAAATAAAAAATGAAGGAAGTGGCTCATGTTTAATGTAAACAACATAGATACATAAAATAGAAAGTATAAAGGTAACTAGATCTTCTTCCAAGAGTTAACCTACTGGTCTTTTTCCATAGTTTTAATGCAGTGTGACACACGACATAATTATAGTTCCTGATCCATTCTATCTGAATTGGCTTTTAAAAACTAGTACAACGTCACAGCCTCCATTGCACAAGGACACAAGTAGGTCCCATTGTTCCTCAGCAGCCACACAGCCCCCACCCCCTCCACTGCTGGAACTTGGCAGATCTTGTTTCTTGCTGTTACAGGCTGCACTGCAGTGAAATCCTTGCACACAAATCTCTGCCATGTGTTTCTCCAGTTACCCTTAACTGTGGAACTTGTAGGTTCAAGGGCATGAGCATTTAACATTTTGAAAGCTGCATTTTCATCCAAAACCTTCCTGATCTGCTTTCCCAATCTCTAGTCCCAAGGAGAAATGAACACATCCTGTTGGGCATCCCAGCCCCAACCCTGACTCATGTTGGAAAAAGCACAGTTGATGCGCTTCCATAGTGTGGTAGGTGGGGGAAACACTGTATACTTCCCAACTGTATTTATACACAAGACATGCATTCTTTTTAACCCTTCATAATAGTCTAAGGACTGAGTAAAAACCCTTAATTCTTGCTTTAGAATCTTAGCTGTAAAGCCTTGCCTTGGCTTTCACTGCAAGTCAGTGTGCGCCTCGTCAGCAGGAAAGGCCTTGAACTTTCCCCAAGAGCTTCTTTGCCTGAGCTGGAAAGGCCACCTGGGAAAGGACAAGGCCACCTGAGGAGGCGCCTCCCCCAGGCTCTGCACATCTTGAATTTTTGCCAACGTACAAAGAATGACCCGATTAGGGTGTTTAGTTTCTTCGGCTGACACAGGTCCTCTTTTCTGACCATGCCAAGTAGGAGAAGGAGGAGACAGGTGGCCCAGGGCATCAGTGTAAGCTCTGGGCTCTGGGCTGGTGACATAAACCCAGCGGATACTGTGGGACCCCCCCCGCAAACCTCCCCTACCCCCTCCCCACCCCCCACCCCACCCACGCTTCTGCCAGCATCTCATTTGGAGGCTGAGAGAGGACAGATCCAGGTGCTCTCACCACCTTCTTGCTGTGACCTTTGCATTTGCAAACTACCCCTCCAAGCTGCTCCTGTTACATAGAATTTAACTTGAACTATGGGGGCGGGGGGGGGGGGGTATTTGATAGTCCAAGGTTATCTTACTTCTTCCTGGTGGCTCAGCAGGAAAGTGGCTTTATATAGAAGCCAGAATGGAAAGTTCCATAGCTGTGATGCACCACAGGCTGGTTTGGGTGGAATGACTTGTAAGTGGTGAATGAAGGCAGCATAGGAATCTGGAGGGACCAGGGTCCCACTGGCCTGCGTGGTAGCCTGCAGCTATGTGGGGCGGCCACTGAGCCCTTGGGAGTGAGGCTTGGGACAGGGTTTCTCTGTGTACCCTTGGCTGTCCTAGACTCGCTTTGCGGAGACCAGGCTGTCCTCGAACTCACAGCAATCTGCCTGCCTCTGCCTCCCTGAGTGCTCATCTTAAAGGTATGTACCACCGCCACCCAGTTTATTAGAAAACTTTTAACTGATTTCGACAACTTGGTATTTGAGAGTACTTTTCAACAGTAAATTTATGAAGACTCAAAGACCAATCAAGGGTTTCTTCTTGAAAAATTGTATTTTTCATCGTATGTCTGTGGGAGTGGGTACGTGTATGCGAGTTCAGGCCCTTCCTAGATGAGGCCAGAAGGAGGTGTGGGGTCCCCTGGAGCTGGAGGTACATGCGGATGTGAGCTGCCCAACACGGTGCTGGGAGCTGAGCTGGAGTCCTGCAAGAAAACAGCAGTGAGTGCTCTTAACTGCTGAGCCATCACTCCAGGCCCTGACTAAATGTTCCTATGAAAACTTTGTGTCTTAAGTGAAATGTGCTTTAAGTGGCAAAATAGCTACTGGCTTTCAATGGTGGAATATCAAAGAGAATATAAAATAAGTAGTTCAAGGATATCTATACTAGTGGTGTTTTTAAAAGAGAGAAGTCCAGATAAACAAAATAGAATATGAAAATTAGTTTTCTGATTTTGGCACTGGAGAGATGGCTCAGTGGTGAAGAGCACTGCCTGCTCTTCCAAAGGTCCTGAGTTAAATTCCCAGTAATCACATGGTGGCTCACAACCATCTATAATGAGATTTGTCGCCCTCTTCTGTTGTGCAGGTGTACATGCAGGCAGAGCACGGTATACATAATAAATAAATAAATCTTAAAAAAACAAAAAACAATTTTGTCCAATTTCAGTTTTTATATTATTTAATACACTTGCTGGAAAACAGGAACTCCTGGGCACTCACTCATCCACTCTTTTTTTAGGCATTTATTAAACACCTAATATGTGCTAAATAGTAAGAACAGAAAGTATTTACCAAGTTTAGGGGCACCTTCTAAGCCTGCTGTACACTGGGTGGAAAGAAAACTCCCTGAGATGTGACATTATTCAGGATGGATGTCAAAATCAACTGTCTTCTAAGCTTTGTGGATTAAACTCCTTGCTCATAATCTGTAGAACCTATGACACTTTTGTTTTGTTTTTTTGAGACAGGGTCTCTCTGTATTAGCCTTGACTGTCCTGGACTCGACTTTTAGGCCAGTCTGGCCTCGAACTTCACAGAGATCCACCTGCCTCTGCCTCCCGAGTGCTGGGATTAAAGGCTTGTGCTACCACGCCCACGAATCTATGACCTTTTTAACATGTGTATAGGGCTCTGGTTTTCTACTCACTACTTTTAGAAGAGTTGGTTAACAGAAAGATCATTTGTGGAGAGAACACTGGCTGCTCAAGAGGCCTTCACAGCACCAGCTGGCGTGGCATTTCCTCCGCTGCAGTACAATTTCTACAACAGAACGTGTGATTAGCAGCCGCTGCGATGAAGGCAGTGGGCATTACATTAAGGAGAGTGACCAGGCCCTATGCAAATCATTTTTCCCCCTTGCTTTACAACCCAATCTAATCTCAAGCTTATGGCCCTGCTGTCTCCCAGCATAGGTGTACAGCGGCACACACCATTCATCCCGTATGAATCACCCAGAAGATTCAGACAGATCCAAGAAAGGACTTCTAGTTTTCCCCATGAGCGGAAACGGACAGAACAGTAATGACAACAAATTAAGGTAATATTGTAGAGGGATTGTTAAAAAAAAAAAGTCAGTAGGGGAAAATGGGAGGGTGGGAGAAATGGGAGGATAATGTGAATAAATTAATAAAATATTTTTTTTTAAAGTCAGTAAGAGTTCCATGGTACGCAATGCATTTTGCAGGGATTCAACCTCACTGCCCCCCAAACAACACATTTTGTGATGTTGATTTCTAACGTACTGTGGGTCTCAGGGGAGAGAGAGCCTTCAAATTCTCCCACAAAGCATTCCTAAGGATCAGACACACAGCCGAGATGCAGAGAGGAGAGGAATCTAGCTCGTCAGCTGTCACTCAGCTAGCAAACACTCCTTGGACATCGCTGACGTGATGAGCACGTGTTTGGCATGGTATGGAGGCTCAGGGAACACTAAGACTTCCATAGAGTTTGTTTCTTCCATGGGGCCCCTGCGATACCATCCTTCCCAGACTGGTCCAGGATTTACTGTGCTCATATGCCCATCACGGTCCAGCCAGGTACTCTGCCTGCCGCAGTCCCAAGTGTAATACACTCAGGAATGTGGTCCTGCGTTCTCGTCCATTTTCCTGTCTGGGAAGAAATAAGGACACACAGGGGGCTGGGTGTGGTGGTGCATGCCTTTGATCCCAGCACTCGGGAGGCAGAGGCAGGCGGATGTTGTGAGTTCGAGGCCAGCCTGGTCTACAAAAGTGAGTCCAGGACAGCCAAGGCTACACAGAGAGACCCTGTCTCAAAAAACCAAAACCAAACCAAACCAAAACAAAACAAAACAAAAAAGTTTACACAGGGAACGGCGAAATAACACAAGTGCTGTCACAGTGGCTTCTGTGAGCTGATGTGAACCCAATTTTGTGGGGAAACATGGGCCAGAAGAGGAAGAGGGAGGGAGAGCAGCACACCCAGACTGAGGGGCTATGCCCTGACACAAGCTAGTGTCACGAGGAAGGAACCTCAGCTGACAAAATGCCACCATCATATAGTCAACTCTGTGGGCCATTTTCTTTTTCTTTCTTTTATTTTTTTTTTAATTTGTTTTTTTCGAGACAGGGTTTCTCTGTGTAGCCTTGGCTATCCTAGACTCACTTTGTATGCCAGGCTGGCCTTGAACTCACAGCAATCTGCCTGCCTCCACCTCCTGAGTGCTGGGATTAAAGGCCTGTGCCACCATGCCCGGCTTGTGGGCCATTTTCTTGATTAATGGCTTGTATGGGAGGGCCAAACTACTGTGAATGGTCTCATCCCTGGGTATGTGGTCCTGAATTGTATTTAAAAAAAAAAAAAAAGCAGGCTGAGCAAGCCATGGGCACGGACTGGCAGTCGGCGCTTCTCTGTGGCTCCTTCATCCGACCCTGCCCTGACTTCCCTCACGGCGGACTACAATCTGTAAGCCGAGACAGATCCTTTCCTCTTCAACTTACTTTTGGCCATGGTGTTTATCACAGCAACAAAAAGCAAACAAAGACAGTGGCCCGGGAAGGTCTCCATTCTTAAGGTGTGGGCAGGCCCAAATGGACCCGGCCCCAAACATGTCTGTCCACCTGCCTTGTTACTTTGTGCTCATGTGGTTTTTTTTGTTTGGTTGTTTGGTTGTTTGTTTTTTGTTGTTGGTTTGTTTTTGTTTTTGTTTTTGTTTTTGTCCATCTCAGTTATCTGAAGCTCACAGTAAGGTTTCCCTTGTATATGCTAAGTGTATGTTCTCCTGTCGAGCCCCAGAGGGACATCAGAGGGATGTCAGAAGGTGGGGTGTCTTGTATTTAGCAAGATTCTTGCTAGTCACTGAGGCTGGACCTCCAGCCTCGGATGGCGGGACATTCTTGTCTAAACAGAGCTGTGACAAGAGACGTGGAGTCAGGTAGGGTAAGGAGACCAGGAAGATAGGAACATTTTTAGAACATCAGCAAGGGCAGTGGGTGGGTGAACTGCTGTGGATCAGGCAGGAAGAACAGAGAGGGAGCTTTGGGTGACAGAGGTGACAGTGCCCATCTGAGCCACTGCCCTCTGCTCCTTTCTCACAGACAGTGGGGGACGACACAGACAGTGAGTCAGCAAACTCTGCTCAATTCCCAGTCTCACTAGGGGTTGGTCACCCGCTCTTAGCTCAAAGCACATTACCTCCTGGAATTCCCAACAAAGAGGAAGTGGTATATGCCTAACCAAGTTCCTGTTGGGGCACAGACACTCGCATGCCTACAAGGCGAAGGAAGGGCCCTTGGTGGCAAATTGATTTATTTCTCCCAACAGCTGCTGGAGTGCGCTGAGGACAGAGTTGCTGGAATCAGAGGCCCATGGGCCACACACAGATTTGCCTCTGAGTTCCAACTGAGCAGAGGCTGCTCACACATGTTCCCAAGAACTACACAGCCTAGCTGTATCACACATAGCTGTAGCCATGATGTGTCTTTACTGGACGACGCTGAGTACGTTTTAAAGTAGCTAAGACAATTTCATCAGAAATATATAGGTCACATTGGGAAAATATCTTGGGTGGGGGGAAGTGGGGGAATTTTCCACATTGCTCATTTTCTCAAGTTGCTGTGGGTAAGATAGAACACGTCTCTTCGAATGTAAACATGTTAGGATGGGATCTCATTATACACAGAGCTGTGTGTTCTGTTTTCCCTTCTCTGGAAGGGGATCTGTGATGGGCATTTCCCATACCCTCCAGTGGCTCTCAGCACTCCTAATGCTGCAGCTTGCTACTGTCATGAGTCATAATGTAAATATCTGATATTCAACTCCTGTGGAAAGGTTGTTTGACCTCCAGAGGGGTCCCAGCCCACATGTTAAGAGCCACTGCTTTAGAAGACTAGGGAGGGGTAGGACAAGCTTTTGGAGACAGAAGTGGTGAGAGACGGGGAGGGGAACACAGGAAGTGAAGTCACAACAGCAATAGGGCTTCTCCACAAAGGCCAGGGAGAGCATCAGCTCCCAGATAACTGCTGGACCTTAAATCAGGAAGTTGCCAGTGACCTTTGAGAAGATGACGTCATTGGTCCAGCAGGGGAAGTCCAGGTACACTGGTTTAGAGAGGGGACTCAATGTAACAGTCATGTAAGTTTCCTGTGAAGGTTAGGGACAGATAGTAGTTACAGGGGCAGAACTGAGACAGAATTTTTTTTTTTTTGAGACAGGGTTTCCCTGTGTAGCCTTGGCTGTCCTGGACTCTCTTTGTAGACCAGGCTGGCCTTGAACTCATGGCAGTCCACCTGTCTCTGCCTCCTGTGTGCTGGGATTAAAGGCGTAGGCCACTACTACCCAACAGAACATTTAAACATTTTTTATACATAGTAATTATTTTCACTATTTATTTTGATCACATTTATCTCCTCAACATCTTGTCTTTTGTCAATTAATCCCGTTCCTCTTCTCAACTAGTCCACCTTCCACTCTCAGGCCACCTCCTTTATTTTATGAACCAGTAAATTTCATTAGGGTTATTTACAGGAGCATGGGGGTATTGCTTACAGGAACATGGGCACCTTCTCAGAGGCTCTACACCAATGAAGAAAGCCTTTCCCTTCCCCATTAGCTGTTGGAGAGAGAATGTTTATAAGAGTGTGGGAAAGTCCTGGGGAAGCAGAACATGAGGAAGAGGAGGAGGAGGGGAGGAAAGGGGGAGGAGGAGGGGGGAGGATCTTAGGAAGGGAGCACGACATCCAGAGGTAGGAGAAGGAAGAGGTGCTGTGCTGTGTCCCCGTTCTGAATGGAGCCATCCCGCCCTGGACTGCCCCTTTCCACTTAGCATCACCTGGTTTGCTTGCTCTGGTCGGTTTCTATAGTTACTGAATTTAGACCGTGCCAGGTCTATGCCTCAGCTTCCAGCATTCAGGCACCTGTATAGATTACTCAACAGTTTCCTTAGCTGCTGAACAGGGGCCAGACCATTTTGCAGCGCCGAGGCTAGCCCATAAGCCTTTGAGGCCAAGGATCTGGGTGATCAGATGGGAGGCAGAGCATCTGCTTGTTCATCCTGCTCCTCAGCAAAACGCTGAAATGTTTTTTCCTGTTTGGGCCTCCCTGGGCTCAGTCTCAGGCAGTTGCCTTGTTTTCTTAGGCACTGGTTGCTGAATTACTGGCAGGCTCTGCTCTAGGACACTTCCTCCTCTGCTAGTGGTTTTAAAACTGTCGAAGAAGCAGTTCAACCCATCTTTCAAATAACATTCCCAAAATCCCAAAAATATCAAGTGGCTACGGGTTCATTTTACACATGTAGCCCCATTGTAGGCTTGAACTTATAGCCACACACCATGGAGCCCAGCACTGTGAACTGGAGGCCGCTTTGTAACGATGGAGAATGCCAAAGGGTCATGGGAACCCGCTGCCATCTGAAGCCAGCCGTGGGGTCCAGATTATTTCTACAGTTTATTCTGGTTACACTGTAATGAGAAATTCCTCCTTCACACAGATAAAGGACTATAAACCATAACATTTTTTTTTAAAAGAAAAATAGCCAGCCTTCCAACCTCGAAGTATCCTGGAAGTAATCAGAAAATGACAGGATACAGTATCTCGGAAGGCCCTTACAGAGTAATTGTTTTGTTATGTGCCCACTGGTTCTGCAATGTGCTATATACATTGTATATGGCATGTTTGAATCAATTATATTACAGTATGAAAGCATAAGTTAACAATATCTTAAAGCTGAAATTTGTGCCAGAGTCTACATGTAGCTGAAGACACGGGGGCAGAATGTAGCACACGTGAGACTGAAAGATGGGCTAGAACCAGAGGTAAGTTCCATCGAGGCCAGCACACGTGACACGGTCCAGGGGCTCTGAAGACAGATGATGGAGAGCCCCAGGCCTCCCTGGGATGGAGGCACACTGCACGGCACACAGCAGATCTCTCTGGTCTCTGGAGGCTGTGAGCTCTGTGCTGGGAACAAATCAGTGCATCTGTGGCAGGTGCGTATTTTAAACACTCTGCAGAAACCTAAAGCAGAAAGCACAGAACTCAAAATATGCTTGGCTTCCTCTTACATGTACCTAAGACAAGTTTAAATGATAAAGATTTGGGTTTTTGTTTTTGTTTTTGTTTTTAAAAGGGTGTGTGTGGGGAGGCACGTGCATACAGAAGAGAGTGTCAGACGCCCTGGATCTGGAGTGGCTGAGTCACTTGTGCGTGCTGGAAACTGATTTGGTCCTCTTACAGAGCCATGCTGTATGTACCTTCGACCTTTGAGCTATCTCTCCAGTGTCAAAGGTTAATTTGTAAAGTGGGCACAGTAAGGATTACCCATAGCTCATACGGAATCAGAGTCATGACAAGAATAAACCACACAAAATTATCCGAACATCACAAATCATCTGCAACCAGATAATGTGGACGACAGACAAACAGAACCACTGAATATGAGACTCAAGAATTAGGTGAAGAATGGAGCGAGGAGAAGGGATTCTCGGAAGGAATGCAGAGGCCCAGGCCTGGGACGGTCTGTGCTGCTTTCGCACTGGAAGGGGTTTTTAGAGATAGCTGATACAAGTGGGAGTACAGGACACACACCTAGGAGGATGGGGGTGCCAGGCTGTGAAGCGGGCCTTCAGGCTAAGAAAGAGGAGCCTCAGGTGATGGGCGCGACTGACAGGGTGTGGGCCAGACAAGGCTGTGGCGTAATTTCCATTTGTTTGTTCTTGAGAAAGGATCTCGATATATAGGCCAAACTGGTCTTGGACTTGAGGCCACCTCCTGCCTCAACCGCTTGAGGTTACGGGCCTGTGTTGCCATACCCAGCTAATAATTTGTGATTTTAAAAATAAATACCTTGGGCTGGAGAGATGGTTCAGAGGTTAAGAGCACTGACTGCTCTTTCATAGGACCTGGGTTCAATTCCCAGCACCCACATGGCAGCTCATAAATGTCTGTAACTCCAGGATCCAACACCATCACATAGACATACAGACAAAACATCAATAAAAATAAATAATTAAATAAAAATAAATACCTTCATATGAAGGCCTCTAAGGCGACTGTGATGACGCTAAGGGTGGTGGAGACTCAGGCAGAGTGCCTTGAGCTGAGTGGCATTTAGGAGACGTCATTAACACAGCTTGTGGCTGTCTCTAGTGGACAAGGAGGGAGAAGGAAGCAAAGAAGCCCAAAGCCCCAGCTTAGACAGCCATGAAGCAAAAATTTGCACCCAGGTTGTTCTGCCAAGAGAGCCCTTCTGGGATATTGAGTCTGGCTCCTACCTGGGACTCCTCAGCTTGGACACAGAACCAAAGTTTGGGCTGAAACTTGGGCTCCCGGGACAGAGCAAGTGTCTTTTCATGGAAACTTGTTGCTAAGAATGAATGAGTGAAGTAATCCACGCAGAGTCAGTTAGCTGGTGAAATTCATCAGCCACCCAAAGGCCAGGTTTCTGATGCAGAATGCAGCTATAGGGTGGGTTGAGTCTCTCTGTGTGTCTCTCTGTCTCTGTCTGTCTGACTGTCTGTCTGTCTGCCTGTCTCTCTCTCTCTCTCTCTCTCTCTCTCTCTCTCTCTCTCTCTCTTCCCCCCCCCCGCATGCACACACACATGCACACTCAGGTGTGCAAGTGTGCATACCCATGTACATGCAGAGGCCAGAGGAGAGCAGATGTTCTCCTACCACTGTACCCCCTTGAAGCACAGTCTCTCATTGAACCTGGAGCTACTCTCAAGGCCATCGAGTCCCATGATCCTCCTGTCTCGGTCTACAACAACGCAGGAGTACAGCTCCTCATGCTTGCACTAATGCCCTCACTTTCCTCCCCCCCCCCCCCAGGCTCAAGTTGTTTTCTGACTAGAAAATCCACAACTGATGTGCTATTCTCTCAATTCTTGTCATGAGGCAAAACTATGCTCTTCAGATAGGTGTTCATTGTAATGGGCCCTATCTGGGACAATCTGAATCCAGGACTTTCCAGAAAAGACCAACAACGTCTGCCTACATCAGCATCACCAAGTTCCTGTAACTTCCTGAGTGCGTCATAATGATTGATGTCAAGCACCAGCCACAACGCTCAGGTCGGCAAGATGCTCAACGGGAGAAGAAAGGGGATTTATGCAGTTTCTGAACCAGGAAGTTCCACCTTAAAGGGTGTCGTTTCTGAAGTGGAGAAAGTTCTTGTAGGCTTTCTGAAAAGCTAACCCAATAACATGCTGATGTTTTCAACATATGTATAGGTCAAAATAGTAAAAACAGAACTTATCACAAAACCCTGTAGTGTTATTTGCAAATGCACTCCACTCTTGGCCTCGCTGGGATTTTATCAGCCTAAGAATTCCAGCTCAGTTTTATGAACGACGCAAGTGGCTGCCTAACAAGATTTATTTATTTTTATTTTTAATACCAGCTTTCAGTAAGGCTCACTCGGGTTTGAGGGTTAACACCTACAGAGACATGTATGTTGGTTACCAGCTTTGCGGGAAAGTGTCGTGGTTTGAGGACGCTAAGACGACAGCTCCTTCTGAACCCCAGTCATGAAGAGATGGTACACCCTGCCCGTCACCAAGGATGCTGGTTTACTGGGCTCAGAACACCGCAGGCTTAGGTTAGACTTTAGTCAAGAAGCTTGCGTGTGGAGGGATGTCCTGTTCCAGGCTATGTGGGTGGCAGTTGGCTGTGTGAGCCACCTTTCCCCAAATGGCTCCAGTGGGCTCTGGTTTCAGAATCCCAGTCTCCACTGGGAGCAGGGGCAACTCTGGATGGTCCAGTGTTCTCTGTCAGGTGTCCTGACCACAGAAACTGAAAAGAAGGCTCCTGGGGCTTGGAAACTTCCCTGGCCTGTGATAAGGCAATTCTTGGGGAAAATCGAGGAGGCTAAAATGAAGCAAGACTGTGCTATTGCCTTGAGCAAACGGACGAGGAGAGGATTTTGACTCAGTCTGGGTGCTCAGGTCCAGAGCGGCATTCTGGCCCCCAAAGTTTGGGAAGTGTCAAATGGCTTGCCGTCAAACAAGAGCCAAAGACTGACAAGATGGCTCAGTGGGTAAAAAAGCACTAACTACCAATCCTGATGACCCAGTTTCATCCTTCATGACCCACGTGGAGGAAAGAGAACCAGCTCCCCCAAGTTGTCCTCTGCCCTCCACACATGCGCCATGACACGTTCCCCAACCTCCTCCAATACATAAAAACATCTAAAAAGTATTGGGTTTTTTTGGTTTGTTTCTTTGCTAATTTTAGCTGGAGTTACAGTTGTGAGCTGCCCTGTGGATGCTGGGAATTGAACCTGGGTCCTCTAGAAGGACAGCCAATGCTCTTAACCTCTGAGCCATCTCTCCAGCCTCTCAAAAGTATTTTTTACAGAATCAGAGAAAGGGTTGGGATGTTAAGACAGTGTAGGAGCTATGTATGTGTACTCTGGGCCCTCACTGCCTGGGTTCAAATCCCCACACTTCTACCAGCTTCGATGTGGGTAAGTAATTCATTCTCTCAATCTCTCTCTCTCTCTCTCTCTCTCTCTCTCTCTCTCTCTCTCTCTCTCTCTCTCTCTCTCTGGTTTTTTGAGACAGGGTTTCTCTGTGTAGCCTTGGCTACCCTGGACTTGCTTTGTAGACCAGGTTGGCCTCAAACTCACAGCGATCCACCTGCCTCTGCCTCCCGAGTGCTGCTTTGAGTTCTCTCTTTGAAAACTGGGGGGGTCTTGCGGAGGATAATGGGTGCTCTCGTAGGGCTCAACTGAGTTCATAGCTGTAAAGTCACCTGGACTGCAAAGAATTTCTGTAATCCACGCAGCACACATCCGTGGATCAGGCACTGGGAAGCTTGGCTGTGAGAACTCTCCCCACTCCCCACACCCATTTTTCAAGACAGGATTTCTCTGTAGGACAGCCCTGTTTGTCCTAGAACTTGCTTTGTAGACATGGCTGGCCTCTAACTCACAGAGATTCGCCTGCCGCTTTCTCTCGAGTGCTGAGATTAAAGGCCTGCGCCACCGCCCCCGGCTGCCACCGGTGGGAACTTTGAAGGAGTCTATCTTAGAAGCCATGTACCCATATGTACATCCCCAGACACAGCCTTGCAGGACCACACAACCAATGATCCTGTGGTCTCCTGGATTGCTGCCTCCACTGTCCGGCTTCTACACTGAGCTCACGCCACACTCTCCCTGTTCGGCTCTTCCCTCAGGGAGTTCCTCCCTTGCTGCCCCACGGCCCACACCTCTTCTTCTGATTTCACTCATGCTCACAGATCCTGCGGCTGATGTACCATAACACTTGCCACTAAGACGTCTCTGTGTTCTAGTCTGCTGCTGCATGCTTGCCAGGCTTGTGGCATGCCCCAGAAGCTCCCAGTGAGTGAAAAGCCCTTCTACTGTTCTTGTCTCCTCAGTGAGCGGCACAGCCATCCACACAGGCCTGGGAAGGTCTCCACTGGCCACTACTCTACCAAGTTTTCACACAGACCTGTCAGCTTTAGTGTTCAGACAAACCTGCGTACCACTTCCCTTGCTCCTAGGGGCCCTCGGCTACTTCTCTCACATGGATTTTGCCTTCAGCCATGCCTAGCTCAATGGTATGTACAATACATGGCTGGGGGAGAAATATAAAGTCACAGATAAGTACTACAAAGCAAAATGCACTCTATTCTGTTATAGTGACCAAGGGGCTGGCAGAGCAGATCTCTGCCTAGGTAACATTTAGGGAGGATAAATCCAGGCCTTCCTAGAGTGTGCACATCCTGAAACTGGAACAAACCTAGAGGGTTCAAGGATTTGGGGACAGCCACAGGCTGCAGACAAACAGGTAGAGCAAAGGCTCAGGGTCTGATGTCTGTGGGGCTTTGGAGACCTTGGGGGAAAAGTTAAGATGGGAAGGTTATGGTTTGAGGATCAAGTGAGCCCAAAGAATCATGCGTTGAAGGTTTTGGTCTCTAGCTGTTGAAACATGGTAGAAAGTGAAAGGCGGGGCCCAGCGGGGGGAGGTAGCTCTCTGTCTGTGGCTCTGCTTCCCAGCAGGGCTGGAGGTGACTGGCTGTGTTCCAGCTACTTGCTCTACACACAGGGGTACAGCCAGGTGACGTGAGCTGAAGTGTCTGAGGCCAGAGGCCTCGCCCTCTCCCGTATTTGTCACAGTAACGATTATTTTTAGGCAAAGAAATAACTTTCATTTCTTATATTTAAAAAATGCTTTTTATCTACTCTTCACTTAAAATATAACTGCCTTGGCTCCTCCCCCTATTTTTCTTTTGGATTTTCCAAAGGAATAAAATACCAGTCTCCCCAGTTTCTACACTTTTTTCCTACTCAGGAGCTTCTAGCCCAGTGGTTCTCAGCCTGCCTAACCCTCTAATACAGTTCCCCATGCCAGAACATTCTGTTGCTACTTCATAACTGTAATTTTGCTACTCTTATGAATCGTAATGCACGTGTTTGTGTTTCCCAGTGGTCTTAGGCGACGGCTGTTCTAGGCCTATTGCTGAACTTTCTTCCGTGTTGCATTGTCCTGTGTGAAGAGCAGTATTTGAGGGTGAGGGAGAAAGCCTGTCACTTCCCCCCAGTGTCGTGGGCTCTGGTGACCCCACTCAGGCTGCTGTAACCATTACGTCACAGAAGAGAGGGATGAACTTCTGGAACACGTGAGGAGTAGCCCAGTGTGGCTCAGCGAAGAGCTGCAGGCCTCGCTCTGCTCCATGAGGGAGAAGGGGAACCCGTGATTTGTGCTTCTAGGGAACCCTAACTGTGCCCTTGCTTTATGCTCAGAGCCATGGATGCTCTGTACCATCTTGCCCTGCTCCCATCACCTGCCTTCCCCGATCCTGCGGCCTGGTCCTCCATCAAGGACTGTCAGATAACTTATGCGGGTTACCTCTCATGCAGATTCCTAAGGCCAGCTGCTCAAATCTCCCAGATAATTCACAAAGCACTTCTGTTCTCAATTGCTGATCTTCAAAACAAAGCAACAGCAAGGGAAAAAAAAAAACCCACAGCTTTTTTTTTCCTTCATGGAAACAAGAGTTGGTTTATGCAGCTGTGGCCTTTTGTATGCCCCGCATCTGTCAGCAGATGGGCAAAAGGACCCTGAAGAGCCTGTGTGGTTTCAAACGGCTCTCTGACCCGTTCACGCACATTAGAAATCCTGGCCCTGGCACACTGTAACCAATGTAAAAAATGCGTGCAGCTGGCTCTTTGTAACAGCCCTCATTGGAAGCTACCCAAACATCTCTCAGCTGCACAACGGACACATAAACGGTGGGATAGTCACACAACGGGATACCAGCCCAAACAGATAATGGCCTATGTATTACTGCGTGTCACAATATGGCCGCTCTTACAGACATAATGCTGCCCGAGGCACAAACGTGTCACACTGTACGGTTCTGCTTAGGTGACGTAGAAAAGCAGGCAAAACGGGTCTATGATGTAGGAACCAGGAGAGTGGGGCTGGAGGAACAGAGGCAGGTCAGGTATAGGCGATGCCCTGGACAGCAGGTGCACTCGCTTTGTGGAGATCCACTCAGGTTACACTTGTGATGTGTACATTTTTCTGTCTCGTCAAGGCTATACAGAGAAACCCTGTCTTAAAAACCAAAAAACCAAAAACCAAAACCCCCTCTAAAGCATAGGACTCACACCTTGATCACATTGCAAATGTGCCTCGGATGTGACAGGACAGCTTCCTTTTTTAGTCGAGCCAGCCATAAGGACAATGCGTATCTTATTTATTTGCCTTTTTGCTGCCACAACATCTCTCTCAAGTTCTTATGACCAGATCTTCAATTATAGGAACTTCCCCCCCAGGAAAACAAAACAAAATTAAATGAAAATGAGCGGCAGATTTTCTAAAACCCCCATCAAAACCATCGCTTGCTTACCTTTAAAAACACTTCTTCAGCCAGGCGTGGTGGCGTACGCCTTTACTTCCAGCACTTGGGAGGCAGAGGCAGGTGGATCACTGTGAGTTCAAGGCCAGCCTGGTCTACAAAATGAGTCCAGGACAGCCAAGGCAGAGAAACTCTGTCTCGAAAAACCAAAACAACAACAAAACACTTCTCCAGTGGTGGTGGTGGATGCCTTTAATTCCATCACTTGGGAGGCAGAGACAGGTGGATCTCTGTGAGTTTGAGGCCAGTCTGGTCTACAGAGTCAGATCCCAACCAGTCAAGGCTTGAGGAAATCATCTCATGAAATATGACAGGAGAACATGACAAAGGCCAAGGAGATGTGCTGGAATTTTTTGTTGTTTTAATTTAGTTTTTTCTTTTTTATACTTTTAATTTTATTAATTTATTCAGATTACAACTCAGTTTTATCCCATCACTTGTATCCTCCCATTCCTCCCTCCCTCCTGCTTTTACCCTATTCCTCTCCCCTAAGTCTAAGACTGAGGGGGACCTCCTCCCCCCCTATATGATCATAGACTATCAAGTCTCATCTTGGTAGCCTTAGTGCCACCAGGCCTCCCCACCAAGGGGACATGGTCAAATATGGGGCACCAGAGTTCATGTCAAAGTCAGTCCCCTCTCTCCACATAACTGTGGAGAATGTCCTGTTCATTGGGTAGATCAGAGTAGGGGTTCAATGTTTACTATTGTATTGTCCTTGGTTAGTGCAATAGTTTGAGCAGACCTTCCTGGCCCATCACAATGTTCTTGTTGTAGATTTCTAGGACCCTCTGTATCCTTCTATTTCCCCATCTCCTATATTTCTCTTACCTAGAGTCCCAGTAGGATGTCCTCACATCTATTCCAATCTCCTGGTAAATGAAGATTTTCATGGGACATGCCTTTTGGGCTAGTGCCCAATTATAAGTGAGTATATACCATGTGAGTCTTTCTGCTTCTGGGTTAACTCACTCAGTATGTTCATTTCTAGTGCCATCTTTTTGTCCACAATTTTCAGGATTTCCTTGTTTTTAATAGCTGAGTAGTATTCCATAGTGTAAATGTACCACAGTTTCTTTATCCATTCTTCTATTGAGGGAAACTTAGGCTGTTTCCAGGTTCTGGCTATTATGAATAAGGCTGCTATGAACGTGGTTGAGCATATGTCCTTGTTGTGTGGTAGAGCATTTTCTGGGTATATTCTAAGGAGTGGAATAGCTGGGTCTTGAGGAAGCCCTATTCCCAGTTTTCTGAGATAGCACCAGACAGATTTCCAAAGTGGTTGTACAAGTTTGCATTCCCACCAGCAATGAAGGAGTGTTCCTCTTTCTCCACATCCTCGCCAGCATGTGGTGTTAGTTTTTCTTTTTTAAGGCAAGGTCTTTCTATATAGCCCTACATAGCCTAGAACTTGCTGTGTAAACTAGACTGGCCTTGAACCCTCAGAAATCTGCCTGTCTCTACTTCTCCAGTCTTGGGATTAAAGGTTTATATCACTATACCCATTTGCTTTATTTTTTAAATTTTTAAAAATTGTGTGTGTGTGTGATGTATGTATGAATATATTTGCATGCGTGCAAATGCACATGCGCTACAGCACGTGTGGAAATGAGAGAACAGCCTTGTGTGTCAGTGTTCATCTTCCACCTTATTCAAGACAGGTTTCTGTTGTTTGCTGAGGTATACGCCAGGCTATCTGGCCCTGGCCCCAGAGTTTCCTGTCTCCCTCCTGTCTTGCCTTAGGAACACTAGGATTACAGACAAGTGTTAGGAAGTCAGGCTTCTATATGGCTCTGGACACACAAGCTCAGGTCCTCTTGCTTGTCTGATGAGCATTTACACCCTGAGCCATGTCCTCAGCCAGCTCTCCTGTTCTTGTTTGTTTGTGATTTGAGGCAGGGCTTCACTCTGAAGTCCACACGGGCATTGAGCTTAGGTTGCTTTGCTGCAGCCTCTGAGTGCTGCCATGAGACGCTTCTGTGACAAGTAAGACAGGCTATTTCTTTTAAGAACAGAAAAGCTGGGTTACTTACCTCTACAAGTCACTTATTGGTGGCAGCTTGGAAGTAAACACAGATCAGGGAGCGTCAGCAAGACCTATACTCTCTCTGCATACCCGCTCTGACAAGATTACATTATGTCTCAAAAATACAATTCCATCATTTCTGGATTCACAGGAATTATACTGCAATTATAAAATATTGCAATATTATATGATTGAATTGTTTGTAGTACATAATAATATATTTATATAATACATGTATGTATAAATGTTATATATTTATGTATATTTATTTATATAAGTCCATATTATATAATATAAATATATAATACCATATGATGCATTGTATATTATATTGTATATACAATATATAATATATGTAATATAATATATAATATTTATGATATTATAATTATCACATTATATTATACAATAATTATAATATTATAAATATAAAAGTATATATAATAACATATATTATAGTATAATATATAATAATATATTATATAGATAAAATTCAATATGTATAATTAAATTATATAATATTGCAATATTATATAAACCAATATATTGGATTATAATATTGCAATACTTTTCGAGTTAACAACAACAAAATCAGTCCCTTTATTTTATGTTTTAAAAATATACAGTTTTCTGGAGAGGCAGAGAGGGGATAGTTAGTGGGTACAGGGGTAACTTGTAACAGTAGCCAAAGGTTGTTAAAAATGTCTAGTAGAGAAGATGGCCAATGTTCCCCACACAGGAAATGGTAAGTGTCTAACATGACAGGTGTGCTGACTAGGCTGCTCTGACCGGTCATTACACATCACACATGAATATTGAAGTGTCGAACTGTCACCCATAAGTATGGATAATTATCTATCAGTTGATATGTATCACAGTATACACACTGTTGCTGGAGAAATGGCCCCGCTTGCTGCTTGCTGCTGAGTTGGGTACCCAGCACCTACATTAGATGAGTTATGACTGTCTGTAGCTCCAGAGGATCTAGTGCCCTCTTCTGGCTTCCATGGGCATGTGCATTCATGTGCACACACCCCAACACAGATACAATAGAAGTAAAATAAATCTTAAAAAATAATTATAAATAACAGTTTTACTCAAACAATACTTTTATTTAAGACGTATGAGACAAATAATTGCTGTGGATAATACAGGCAAGAAATCTGCATTTTAATTAGCCTCACTATTGATATTATTATGTCATCTTAGTCATTGCCCTATTGCTGTGAAGAGACATCATGACCAAAACAACTCTTCCTTAAGAAAAGAATTTAATTGGGGGCCTGCTTACGGTTTTGGAAGCTTGGTCCATTATCATCATGGCAAAGGGCACACAGGTATATGATGCTGCAGGAGTAGGTCAGAGAGACACCAGGCCTGGTGTGGGCTTTGAAACTTCAAAACCTTCCCTCAGTGACACACTTCCTCTGACAAGGCCACACCCCCTAATCCTTCTAATCCTTTCAAATAGCACTACTCCCTGGCGACTAAGCATTCAAACATATGAGCCTATCGGGGTGTTTTTATTCAGGCCACCACATATGTTTAATCAATATGCTCTAATCACGTGCTACGAAGTTTTCGTCACTATGAGTCAAAGTCATAGTCATTGTCTATGATTGCTGAGGAAACTTTCACTTCAAAACCATCTCTTAAAACCAATCCTTAACACTACTGCACAGAAGAGAAACTTCAAACTGCTCTTGCAAGGGCCAAGCAACTGTTTGCATTTTATTTTCGGCAAAGCAAATCTCCAGGTGAGTGAGCCTGAGACCTGCCTTAACAGCAGATTGTCCTATCAACTTCTCATAAGCCCGTCAAAGCCATCACTGACTTCAGAAGCACATCTCTTGGCCTCTGTCAAGTTCTCCTGTCAAGTTTAGGCTGTCTAAGAGGCAGCTGCCCATCATGAGCCACGGAGCTTTCTCCCTGGGGAGATGGCCCACTCCTCAGTGAAGCTTCCAGAGCCTGGACTGACCTCTGAAACTTCTAACAGATTATCATCTCTTAGCCGAAGTTCTCAGGACCAGAAATGTTTATGTGCTTGTTTCAATTGGATTTCAGATTTTGGAATATATCTATATAATGAGATATCTTGGGTCTGAGACTCAAGAAATTCCTTTACATTTCACACACTCTTTACGCACATAGATTGGAGGCAGTTCTATAGATTGGAGTGTGTGTGTGTGTGTGTGTGTGTGTGTGTGTGTGTGTGTGTGTGTGTGTGCAGGTGTCTGTGTTTTGACTGAGCCTCAAGTCTGTCACTTGAGGTCAGGTATAGAAATTTTCATTTATAATGTCACACCACCAATAGAAATCTTCACATTTAAAACTTGTAAGATTCTAGCTGGTAGACTTAGGGCACCCAATCTGCATCAGGCATAGAGGGGAGAAACAGAAAGCCTGGAGAAACCAGCATTGGACTGTCATAGCACAGCCCACCGGAAGTTGCTTCTGTCCAAAGAAGGCCCAGCTTTGTGAAATCCTTTGTGACAAACATATCCCTTGGGCCCAAACTCTGGGAAGCCTCTATATTGTTTGTACGAATCTTACTTCAAGCTCTACTTCTTAAGATAGAAATAGGAGGCTGGTGTTCTCGTAGATTCTGAAGTTTTTTTGTAAACAGCAAATGACACTTGTGAAAAATAGGCTCATGGACCGCATTGAATATGTGGGTGCTGGAAGTTTTGCTGTGTTTAACCAAGGATGTAGGATGTGTGTGCAGTGGGGCTGGGGGATGGAAGGGGGGCGGTGGGGGCAGAAGGAAGTCTATGTCATACCTATGGAGTGTAATATTATTCCAACCTAATCAATTGGCTGGAAAGTCAATTGGAAAATGTTCCGTTATACACTGGCTTTGTTGTTGCTCTTGCTTTATGCTTTGTTTGTTTGTGTACTTGTGTAACAAGGATTCCCTATGTGGCCATAAACTCACTACATAGCTGGGATGGTATAAAACTTGCAACCCCCTGCCTCCTTCGCCTGAGTGCAGGTGTGTCCCCCCCATGCCTGGCCTTGGGTGGTGGGGTGGAGTTAATGCTTGGCCACGATGCTTGGTTTTGACACCTCAAATGGGGATGAGCATCTGGGCTTCTCTCTCAGCCTTTCCTGGCATGCCTGTGAGGAACACCCTTCACATCTCAGTAGACTCACGTGCTGCCACGCCGTCTGCACCCTGTCTACCTTGACCCAGAGCAGCCAGGAAGGGCTTGGTGAGCAGAGGGAGGTGTGTAATAACACTTCTTGCGTGGAACCAGGGCTGCCCACATGCCAGGGACAAGAGGGGACAGAAGATGGGCCTCCAACAGCAGCTCCATCATTTGCTGTGTCGTTTTTGGCAAATTACTACGTCAGTTTCCATCCGCATTAAATGTGCTCCTTACATTTTAAGCCTTGCTAGGAGGATTAAAGAGGACATGGGGCCAGAACGCTTCGTGATGCTTCTGTTAACGTAAAGAACCCCACTCCTCAGTGCCTCCTGAAGGGGCCGTCCAGGCTCACCTCTTCTCTGCTACTGTGCCATTTTCTAATTTGGAAACAAGCAGTTTGGAAATCATCAGATGTTGAGGTTGAAAAAGGTCAACCGAATTAGAGCGCCCTCCTCTGCACTGATGGTGGGATTCATCTCATTTCTAGAACTCAAAAAAGATGGGCTTACAGTATCAGAAAGCAAACCTTTCCTGTCTCTTCTCGTGTCACCTCGTCATGTGGGCTACCCACCATTGAGCACGCTTTAGAAATCTACCTAGTGGGTCCAGAGACATGGCTTAGTGAGTGTACTGCTGTTGCTGTTCCCAGCACCCACGTCAAGCAGCTTACAATTGCTTAAGCTTACAATTAGCTTTGGGGGATCCCATGCCCTCTTCTGATCTCCTCAGGAACTGCACTCACAAGTGCACACCCCCCCACACACACATGTATACATACATATATACATATATATTAAGACACCTTGAACATCCCACTTACATAGGTTTATATCCCCTCTCCAGCCCAAGCACATCTGACTTAATTTTTTTGTCACCTTCAACCAAAACATCAAGATTTACCCAGACAGGACTCAGGAGCATGTTGTAAGACCAGGATACTCTGGCTGCCTTCTTACTGACACCAGTTACTTGGTCCAGAGAAAGGTTATTCGGTGTTTGCATTCTTTGAGCCTCAGAGACAGGGAGGTAATCAGGAACTTTCTTCAAAACTACTGGGAAGAGCAGTGTGGGTTCCAGTGTTTCCAACCCAAGGTGAAGTATGGAGCAGAGGCGGCAGCCGGAAACTCCTGTTCCTGAGCAGGCTGCGGCCAGGCGGACAGAAGTGGACATCAAGACATCAGCAGAAAGCAAGAGAACCTTCTGTGGCAGGAGGAGGAGCACACAGAGCTCTGCCCATCACACTGCCACAGTTTTCCTGGTGTCACGTTTGAACACTTGGCCCCCATCGGATGCTATTATGGGAGGCTATGAAGCATCTTGGTCCTGGAGTGTAGCCAACAGACCTAGGGCACAGGTGTGGACTTGAGAGTCCCTGGGCTGGCCTTTCTCTGCTGTCTAGATATCTGCATCCTGGCCCATACCATATTCCTGCCGCTGTGGTGGACACGTGTCTGCCCCATCTTCCCCACCACGGCCGACTGTACCCTTAAGCCACAAACTCATAAACCTCATCTCTTAGGTTGCTTCTGGGAGGCACTCCATCAGTGATCTACACACTGGGGCGCTTAAGCCCATGGGATGACGTACTCAGAGGGGAGAGGTGGTTTTCTTGACTTCTTTCTTTCTCTCTCTCTCTCTCTCTCTCTCTCTCTCTCTCTCTCTCTCTCTCTCTTTCTTTCTTTGTTCCAAGACAGGATTTCTCTGTGTAGCCTTGGCTATCCTGAACTCACTTTGTAGACCAGGTTAGACTTCAACTCATAGAGATTCGCCTGCCTCTGCCTCCCGAGTGCTGGGATTAAAGGTGTGCACCACCACACGCGGTTTTGACTTTCTTAAAACAGGAATAAAATACACATAAAAGTTTGTGTATGGATGTTAAGACCACACCAAAGTGCCAGTTAGCAGGGTTGACTTGTCCTGAGGGCCACGCTCTGGCTTGCTGGCAGCGCTTCTTTCTTGTTTCCTTGTGTGTGCCAGTGTACTAATCTTGGTGTTCTGAGGACACCAACTCTATGAACTTAGGCCATGCTCTAGTGACTCCAGCTAACCCTAATTACCCCTTTGAAAACTCTGTTTCCAAAAATAACAACATTTGGGGATTCTGTGGCTGAGGTTTCAACATGGAAGCCCAGCCCATGATAGTTAGCAACAAATAACAAAGTTTTCTTCTTTAAATACTGCAGCCATCTATCAATTGTGCAATATCGAGACAGTTTAGAACGCTCGCTAACCTCCAATTATTTTAAAAATAGGACAAACATGCTATTTTAATCATCCAGGAAATCATTATCTTATCAGAATAGATAAAAACAAAGCAAGGTAAGGAATGCCTTGCTGTAGAGGCACCTTAGGAATGTTGGCTAAAAGAAGCCCAAACTCTATTAACACACACTCACCTGGGCTGAGGAGAGCTGAACTGACCTTATACACACTCACCTGGGCTGAGGAACGCTAAACTGTCCTAACACAGGAGCTCACCTGGGCTGGAAGTCTGAGGAGGCCCAAACTTGTCCCTTCCCAGTTCCACACTAGCATTCTTCAGGGGTTAGGGAGGAAGAAGAGCACCTGGCATGACCTATTCGCTCTCCTTTAAAAAGGCCTGTATCCAATAAGCTCATCAAGTGAGTTCGAGTCTAGTTAATGTTCGTGTTAGAAAAGCACCAGGGTGGAGGAACCAAGAAAGAAAGGGCACAGAGCCCATCTCCAGCTTTTATCAACAGCTTGCAGTTTTGAGATTTGCTAAATAAAAAGAAAAGTGATAGGCCACACTACCGGTCATTACATTTAGCATCGAGTAAGGCAGTCTAAATCGGAAGGTCAGCTGAGGCATATCCCACACGCTACAGGAGATGTCCACGGAAAGCCATCTTACTGTCGTAGTTGGGACACATAATGGCCACAAAGCTGAGGTTAAAAGCGTGCATCTTTACGCAGGCAGTGCTCAGCAGTGGGGCGTTAGAGAAATGGTGGGGTCGCAGGACTCAGATCAGCGGATTAATCCCTTAACGGATTCATAACATGAAGGCATCATGGGAGGTGGGCCAGCATCTAGCAGAGGACGTAAGGGCCCAGAAGGTTGTCCAGGAGTCTTTTCCCCCTTTCTCTTTCCTCTTTCTTTCTCCCACTTCCTGGCTGACCTAAGCTGAATTGTCTCACCCACGTGTTTCTGACTATCTCAGGCCCAAGACGACCGACCTTGCTGACTATGGGCCAAAATAAGTAGTTTGTTCACTGGCCCCAGTACAGAACACCTCACATTGCACGGCTGCTTTAGCTTTAAAGCCAGCTAACTGCCACAGTCTTGTTAATTAAACACATTTGATTTTCATGGTGAAACAACACAGCACAGTGGGGCAGGAAAAGCAGAGAGAACCAAACTTTCTGCCTCTCTTGCTTCCCCCCTTCCCCCTCAACATCTCCCAGCTGGCCTTGTTTCATCCTGGTATCCTGAGGCGCAGGCTCACCGGGGGACAGGGGACTTCGCCCTGGCTCTGCTTTGTTAAGACCCCTCGTCCTTTTTAGACTTTGCTTGGTCTCAGCAGTCAGGTCTCAACTTAGATGCCAAATGACCCTGTGGAGACTTCGACAGTCCTCGCTCCAGTTCCAAGCAAGACCGTTCAGGCGAGTCTCCAGGAGCAGTTCCGGGGTCACATCTGCCTGCCCACGGCTTTTGAGCAATGCACACTCCCAGCCCATTCCAGATCAGGAACTGCCTGCTGGGTGAGCCTGTGCCCCCGTCCAGGTTGAGGGTCACCACCCTTTTTCATTCTCTGAGTTTTCTCCCTTGCCCTTGGAAGTCTCACAAATTCCAACACATGCTCATTTCCTGCTCCTTTGCCAGGGCTAGAATTGGTGGCTTTTGCTGTGGCATTTGCTGCAGGCTTTGAGCACTGATGCTGGATACAAGAACTCAACAAACACTGGTGGGATAAGCAAATGCATAATTGGATGAGAGGCCGTGGGAGTGGAGATTCTGGGCTTAGACTTCTACTTTCTGTCCACTTGGTACAAACCTAGACATGTCTCACTTGAAGAATTCCCTGCATCACTTGTCTTCTGGCCAAGTGAAGGCATTCTCTTGATTGATGATTGATGCGGGAGGCCCAGCTCACTGTAGGCCATGCCACCCTTGGGACTGTGGTCCTGAGTGGCATAAGAAAGCAGGCTGAGCAAGCCATGGGGAGCAGGCCAGCTAGCAGCACCGTCCATGCCTTCTGCTTTAATCCTTGCCTCCAGGTTCCTGTTTGAGTTCCTGCCCTGGCTTCCTTTTATGAAACTGCAAGATGGAGTAAACTTTCTTCCCAAGGGTTGCTTTTGGTCATGGTGTTTATCACAGCGACAGAAAGCAAATTAAGGCATGGTCTGCGTTGAACACCAGGTGTGCCACATGCCAACCAGGCAGCAAGTCATCTGGACTACCCGAGCCAGTCTCTTCCCTTGTAAAATGGGACCAATTCTGACACAGTTTGAAAAGCAACTAAGACAACACACGTGTGTAGGCTCAATCTTCTTAGCAAATATATTTTATTACAAACTTACCAACCGAGAGTACCTCACTTATAACCCAACTAACCAAAACAATAGGAAAAGAAGATTAAAGCAATAATAAAACCGTAAGGATATCAGTTCCGAGGAATGAGTCTCCTGGCATAATCAGCAGGATTTCTTCTGCTGGAACCTGGAGCAACCAGAACCCGGAACCTCAGCCCGAGCTCGAAGCTCTGAAGCCTTCCCTTGAGCGGTTCTCTCTAGGAGCTTCTCGAAGTGGAGCGATGAACAGCGAAAACTATCTGAAGTCTCCAAAGTCCCGCCTCCAGTTCTGCGCTCATTTATATATTTCCCCCCAGAGTCTGTTCAGGGGATCTTTTCAGCTGGCAACAATCAAGCTCCCACATGAGGTGGTTTGTCTTCTAGTGGATTAAGGTCACCTGTTCTCATAAGACTGTTCCCCATCCCACACTTGGGATCATAACAAAAACAGGTTTATCTCTCCTTCACATGTGGGGGCTGGAGAGATGGCTCCGAGGTTAAGAGCACTGTCTGTTCTTCCGAAAGTCCCGAGTTCAATTCCCAGCAACTACATGGTGGCTCACAACCATCTATGGTGAGATCTGGTGCCCTCTTCGGCATGCAGGCACACATGTGGGCAGAACACTGTATAAATAATAATTAATAAATCTTTTAAAAAGGGCAACACATGTGAAATGCCTCACATTCGATAAGAAAATGTCTGGTATTATTTTCAGCCACTACCTTCCTTCTTGCAGGCATGGTGAGCTGGGCCACATTCAGCCCCTTGAGGGATAAAGGGATCCAGGATCCAAGGAAGAATTTGAAGGTGTGAGGGACAAAGAAGGTGACACTCAGGGAAAGTCATCTGTGGTCAATGGGACAGGGTGGCGACAGTCTGAAGCCATTTCTTGGGGTTCCTGGAGCCATGTTGTGTGGGAACAGGTGGAGCGCAAGGCAAGTGAAGTTTGACAGCCTTGGCCAAAGAATGTTTCCTGAGGACTAGACGTAGTGAGAATTTTGGTTTCTTTTAAAACATAGAAATGTTACGTTTTTGTTTTAATTCCAGGTATGGAAAATGGGGCTGCTTCACGTTGTCCACAGCAGCTGACTATGATTGTCTCGTGCTCTGGCAGGAGTGTGATTTTTTTTTTTTTTTGCCAGCTGAGGATAGTTTACGTTTGGAATTCTGGGGACTCTTGAGAGGGTTCATAGATGCCAGAGCCATGAGGACGGCTGGTGCTTGGTGGTTGCTGGTTGCTGGGTTGCTGGTTTGGAGATATCCTGACAACGAAGATCGGATTTGCCCCGAGGAACTCGACGTCCCTAAGCAGCAGGAAGTAGTCTAATGAGATTCACATCCTCTCTCCCTCCCAACCTTCTTTCTCTCCTACCTATCGTGGCATCGGAAGGGATAGCGGTGGTGTAGGAAGGTAGGAGGAAGAACCCAATAAAGTAGCCAAAAGTCCGGCTACACCTGGACATGAGATTCCAAGGAGAGAGGGAGGCCCCAGAGAGCTCTGAAGGGTGTACGCATCGCTTTCCTGTTGTTCCGTCCATGGATGTGTGCTGCTTTGTGACGATCACCTGCCTTTGGGGCAGGAAGGAGATTTGCCTGCCCTCTCCTTTAGTTGTTTTTAATCTCACAGAAAAAGGGAACTCTTAGCACAGGGCTTATTTCATTTAAAGATGTCTCGAACACTATTGTTTCCCATGGCAACAAGAACGGATAGAGCCTTGCCCAAACCCCAGGTTCCTCCACATCTTCAAAGTCATCTCAATTACCAAAGGGAAGTGGCATAATAGGAACATGATACTCATAGCTGAAGTTTCTTTCGAGGTTGAGTTGACTTTGTAGATTAATAGTATGATAGCTCTGGTACCTAACTGCTCCTGGTGAAGCCACCAAGTTATTCCACAGATCTGTAGAGCTAAACCTTGAGATTAGAAGGCCAGAGGCCAAGCAGAGCCTGCCCGCAGCTCCAGCCAGCTAGGACAAAAACCGCTGCCTTCACTTGCTTCTGTAACTTCCAGTGCTCACATCACACCCCTGGGCCTCAGGGCTGTGCTAGGGGCTCTTTCTTGCTGTGAGGCATTCTCATCTCAGTGCTTGGGGTCATGGCCTCTCAAAGACCCACAGCTGTGTTGCCTAGACTGATGCTGGCTGGTGGGCCTAGGCTGGCCCTGGCTGGTGGGCCTAGGCTGGCCCTGGCTGGTGGGCCAAGGCTGGCCCTGGCTATTGGGCCTAGACTGGCCCTGGCTGGTGGACCTAGACTGATGCTGACCGGTGGGCCTAGGCTGGCCCTGGCTGGGTCCTCTGGCTGGAGATGGGATCAATGGCAACCATTGATCCCTGGAAGAACACGTGTCATCCCTTAAACATGAAAATAAGACATTGAGATGAGACTAAGCACCTGATTAGGAGTCCACGGGAAATGTTAGGTATCATTGAGTCAGCTGCCAGTCTACGGAAGCTTTATGTGGCTACATTAAAACATAACACCCATTTGAAGCCTGGGGAAAATCTGCGTAATAACAAAGCCCTAAAGTGGAATAAAAAAAAATTATACAACAAAAATTTGTATGCCCCGTGGGACTGGGACATGGCAATAGACTGGCTGCGAGTGGATCTGGAGCCTTGGATGGTCTTCAAGTGAGCAGAGCACACTGGGCACAGCCGTCCTAGACTTAGGTCTGATGTCACTGCTTAGGAATTTTTCCCACCTTAAGCAAATCAATAAAATGCCTGAAGCAATGTTTTCTCATTTAAAATGAGATAGAGGGATAGAGGTCGTGAATGGTCATTTGTAGGTGAAAGAGGGACAACGAGATATTGATTGATTTTCACCTGTGAAGAATCCAAGGCAAACACAAGAAACAACCAGAGGGATTTGTTCATCTTATCACGAGCTTTATACTTGTGATCAAATCTCTGTTGGTTAGGGCTGCTGAGGGAGCAAGGGTAGGAATGAGGGGTTTCTCGCATAGGCTCCATATGGTGAATCTGGGGTCTTCTAGAGGAAACATGAAAATTTAATGCAGTAGTTAGAAGCATATATATGGATTCCTTATGTTTCCAAAACTCAAGTAGAAGAAAGGTCACACTACGAGCAAATACTAGAGACTGCATGATCTAGCTAATGGGGGTTCGCCCTCCCTAACCCATTAGTCTGTTTCACAGAGGCAGCCACAGCCACTGGCGTCTATCTTCCTGCCGCTCCCCACCGACCTCGTGCAAGTTCATCTCAGCCTATTTCAGTCCATGCTCACTGTGTCCAGCCGGTGTCCCCTTCCTTGGCTGGACCCTGCACTCAGCAACACTGTATCTGGACAAGGAGGCATGGAAAGTGCTTGCTGCTGGCTGGTGGGCCTAGGCTGGCCCTGGCTGGTGGGCTTAGACTGATGCTGGCTGGTGGGCCTAGGCTGGCCCTGGCTGGTGGGCCTAGACTGATGCTGGCTGGTGGGCCTAGACTGATGCTGGCTGGTGGGCCTAGGCTGGCCCTGGCCGGTGGGCTTAGACTGATGCTGGCTGGTGGGCCTAGGCTGGCCCTGGCCGGTGGGCCTAGGCTGATGCTGGCTGGTGGGCCTAGGCTGGCCCTGGGCTGGTAGGCCTAAGCTGGCCCTGGCTGGTGGGCCTGGGCTGGCCCTGGCTGGGTCCTCTGGCTGAAGATGGGATCAATGGCAACCATTGCAAAGAGAAGGCAGTAAACTATCCCCATGCTCACATGGATTGATTTCAAACAGGACTAATTCAGAGTGGGTTATGTACCGTATTATCCAATAAAAGATATTTTAAAATTCTAAATCTGCTTAAATTGGAATCTCTTCCCTCCACCCTTGAGGCACTCAGGTGTTCTAAATTTACTTAAGAAGCAACATGTTCAAGGGCTGGGAGGGGGTGTCTTTGTTTGGGGAGTTTGATATTCTGACATAGAGAGTATTGTCTTTCCTGAGGCCCTGCTGTGATCATTGGTTTAGTGTCCAGCCCTGGAGATGCCCCGTGCCCTGGAGTCTCCGGTGGATACTACTTGCCCTGTTTTAGCCACGCCCCTGGTCATCTTTAGATATGCGTGTTTTGCTCAACCCCTAAGGTCCACCAATAGCCAACCCTTCAGGAAGCCTTTCCTAGGCTATCACAGAGTACAGGCACCTCTCATGGCAATTTCAATGACTTTTAATATCATGCCTTAGGCCATATTCTGGTACTATAACAGAACACCTGAGACTGGATAATTTATAAAGGAAGGACAGTGTGGCTCACAGATGGTGGCAGTATCTGCTCAGCTTCTGTAGAGGGTCACGTGGTGCAAAAGTGGACATTTTATTGAGAATAGACTCCTCCTCCATTTACTCCTCCCATTTCCTCTCCATGGCTCCTCCCATCCTTATCTGCCCCCTTTCTGTCTCTCATTAGAAAACAAACAAGCTCCTAAGGGATAATAATAGAATAGAATAATATAATAAGATAAAACAAAAATCAACACATAAGAATAGGACAAGCACAAACAAACAGAAGGAAAAGAGCCCCCCCCCAAAGGCACATGAAATAGATATAGAAACTTTCTAATAATCCTTTTTTGAGGGAGGAGCCCCCAAGAATCAAGTCACTTTTGAAGAACCCTGCAGGCATAAGGTTATCATGTAATTCAAATGCCAATTCCTGTACCCTCCACACCAGGTTGCAACCCTTGTTCTGAGACTCTCCTGCCTCAGTGGTGTGCCAACAGTGCTCCTTAATTGTCCCCTGATATGCCAAGAAAGCATCTTACAGCCAGCCACTCACTGAGCAGGGGAGAGAATAGGGCTGGGCTTCCTGGAAGGGGAAGAGGAGTTAGAGGAAGAAGTGGGAGATTCAGGCACTGGAGAGGTCCAAGAAAACATCAGAAGAAGGAGCTGCAACAGGAAAACTACAAAGCGCAAGTATCTCTTGGGATGTATGCTGGGAGGAAACTAGATTATCTTATAGAGGGGTAAGAATAGAGTAACAACTGCTCAGTCATTGTGTTGTGAAGCTTGTTATAAATATAAAATATTTTAAACAAAGAGGAGAAGTCTCAATTATTTGTGTGATAGCTGAGTTAAAAGAGAAACTCAGAAAAACACGGTTTTATAAAAGTAACTGTAACAGAACCTCGCCTTTTAATAATGCTGCACTTTACCTACTGAGTCATGTCCCCAGTGGGGTGTCTGTGTTCTCTGCCTTAACACCGTGCTCACAAACTTGGTCATTCTGAACTAAGATTCTTCCATCCATTTGCTCTGAGGTGCAAATACGCCTTACTTTATGCTTTCTACAATTATCAGGTCAGTTTGGGTGACCCTGAGCAAGGTAGGTCCCCGTGAGTGCCTTTTGGTGTCTAACTGTGCGTACACATTTCTATTAGTGACTCCATCCAGGAGTGATAGTTCTGGGCCCTAGGACACAAGAGATAGGACCAGCTGTGTTCTCAGAATGGAACTGAGGGAGGGAGGCTTGGCAGCCAGTGTCTCTACCCAGTGAGCCATCCTGCCAGTCCTCACTTGCCAGTGGCGTTTGGAGTCATCTTAGCAGTGTTTGGAGGTCTATGGAATTGTCTCCCTTTTTTCATTTTAGACTTCCGAGATCCCTTTGAGTAAAGGCCGGTAGGAAATGAGTTTTAACCCCATCACTTTTGACAACACTGGCATCTTTAAAGGGACAGAAGTCCTTAATTTCAACATGGGTGGCTCATAAGTCTTCTGTGTGCTTAGTGATTTCTATCTATGGCCCGAGGAAAGATTTGCTCCTCTCAGATGATGGAAATGTTTTCCTAAATTTATCTATTTATCTTATTGTTATTTTTATTATCATTTGCCTTTCATATTTAAGTCTATAATTTATCTGTCGCTGTTATTTTGGCTCTAATTTGTTCACATTTTATTTACTTATTTTATGTGAGTATGTGTGTTTGTGAATGCACATGTGCCACAAACAACGTGTGGCAGTCAAAGGACTTCTTGTAGGAGTCACTTCTCTCCCTCCGTCCTGTGGGATCCAGGTGAGGAACCCAGGTTAGCAGTCTTGGTGGCAAGCTCCTTTGATCTCTGAACCATCTCACCTGCCCATGAACCTGGGTTTAATATGGAGGGAGGACAGGGCCAAGTTTCATTTTATCCTGCAAGAACACCTGAACCAGACATATCTCATATGTATAAGAGAGAACCAGTGAATGGGGAATATGTATTTAATATATTTCTATTATACTAAATTATATATTAATTTTAAATGTATAATATATTAATATAAATATATGTGCATATCTAATAGACTGTTACACACTAAGATGAGTGAACGCTAGGGATGAATTTGGGAAGCTAGGGCTTGTGAAGTGCCTCAGCAGCTAAAAGCACTTGTTTCCAGACCTGGTCACCCGAGCTCAGCTCTCTGGCTTCCCAGAAAGGAAGGAGAGGACCAGCTCTTGCAACTTGTCCTCTGCTCTCCATGCATGATCTGTGGCACATCTGCACATGCAAACATGTGCACACAATAATTTTTTTTTTTAGTTGGAAAACTATTTGATCCTGTCTCCAGTATCCTAGGACCCAGAAATCCCACTCCCAGGTAGAATTGCTAATAGGAATATGTGCACATGGGCACCAGGAAACATTCTCAGGGATATAGATGTGTGTAACACACACACACACACACACACACACACACACACACACACACATCAAGAATTCTCAGATTGATTGACAGGGTCAGGTGCTGGAAAGCACCTCCCATGAGTAGGTTGGAGAGCTAAGACTTAAGAGCCAGCCTGCCCAAGAAGCTGGGAAGCCTCAGAGCAGGAGAAACCAACAGCACAGCCCATACTGAAGAGCATCTCTGTGGGCTTCGAAGTAGATGGTTTTGGACCCAGACTGATACAGCCACCTACGAAATACCTGCAGGAAACATCATACTTAATAGTCAAACATGAAGGTTTTTTTCCCTTGCAATGCTGAACAAGGCAAGAAAGTCTGTTAATTCTGCTTCTCTCAAGCAATATATTAGACCTTTTAGCTGGGCTACAGACATACGCCTGACAGCTTGATTCTTATTTTAAAATGTAACTGCTCATGTACTGGGGGAAGAGTCTTATGTAGACTTGATATTATAAAAACATTACAATCTTCCAATAATTATATCGAAACAATTATAATTGTTTTGGCACCTTAGTTTATACAAAAATTCAACGCACATCTTAAATATTGATATAGAAATGAAAAGGTTGATAAAAAGTTAAGACACCTGTGAGTATCAAAAGGAGAGAAGACTTGGTCCGGCTCCTATGGAGACTTGCTGTGAAGAACTGGCGGCTCCCACAAAGAGGGACTGGCATTAAATGGGGAGGAAGGAGGACAGAGAAGCTGAAACCAGACTGAAGTGAATCCACACAGCACACTTGGCATTGCAGAAGTGGGTACAAGATTGCTCGGAACTGCTTACCCGAGATGTACAAATGGAGCTGAGTCCCTGCCACACACTCACACCTGTGACCAACCGTGGCTGCCGCAGACCAAGCAAAGCAGTGTGCTGCACACTGGAACCGTGAAGGGACACCACTGTCTCTACAGCGTCTCTCTAGCACCCTCCTAAGTCAAAGTCCGATGAACTCATGAAAGAGATGAGCTTCTGTGGTTAGGAATACTGGCTGTTCTTCTAGAGCACCTGGGTTTGATTCCCACAGGGCTCACAATTGTTTGTAACTTTAGTTCCAGGGGACCGGATGCCCCTGGGTACTGCACACACACAGTGCACAGACATACATGCACCCTTAAAAAGCCCAAGATATGTAAAATAAGAATAAACAATAATAGTACATTTAAAAAATAACCCCGTCCATTAGGAGCGGTGCTGACCGGCCACTGTGGAGTGGGAGGCACCTGGCGCTATGTGCTGTTCACAGCGCTCTCCTCCAGACAGAAGCAGCTCACTTCTGATCTTAACATTAGTGGGATTTATAAATGAATTTTGAACTCATAAAAAGACTAACTTTTTTATCTATTGAATAGAACGCCACCATTATTTTCTGTTGTTAATGGGCTCAAGAACATGAATCATTTTTCCTTGAGATAAAGTTTATGTAATGTAATATTCTTCATATTCTTCACCGTCTCGTAATATTTAAATGTACAATTTCTGCATCAGACCACCACTATTGTCTAATCTAAAGTGTTTTTAAATACACCAAATACAAAGTTCAACTCACTGGGCTCCGCCTCCCATCTGCACACCTCATAGTTAATAATCTACTTCCTACCTGCACATTTCCTCACTCTAGATATGGCATGCAAGTGGAAAAGTGTTACTCTTCCACTGTGTCTGTCTTATGTCACTTTGCAGAATGATTTCAAGGTCCACCCATGCTGCAGTGTGAGTCTGAACTTTGGTGATGGATTCTATTCCGTTCTGTACTCACTGTTGGTTATCCATTGTGGTGGCTCATTTTCTATGTGAATTTGCCTTGACCCTGGGATAGTTGAGCGCCTGGTTAAATATTATTCCCAGGTGTGTTTTTGTCTTTGAAGATATTTGAGCAAAGCGGGTGTGAGGAGGGACATCTTACAAACTGTTGAACATCGATTGGGTAAAACAAAAAAGGAGAGGGGTATGTTTACTCTTCCAGCCTGACTGCATGAGCTGGGACCCTTCCCACACCTGCAGCACTTGGTGTGTGCCTCTGCCTCAGGCTCTCTCTCATTCTATGTCCATCTCTACACACACACACACAAAACACACACACACACATACACATACACAACACACACACACAACACACACACACACACAACACACACACACAACACATACACACAACACACACACACATGCCCGTGCACCTCTGTCTCAGGCTCTCTCTCTCATTTTCTCTCTCTCTCTCTCTACACACACACACACATACACACACACAACACACACACACACAACACACACACATACACACACAACACACACACACACACACACACACACACACACACACGCCCGTGTACCTCTGTCTCAGGCTCACTCTCATTTTCTCTCTCTCTCTCTCTCTCTCTCTCTCTCTCTCTCTCTCCACACACACACACACACAACACACACACACATACACACACATACAACACACACACACAACACACACACACAACACACACACACACATGCCCGTGCACCTCTGTCTCAGGCTCGCTCACATTTTCTCTCTCTCTCTCTACACACACACACACATACACACACACAACACACACACATACACACACAACACACACACACACAACACACACACACACGCCCATGTACCTCTGTCTCAGGCTCGCTCTCATTTTCTCTCTCTCTCTCTACACACACACACACACACACACACACACACACACACACACATGCCCGTGTACCTCTATCTCAGGCTCTCTCTCACTCTCTCTCTCTCTCCACACTACTTATTGCTTCTCTGCAGAGCACTGTGACTCATCCATAGATTACATCTCCGCTATTTCCTCCTTTCAGTTGCTATGCAAAGTCCTGTATGAACAGTGTTGGTCTCAACCCTTGTTTTCAATTCTGTGATGTGTACCGTTAGGAGTGAGTTGTCAGAAACATAGTAATTCCAGGTTTAACTTTGCAAGGAGCCACCAAACTCCCTTCCAGGGCTACGTCACCACTTTACATTCCCATCAGAGATGCAAGGGGATTTGAATACAAGCAGGTTGAACATGAAATAATGGGGAAATATTTCTGTAGAAACAGAATCCACAAGATAGGGGTGGGTATACTAATAGAAGATGAAATTAATTTGGCCCCATAAAAATTGAAGACATTTATTCCTTGAACCCCATAATCTACCAGAAGCCCTGCTTGGGTTTTTTTTTTTTTCTTTTCTTTTTGGTTTTTCAAGACAGGGTCTCTCTGTGTGCATCCCTGGCTTTCTTGGACTCACTTTGCCTGGAACTCACAGGGATCCACCTGCCTCTGCCTCCCAAAGTGCTGGGATTAAAGGCATGCCCCTGCTTGGGTCCTTGGCAGGAGATGGCAGACACCCCATGGGGAGGGGAGCGTTCCTGTGGAGCGCTGTCCTCAGGACAAGCTGGGCAGTTAGTTCCTCTTGCCTTTTCCTGGGTTGAGTAGGTATTTCTTAGGCTCCGGTTGTCTGTCGCATCTAGTTGCACTTGCTGTCACCCAAAGAGGAGGCGGGTGCTTGTCCTCTGAGACTCTCGAGCTCTGCCCAGCAGCCACAGAGCTCACCCAGTCCTCAGGAGGTCCCCATGCTGGCTCAGCTCTTCAGATGCAAGTCAGGTAATCCCTGAGGACACCTGGTCTTCTGCACCCTCCTCCTGCTGGCTTGTTTGTTGGCTGGTGTATTTTTGGACCATTGCTCATTTAATCCGACACTCTCACTTCTCAAAATCAAGTGGCTAAAACTCTTGTTAACTGGCTCCAGCATTCCCCTATAGCATCGCCTGCACTCCTAGCTCACCTCATCGGGCCCTGTCTCCTGTCTCTTCTTCCTGTGGAGTCCTCACTTACTCAGCCTGACTGGAAATCTACCATCGTGTCACCTCACCTCTCACCTCCTTCTTGGTGACTTCATTTCTTGGAAAGAGCCCGTGGCTGCTGTTGTCCTCTCGCCCTATTTCAAAATCTGTAGAAGGCCCTCGATGACTTCCAGGCTCAGAAAACCGATGACTTTTTGGTCATTTTCTTCTGTGTTGATGTCTTTGGGAGCAAATGAAAATGTAGCGTGATGGTTGTGGTGCTAGCTCGTCACAAAGCAGGAGCCTCTGCTGAGGACCTGTCGGGGTGGCCTTGACTGAGGTGGGAAGACCCAACCTGAGTGCACCTTCTGGTTGTAGATGAGATTAAAACAAGAACAAAGGCCTCAGCTGAGGGAAGATTGTTTTCCTCGCTGGGCCATCCCTCTTTTGAGGAGGCGGTTCCCACCCCCTAACCCCCATCCCCACCCCCTCGACTCCCCCATCCCCCCACCCCCTCCACCCCCCATCCCCCCACCCCGCCTCACTCCCCCGCATCGGTTCATTCCCTCGCTGAGAGGACAACCACAGCTTCCGGGCTTCCATTGTTGACTGAGGACCAGTGTCTCTCCAAGGAGCCTCCAGGGTTTGGGTGCCAAAGTGGGACTTCTGAGGCACGCAGCCTTGTGGACCGAACGGCTACTGTGCTGTCAGCCTCTTCAGTGAGAGACAGCCACTGTGCCACCACTCGAGCCGCCAAGGTACCCGGCCTCAAGGACCCAGAAGCTGTTGGTCGGTATCTAAGCTTCTCAGACGCGACTCAGCTGTTATTATTTTAATATAAGCTGATTTGATAACTTCTCTTCACCCATTGGGTCACTTTCTCTTGAGCATTCTAACACATACAGTCTACCGTTCCCTATCTCTTTCTCTGCGTAGTACAAACTGTCATTGTGTTTACCCACCCACCCTTGTGTCTCTCTGTCCCTTGTGTCTCCGCCACTGTAACTGGCTGGTTTCCTCCCATCCCCCTTAGGGCAAGAGTAGTTTCAGAGTTTCTGGAGCATGGGAGGTTTTGTAACAGGGACACTAAGGCCTTGGTTCATCCTAGAGCACAGAATGGGAAAAACGAGGAAACAAATTCTTCTGTACAAACATGCAGAGGTTCTTTCAGCACGAGGCTGGGGAGGCATGGGCAGGTTGTGTACTCTGTAGGAAAATGCTGCTTTCCTGTCACGTGGCTTAGACAACATTGTCCCCACGGTTGCAGACAGTTTTTCTCAAGGGGTATGAGATGGTTAATTTTGATTGGGTCTAAAATTAACTAAACGACAAACCTCTGGGTGAGTCTGGGAGTATTTTAAAGAAGGATTAACTGGGGAGATGATCCTCTCTCAGAGTGGGCAGCGCACGAACACACACACACACACACACACACACACACACACCACCACCACCACCACCACCACCACCAACAACAACAACAACAACAGCAACCCAGACATAGAGGTCCCATGAAAGGCAATACTGCCTGCCCGCCTGCCCACCCACCCTTCCGCCCACCCACTCACCTGCCGGCCTGCGGGCTTTCGCTTCTTTCTGGTGAATGCATCACTGTGCTGGTGCTGTGGTGTTGCTTCCATCTTCACTGGCATCCAGCTTCTTGGCCTTCCAACAAGGATTGGAGACCAATGGCTATCTAAGAACCCTCCAGGCCTTCAATCGGTCTCTCCATCTCCTTCATGGACTTCTCAGCACACACAGAATCAGTCTCTTCATTATTATCATACTCAGGATCTCATCCAGAGCCCACAGTTCCTTTCCTGAATCTATTTCCTATGCTTTAGATGTCCTGTCCTGTTTTGAGTTTTCCGTAGATTTTAGTCTTAGGAGTAGAAGTTCCATATCTGGCCTTCTTCATCCATCAACCGACCACATCCTAGCTAGTTTTCATTTTTCGCAATTTTTCTTTTTTTTCTTTTTTCTTTTTTTTTTTACTCCATTTCTACCACCACAATCTGAATGTGACCTCTCATTTCATTTTCTGGCCCTTGTGATGCCGGTTGTGATGTTACTTTTAACTGCCAACATAACCAAATGCAGAACCAAATCACTCAGGAAAAAATGTCCCAGGGAGGAATTGTCTAGATCAGGCTGGCCTCTGGGACACTGTCTTGATTGTCAATTGGTGTAGGAAAACACATCCCACTGTGGGTGGCACCATTCCTTAGACAAGGGAATCCTGTCTCTCAAACACATCTTTTTATAACCTCTGCTTCAAATGCTACCCAAGAATTGAGGTCCTTGTTTTTCTCTCTCAACTTGCAATTTCTACTTGACTAGTGTTTGGCCATTTGCTGTAAGTATACCCTGGCTTGTTTTCTTTCTCCAGCTGAAATGAAAGTCTAGCGAGGGATGGGTGTGGTTTTTTCTGTTTGTATGTGCTCTGCAGACCCTGGACAGTAACAGGTTGATGTAGGTACAATGGGCTAAGTGAAAGATGCTTAAGAAGGAACAGCCACAGAGGTGGGAGGAAGCACTCTCCAATTTCCAATGGGAATTCTAAAAAGAGGGGAGTTTAAAGTTGTTCACATCGCTATGTATAGATAAACATTTGAGTTAAGGATAATTAACTTCCTACATCGTTTGATTTCGACCAAATTAGATTTGAGCACACAGGTCTGAGAAAAATTGTCAAATAGCCTTTCCCTGAACAAAACTTACTTTTTCTTGCTGGTTTTGCAAGAAGGTCAGTTAGGAAACAAAATGAATCATATTTTCCAGTCAAAGCTTGATCTTTTTCAAATATTATCAAACTTATTTCTCAAGCTACTTGTGAGTCAAACTTAGTCCACTAAGAACTATTTGACAATATGATTTTGATATGATTAGGTTATTTTGCACAAAGTAAGGTAAGGGGTGCTTGAAAATTGAAAGTGGAAGAAATTACATCATGCAAAGCAGGGAGAAGGCCTTGACCTTTAGTTTTGTAGCACAGGCAGAGTTACTCTGGCCACTTAAGACCAGGCACAAAAAGGAATATTTTAAATATGTAAGTCGTGCGTGTTTTGGTTGATAAAAAGAGGTTTTTAGATCCAGAAAGTGGTGGGGGTTTTCCCATTAGTTATCTTGAGAATATTTCAATGCCAGGGAATAGCTGACAATTTGTGTCGCAATTTTATCAAGCTGCTCGGAATCTGGAAAAAAATCTTGAAAGATATTATTTTTAATTGATAAATGGATGCATTTAGCTCTATTAGTTCTGATTTTTCATTTTAATAAAAAGAGTGAGGAGGAATAAATGCCAAAACATTTAGTCTCAGAGCTTAGCTGGCACAAATTCCAAATTGGTCAGGCATCTGTCTTTATGTCTGTGTTTCTGTCACACACACACACACACACACATACACAAATGCACACATGCATATATACACACATGCACACATATACACGCATGCATATACAGACGCTCATACATACACTATCACACAAACACACACATGCACACTGTACACACACAGCTACTCACACACGTACACATGTGCACACTATACACACACATGCATACACTCACACACATATACACACATGCACAGACACACATGCACACATACATATACACACACATAGACACTCATACTCACACATACATACACACATACACATTCACACATACACACACACAAAACCATGTGTACACTTTACTGTATCCTTTGATCTTGGAGAACAAATCTTAGACAACAACAAGGAAGTAAGTGGGTTTATTGGGTCATCTGGACTTCCTAACCCTGACGAACCATGGGTCTTGGGAGTCTATGATAAGCTGAACTCGTGGGACTTTTCCCAAGGTGTAAAATTGAGCAACCAGCTTCACTCACTCCTCATGATCTTCAGCCTTCCCGTGATGATGAGAACGCTGTGACAAGGAAAGGGGGCAGTGAGGGCCCTTCACAACGGCCATCGATTCAACGAAACAAGTGTGGGAGCCCCAGTGATCACATTTTGCAGATAGCAACTACGGGGACCCAGCTGCTCTCCTCTGAAACCCATGATGGCTTGTGCCAAGGCCTGGCCTCCCGTGAGCTTCCTAGTCAACACCTGAGGAGCACAGAGCACTAGGAAGGGCTTTCCCAGAGTCCTACTGGGAGTTCTTTGGCTTGTTGAGTCTTCTTACATGTCACGGATGCCCAGGTCGTGTTCTTCCTACCTTTGATCCCAATTTCCTTTCCAGTGCTTAGCTTGCCTTATGGCCCAGTGGCCCTTCCATCTGCCCCCACCCCACCCCATTTTTTGCTTCTGTCCCATTTTTTTCTCACACAGACATTTCCCCTGATAAAAATCATTGTACTTTTAGACCCATCTGCTCCTCTAACAACCTGGGTCAACACAGCATGTAGTATATAAGAGGTTTCCTGCTGTGTCATATTCAGCAGGCAAACCAGTGCCCTTCAGAGTGGATGAGCCACTCATGCGTTGTCTTCCTCTTTGCTCTTGGAAGGCTGAGCTGTGGGTGCCTGAGGGTGAGGGTGGTGAGTGCATGCTGAGCCCCACAGATGCTTTGGTCTATCTCTTTGTATTTGATTCAATTTTTATACCTTGTCCCTCCTAAGAATTCCTGTTCCCTAGCATGGTCACACAACACAGGCAAAGCATACATCTGAAGATGTTGCTCAGCCTTTAAGGATGAGATCATATCATAATTGCAAAGGATGCATTGGGCAGTTTAGTTTTGTCAGTAGTAGCATATGCAAGTGGACACATTTATAGACTATACTAGTATCTCAAAAATCTCTCCCCAAATAATAATTTGGAAACAACAAACACAAACAAAAAAGAGAATTCCAATGTCAGAAAGAATGCCTTTATTTGGTCACTGAGTGTCAAGGAGCATGGCAAGAGTACCCAGCTACCACACACTGAAAAGGCACCATGCAGACTCAGACCAGGCTGTCCACATCCTGACCTCTCCAAGGACACTGCATCTAATTAGGAAGACAAGATTCATGATCACAGGACCACACTAAGGCCTAGAAGAGTATCTACAATTCCACGTGTAACAGAGCTGCCTGGGATGGCCCAAAAACACAGGAAGGAGAGCAGAATGCTTCTGTATTTAGTGAGCCATATGACAAATTCCCATGTGGAAAAACATTATAAATTCTATCTCCAAAGATTCCTCCCTGCCAAGAGACTCCTTTCTCTTGGTGGTAGTCTACCTGTGCTAACTGCAAGAAAACTGGCTCCCTCTGATCTTGGGAGTCTTTTCCTATGTCTCTGCCAGAGGTAGGGAAAAGCATAGCTTTCTCTGAGAGGCAGGCCCCAAGAAGATGCCTTTTTATATAAAGTAGGGCTGGGAAGGACTCTGGCCAAGTTTTGGAGATGAAGAAATTGACATGTAATGGAGGTACATGACTTCTCCAAAGTGGCTTAGGATTTGTTTTCTGTTGCTGGCAGTTTTACAAAGGGAAGAAATGCACTTGGGTCACAGTTTGGGGGCTAAAAAAATCTGTACTGGGGGCAGCAACATCCGGCAAGGTCCTCCTGTTGTCCTGTGGTGGAAAGTGGAGGCCAAGAACAGAATTGAAGAAAGGACGCTGGGCTGTGAGAGGCTCACCAGTGAAGAGCTTGCTGTGTAAGGCTGACTGAGATGCTAGGCAGGGTGCACCTGTAATTCCAGCATGGGCTGCAGAGATGGGAGGATCTCAGGGGCTCCTGGCCAGCAGCCTAGCCGATTAATGAGATCTAGATTCAGTGAAAGACCCTCTCAAAAGTTAGCATGGAAATTGATGGAGAAAGATACCAGTTCACAGGAGGGAAGTGATGCTGTAAATCCACATTGTGGAAGTAGAGAAGCAACTCCTACAACTTGTGCCCACACGTGTGCTTGTGCCCACATGCATGCACACACACACACACACACACACACATTAATTAAACAAAATGTAACAGGATTTACCCAGCATATTAGAACACTTTGCACTTTGTCCCTCCTTTGGATTCCTAGCTTTCTGCAGAATAAATCAGATAAAAGAACCTGAAGACTTAGCAGAGTTCTCTCCTCCATTTCTGTGGTGCCCTGGGCAACTGAGGCAGAGAAGGAAGCACAGAAGTAGCAGCAGAGACACGGACAGAGATAAGGGACCAGAGAGAGCAGCAGGGACACCCAGGAAACAGCATCGGAAAGTCCTAGAGGCAATGGAAGCAAAAGCTGGCTCGGTGGATGAAAAGATCAACCCAATTAATGAACCCTAGGGGAAAAAATGCAAGTAACTAAAGTTAGGAACAAAATAGGGGGCATTAAGATAAACCTTAAGGAAATTGAAGGGAGCAGAGAATACACTGAACAATTGTATATCAACGAGTTAGATTGCATAAATGGAATAGAAAAATACTTAGAAATGTAGACATTATCAACTTGACTAAAGAAAACAGGGAATCAGCACATTTGAGGTAGGGAGATGGAACCAACCATCAAAAACCAAACCAAACAAACCTCTCTGAAAGAAAGCATGGGACAGGAGACTTCACTAGTGAAGCCCACCAAACATTTGCAAGGGAATTAAAGCTACTCTCATTGAAATTCCTCCAAAGAACTTGAACAGGGACTAGTACATAGTGCACTTTTCTAGGTGGGAATTAGGATGTCAAAGCTGCACAACGAAACCACAAGCAACCATTCCTTATTAATGTGCATGCTGCAACATTAAGGAGGAGGAGGAGGATGAAGAAGAAAAGAAGAAGAGAAAGAAGAAGGAAGAAAAAGAAGAGGAAGAAGGAAGAAGAAGAAAGAAAGAAAAAGAAGAGGAGGAAGAGCAAGAAGAGGAGGAAGAGCAAGAAGAGGAGGAAGAGCAAGAAGAGGAGGAGGAAAGACAAGAGGAGGGGAAGAAGGAAGAAGAAAAATAAGAGGAGGAGGAAGAAGAAAAAGAAAAAGAAGAGGAAGATGAAGAAAAGAAGGAGGAAGAAGAGGAAGAGGAAGAAAAAGTAGAGAAAGAAGAAGACAACAAAGAAAAAGAAGAAAAAGAGGAAGAGGAAAAAGAAAAAGAGGAGGAAGAAGAGAAAGAAGGAGGAGGAGGAAGAGGAAGACAAAGAAAAAGAAGAAGAAGAGGAGGAGGAAGAACAAGAAGAGGAAAAAGAAGAAAAAAGAAGAAGGGAGAAGAAGAGGAAGAGAAAAAAAGAAGAGGAAGAAGACAAAGAAAAAGAAGGAAGAAGAAGAAGAGGAGGAGGAGGAAGAAGAAAAGGAGAAAGCAGCACCGCAGCTACCACCACTCAGAGTTGGCAAACATAGATCAAAAGTAGATTAGAAATACCAGGCTTTAGCGCTGAGGAAGGATCCCAGGCGACAGACTGCTTGCCCAGCTCCCAGGAAGGCCAGGGGCTCCATCCCAAGCTCCTAATAAACTGGGCGTGGTGGTGCACACAGAAGGTGGAGGCAGGGGCACCAGAAGTTCAAACTGATCCCTGACTACATATTGAGCTTGTGTCTAACCTAGCATAAAAGAGACCCCACCTCAGAAAGCAAAAAACAAGGAGTGCGGGTCAGCAGCAGCTCTGCTTTCTGCTTGCTTTGTGGTTGGTGATTCCTTCCGGAAGCCACATCCACCACTGGCCGTGGGCGCCTCCAGGGTCTGCGCGTTTGTTCCCTCCCTCTCGGGAACTGTGAGCTGAACAACCATGTCAGACAGAGAAGGTGCGCAGATGGAAAGGGCAGGAGTGGTTACTCAATTGGTGTGGATGTGATGTGGTGGTGAAACAATTCTGACACTAGTGCTTGCACGAGGGCAGAGCTCTAAAGGCCTCTGTCCACCTTAAGGTGGCTGGTTGTTCAAAATCTGAATGTTACATGGTCATCATCATAACTGAAAGAACACGTGGGGCAGTCCCCGGTTGCCATTTTAGAATACAGGTACACAATAAAGGCGAAGAGTACCGGAAATCTCCAATTCCATAAACTCAGAAAACTGCCCTTTAAGAACTCAGCGCCAGAGGCAAGCGTGGTGGCGCACACCTTTAATCCTAGCACTCGAGAGGCAGAGGCAGGCAGATCTCTGTGAGCTGGAGGCCAGCCTGGTCTACAAAGTGAGTCCAGGACAGTAAGGCTACACAGAGAAACCCTGTCTCAAATCAACAACAACAACAACAACAACAAAGAACTCAGCGCCAAGCCAGCGCAGTTCTGGAGAGCACAGCGGCTGCTCTGGGCTATTCTCCCTTGGGATTTGACCCAGGCCTCCTTGACTCTTTTGGCACTTGGAAGAGCACAGGAAGCCGGTCTTCTAGGGGACCAAAGCGCCCGGCACCTACACTCCTGAGGTGGATGGCATAGGACCACCTATTGCACAGGCTATAGGCTTGCTCACTTTGGATGCCCTCCCCATTTAAGCGTGATGGCTTCGTTTCCCAGACACCCCAGCACAAGCTCCATAAAGGCCGCTACCTGAAATAACAGAACATGCTGAGAACAGAAAATGCTAAGCTACTATATAATTTGTTAATTAAAAAGGTCTCAGCGGAAGGGCCTTGGCTCGGTCAGTGAAGTGTGTGCCGTGCAAGCATGGCGATATTTCTTTCAGGTTCTCAGAGCTGACGTAAAAAGCCACGCACAATGGCGCATGTCTGCAGCAGACAGGTGGACTGTCCGAGCTAGCTGACCAACGAGCCGAGCCACATGTGTAAACTCGTGGAGGTGGAGGGTGAGCGAGGACGATGCAGACCTTGTTGAACTGTGGGCATATGTACACATAAACACACACACACACATACACACACACACACACACACACACACACAATTTTTAATGGAATTTCAAAATGATACTCCAGAATATCCATTTTGAATATGAACTTAGGCAGTGTTGTTTTTTTCTTGAACCTGTGTTTCCGTCTCACCTCTCCACAGCCCTTGTCTTCCCAGCACATCATTATCCGTGCAAGTGTCTCACGTGTGTTTATCCCATCACACGAAATAAACGTGTGAAAACTCTAATTACACCACGCCAGTGCGACCACAATAGTATAAGCAGAAACTTTTCTCACACACTGAATTTGTACTGCAATTATTATTGAGCGGATTTATCATCATAATCATATAATTTACATAATTAATGTGATTTGTTACAAGTTAATATGATTGTTAGTACAATTGTTTTTAATTAGGACTGATTACAACCTAGGTGCAACCTCCCCTCCCACATGTCCACATAATTAAAAGTAAAACATAATAAAATCTAAAAAATGTTATGTGGTATAATTCCAAAAGCATCAGTAAGAAACTAAGAAAACTAATTTGTGTCTACAGTAACACTAACACATTGTGATCTCTGTAGGCACTTCAAACACCTGTGTATATATATATATATATTTTGTTGTTGTTGTTGTTGTTTTTCAAGACAGGGTTTCTCTGTGTAGCCTTGGTTGTCCTGGACTCACTTTGTAGACCAGGCTGGCCTCGAACTCACAGAGATCCGCCTGCCTCTGCCTCCCGAGTGCTGGGATTAAAGGCCTGCGCCACCACACCTGGCCGCCTGTATATTTTTACATTGCCGTTTCTAAAACTGCTGCCCTGCGTTGATGGGTTGTATTTGCTCATGTGAGCCTGCCTGCTGTGACGGCACAGCAGCCAGGGCGCAGGCAGTGGTCTTCTTTACTTGCGTTCCTCAGCCTGTCTTCCTCAGGGATGTTGCTTCTCTCAGCACACAGGTTGCCGGCTTGCCCTTGGAGCACTCGGGAGAGAGGGTCTCGCTATCAAAAGCTGCCAGGGAACAGCTGTGCCGCGTCCTTGAGCCTCTCTGAAGTCTAAACAGAGCTTTGGTGCCTGTGTAGCTAGTGTTGCTTTCTGTGTTATCTGCCCTTTAAATGCTATCAGCCTCCTCTTCCCAGGACGTCGTCGTTAGGTAGTTTCCGAAGTGAGGTTTGAGAACATTTTTAATGAGAGAAAAGGACTCTCCCCTCCACCCCCACCCCCAAATTCTCAGCATGCATGAATTCTGTATCACCTACTCTCTCTGTTTTTGTGATATTTCTGTTTATCAAGTTCAGCTCTGCTTGCTCAGCTCAGCAGTAAGAGGAGGATGGTGTGGCTGTACATACCTGTATCCCAATCCTGGGGATACTGAGACAGGAGGATTGCTAGTATGAGGCCAGCCTGGAGTATATTAGAGCAAGGCCCTGCTTTTAGACCAACAATGAACAAACGAACAGAAAATGAGAGTGTATTCACTCAGTGGTGCCTCCAGATACCGGCCAGGCTGTGGCCCGAAGCACCGGGCCCCGCTGCAGTCCACCCTGGGAACAGGCTGTAGGACCCAGGCCACGTGTCCGCTCAGCGGCAGGCAGGGACTGTTGGAGTCCGCCTGGCCTCCTTAGCCTTTTGAGTAGCTGCTAGGGTCGGCAGAGGAAGACGTCCTCATTGCCAGTGGTGGTGGCTCCTCATCACCGTCCTCAGGTCAGGCTTGTGAGTCTGGGCTATTAGCTCAGGAGTTGTTCAAGGGCTGAGGGCCAGTCATTTGCTGCCGTGCGTCTGACAGTGTTAGTGACCGGGCCACTCTCCAGAGCATTGCCAGGTTCCTCACAGGAATGCACAAGACCACATCTCAAAAACAAACACAACTACAGTGGTATTCTCCCAATCCCATACTTGGGAGGCTAAGTAGAAGGGCTGCCGTGAGTTCAAGGCCAGCCTGAACTTCACAATATATTCCAGGTCAGCCTGGGCACAGAGTAAGACTTGTCTCAAAAAGAAAAACCAAACCAACCAACCAAACAAACAAACTGCTCCGACCTCCTCTTCTCAGTCACAATGCACATCATCACAAACACCAGCAAAGCAATCCTTACACTGTTGGATGGAACGTAAACTACTCCAGCCACTGTGGAGATCAGTGTGGATGTTCCTCAAAACACCGAAAACAGAATACTGTAGGCTCCAGCTCTCCACACGTAGATATAGCCTGATGGAATTTAAACCTACACACCACAGAGCCATTGGCATGCCACGCCGCGGTCTCACAACAGCCACAGGTGTTCATCAACAGATGATTGGGTTAAAAACTGTACATATGGAGGAACACAGAGCACGGGGATGCAGGCTGTCCAGAGGAGACCTGATAGGCTGTGGTCAGATGGTGGGGGAGGAGGACCCCAACTATCAGAGTCAGAGGTCTAGGGGAGGGAACTAGGGCAGAAGAGGGAGGGAGGGTGGGAACAGGAAGATAAGAGTGAGGGGATAACAATCAAGATGTATACAAATAAATTATAATAAAAATATGTATTAAAAAATTATACACACGAATGTGTGTGTACCAGACTTTTACCTCTTCTCATTCATCTGTGAACTAGGGGTGTGTGTATGTGTGTATGTGTGTGTGTGCATGTATATATGTGTGTGCATCTGTATGTCTGTGTATGTATATATGTATGTATGTATGTGTGTATATGTATATATGTGTGTATGTGTATGTATGTATGTGCATGTGTGTGTATATGTGTGTGTGTCTGTATATGTGTGCATATGTGTGTATGTGTGTGTGTATTGTTAACACTCTGTTCCTATAACAATATAATGAGATAATCAATGTATAAAAAGGAAAGGTATCTTTGGGCTCACAGTGGCTGGCTGCCTCTGGTGAGGCAGGAGCATGTCATTCACTGACGAGATAGACAGAGCAGAGCCAGTTGCCTCACCATTGGCAGTTGAGAAAGAAAGGAAGGAGGAGAGGCTGGGACCCCAGGATCCTCTTCAAAGGCGCCCCAGGGAACTAACGCTTGAACTTCCTATGCAGCCTAGAATGACTGAACCTCTGATGCTCCTGCCTCCGCCTCCCCACGGCTGCGATTAAAGGTGTCCACCGCCACACCCAGTTGTATGCTGTGTTGGGGACTGAAGCCAAGTCAAGCTCTCTACAACTAGGCAACATCTCCAACCCTTCTTAAAGGTCCCACCCTCTACTCAAGAGTGTTCCAAGCTCAGGAGTGTGGCCTTCTGGGAGACATTTCAGATTCAAATTATAACATCACACACACACACACACACACACACACACACACACACACACACACACACCATGTGCACATAAGTATACCCGTGTTTATGATAAGGACTTGGCTCATTCAATTATGGAGCCTGGCAAATCTCGAGATGTGTCCTGTGAGCCACTGACTTGGAGACCCAGCAGAGCTGATGGAGAGGCCAGTTTGTGGTCAGAAGCCAGGGATGCAGGAAGAGTCTGGCCCTGAGCTCTGAAGTCCAAGGCCAGGAAGCACCATCATTTCTGTTCAAGTCTAAAAGCAAGAGGAAGCCAGGGCCTCAGTTTAACCCGGCAGGGCAGAAAGGCCTCTCTCTCAAAGTCCAAGCACACTTTGGATGGAAAGCAGACAGCTTTGCTCAGTTACTAACAGAAGTGCCAGCCTTATCCGGAAACACTCACAGACTCACCCAGAGTGCTTGACTAAATGCCTGGGCAGCTCTTGGTCGGGTAAAGTTGACATAAGGTAAAGCACTCAGGGATGCCCGCTGGGATGGGAGAGAGTGTGCTCTGTACGTGTAGGGTTAACATGAGTCATTAACATAAAGGTTAAGAGTGACTTTTATTATGTATGGATGTCTGCTTTTATTGTAAATCTTTTTTGCACACCCGTGGGTAAGGATTCCCATGGGTGGGTGCATATGCCCATATGTGTGGAGGCCCAAGGCTGACATTGGAGTTTTCCTTATTTCTCTCTCCCTTATTCATTCACAGACCATCTCTCAGTTGAATGCAGAGCTTGCTTGTGCAGTTATATATAGTCTGCATATACCAGAAGGACTGATGGGATTGATGTGGGGGAAGTCCCTCCTTACTGATGCATGATGGGAAATGAGCCTATTCCCTCCTTGAGACATGTGGACCTTAGGGAAAATGTGGATGTGGCTAATACCACCCTTTCCTTAGTTAGCAAGGGGACTGAGGCTACAGGTCAGGGGCCTGTGAACCACTGACCCCCCTTCAGGACTCTATCCCCAGTAGGATGGGCGAAGACTCACTCCACAGCTCCCCCTGGTGGTTGCAGTCAGTCCCCTCCAGGATTGTTCCTTGTGACGGAGAGAGTAGGACAAAAGTGGGTTCCTGTCACACAGGAGGAGCAGCCAGAGAGCCTCTCACACAAAACAGATACTTAGTGTGTTGCTAGAAAGCCCAGGGAGATTTAGCCTTACACCGAATTCCTTCAATAATCTCTGTCTCAAATTAGCCAGCCTCAGGCTAGAAGCAACATGGCCCGGAGGTAGTGAGCTCAGGCCTCCTCAGAGCAAGCTGGTTAGCCAGGCTGGCTGTACAGGCAGCGAGCTCTGCATTCAGTTCGATGAATGACTATCCAGACAGGGATAAGGAGGCACCCCTGGGCCTCCACATGTATATACATATGCACCCACACATATAGAAAGCAGATAGCCATACTTAACAAAAGCCACTCTTAACTTTTAAAATGGCTCCTGTAAACATTACATATTCTGGGAATCTGCATTTACGCAGTTTCACCTTCCTCAGTTTCAGTGAAAACAGTGAATAGGAAGTTCCAGAAATGACAGGCTGGGGAGATGGCTCTGTGACTAAAGTGGAAGGGCCTGAGTTTGAGTCCTAGAATATACATAAAGCCAGACACAGCCCTGAAGGAGAGAAATCTGTTCTTTAGGATCCCAAGTGTGGGATTGGAATGGTCCAGTGAGAGAACAGGTGATGTTAATTCACTAGAAGAGCAACCACCTCGTGCAGGAGCTTAATTGATACCAGATGAAAAGGATCCCGTGAACAGACTCTGGGAGGAGATATATAAATGAGCCCAGAACTGGCAGCGACACGGATAGGAGACTTGGGATAGATTTGGCTGTTCACCGCTGCCCTTCAAGACGCTCCTAGAGGAAACAGCTTCAGGGAAGGCTTCAGAGCTCCGGCTACTGCTGAGGCTCCGGGGTCTGGTTACTCCAGGTTCCGGTGGAAGAAATCCTGCCGCTCCCAACCGGAGAATCGTTCCTCGGAACTGATATCCTTAAGGTTTTGTTGTTGGGCCAATTAATCTTCATTTCCTACTGTTTTGGTTAATCAGGTTATAATTGCCGTAGGCTTGGTCAATAAGTTGTCAATGAAATATTTTGGTTAAGAAAATTGAGCCTCGCAGCCGTAACCCCAGCACGCCCACACTGACACTGACCTCTAAAGCTCATGGACCAGCTGGCCTGGAGGATGCAGTGGGAATCTGTATCTCAAACATGGTGGAAGGTGATGGCCTGAGGGCGTCCTCCAGCTTCACATGCGTGCTGTGCTGTGTATGTGCACACAGAGATTAAAATAAATTCCAGAAATGAAAGTTCCACAAGCTTTAAGTAGCTTTTATCATTTAGGTGGCTTAATTTATAAATTAAACTTTATTATAGGTGTGTGTGTGTGTGTGTGTGTGTATTCCACTAGAGGTTTTAGACACATTCCTTCTCCCCTGCTGCCTTTCGGAAAATAAGGGGTTTCTGTATTACTATTACTATTGTGGTGGTTGTTGTTGAGGTCTAGGTGGGTGGGACAGTCTAGATTCTAGTGAGCCAACTCCAATTCTTATTAAATAACTCACCTTGTTAGGCATTTTTTTTTTTTTTTTGGTCTACAATACCATGACGTTTAAAACCTCCTAAATGAATAACGGTTCTCACAGGACTCACTCTCGCATCTCCTTTGGTTCCCAGTGTCCCTCCCCCACCCGCTACCCACCGTGAGCCTCACAAAAGAGTGCGTCGTGGGGCAAAGGTCATTTTCAGCTGAGCTGCACTCACAGTCCCAGCAGCACTAGATTCCAGTTCCTAAGGGTATCGAAGTCCCCTCCCTCGAAGCCAGTAGACGCTTGGCTCACATGCCTGGCGACAGAGGGCGTGGCTGCAGTCAGGGCTCCCTGAGAAGTCTAGACAAGAGCCTAGACTCTTCTGTCTCGGGGACCCTATAATCCTGAGATGGCCACCAGTTACGAGAGTGGAACCCAAACCTCATGATAAAAGGTCATTTCTTTGAACACAGTCATCTCTTTAGGTCCTTCTAAGGGTACAGGGTCTAAAATAATGGAAAACAACGTCTCTCCTGAAATGCAGCCATCCTGATAGGAAGATAAGCAGGGGCCTCCTGCGTTCCTTGGCAGAAGCGCAAGAGTGCTTTATAGAGCACAGCTTCGGGGCAGGGGTGAGGGGTTGGGAGCAGGGTGCGGTGCAGAGGGGCGGGGGGGGGGTATGCGTGTGGGTGGTGGATTGAAGCTGGAAACTGGGGAGAGGGAAGTTCTGTGGGTGTTTGAGAAAACTGACAGCGAGACTGGGGAGAGGAGAGAAAGGAGGAGAGAGAAAATTCTGAGAACTTAAGAGGGAATTAAGGTGCCAGGAAGCATAAGCTGCAAATCCAACTGTGAAAGAACCCAGCAGGAAGCGGAGAGCCGCCGAGGAAAGTCCTACAATGGGCTGCAGGCTGAGTCAAGAGTGTGGCCAGTGTGCGGGCAGCCTGCGCGCGCATGCGCAGGAACACGGCATGCTAAGCAAGATTAACTTAAGACCGATCAAAGTGAATCTGGCTGTCAGCAGAGAGGAATTTTTCTACTGTTGTTTTAATGCTTCTGCCTGGAACGGCAGCCGCAGGGGGATGCTAGGGTAGAACAAATATGTGCATGGAAAGTGAACAGGTGTGGGGGATCTGTGGCAGTGAGTCAGGCTGAGCAAATAAATGTGTAAAGAAGACGCAAAAAGTGCAGGAGGGAGGAGGAGTGTTTGCATCAAAGGCTACAAGGTTACTCTAGAAGGCTGTGTCTAGGCCGGGGTGCAGCTCAGTGGAAGAGCATGAAGCAGGCACAAGCCCTGGACAGCACTAGCTCAAGTTACACCCACTTAGATACTGAAGTATAGTCCCGTGTCCCTACACTGTCCCAGTCAACCACAAACCCCCAGAGACAGTGGTGGTGCCACAGAACCAGGTCGTGTTGTAGACCCCTTAGTACACGCAATCACATCGCAGGTTTATATACAAGGAAATTAACTAACGTTGGGTGCCGACTCGACCCGCTACTATTCTCCTGATGTGCCGGGGCAAATTGGGTGAGGCCACGGAGCCAAGTTCTATTCATCCATTCCCCCGTTCACTCCTTTGCTCATCACTTAACTTATTTCCCACGGGTATTTCTATAACTTGGGTCTCACCCATCAGCTGGCTTGATTTAGCCCTTTTTGCTAATAAGCAGGGCAGTCAAATCCCTGACCTGGACCACTCCATAGGGAGAAAGAAAGGTTTATTGGGAGCTCAAACTGCCACGGCTGTGGGGGCAGGGAAGAGAGAGACACAAAACGGTGGAAAAACAAAGATTTTTATCTGGTAGCACGGTGGGAGGGTGGATCTTTGAGGTGGTACAGATGGGTACAGTTTGACCCAGAGCCAGAAGCCCTTGCCTGAGAGAGTTGACCTTTGGGACGGATGAGGGGGTAACGGGTTTCCTGGAAAACAAAGACCTTACAAGATTCTTGAGGAGCTCTGAGTTTAGGCTCTACCCAGACAATCCTTCTGTTGGCCCAGTCAGAGTCCTTCTGTTTAGGACACTGTCCCCAACGCTGTCATTTTGGGGGCCTGTTTTGGTCTACCATGGCTCTGGTGACATTCCCTGGTTTTCTCATATGGCTTCACACAAATTTCCTGTTTCCGATCTCTGACACCTTCCTCCACACCTGGTGCTCCAGCCAGCTTGGACCACTGAGGACAAACATGAGTAGGAGGAGCATAGCCTCCACCGTCTGATGAGCGCCTCCTCCATGCAGGGCGCAGGGCATAAGGTCACCTTTTATCTTCATCACCCCCTCACACCAAGTAGGAATTCTCAATACCTCCTTTATATGTACGCTCAATTTTCTTAACCAGTACATTTTATTAACAACTCAGTGACCGAGCATACGTCACTTATAACACAAAACAATAGGAAATGAGGATTAATGGACACAATAACAAAACCATAAGGATATCAGTTCTGAGGAGCGATTCTCCTGGCGCAATCTGCAGGATTTCTTCTGCTGGAACTTGGAGTAACCAGAACCCAGAACCTCAGTAGGAGCTGGAGCCCCGAAGCCTTCCCTTGAGCAGTTCTCTCTAGGAGCGTATCGAAGTGCAGCGATGAACAGCCAAAACTCTCCCAAGTCTCCAAAAAGCCCCACCTCCAGTTCTGGGCTCATTTATAGATCTCTCAGAGGCTGGTCACGGGATCTTTTCAGATGGCAACAATTAAGCTCTTGCATGAGGTGGTTGCTCTTCTAGTGGATTAACCTCACCTGTTCTCTCACGAGACCGTTCCAATCCCACACTTGGTATCATAACATAAACAGGTTTATCTCTCCTTCATTTATATAAACAGAAAATTGTGGCTTTGAAAGGTCAGATGTCGTCACTGGTAAGAGCTGGCTCAGTGGTTAAAACATCTTTCTCGCAACTGTTACAGCAAGAGTTTGAATCCCCCCAAGTGCCCCCTGAGTATTGGTACCCCACCCATAATTCTAGCCATGGAATGAGACAGATAATGATCCCCAGATACATGACTAGTGAGACTGGCCACATCCATGAGCTCTAGGTTTGATTGAGATTCCCTACCTCAGTGAATAAGATAGAAGAGTAATTATGGTTTTCAACATTAGCCCTGGGCCTTCAGATATGTGTGCACTGCACACCCACACCCACACCCACCCATATACATATACACACATACCATACACATACATAATACACACGCATACCACATCATACACATACACACATAAACATACATACAGTGCACCATACATGTACATAACACACACACCATCATATACATATATACACATACCATACACATACATAATACACACACAAACACGCATCATGCCATACACAGACACACATAAACATACATACAGCACACCATACACATATATAACACACACACAACACCAGATATATATACATATCCACACATATACACATACATAATACGCACACACACAAACACATACATTATACACATACATATACCACACCATATACATACACACATACACATACATACAGCACACCATACGTGTACATAATACACACACACACATACATACAGCACACCATACGTGTACATAATACACACACACACATACATACAGCACACCATATGTGTACATAATACACACACACACACACCGCTGGCAGGGCTCCCTCCAAGCCATCAGAGGAGGTGCTATCCCCGGATGCTGTCGTGGCTCCTCATAGTCCTTGGCTTGGGAAGCCTAAGTTCAGCATTCATGTGGTCCTTTCCAGGTGCATGTACAGACTTCCCCTTCCAAAGAACACTGTCACATTGGACCAGGGCCCCACCCTACTCAGAAGGACCTAGGATCAGCTGATTATGACAGCGATGAGATGAGCCCATTTCAAAGGAAGCCATGTTTTGGAGTACTGCAGCTAAGCATTTTTAACATTAATTCGGGGTAAGTGCAAAAATTCACTCAATGTTGTAGGGTTGGAAAACTTTGTGTTTTGAGGAACTGGTTCTCTACTGTGCTCACGGAGCTCACACACCTTTCTGCTACACATGCACGAGCGTGTGTGTGTGTGTGTGTGTGTGTGTGTGTGTGTGTGTGTGTGCACATGTGTTAGTAGTTCAGGCATATTTTCACCTACACCACAGTCAGCCTGGGACTGTTAAGCAGAAATCATGTCAGAAGTGGCAAATTAAAAACGACCTTTTTGGCACTTCTCCACAGATGGCACCTCTGTTCATTGCTTTCCAGGTTCTAAAAATATGACAATACAGTAGATTAAAAGGGAAAGAGAGAAAGAAAGGGTGTGCCCCATACAGATTCTCATAAAGATCAAACAAAAGGACCGAGCTGCTAAGGCCAAGGGCATATTAAATTCCATCCCGGCTCTGACAGCCATCAGACCCAAAGCCCAGGGTCACCTCTCCTCCTGGCTGCTATATATAGGCATGCCTTTCAGACGAGGCTTTTCTCCAAATGCTGCTCTGCTCTGCGCTCTGCAGCAGAGCCCTGCCCTGGGGAATGCTGGGAAGAGGGGACTGCTCTTCCCTGCAATTTTCCTCTTCATATTTGGTGGTATGGTCAGCTGTAAAGTCACAGATAAAAAAAAAAAAAGAATGTTATTTAAAGTGTATATTAAAAAATAGTATTGCCTTCATGGTTTGCAGAGCGCATGCTTCAGAGAGCGAAGGCGCTTGTATTTAAAGACGTGACGGAGGCTGAGGCCCTGTTCGTGTGTTTATAAACATGTTTCATGTCTGTTGCCCCATCTATGCTGCCCATGAGCACTGAGCCCCTGCACGTGTGTTTACAAATGGTGTTATTATGTCCACCGTCCCAGATCTGTGATGCCCTTGAGCGCCCAGACGGGTTCCATGGTGTTTATTGCTGCTGACACAGGAAGCTAGGACCTTCCATCAGCTGCAGTCTCCCCACGGCGCTTTTCTCTTCTCTGCCCAGCCGCTTTGGTTTCACGGCATCCACCCAGGTCTTCTCAGGACGTCGGTCTGATTGCCCAGGTCTGGAACCCAGCACAGATGAGTTTCCAGGCCCAGCCAATATGGAGATAAATTGATTGCTCTGGCATTTCAAAAACCATATGGATTCTTTATTTTTGACTTCCCGCCAATAAAAACATGGAAAAACCTAAAGTTTGTCTGTTAATGGGGGGGGGCAGAGTTGTGAATGTGTTATTTATCCAAGATACTAATTAGCATATTTGGAAGCATGGGGTTTTACAGCAAGGAATGGGTAGTGGTCAAAATTGAGTGAGGGCGTGAGAAATGGCTCAGCCTTGCTGCTGTTACAGAGGATGAGAGTTCGGTTCCCAGCACCCACATCAGGAGGCTAATAACTGTTTATAACTACACGCCCATGGATTTGACCGTCTTTTATGGCCTCTGAGGGTACTCCCACCTATGAGAATGCGTGTGTGTGCATGTGCACACTCACATATTCAACCTAAATACACTCACACCAGATATACACACTCACACACATTCACACCAACACACACACACACACACAGACACCGAGTCACACTGGCATATCACCTACATACATGACCCTTCTTTGTCCAGGCACTGCCACTTACACATGGTAGGTGGAGTCAGGAGCCATGCTTTCTTTCCTTCTGGATCTGGACCCAGCTGAATGGCAGGGGAAGGAACCAGGCAGATGGAAGTCAACGTAGCAGCTTTTCTGATGCAAGCGAGGTAGGAAGCATGGAAGAACAGCCTACACTGGCTTGGCAACACCCTCTCCACTGGCCTTTCCTACCTCCAAATCTAGATGTGGTCAGAAATGCCTAGAATAACTCCATGTAAGCAGGGACTGAATAAAGAAGAGAAGGTGAACTGAGCACTAGCACTCATCACTCACTCTATGCCAGGTGAACCGAGCACTAGCACTCATCACTCTGTGCTAGGTGAACTGAGCACTAGCACTCATCACTCTATGCCAGGTGAACCAAGCACTAGCACTCATCAGTCTGTGCTAGGTGAACTGAGCACTAGCACTCATCAGTCTGTGCTAGGTGAACTGAGCATTAGCACTTAATACTATGTGCTTCCTGCCTGCAGGCACAATGTGACCGGCTGCCTCAAATTGCTGCCGCACTAACTTCCCTGCCAAGATTGAGGGTGACCTTGAACTGAGAGCCTAAACAAAGCCTTCTTCAATTGCTTTTGTCAGGTGTTTTATCACAGTAATGAGATAAATAACAATATACACAATCAGTAGCAGGAGTGGGGTTGTTACTATAATAAGCTCTGGGCCTGGTTCATGGGCGGCATCTTGGAGAGTTTGGAAGTTTGAGCTAGAAAAGCCCCGTGCTCACTGTAAGCAGAGCTTGTTGGGTCATTCTGGTGGGAGCTTGGAAGACAAGAATGCTGAGAGAAATTTATGAAGTGGAGGCCTAGCTCAGAAGGCTTCTGTGGAAAACAAAGATTTTACAGAGGACTGAGCCAGAGATCAATCTAGCTACCTTTTGCCATGGTCCTGAGAACTTCTGTGAAGCTCAGCTCAAAAGCAATGAAGTAATTTCTCAGGCAAAGAAAATTTTAAGATAGTGTAGTGTTTAGGCTTATGGTATTGATGTTGTTCATTGTTCTTATCCATATATACATTGAGAGCAAAGGGACATGGGGAAAAAACCCATCAAGCTTAGCAAGGAAAATGTGTGAGTGAACTTAAAGCTGTGGACAAAGCATCTGCAAACTGTTAAAGAGAAACTTCCCTTCCCTCGTTGAGAGAATAGGAAAAGTGCCCCGAAAGCAAAAGGATTCCAATTTGTGAAGATGCAAGTTCATGTGTAAAGAAGAAAAATCCTGAACTAAATGCCACAGAGAAGAGTTCCCTGCTGTAAAATAACTGCAGGAAACAGTTGATCCTGATTTGGCCAAAGAGAGTTACAGCTGTGATCTAAGGCGCCAGATTCCATCTTGAGGTGGCAGTGGAACCAGGCAACACCACTCATGTGGTACTAGTTTTGCAGCTATGAAAGAGACAAGACTGAGGAGGTTATGGAGTCTCGCATCACAGCTTCAAACAAGAGCTGAGGCCAGGCAATGTGTGGAAAAGTCAGACCATCTAACAACAACAAGTGGCGCACAACATGGGGCAATTCTTAGGCAGTACTGATAATTTAACAACAACAAATTGGCGCCCATCTAAATTCAAATATCCACATGCTTAGAAATTATATTTTGTCATAGTCAGCTGGCAGGGAATAGCTCCCAGAGAGCATCCATGGGCCAGAGCATTTCACAGGCACTGCTCCTAGCTGCCTGCAGGCTCAACTCTCACAGAGCAAAGATGGCTACAGACACACGGACAGTTGGAGAGGCAGAACTAGGAGGCTGGTAGTCTTCTAAACTGGCCTAGGGAATGGAATTAACTGACTAAAAATATAATAAAATAAAAACTGTTATGGTCCCTCTCCAAGGCACCATGGCAGAAAGCCCCTGGATTTTTTTTTTTTTTTGGCTTTGTTTTGGTGTTTATAAATTTGTTTGCAATGGACTTAGTCATAGTCACACTTCTCCATAACCTCTCTAAAAAAGTTCGGAAAAAGGAACAGAGAATCAGCCTTAATTGTCCTGTGCATCCTGCACACCTCATACTTTTATAGTTTTAGGACTGTATAATGCTTGTGAGAAATTACATGTTTTCAGAATTAAAGAATCAGACACTGACACTGGGTCAGACTGGACAGGATTCATTCCTCCGGCATGCTAAGATGTTGACATCCTACATCCTTCATGTTCCAGCCCCAAGTGCTTTGGTTGCTGTTCCTCATCAGAGAAGGACAGCTTCAAAAAAGACTGGTCCAGCATTTCTGACTCTCCCACACAGGACTTATATTAAGCTTTCTCAACATTTAGAGACTGGACCACAAATACTATTCCTAGCTTGTTTAACCATTTTTTCCCAATTTTATTTGGGCCCCTACAAACCTCTCTCCCTTAGGTGCTTTTGTGTTTTATCACAACAAGACAAATAGTTATTGTCTATGCACAGAGAAGCAAGAAAACACAGCCCACACCTTTAATCCCAGCACTCGAGAGGCAGAGGCAGGGGACCACTGTAAATTCAATGCCAGCCTGGTCTACAAAGTGAGCCCAGGACAGCCAAGGATACACAAAGAAACCCTGTTTCCAAAACACAAAACCAACCAACCAAAGAAACAAACAAACAAACAGCAACAACAACAACAACAAAAAGCAGTTGATGGAACCCTACATAGAAGTGGCAAATATGGCAGAATTACTGCACAAACACATTAAAGCACTTATAGGTATATGCTTTTAGATCTAGAGAAATCGTTGGCTATAGTAAGTGTAGACAGAAGTGAAACTTCTAGAAATAGAAAATTAAATATCTGAAGAGAAAAATGCGCTGAATCAGGTTAACCAATGGTTAAACTCTGAAAAGCATTTAGTGAGATTGGTGACACCGCACCGGAAACTATCCAAGATGAAGACAAGAGACTCAAAACTGGAAAAAAATTACAAATTCTAGGAAAATTTAAAACAACCTAAATACATGTAATTGGTTCCAGAGATGGAGAGAATATCTGAGAAGGGGCTGGAGGGGCAACCTAGTGGTTTAGGGCACTGGCTGCTCTTGCAGGGGACTCAAGCTCTGTTGTCAGCACCCGCGTGGTGGCCCACAGCTGTCTACAGATCCGGCTCTGGGGTGTCTACGTAGTGCCTTCTACTGGTGTCTGTGGACATGGTGAGTGCACGCACGTGTGTGTGTGTGTGTGTGTGTGTGTGGGTGTGGATGGGTGGGTGGGTGGGTGTGGGTGGGTGCGTGTACATGTGTGTGTGTGTGTGTGCACATGCATGTGTGTGTACAGATAGTACACACAAACAAAAAAATCATATTTTGCATATGACACAGACTGAATTACATGTGAACCCCAAGCACAAGAAACATTGATTAACCTCCACTGATTCCAATTGTTTCCAACTGCTGTCAGTCACAGATACACGGATAATGTTGAATAACATGGTAGGCAACATACTCTGTATAACGAAATCAGGACAGATGGGGGCTGTTCCATCAGACATGAGGGAGGCTGGAAAACAACGAAGAAAAGAAGCCAGCATCTTAAAGCCCCAGCTCCATTATGCATCTTACTAAACAAAGCTGAAATAAAATCTTTTTCAGACATAGAAGCTGGAAGGAAATGCTCACCAGCAAGCCCGGGCTGTTCTTTAGGTGAAGGGAAAGAACACAGCCTCGGAACCTGGGAATGGTAGCTAAGTGGCTACATAGGAGGGTGCGTTACCATCTTAATCTCCTTAGGAGATGATGGGCATGCTAGACACAAAAGAATATGCTATGGATTTAATAATGAATGTGAAAATGAAATATATGACACCAAAAGCCTGAGAAATGAGGAAGAGATGCTATAATTTCCACACTATAAGTTGGATATCATAATGTCCCTTGAAGTTAGAGTGTAATAAGATAAATCATAAAGAATTGCCATAAAATAAGCCATAGCTCATTGGCCAACAATAGAAATAGAATGGTATTTTTATTAAAAGTAATTTATTATCACTATTGCATGTGTGTGCATGCATGTGCATACTGGAGAGGCCCTAATTAGATCATTTCATCGGCCATGAAACAAGTCCCCAAATACTAAGGTTCCAACCTCATCAGAACTACAAATCAATGAGAAAAAAAAAAAGGAAATCTGGTAAATACCATTATATTTGAAGATGTGAAAGCATATTTCCATATAACCTATAGGTCAAAGAAGAAGCTGAAGTGGAAGTTCGAGAACACGCTGTGATGACAGGCTGTGTAAACGTTTATGGAACATAATAAAACTGTGCCTATGCACATCTTAAACTGCTACATCGCTGTGCCAGAGAAAATGAACATTCGCAAACCAATAACCCGAGTTTCCACATCAAAAGGATACAAGATGATGAGTATAAACTGAAAGTAAGGACAACAAGGAATAAAGGCCAGAAGACATACTAATACACCAGGAAACAGAGGAACTACAGAAAAACATCAGTGAAACCACAACTGGTTTATTGGTGTTTTGAAGAAAACAGTAACAACAACAACAACTAAATTCAGAAACTGTCAGCTAGACTTGTGGATAAAAGAGGGAAAGAACAAATTAGAAGGCTAGAGCGTGCTGTGATGTTTAGTTATACCAGTGAACTGAACAACTTAAATACATGGGCAGAGTCTCAAAAAAAAGTATCTAAGATGTCGTTTGGCTAGAGGGCTGTAGGACCGCTCGAGCAGAAGATTGGTGTGTTCACATCCATGGCCAGAGGGGCTTGGAGAGCTACAGACACTGGTCAACTTTCACCTTTCCATGGAGAAATCTCATTGTCCAGTGGTTTCACCATTGGGTTATATTAATTAAAGATGTGCCCATGTTTTACAAACCTTTTCAGGAAATATGAGGAGCATACCTCCCACTTCATTCTATAAGGTCAGTATTACTCCACCAAAGACGTTTCAAGAAAATCTCCAATGCTCCTAAAAGACATAGGTGCATAGTTATTTAACCTTGACAAATCTAGAAACACACAAAACAGTTGGTACACTGTGCCCAAATGGCATTTATCTTGGAATAAAGGTTGGCTTAATATCTGAAAATCATAATATACTCTAGAATAATACAAAATAAAGGACAAGATCTAAATGACGACCTTAAAATTTGGAGGAAAAGAAACCACAAAATATCTCTGTCATTTGACCAAAAACAATCCTCTTTCAATAAATTAGGAACAGAAAGGATCCTCAACAATTGCATAATGACCACCTGTGAAAAGTCCAAAGCTGAAATTATACTTACTTGTGAAAAAGTGAGTGCCTACCTCCTAAAATCAAGAGCAGGGCAACGCTGTTCATTTTATGACTCACTCAGGAGGCAGAGGCAGGTGGATCTCTGAGTTCTGGGCCAGCCTGGTCTACAGAGAGAGTTCCAGGACAGCCAGAGCTACACAGGGAAACCCTGTCTTGAAAAAAACCAACAACAACGGTGACAATGATGACAAGGACGATGGTGATGGCTATGATGGTGATGATGATGGTGATGATGGTGATAGTGATGATGGTGATGATGGTGATGGCTATGATGGTGATGATGATGGTGATGATGGTGATGGTGATGATGGTGATGATGGTGATGGTGATGATGGTGATGATGGTGATGGCGATGATGGTGATGATGGTGATGGCGATGATGGTGATGATGGTGATGATGGTGACGATGGTGATGATGGTGATGATGGTGATGGTGATGATGGTGGTGATGGTGATGATGGTGATGATGGTGATGATGGTGATGGCGATGATGGTGATGATGGTGATGATGGTGATGGTGGTGGTGATGATGGTGGTGATGGTGGTGATGATGGTGATGGCGATGATGGTGATGATGGTGGTGATGATGATGAAGATGGTGATGGTGATGAGAGTGATGATGATGATTGTGCTTTAGGATGCTTGATGGAACACAGTGCTCCAGTGTTCCTTAACTTCTGTTGTTCACATTTAAATACTTAATTCCTCCCATGAGAGAGAGAGAGAGAGAGAGAGAGAGAGAGAGAGAGAGAGAGAGAGATCGAGATCATCTTGGCAGCCAAAAACAATTTTCTTCTGAGCTTTTGTATGTAAACGGCCCAAGGCCATGCCACTGTTTTGTTGTTGTTTGTTTGTTTGTTTACATCCTTTGACACAGACCCCCTTTGTCTTTCAGAGAGCAGCAAAAGTCCTTTCTATCCACACAACAACAAAAGACCCACTGACGTCATTTCAAATATGCTGATTGCCTAGCCTCCAAGTTTCAGTGCAAGGCTCATTTTTGTGCCTTTAAGAATAAAGAGATGTATGATAAAAATAGACTAGTAATTGATAGGACTGTGATCTAATAAACTAACAATTAACTTGTGTAACTAACTTCTTTATCCTAAACAGCCTGCAATAGAACTTTCAAAATATTGGATTATTATTATTGTATTATAATTGAGTTATATGGGTATAATACCTCATATTAGAGTATATATATATACTTATATATGTATATATATAATGTGTGAAGAATAAACTTATATTTGAATTCTATAAAAAAAAAGAATAAAGAGATGGCTCAGTGGTTAAGAGTACTGACTATTCTTCCAGAGGTCCTGAGTTCAATTCCCAGAGACCACATGGTGGCTCGCAACCATCTATAATGAGATCTGGTGCCCTCTTCCTGGCCTGCAGGCATACAGACAGACAGAACACTGTATACACAATAAATAAATAAATAAATCTTTAGAGGGGAAAAAATGAAGAAGATAGGCACACTCAGGCAGGAGTCGTGGTGGACAACTGTAATCCCAGCACTCAGGGAGGCAGAGGCAGACAGATCACTGTTCCAGACCAGCCTGGTCTACAAAGAGAGTCCAGAACAGCCAAGGCTACACAGAAAAATCCTGTCTTTAAAAACAAAAACAAAAACAAAAAGAATAAGGTACCACCACCACAGTCCGGACTAAATGGTGCAAATGAATAGCATCCAATCCCAGAAACAGAGGGATAGAGGCAGCATCTCATGTTGTGAAGCTACCCTGCCCAACAGTGGAGCCATCTGCTCACAGGTGGCAGCCTTAGCCTGGGACCCAAGCCTGAGATCTTCCATGACTCTGAGGAAATGCGACCCTGTCTTTTTCTTCTCTTGGTATGAAAGTGGAATTAGCAGCAGCATCTTTGAGTTATGTAGGAGGCAGACTTTGGACAGACGCACTGGGGGTACAGCTCCTTCTGAAATTCATGACGATGGATATGGTGGTACCTTAGGACCAGCCAGGAACCCCACTGTGAAGCTTACATGTTCTTGGCTGCTCATTCTTTGAAGGACATTTGTGAAGCATTTAAGATGACAGCCACTGATAGGCAGCCTTGCAGGCCACCTGAGATGGCTGGCTGGGACCCAGGAAGCCTACCTCTCCTGGGGGACACATGTAGCTGGCAGTTGAAACTGCATGGTTTAGGCTACAGACCAGCCACACACAGTGGGTCAGTCATAACTCTAGGAAGCTCCGTTTCTTTATCTACAAAATGTGGTGGAAACTGCACCTTAGGTTGTTATGTTAGAGGAGACTGTACATGTGTTTACATGCATATACACGTGTCCACGTATACACATATCTGCATACAGCTGTCCCTTGCTTGTCCATAGTGTATTGGTACCAGATGGCTCAGGATATCAGAATCCAAAGAAGACCGGATTCTCTCTACAAAACAGAGCAGTGTTTGTGTATAGCGCTTCCTTGTACATCTGCCTGGATAAACATGTTCACAAGATGTGTCGTTCCTGCTGTGATGTGACTGCTGTGGGCATCTCTGCCACACTGTACTGTTTAGGGGTGATAATGACAGTATGACATTATTTTTCCTTGAGGATTTTTAAAAAAAATCTGGGTTGGTTGAATTTGAAGATGCAGAGAGTGTAACTTGAACACGTGTCAGTTTCTGAGGTGACATTAAAGATGGGTTTTCCTGGAGTCATCAGAAAGTACTCCAGCCAGCTCAGCGTCCCCATCACAGAGTGTTTTATACTTCACAGAGTCACAGCAGGAGCTGGAGAGTCCTCTGCAGAGTTGGGTTCCAAGGACAGTCCCCAGCAGAAAGCCATCTGTTATCAAATCACCCGCCAAAGAGCCCCTTCCCCAGAAGCTCCCAGCTGGCAAACTAACTGCCTCCCCCCTCCAGGCCCACTAGGCTCTGACTCACAGTTTTCATTGGTGTAGCCTGACACACTAAAGCAGAGCAGCGGTTACATGGAAGCCTGGGAAATGTAGTTTTTAGCTTTCCAATGACTAGTGAACAGGGAGAGTCCATACAACACACTCCACAGTGAGCAGCAGGCCCTGCGTGGTATAATCCAGTAGTCAGGACTTCAGCCAACCTGAGGAAGGGTGAGTATTCAGGAATAAGGAGGAGTAAACACCCAGGGATCCAGGGATGAGGAGGAGTGAGTACTCAGGGGTGAGGATGGGTGAGTACTCAGGGGTAAGGGGAGTGAGTACTCAGGGGTGAGGAGGGGTGAGTACTCAGGGGTAAGGGGAGTGAGTACTCAGGGGTGAGGAGGGGTGAGTACTCAGGGGTAAGGGGAGTGAGTACTCAGGGGTGAGGGGAGTGAGTACTCAGGGGTGAGGGGAGTGAGTACTCAGGGGTAAGGGGAGTGAGTACTCAGGGGTAAGGGGAGTGAGTACTCAGGGGTGAGGGGAGTGAGTACTCAGGGGTGAGGGGAGTGAGTACTCAGGGGTGAGGATGGGTGAGTACTCAGGGGTAAGGGGAGTGAGTACTCAGGGGTGAGGAGGGGTGAGTACTCAGGGGTAAGGGGAGTGAGTACTCAGGGGTGAGGAGGGGTGAGTACTCAGGGGTAAGGGGAGTGAGTACTCAGGGGTGAGGGGAGTGAGTACTCAGGGGTGAGGGGAGTGAGTACTCAGGGGTGAGGGGAGTGAGTACTCAGGGGTGAGGATGGGTGAGTACTCAGGGGTAAGGGGAGTGAGTACTCAGGGGTGAGGAGGGGTGAGTACTCAGGGGTAAGGGGAGTGAGTACTCAGGGGTGAGGAGGGGTGAGTACTCAGGGGTAAGGGGAGTGAGTACTCAGGGGTGAGGGGAGTGAGTACTCAGGGGTGAGGGGAGTGAGTACTCAGGGGTAAGGGGAGTGAGTACTCAGGGGTAAGGGGAGTGAGTACTCAGGGGTGAGGGGAGTGAGTACTCAGGGGTGAGGGGAGTGAGTACTCAGGGGTAAGGGGGGTGAGTACTCAGGGGTGAGGAGGGTGAGGACTCAGGGGTGAGGAGGGTGAGGACTCAGGGGTGAGGAGGGTGAGGACTCAGGGGTGAGGAGGGTGAGGACTCAGGGGTGAGGAGGGTGAGGACTCAGGGTGAAGAGGGGTGAGTACTCAGGGGTGAGGAGGGGTGAGTACTCAGGGGTGAGGAGGGGTGAGTACTCAGGGGTGAGGAGGGTGAGGACTCAGGGGTGAGGAGGGGTGAGGACTCAGGGGTGAGGAGGGGTGAGGACTCAGGGGTGAGGAGGGGTGAGGACTCAGGGGTGAGGAGGGGTGAGGACTCAGGGGTGAGGAGGGTGAGGACTCAGGGGTGAGGAGGGGTGAGGACTCAGGGGTGAGGAGGGGTGAGGACTCAGGGGTGAGGAGGGTGAGGACTCAGGGGTGAGGAGGGGTGAGGACTCAGGGGTGAGGAGGGTGAGGACTCAGGGGTGAGGAGGGGTGAGTACTCAGGGGTGAGGAGGGTGAGGACTCAGGGGTGAGGAGGGGTGAGGACTCAGGGGTGAGGAGGGTGAGTACTCAGGGGTGAGGAGGGGTGAGTACTCAGGGGTGAGGAGGGTGAGGACTCAGGGGTGAGGAGGGGTGAGGACTCAGGGGTGAGGAGGGTGAGGACTCAGGGGTGAGGAGGGGTGAGTACTCAGGGGTGAGGAGGGTGAGGACTCAGGGGTGAGGAGGGTGAGGACTCAGGGGTGAGGAGGGGTGAGTACTCAGGGGTGAGGAGGGTGAGGACTCAGGGGTGAGGAGGGGTGAGGACTCAGGGGTGAGGAGGGTGAGTACTCAGGGGTGAGGAGGGGTGAGTACTCAGGGGTGAGGAGGGTGAGGACTCAGGGGTGAGGAGGGGTGAGGACTCAGGGGTGAGGAGGGTGAGGACTCAGGGGTGAGGAGGGGTGAGTACTCAGGGGTGAGGAGGGTGAGGACTCAGGGGTGAGGAGGGGTGAGTACTCAGGGGTGAGGAGGGTGAGGACTCAGGGGTGAGGAGGGTGAGGACTCAGGGGTGAGGAGGGGTGAGGACTCAGGGGTGAGGAGGGTGAGGACTCAGGGGTGAGGAGGGGTGAGTACTCAGGGGTGAGGAGGGTGAGGACTCAGGGGTGAGGAGGGGTGAGTACTCAGGGGTGAGGAGGGTGAGGACTCAGGGGTGAGGAGGGTGAGGACTCAGGGGTGAGGAGGGGTGAGTACTCAGGGGTGAGGAGGGGTGAGGACTCAGGGGTGAGGAGGGGTGAGGACTCAGGGGTGAGGAGGGTGAGGACTCAGGGGTGAGGAGGGGTGAGGACTCAGGGGTGAGGAGGGTGAGGACTCAGGGGTGAGGAGGGGTGAGGACTCAGGGGTGAGGAGGGGTGAGTACTCAGGGGTGAGGAGGGTGAGGACTCAGGGGTGAGGAGGGTGAGGACTCAGGGGTGAGGAGGGTGAGGACTCAGGGGTGAGGAGGGGTGAGTACTCAGGGGTGAGGAGGGTGAGGACTCAGGGGTGAGGAGGGTGAGGACTCAGGGGTGAGGAGGGTGAGGACTCAGGGGTGAGGAGGGGTGAGTACTCAGGGGTGAGGAGGGTGAGGACTCAGGGGTGAGGAGGGGTGAGTACTCAGGGGTGAGGAGGGGTGAGGACTCAGGGGTGAGGAGGGTGAGGACTCAGGGGTGAGGAGGGGTGAGGACTCAGGGTGAGGAGGGGTGAGTACTCAGGGGTGAGGAGGGTGAGGACTCAGGGGTGAGGAGGGTGAGGACTCAGGGGTGAGGAGGGGTGAGTACTCAGGGGTGAGGAGGGTGAGGACTCAGGGGTGAGGAGGGTGAGGACTCAGGGGTGAGGAGGGTGAGGACTCAGGGTGAGGAGGGGTGAGTACTGCCTGTGGATGAGGACAGAGCAGCAGGAGAAGCATAGGAAGAGCAGGCAGTTTAGGAATCGCAGGACAGCTGTAGACAGGGACTGGCACCCAGACAAAGCCAGGCCAGGGCCTCCTGGGGTCATGTAAACAGGCTTTCTCTCCTTGCAAGTCTGCACGTTCATGCCTGGTTGGGTTCTCAGTCTGGACTCCAAGCTGCAACCGGATCCCCCAAACTCTAGTGCAATGAATAAAATGGTCCAGCCTCATTGGACCAGACTCCTGTGTCAGATCATAATTAATTCATAATAAATGTACAAAAGGTGTTAAGGGCTCCATGGATCTCTCCCAGGCTCCATGGGAGCTTTCTGGTAGATGGAAGCCAGTCTACACTCACTGCTGGGCCCTTTGCATGAGATGTGGGCACTGGAACAAGGGACCTTCGTAGAGGAGGAGACAATGTTCCCATCTCTCCTAGATGACTGCAGTATCATTGTACTGCAGGGTATTTGATCACATGGCGAACACCAAGGTTGTGAAATTGAAAAGCCCATTTCTTGTTGTGGTATGGCTCAGCTCTAGCACACACCTTTAACCCAAGAGCTTTCTGTAAACAAGAACTAAATAAAACCAACCATAGGTCAAGAGGCAGAGCAAGCCTCCAGTTGACATAAGAAAACTCAGGAAGGAGGGACTTTGAGTTGAAGCGTGGAGAAGAAGGGCCCTTTTCCATTCTGGGACATCGGCTGAGTAGGAAGGCCAGCTGCATGCTTTCTCTGCCTCTCTGAGCTAGCAGGCTTTCAACCCAGCATCTGGCTCCTGAGTCTTCATTGGTAAAGTCAAACATTAGAGATTTTGTTTTAAAAACAACATCATTGCATACGCTGTTCTGAAACAGCTGTTTTTCCTGAGTCACTCTCTTATTTCTTTAAATGGTTTACATTTAGTTTTTTTATTTACTCTGTGTGTGTGCGTGGGTGCATGCTTGCACACAGCAGATGCTTAACAGCAGGTGCCTGGGCTCTCTGAGCCATCTTGCTAGCCCTGAGTTCCATTTACTTGAGAATAAAGACCCCTAGCCACAATTCCATCCTCTGCGTTCAAATACTTGCAAGGCACTGATGGACTTTAGGCATTATCTAGAGAGAGAAGGCTCTTGGTCTTTGTTCTCAAAATAAAGTTCCGTTATTTAAAATTACTCTCTGGGGACTAGAGAGATCACTCAGTGGTTAAGATCGCCGATTGCTCTTCCAGAGAAACTAGTTTCAGCTGCCATCACCCCATAGGCTCACAGGCATCCCTAACTCCAGTTTCAGAGGATTGGAGAACAGCGCCATCTTCTGGACTCCACAGACACCAGGCTGGAGTGTAGTGCCCACGTCCACATGGAGCGGAACATCCATACACACAGGCATTGTGGCGCATGTCTTCAGTCCCAGCGCTGGCGAGGCGGAGCCTGTCAGATAGCTATGAGGTTGAGGCCAGTCTGGCCCACAAAGTTCCAGGCCAACCAGAGCTACAGAGTGAGACTCTGTCTAAAAACAAAACAAAACAAACAACAACAAACAAAACAAAAACAAAATCAATGAATAACAAAATAACCACACACAAAAAATGATAAAATAACTTTTAAAGAAAAAGATCCTCTCTCTTTTACTTTGACAGAGCCTATGGGGGATGTATGTAGGTAATGTGCAAAGACTTCACGGTTTTACCTAAGAAACGTCAGCATCCTCCAACTTCAGGCCTTGGAGCCAGTTCCCTGTAAGAAGCAAGGAATGATGGCAGCGTGTGCTCCAAAGCCCGAGGCTCTGTAGTTGGCCACCCATGTGGTTGCTTTGGGTTCTACATGGCTGGTGGGGCCCGGCTTGGTCTAGGGTGTTGATTTGTACACAGTAGCTAAGGGGGTGGGAGTTCGCTGGAGCTTTTCCTCTTCTACAAAAGCCAAAGGTGCTTTCAGACTGGACGAGCTCCCCTGTGGATTTCTGAATAGGAAATGAGGATGGATTGGATGCCCGAATCTTACTATGGCTTCTCTGGAAAGCCCATCAGGCTGCGTTAAACAGAAGGGTGCGAGAGACTAAGACACAGCAACAGGGCTTTGGAAACTGGGCTGCAAATGGGAGTCAGGTCTGGCAGCGCAGGGCACTGAGCTCCCGTGGCTTTCAAATGCAGCATCCTTAAACAGAAAATGGCTGCCCTGGGTACCGCTAAAAAGAGGCTTATGGGACAGACCTGAAAAGTGCTGGAGAGGAGTTTGTTCTGCCTCTCGCAACTCCATCGGGAGGCTGGAGGATCAAGACTGCCAAGCCAGGCACAGCCAGGCATACAAACCACGGGAGGGAGGATTAGAGTGCCTTCTCTAAGCTTGCACGTCAGGCTGCCTGCTACCAGTTAACAACACCCGCCTATCCTGCATCCCCATAGCAGGATGCTCACTGAGCTGTCTCCCCTCCTGCCTCTTTTTTCTTACCGTTCCCTCCATTGCCATGCACAGAGCTAAGGCTGTAAATCCCAGTGGTCTCTCGGGCCCACACCCCTTTGCTGTCTCAGTGTAGTCCTTTCCTGTCAAGTGACAGACTCTCCTACCTGGCACGTAAAACGCCATCAAGACTTTAAAGACTTGTCCTTCAGACCCACGTCATTACAAACCTCTTCTCCCTTTGTAGACACATTCCCTCACCTTCCTGCTTCTCACCTTGCACCCCAAAACAACCTGCCTTTGCCAAGGAAGATGTCCATTGCTAAGCGGAAGACACTTAGGCTCTTTTCTGTTGACATGGCAACACCCAACAGCACTGACTGACCACCACGGCCTCAAAATTCTCTTGTTTGGATCTTCAGTGTCACTTTGCCAAAGGCCTGGGCGTGAAGACTTGCTTGTCATCCCAGCTCAACTGGGAGGTGGAGGGACCTTTCTGTTGAGTCACTGGAGATGGATGCGTTCTTGATGGGGACTTTGGGACCTTGCTTCCCACCCATCCTGACCACCGTGTGGCATGTAGCTCTCCCACCATGATGTTCTGCCTTCCCAGGTCCAAACAGAACCAGCCGACTTTCAACTGACGTCTCTAAAACCTGAGTTAAAACAAGTCTTTCCGCATCATAAGAGGCAGGGGAGATTCTGTTTGCTTGTTGTGGTGCTGCGTATAAATTTAAGCCTCACATGCTCAGAATATGCCCTGCCACTAATCCTTCCTTTCTCTCTTCTTCTTTTTCTTCTTTTTCTTCTTCTTCTTCTTCTTCTTCTTCTTCTTCTTCTTTTTCCTCCTCGTCCTCCTCCTCTTCTTCTTCTTTGTTTTTAAAGTAACATCTTAGTAAGTTATCCAGGTTCATCTAGTCCTCTTTCCCTCTGCTCTCTCCCTTCCCTGCCCCTCTCCCTCCCCCTCCCCCTCTCCCTCTCCCTCCCCCTCCTCTCTCTCTGAGGCCAAATGAGGATATTGGATGCCCTGCTCTATCATGTTCCACCTTAACCCCCAGAGCTACAGTCTCTCTCTGAACCCAGAGCCAGGCTGATGGCCACCAAGCCCCAGACATCCTCTTGCCTCTGCCCACCTCAGTTCTGAGATTACAGCAACCACACCCAGCTTTTTATGTGGGTCCTGGAATTTAAACTTGGATCCTTGGTCCTGACCAGCAAGTGCTTTTGCTCAGGAGGCCATCTATCCAGCCCCGGCCAGAGGTCCACGCTTGAACCTCTCTGTAGCCCAGGCAGGCCGTGACATAGCGGTCCCCCTGCCGAAGGGCCTGGAGTGCTGGGATCTGATACCTGTGTCATTGTGCCTCCTCTTACAAGTTATCATGCTATTTTGTCACAGCATGGAAACAAGCCCAATTCTTTTTTTTTTTTTTTTTTTTTTTTGAGACAGGGTTTCTCTGTGTAGCCTTGACTGTCCTGGACTTGCCTGTAGACCAGGCTCGTCTCGAACTCACAGCAATCCACCTGCCTCTGCCTGCCAAGTTCTGGGATTAAAGGCGTGCGCCACCACTGCCCTACCCAAACCCAACTCTTTATTTTATTTTATTAATTTATTCAGATTACATCTCAATTGTTATCGAACCCAACTCTTAAACAAAGGTTCCGTAGCACTGGATTCTCATAGACTTTCTCAGATTTCATAGACGTGGTCTCAGCTTCCTTTGCTGTGCCAGCGTCCTCTACTCAACTTAAGATCTCTACGCTCAGGCCTAGGTTTCCTGTTTTTATCCACTCTGCCTATTCTTTCTGGTTGCTCTTATGGGGAAGGATGGCAGGCTTTGTCCTGGGTGAGAGCAGTCTTGCTTGCCTTGGAAGCACCATGAACACCCCAGTGAGATGGACACTGTGACAGGCTGAGTGGAGCCAACCTCAGGAAACAGACCGGGGAATCCAGCCAGGTTAGGGAACCGGAGGAGGAGCCAGGGATTTCGGCACTAGAGAGAGACACTTGCAGAGAGGAGAGGAGAAGGCTGCAGGTTCGGACCACGAGGGTGCGGATTGGGAGAGGACCAGTGTGCAGGCCGGGAGACACCTGGGGATCTGTCCCGTGGAGCTGATGCCCGGAAGGTTTACTCTTGTTTCCCTTTAATCTTCTTTCCCTCCTGTATAGGACAGTTGGGTTGTATAATAAAGTCCTATTGTTAACAAACAGAGCCAACACTCTTAGTTACCTGACTCTTAGACGTGGTCTCTAACTCACACCCCATTCTATGTTGAAATCTTTTTTAGGAAGTCCTGACAATACCACCCCATCATCTCTCACTTCCCACCCATTTGACCTCTGCTTTAGACCCTCTGATAGCTTTTTCATTTTCTAGGATAGTATAACATTATTAATTAGAATTACACTTAATTAAAAAGTATAAATGATGCAGTCCCTCCAGCTTAAGATTTATTTATTATTTGTTGTATTGACTGCTTTATACCTGGAGCCCAGAAGAAGGTACCAAATTTCACTATAGATGGTTGTAAGCCACCATGTGGATGCTGGGAATTGAACTCAGGTCCTCTGGAAGAGCAGGCGGTGCTCTTAACCTCTGAGCCATCTCCCCAGCCCCATGTCCCTCCAGCTTTCATATTTGCCATACTAGCATTCGGATGATCCTCCATTCCCTGCGCTGGGCCTTTGCCTCCACCCCACCCCCATCCCTTCCTCTTCTCCTCCATACTCGGGTAACCTTTCTTTATCCTTCAGACACCACTATGAGTCACAAATACTCTGATTTCTCACTCACACATGGCCTTCTTATTTGGCTAGGCACCCTTGATGTTAAATTTGCTGTCAGTGTGTCCCTGAAAGCTCACCATGCTGGAAACTTCGTTCCCCAGTATAGGGACACTAACAGGCAGAGACACGGTTAAGAGGTGGAGGCTAGGGCCTGAAGAGATGGCTCAGAGGTTAAGGGCACAGCCTGCTCCTCCAGAGGTCCTGAGTTCAATTCCCAGCAACCATATGGTGGTTCCCAACCATCTATAATGTGATCTGATGCCCTCTTCTAGCCTGCAGGTGCACATGCAGGCAGAACACCGTATTCATAATAAATAAATAAATCTTAAAAAAAAAAAGAGGTGGAGGCTAGAGGAACAATAACAGGTTACACCGCTGCCATCTGAAGGGACAAAGAAGGAGATAAGCCTTGTAAGAGCCAGCCTTATGTCCTTGAATCTCTCTGGTTTTGTCTTTGCACATGACTGCTCTTTATTTTGCTCTTTCCCTACTATAAGGCTGTGCCATGTAATGTAGCCGATGGCTCTTACCAGAGGCCAACCTGATGGGAATGGCATAATACTGGGCAGAGTGTTCTGACTAAATCTTTACTTCTGTGTTCCCTAAGCAGCCTCCGTCACTTTCACAGCAATAGTACAATGGCTGATACACTACCACAGTGCACAGAACATAATATGTGGTTGATAAATGTTTCTGATGTGTGTGTGTGTGTGTGTGTGTGTGTGTGTGTGTGTGTGTATGTATCAAAATCTTACCCATCTGAGAGCCATGCCCTGAGAACTACAGTAATGCTGGCATGGCAACACATGCCCATGGGTGTGCCAGTGGCAAGGATGTATTGGGAGTAGCCAGCCACTTTCTGGTTGTATGTAAGGCCTGCCCCATAGGAAGAAGCACACGCTTAGCATTTAGACCTGCCAAGAACCCATGGTTGGGGAATGCATAGCCCAAGGGTGAATCTATTATTCTGTTTAGTTGACACAGAAGCAAACAGCCTCTAAATTCCTGTCTCTGTCCCCTCAGGGTGATGCAGCTTTTGGACTTCATCAGAGAAGTATCTTTTCTGAAAAGCAGATGATGATTAACACAGAAACTCACAACTGGCCAAAGTGCAAGGTATCAATGAAGTGCTCAGCTACAAACAGGACATCCATATCACAACCCCTCTCCCCAACCAGAAAAAAAAAATGTGGCGGAAAGCTTGTGAGAGCCAGAGGTCAGGAAGCAAAGCTGTGCCTTCTGGGCATGATGGGACCAGTGAGTTCATGAACACCAAACAGCTATGGCTGCTTGCCTAAGACCTGCATGATGTCAAGCCAGTTGACAATCTGTCGTGGACATGGGAAGAGATAAGTCTCCAACAGAGGCAGTTGGTGGCTTCTGGGAGAGAGAGCCAGTGTTTTCCTTAAGGGTGTGGCCCCGAGTAGGTCAACCATGCTGCAGTGTACTGCCCCATGTCCATGAGTAAATAGGCAGTACAAACTGAATTTGATGGGTTAATAAAAATTAAAAGGCCCAGGCATGGTGGTACACACATTTAATCCTAGCACTTGGAAGGCAGAGAATCTGAGTTCGTTGTCAGCCTGGTCTACAGAGCTAGTCAAGGACAGCTAGGGCTTTATAGAGGAAGCATGTCTCAAAAAATCAATCAGTAGGGACATGGCATTGGGAGGGGGTTGACATGTGTGCCTGATCTGGGAAAATTTATAAGGAAAATAAAATGAATATGATCAAAATCCATTGTGTGAAATTCTCAAAGAACTTGTAACATATTAACAACAACAACAAAACAAACAAAAACAAATCAAAGTAAAAAAAAAAACTAGTTCAGATTAATGGCAAACTGTAAGTTAGACAAGATAGGACAGCTTAGAATCTTGTAACAGTCTGATTTTAGGTTCAAATGCTGTGTCTAAATTTAAAGCTCATAACTGACAGTGCTACAATGAACAGATGTGATTTATCACGAGTGGGCTAGCCTATGAATGGCCAACCTTCCTCATCAGCGCCTTAAGCCACTCCTGATGAGGCCACAGGCAAAGCAGATTTGGGGCACTTTTGTGAAGCCCTAACATGTTGATGGACATGCTCTCTGAAATAGATTGAGTGTTTGCATCATCCCTGACTACAAAACTGCAACGTCAGACCCTCAGCTCTCATGGCATCACTTTTCAGTCTGCCTTGCGGTGCTGCAGCATAGTACACAGGGCTGCAGCGCTTCCAAAAGCAGGGATGCCCTCCTCAACAGGCCAGGAGGCCAGGAGGCCACGATCAAGGGGTTCTAGCTAGCGGGGGTCTTCTGCCTCCATCTCTGCACAGCAGGCCAAGGAGAACACACAGAGGAGACAGAAAGAGAGAGAAAGAAGGCCATTGTCACCATCCTTCTCTTAGAACTACTCCTCAGATACTTGTCAACCTCCAGGACACTAAGAGGTAGGCTTTTGTGGAACTCTGCCCGTCTGTGGCATTTTGTTATATCAGGTCTGAAGATGTGTGCTGCACCCACAAATCTGCGCTAGAATCAGTTCACTTCCTCTGTGGTGACCAACGGAAGACGGCTGTTGCATTTACTTTGTTGTTTGTTCACTATGTAGCCTGGGGTTGGCCTAGAACCCACGATCCTCTGCCTTGGCTTCCTGAGCTGGTGTTGGGGGTTTGGCACTGAGCACAGCTTTGAGTTCACTTTTCTTCAACTCCTATATGGTAACACGCATCGTCTGTGTAAGAGCTTAGTCGGACAAAAGCAGTCTGTTCTTACACTCACCCCTAAACTAGCAAATTCACAGTTAACCAGAGAACACAGCCGCTTAGTGTGACTTCCTGTATCCGGGCACAGGCAGTTCACGCTTTCCATCCTGTCTGGTGCCCATGTGCCACACTTGGCTGAGTCATGTCCTACCATCAGCCCCTGGGCTTCCTTCCAAGTTTTCATTACTACAACTAACAAAGATGAACATTTTTATTAGCAGTTGCTTTTCTCTAGCTTTTAGGATCCTTGAAGTTTCCCAGTCCAAGAGTTCAAATAATCTTTGGCCTTTCTAATTAAGGGCATACCATTTTGCAAAAGCCACAACGACATGCCATGTCCCTGCCCTCAAAGTGCCAGGGAGCTTGAGTTACCTGGCGCCATCAATATGAGGTGCTGTCTTTTCTCTTTAGTCAAATTAGTTTGTGTAGCAGGATTTACTTCACTGCCCACTTCTTTCTAGGCACTACAGTCTGTGCTGCGCCGAACAAAATGCCAACACTCAGAAATCAGTTGCTGTGGTCTCAACCGGACCTCTGTGACTAAGAACCCGCTTCACCATTGCCGTCCCAGCTCTTTACCTGTTGTCAACAAAGATGAAAATTGTTGTTATTAATACGGCTGCACCGCAGGAGACGTGCATGGACAAATTGTGACAGAGAAGCCAACAACTAAACAAGAAGGCAGGGAAGCATTCGGTCCCCCTTTCAAGCAGGCTCCTGAGAGTCGGTGCTCACTGCAGACCAGTTAGTGGATTCTTCTGGGAAAAGTGCCCAGGCTGAGACAAGAAACCCATTTCCTGGAGCTGAGGGGGATGGGATCCAGTTCAGGGGCTGGAATTCTCACAGGAGGAAGAGCTGTAGATCCTCCCTGGGCTTGCGAGCCCTTCACTCTTCCTGGCGTGGGTGTGTGGGAACTGGAAAGGACCGGAGCAGTTCTTCTCTGCTTACTAAGCTGCTGGGAGTTGGGGGCCTTAACTTTGAACTTGCATGAATTCTGGCCCAGAAAAGTGCCCTGCCCCCACCTCCCCTCAGCTAAAGCCCCCCCCCCCCCCCCCCCCGCATTACAGGATGTTATTCAGCTGCCAACTGTTAGCCAAGGCCCCGGTGTGCTCCGTGGAAGTTGGGAAGAGCTGTGCCCGCGAAGACCTGGGCATGCTGCATGCTGCGTAGGAGGGCTGTGAGGTCACAGGTCATGAGAAATAGAGATTCAGAGAAGTTTTTCACAAAGGAGGTAGATTTTGATTTTCCACATGTGCTTTTCTTTATATTTAAACAAAACAAACCACACTTAGGCCAAATTTTTAAAAACACGATAAAAAAAATATACGCTGAGACGGACCTGTCCTTTTGTACTATATAACATGTAATAGAGAATATTCAGTCTATGTAATATAGTGACACACACAGCAAATATATAGAGTGAAACTGAAAAAATAAAATACAAAAAAAAGAATAAATAAAAAGTGCATGGTTTCTGTGCACATGCCATTCCTGAGCAGCTCCTACGTGTGTCTTAATTCCTGGAGGACTGAGGGACGCTTAGCAGATGAGAAGATTTTGTAGTGGGAGAATCAGTGGAACCTTTAGGAAGGAGCAGCACAAACTCCAGATGGGCGCAGCCCCATTAGCATTGCGAGATGCCTGTGTCATAGCACATCTCTCTGCACCTGCAGGGAGGGCGGTAACAGCCGGAGCCTGCGGAACCAGGGTCCCTTGCATAGCATAGCATCGTGTTTGCATAGAACCAGCCTGCATCCCCAAGATGCTTCTCTCATCCCTAGATGCCTTACACTCTTGGTACCCAGGAAGGCCATGCTCCATGGCAAGCGGGGCAGGAGGAGATGCCTAGCCCTTCAGTTCTTCCCAGAGATTTTTTGATCCTTGTTTGTTGAAACCATCAGGGTGGGAAATCTAGATACGGAGGTGACGTCCTGTGCCGTTTGAGTTTCCAGTGCTTCTCATAATTAGAAAGAGAGAGAGAAGGAATGACAGAAAGGAAGGAGAAGGAGAAGAAAGGGAGAGGGGCGGGAAGGGGTAAGAGGCAGGAAGAGGGGGAGTTAATTCATTCCAGATACCTGGCTTCCTTCTCATTTTTTCCTGGGTTGACCACAGAGTGAACCCAGGGCTGTGAGTCATAAAACACCCTTCGTGAACACTCTGTCCCAAGACCTTGAACTCTGAGACCTTTCCAAGCTGCATTCAGATCTTCAGGCAACTCGGTATTTCTCTGCACTTGCCAGCCGTGAAAGGAAGGGTTGTGTGTAATTGGTAATTGTAGGGGACGTCTGAATACAGAAGTAGGCCCTTAACTCCTAGTTCCGAGACCAGCGGCTTTATCTACGTAGACTTCCTGGGCCAGTCACGTGCCCTTCTTTTGGACAGTGTGCATTTAACAATCGTACTGTACACAGCTGCTAGCTACCGGCCTATGTGCCATGCCCTCTGCCCCAGCGATGCATTTGCTCACCGTGGGAGGCTCGGCGACCAGGACTGCAGCTGGTCGTAGAATGAAGGTACAAATGTCACCATCAGCCTAAAAGAAACTCTGCCTCATTAAGAGCAGCTTCAGGGCCGCGCCTCTGCTTTTCAGCATGTGTGATCAGATGAAAACTCACCCACGGCTCAGCCCCACTCCCCGCCACAGGAAGTCTGAGTTAGACCTACTTTGCTAAAGCCAGCTCACTCCAGGAGAGCGAGCAGGCTCTGAGGTCAAACGCTCAGGCACAACAAACATCTTCCTTGGAAGTTTTCCCACCACCCACTTCCCTGCCACTCAGCCAACATATGCCACAAAATCATCTTAGCTGCGAGTCACTCTCTGGCATTTGATGACCCATTTTATCCAGAACACTCAAAAGGACCAAGTCTGCTGCTGGTCCGGGACCGCTTCCCGTCTGGCCTCTCATTTGGCCCAGGCCCTCTGTGTCAATCAGCCTGATTTCAACGGACACAGGAAAAATTACATTCCACCCATATACCAGAGGAGACAGGGACTAAAACATTGGAGGATAGCTTGTAGAACTGCCGCGCTCTCCTTTAATCAATAACGCATTTGAACCCGAACTCATGTGTGAGCCATGATGACCTTAGCTGACCTCCTGACTTAGATTTGCTAACTCCTTCCATGTTAATACACTCACCATCACACGGGGAGGACTCTCTGCCTGTGGAAGACAACCACCACCTCCCGCCAGAGGAAGGAAGTGCTCACCAACCCGGGAGATCACAGTCATACTGTTAGACAAGACTTCCAGAGAATTCCCCAGCACTCTCTTAACCCCGTGAGTTTCCACAAGCATGTCTTTGCCCCCCCTGATCGTGGGCCAAGGACCCCAGGAAGTAGTGAGATCACAGGTAGCCGCACAAAGTCTCTGAGTGAAGGAACTCTGGTAGAAGCATGCAGGCAGACACATCCAGAACCATCCAAAGCAAGGGTTACCTGCTGTGCAATCTCAATTCCTCCGGAATATCAACACCAGTGGTTGAAGACAGCCAGGGAAATTCAACCGGAAACTATTGGATGAACCGAGGCTCAAGAGCAAATCCGGGAGCAAAGCTGGCAGTAAGGGAAAGATATCAGTCTACACTGTTCTCAGGAAGCCCCAGCAGCCACCGCTGCCTTTACGAGACCTGCCCACGATCAAGCCAGTCGACACCTCAGCATGGAGGAGGAAGCCTGCACCTCTAGCTATGTAGCTATGGCCAGTTTATGGCCCCTAGGGGAGGGAGATTCAGCTTTATTTTAGGAAGTGAACCCCTGAAAGGTCAACCATACTCCAGTGTCTAGCCGCACACCATGCATATATGGTAGCAAAAATTGGACTCAGTGGGTTATTTAAAAAAAGACATGGAGTTGGGAGGGGGTCCAGGGGTTCAGTGTGGATCACAGCTCTTTACATCTGAATGTAGAGTTCAAACATGTGGGAAACCAGAGATTGGAGGCCGCAGCAGAATTCAACACACATGGCTGCTTAGAAGACGAAGGAGCCAGCGTGGCCTGGGAATTTGGATATTCAAAGAGCCGGGAATAGGCCTTGGCTGGCAGTCATCAAGGGAGCGAGGCTCCAATCCCGTGGCAAGAACAGAAATGATCTAGGGCCTCTAGACGTGAACTGTTGCAGAATAAAAGAGACTATTAATTTTATTATTAAGAGCCTATAATTATTACGGCGGTTATTATTAACCTGCTACTGTATCAATATTAGACACAGACACCTGTTGTATTTAAATAAGCCTTGTTTCACTTGGGGCTGGGCAGATACTACCCCGTAAGCTACCTTGTTACTTCTCAGCCCTGCACCCCACGCCATTTGCTTTAATCAGTCCTGTCTCAGCGACTTCCCATCCAGTGAGAGGGCCGCCTCTCTCCACGTCCGTCCTCAGAGTTCCTCCTTTCGGCCCACGTGGTGGGTTCCCTGCTTCCTTCCTCCCCCTCTACCGGCCCCCTCCTTCCCATGATCCTTCTGTCCTCAAGCCGCCCCCGCAAACCCTTAGCTCCGCCTCTCACTTCTGCCCTGCCCACGTGTGAAAGCCTTTTATGTATCCAATCAGGGTTAGTTTTTGGAGGCACGGTTACACAGCATCGTGTTTCATAAGAGACAGCAAGCCGACCTCAGGGAGCAAAATAATTAACAATCAAATACAAAGCACCAGAGCCTGCTGTTAGAGAGGGCCCTGGGTCCCAGTGTGGGGACTTACAGAACCACACTGCGCTTGACCTCTGACCCGCAGACCTGTGAGTTACTTGTTGGGAGAGTCGAAGTTTGGGACATCTTAATTTGATGGCACTAAATAAATAAATAAATAAAACAAATAAATCAATACAGCGGATAAGCAACGCAGCCCGCGGCAGTAGCTATGAAGATAGCTTGTCTGCAACAATCAGAGCCATTGCTTAGAATTCGAACAAAAAATGCATTGGGAGTGGGGGCAGCAGTGCATCACCCCTGGTTTGCTCTGACCTGCCAGGGCACACAAACAGTCACAACTGAGTGGACATTTGCTTGATTTTGTCATTGCTTTAAGATTACGCTTTTACATGTTCATGTGTATACGTGTGCACATGTGTTCATGGGTACATGCATGTGTTTTCACCCCTTTTTGTATGTGCTCACGGGTACATGCAGGTGAGTGCATGCCATGGTGCATGTGTGGAAGTCAGAGGACAAGCTGGGTGTCAGTCCAGACCTTGTTTGATACCGGGTCTCTCTTGCTCGCCACCGTAAAGGCCGGGCTAGCTGACTCACAAACTTCTAAAAATTGTTCTGTCTTTGTTTTCCACGTCACTGTAGGACCGCAGAGTTACAGATGTAAACTATTACAACTGGTTTTATGCGGGTTCAGGGGTCCAAATTCAGGCTGTCAGGGTCATACAGCAAGGCTTTCGCCCCCTGAGCCATCTCCCCCAGCCTCTGTTTTCTGGTTCTTCAAGCAGTGGTTCTCAACCTTCCTAATGCTGCCCCCCCCACTTTAATACAGCTCCTCATGCTGTGGTGAACCCCCCAACCATAGAAATATTTCATTGCTACTTCATAACTGTAATTTTGCTACTGTTACGAGTCTTAATGTAATTATCTGATGTGCAGGCTATCTAATATGCGACCCCCAAAAGGGGTCACAAGCCACAGGTTGAGACCGCTGTTTTCCACAGTACCTATGCCTGCAGCAGGGGGCTGCTCCCTTTGCCTTGTTTGTGGGGAACTGTTAGTACTCAGGGTGCACACAGGTGAAGGAGGAACTTTCCTGGTCAGGCAGCTAGGGAGCAGTGGCATGGAAACCTGAGTTTCCTTCCTCCTTCTTGGGCGGACTCTTGTTAAGACCGCACATGTGCTCAGGTAAATTGGTTGGCCCAGGCCTTCTAAAAGCTTCCCGGTAAAACTTTGGGGGAAACCAGCTACAGTCAGCCACCAGCACAATGGCTGCCAAGTCTTGTCCAAAGCAAAAGCCAAGCTGACTTGACATCACATACCCCACAGGAGGCAGCTTTGGCTACACCTACCTTAGTCTGCACAGGCCGCTAGAGCAGACTACCACCCCAGTGCACCAGTGGCTTGAGCAAGATGGTTAATTTTTTACTGTTGTAGAGTCTGGAGGTCCAGGATTGAGCTGCTGCTACTGCTGCTATGGCTGCAGCCATCTTGGTTTCCTCCCTGGCTTACAGACACCTACCTCACTGTGCCCTCTGTAGAGGAGGGATGGTGAGCATTAGTCTTTTTCTCTTTTAATAAGGGCATTAGCTCCATCATGTACCCGTCACCTCCCTGACCTAATACTCCCACCCAGGCAGGGATGTAAGCCTCTCCGTATGAACTGGGATGAAGGATTTGAACATCCAACCCGCAGCCCCGTCATGTATGTGTCTCTGTGCTGTGGCCAGACTTGAGGTGTGCTGGCCTGTGTCAGTACTGTGTCACTGGAAAGGACCTTAGAGATTTACCACTAATGGCTAGAGACATAGCTCAATAGTCAAGTATTTGCCTAGCAAGCATGAGAGACCTTGAGTTCAGTCCCCAGTAAACACACCTACACATGCCTGTACATATAGACACACATGCATGTACACATAGACATACACACAACACATGAGACACACACAGATATTGCATTCTAGGCTTGTTTTTAAATTTAGGTTTTGTGTGTGTGTGTGTGTGTGTACACATGTGCTCCATGGCCCACATGAGGTCAATCAATGGACAACCTGCAGGACTCAGTTCTCTCCTTCCACTGAGTGAGTCTCGGGGATCAAACTTATGTCATCAGGCTTGGCAGCAAACGCCTTTACATGCTGAGCGATCTTCTTAATGCCACACTCTCAGTTTCTCGGTCTTCCTCAAAGTGTTTCCATTGAATAAAATCGTCACTCACAATGGTCATGTGATGGTCATTTGCCCCACATTTGCTTCAGGGGCCACAGGGTGGCAGACAGCTTCGGCAGGCTGGCCACCACACATATTGCACAAGGACACGTTAACATTCAGAGACGCAGCAGGAACATGATTTACCGGCATGCCCGTCACACGTTATCTCCATGGGTGTTGTGGCTTGTTAGTCTTCGGCAGCTGGACCCATTGCTCATTTGTAGATGGCTGCATTTCTCAACCCTGCAGCCTGGCGAGGCATGAGAACACAGCCCTGAACTATTTATGGACCTATTTGCTGAAAGTAGAGCCATATGTCTCCCAGGAACAACTGTGCCAACCTTTTCCGGTGTGTTCATTCTTTTCCACCACTGGGACAAGTACTTGATGAGGAGACACTTGGAGGAGGCAGGATGTAGGTTTGGGAGAGAACAGCCTTTGTGGACAGGAAGCCTTTTGGGCAGAAGCCAGCTGGGTCTGGACTGACAGGAGTATTTGCTATCCGTGTTTGCGGGAACACAGACAGCTTGCTCTCTCACAGCCTTGTGGCAGAGCAGAAAGCAGAGCCCTCAGGTGACCCCGTAGACTCCAACCCATAAGCCCCGTCCCTGAGTCAGCCTCTGCTGGTGTCTATGTCTGTCCCCAAAGTCTCCCAACTTCACAAAACAATGCCACCTGAACTGAGCATCCAGGCACGGGGCCTGTGAAGAACATGCCACATTCAAACCATAAAGTCCAGTAACAGGAAAACAGGGACGGTATGCAAAACCTTTGGGCAGTATGTATTTTTCAGGATCTGCACTGATGCCAGCAGCAGTGCACTCAGCCCCCTGTTTACACGCCTTCCAGGCACCACACTCAGCTGCACAGATTTTAAAAGAATCGCATCAGTACTGAACACGCACAGACCGTTTTCTCATCATTCCTGTCTGAAGAGCTCAGTGCAACAGCTCCTCACCTGGCATGCATATGGTCCATTGAGTTTGAGAAGATGCTGTTGGGTCCTCACCTGGCATGCACATGGTCCATTGAGTTTGAGAAGATGCTGTTGTGTCCTCACCTGGCATGCACATGGTCCATTGAGTTTGAGAAGATGCTATTGGGTCTCTAGGTAACTGGACATGCATAGGTGGCATCCAAGTGCTACACTGTTTCGTGTTAAGATTCAAGTATTCGTGCCTGCCCAGGAGTCCTGGAACCAGAACGTGTGGACAGCCAAGTGTTAAAGTTTGGATCTAGAACGTTCCCCCAAAGGCATGTGTGTTAACACTTGTTCCCAGCCTGGACCAATGGCGAGGTGGTAGAAACTGCCAGAGGTGGACCTAGCAGGCAGTCTTCTGTCAGTGTGGATGTTCGCTTGAAGGGGATGTTGGGAGTGTGGTCTCTCCCTCCCTCATCTTTGCTTCATGGACACGAGGGAAATAGCTTTGGCCCCCACAAAGCTTCCGCCATAGTGTGTCACCATAGGATCAAAGAAATGTGGGCTCTGAAGCCTCTAAAACTGTGCGCCAAAGTCAACTTTCTGTCTCTCCAAGTTGACTGTCTCAGAGGCTTGCTACCATAACAGATGGCTGGCCGATGCTCCCGAGAGAGTCCTGTGGGTGACATGTGCCCTTTGGCCCTCTCTGAATCCCTGTGGTTGATCAAGAAGAATTAATAACCTGCATGGCCTTGTTTATGTAGATCCCTCAAAACTGAGAGAAGTGCAGATTCATAACTTCTACCAGCTGTCACAGTGTAGTACCCCTGCCATAACTCAGCAGAGACCCTCCCATGAGGGTGACCCACACTTAGATCTTTCTGTCACCAGAACTGTAAGCCGAACAAACTTCCGCTCTGGAGTTGCCAAACTCCAGCGTTATTGTTATAGTGACCAGTGCCATTTCTGCAGTCCCCGAGGCCGAGGGCCTTACAGACAGCCATACTTACAAGTGGGATTCCAGTCAGGACCCAAGGGAAATGATACAGGGAGAGCCCGAGTTATATCAAGCATTTGAGAAACACAGGGCTGGTTTACACTCCAGGTTAAGCCATATGCCAAGAGTAGTTGGCCAACACAAAGCAAACTCAATGGTAGTTTTGTAGACTTTTTGTCTCATATTGGTTTGTTTTTGCATTTTTCATCTTGTTGGTCTTTTGCTTATATGTTTTAATTTCTGTTTTTGGTGTTTTGTGTGTGTGTTTTCCTGGTTTTTGTTTGGGTTTGTTTTGTTTGTATGGAATTGGGTGAGTGGAAAGGTGGGATGTGGATGGAGCTGGGGGAGGGCAAAGCATGGTCAAAATATATTAAATGAGCCGGGCGTGGTGGCGCGCGCCTTTAATCCCAGCACTCGGGAGGCAGAGGCAGGCGGATTGCTGTGAGTTCAAGGCCAGCCTGGTCTACAAAGTGAGTCCAGGACAGCCAAGGCTACACAGAGAAACCCTGTCTCGAAAAACAAAAACAAAAATAATAATAATAATAATAATAATAATAATAATAATAATAAAAAATAAATATATTAAATGAAAGAAATTTGTATTAAAAATAAATAAAAGTAAAATAAAAAAATTTTTAAAGAGTGTACACAGGTCAGTAAATACCAAGCACCCATCATAAACCCAATGACAAAAAAACAGTTATTTGAAAGTTTTGTTTCGGGCCAAAGAGATGGTTCATTGTGCACTTGCTGTCAAGCCTGACTGACAAACAAAGTTGATTCTCTGGGACTGCATGCTGGAAGAGGACCAGCTCCCTCAAGTTGTCCTCTGGCCTTCATGCATGCCATGGTGTGGGCCTGTGGGAACACACACGTTCACGCTAAATGAAGAAAAGTGTAATAAAATGAGAGTGTGTTCGTCTTTAGCAGGTAGAAGATAGGGGCTGGAAAGGTGGCTCTGCTAATCTCATAGAGGACCCACGTGTGGTACCCAGCATCCATGTCAGGTGGCCCACAGTGACACATAACTTCATCTCCAAGGGATTTAAACTTTCTGGTGACCTACGAGGGAACCTGCACTTATGTGCACTCATGTGGACACACACACTTAAAAATAAAATTTTAAAGATTTTAAGGGAAAGGGGGGGGGCCCTAGAGAGATGGCTCAGAGGTTAAGAACACTGGCTTCTCTTCCAAAGGTCCTGAGTTCAATTCCCAGCAACTGCATGGTGACTCATAAGCATCTATAACAAGATCTGGTGTCATCTTCTAGTGTGCAAGGTGTGTATGCAGGCAGAACATTGTACACATAATAAATAAATCTTTAAAAAAAAGAAAGAAAGAAGAGAGGGAAGGAGGATAGAAGGAAGGAAGGAAGGAAGGAAGGAAGGAAGGAAGGAAGGAAAGAATCATAGTCAACAGACCAACCGGATTTCACCAGAAGTTGAGAAAGCCCAGAAAATGGAATGTCATGGCTGTTATTTGGATAAAACACAGGAAACAAAGGGAAGGAGGTGTCCCAGCTAACTCCAGCCCTTCAGTCCTGACAGAGGGTGGATAAAACTGGAATCAGCCCAGATTTCAGGCTGGAAGCTGCATTTGGAACCTGTTATTTGGGGAGCCTGCAGAAGTTCCCAGTGCCATTTAGAACATACAGAGGCAAGAGTGATAACATAGTTTATCTCTTCAGTTCTCTTGAATTTTCTTGAGACCACAGACTCACACTCCGCACTTTTAAAAGCCAGCTTGAAGTTTTCCTTTATGGCTGAAGTTTGTCACTTGAGTTTTTCTTGGCTCTGAACTCAGGCTTGTTTGAACCCAGAGCCATGCACTCTCTGTCTTCTCATCCCATGCTGAGGGAACCCAGATGACTTCTGGTCGCAGCTGCCGCTGGGCTTGTGCGGGAGCTCTTCGGAAGAGCTGGGAAGTTGACAGAACTCTCCTTTGAACATTTTTACTTTGTTTCATGACATAAGACACTTTAGCTTTGTTCTTGTGGCTAAAGCTCAATTCCTGGCTTCTCCCCAAACAGCACGTTATTATCAAAGGACTTCGTGCATCTTTAAACAAAATTAGCCCACTTTCCCAAGCCTTTCTTTTTCCAGAGACTTCAACTTTTTCAAGATCAATTACATTGACAGAAAGGCCCCACGTCAGCTAACTGCTGTTTTCATTATCTACTGCTTCACACAGGAGTGTTATGTTTTTCTTTACATACATCCTTGGGAATTTTTCAGTATTTTGTTTTTCTGTCAGACATTGTTTATGTTTGCTGTTTGTTTGTTTGTTGTTTTTCTTAGCTTGACATCACTTATTGCTATGATTTTTGTTTTTGTTCCTAACTTTTTGTTTCATCATTTCTCAACTTCCAGAATATGATAAAGGTGACACCTATATCCCTATAAGAAATTACTCTAAAATATATAGTTATCTTAGCATAATGCCATGTGATACACACACACACACACAAACACATGGCTATCCACAGCAAGAATTCACCAAATCTAAAACAATCAATCAAAAGAAGAACTAGCAGCAAATAGCTTCTAGCTGAAATGGTTCCTATACAAATTACAACGCTTACTATAGGAAGGTCCTCTATGAATCACTGTAAGCTCAGTCACTGTGATAGGAAAGGAGTTTATAAATGTAATCAATTCACCAAGCAACAGAAGCAGGAAGAATGGTGCACACCTATAATCCCAGCACTGGGAGCCAGGGATGGGGCTATAAGGCAAGATTCCATCTAAAAACCAGGAGTGAAAGCTGAGCCACAAGTGAAAGGAAGGCAGGGTTAGTAACGTGTTAGAGACAAACCCAAACCGCCTGCTGTCCCATAGAATGTTGTTGGGTAGGAGATGCAGAAGTGGCCAAGCTTCTGAATGGTGTGTGGCAAAATCATCATCATCATCATCATCTTCTTCTTCTTCTTCTTCTTCTTCTTCTTCTTCTTCTTCTTTTTCTTCATCTTCTTTTTCATCATCATCATCATCTTCTTCATCTTCTTCATCACCACCACCATCATCATCATCATCGTTGTCTTTTATTGGAGCATGTCATTACATTTTAAACACGGGGCCAGAGAGATGGCTCCGCAGTTAGGAACACTTCTGAATCTTACAGTCCTGAGTTCTGTTCCTACACCTATGTGACGCACATCCTCCTGTAATTCCAGTTCCAAGGATTCTGAGTCCTTCTTCTAACCTCCGTGAGCACTTGCACTCACAACCACAGGCACTCACGCAGACACACATACATTAAAGAACAATAAATAATTTAAACACGAAAGCTCTTTAACCCAGGAATTCCTTTTGCCATGTGTAGCTGGCTGTGGACTCGTATGGTTGCTTTTGTTTCCATACGAGTGGGAGTAGAGTAACAGCACCTGCCGCTTGCTGAGCAGGGAATAGAAGCTGCCCTCATGGACCACCAGGAAGCCCAGCTCTACAGACAGCAAAACCAACGTACGTGATTGAAATGTTCCAGAAATGAGTGGTAAGACATCCACGTCACAAACCACAGAAGAAGCCAAGAGCACTGCATTCGCCTGACCTTTTTCTGGGAAGGTGTAGGTGACCGCACACTCAAGGGCTCACCAAAGCCAGTTTCAGCCAGCACAGTGTTAGCGGGAAGGCAGGTTCAGTATAGTCTACTGTCCTAAGAGACAGAACCATCATTAATCGACACGTAAGTGTGAAAAGAATTCTTGTTAAAATAAACAAGTATTTATGGAAAAAATAAGACTTGTTTCTTAAGGCTACCTTTTACATAAAGCAGTGTTCAGTTTGAAACTGTGATCAATAAGTGAAGGACTGGAGTTTTATAGTGATTTTTAAAGACATTTATTTATTTATTTATTGAGAGAGAGAGAGAGAGAGAGAGAGAGAGAGAGAGAGAGAGAGAGAGAGAGAGCCCGTAGAGGGCACTGGAACCCGTGAAGCTAACGACTGGAGGTACCCATGATGGCTCACAACTACCTCTAACTGTAGCTCTAGGGGATCTGACACCCTCTGCTGGCCTCTACGGGCACTACACACATCTGCACACACACACACACACACACACACACACACACACACACACACACACACGGACAAATAATTTTAAATACTTTTAAAGTGTCAAACATAATCTTTTTCTTCCCTGCTAGGGCATTTGCCAGTTTTGTTCACTGCTTATCATTAGAGGGTGAGCTGTGGGTTGTGTCCCAGAATTTATAAGTTTACTCCAGTTCCTCAGAATGCATTTGGAAGTGGGGCCTTTCAGAGCTGATCAAGGTAAAATAAAACCACTGGGATAGGCCTTCACCCAACATGACAGAGGGAAAGCCATGAGGACAGGAGAGGGGAGGGTTCCATGAGGTATAAACCAAGCAAAGAGGCCTGAGCAGGCATCAATGCTGCCAACACCCAGATCTTAGACTGTAAAAAATACATTTCTGATGTTCAAGCCATCCTGCACATGGCATTTTGTTATGGCGTCTCCAAAAAAACAAGTACTCTCAGCTAAGTCACCTCAGGACGCCTTCCTGGCTGAGGAAACAGTTTGGGTTTTTACAGTGTTGGGATGCAACCATCCTTGCATGTTCTCCAGCTCTTGAGTCAACTCTTGGCTTCTTTTTTGAGGAGAGGCTTCAGTGGTGTGTTAAATAAATCTGTTTGTTCTTCACCTCTGAGCATTGTAATCTGACATGGCTCAAGCACACACTTATATGTATGTTTTCAGGGCCAACCATTGGGTACTGGACAACTAATCTGTGACTCGTCCCTAGAGAAGACTTTCTGCTGCTGTCAGCATTCCTTGGTTTCCTGTGGATCTTTGCGTGGGGCTGAGGCCTTCTGAGTTTTCCTCCCACCCACTGTGGCATGTCTCCTGGTGTCAGCTTAGTTTGGCTCATGCTTAGGCAGTCATGGGTGTAGCTCTGTAGGAGACAACAATCACACAGCACGCTCCCTCATCCTCTGGCTCATACGATCTCTCTGGCCCCTCTTCCACACTGTTCCCAGAGCCTCAGGTGCAGTGCTCAGAGCTCCGCAACTCGACAGTTTGATGAACTGTAGATTTCTGTAATAGTCTCCTGTGGTGCAGAGAGACGTTTCCTTGGTGAGGAATTAGGACTACACTTCTCTGTAGGCGTAAGGCCAGATGTGAAGGAGAGATAAACCTGTTTTTTAGGATTCCAAGTGCAGGATCGGAACCGTCTCGTGAGAGAACAGGTGAGGCTAATCCACTAGAAGAGCAACCACCTCATGCAGGAGCTTGATTGTTGCCAGCTGAAAAGATCCCGTGAACAGACTCTGGGAGGAGATACATAAAGGAGCCAGAGCTGGAGGCGGGGCTTTTTGGAGACTTGGCATAGATTTGGTTGTTCATCGCTGCACTTCAAGACGCTCCTAGAGAGAACCGCTCGAGGGAAGGCTTCAGGGCTCCGGCTCCTGCTGAGGTTCTGGGTTCTAGTTACCCTAGGTTCCAGCAGAAGAAATCTTACAGCTCACGCCCGGAGAATCGTTCCTCAGAACTGATATCCTTAAGGTTTTGTTATTGTGTCCATTAATCCTCATTTCCTATTGTTTTGGTTAGTCGTGTTATAAGTGACGTATGCTCCGGTCACTAAGTTGTTAATAAAATATATTGGTTAAGAAAATTGAGCCTACACAGATGTTTAGAGTGTAGTTAGGGATTGTGGGGTTGGAGGTTCTCCAAGGTCCTCAGCTACACTAGCCCTGGGTAGTTAGCCAGCTTTTCAGTCATGATTTCCTGAACAGTCAGCCTGAAACAACCACACAAGTAACATCATAAAGACTAAACAGATTGGACTTATGTGTTTAGGAGTACATATGTACACACACACACACACACACACTTATACACACACACACACACACACATACACACACACACACACACACATACACACACACACACACACACACACGCATGCATGTGCCCTTGAGAGCATGCATGATAGTAAACTATTAGGACAAGGCCTCATGTGTGTTTATTCCCACTACCTGGAAGGCTGAAGCAGGGAGAATCAAGAGTTCAAGCTAAGGCCGGGCATGATGGCACACACCTTTAATCCCAGCACTTGGGAGGCAGAAGCAGGTGGATCGCTGTGAGTTCGAGGCCAGCCTGGTCTACAAAGTGAGTTCCAGGACAGCCAAGGCTACACAGAGAAACTCTGTCTTGAAAAACCAAACCCCTCACCCCCTCAAAAAAAACCTATGCGGTAAACCCCTCCCCCAGCTGCCTCCTGTCTGGCATTGCACATTTTGTACTGATTTCTGAGTTGTTGGGCTAACTCCTCATCAAGGGAGCGAGCTGCATCCTTGGCAGACTTTTATTTGGCCCTGAGCCTCCCAAGGGGACCTGAGCTAGCATGCTGCCTGGCCAGCCCTCCTTCAGTTCAGGCAGGAGTTCTTGATGGTATCCTAGGTCAGGAAGATCTGAGGGGTTTTCAGTATCCCAAGGCCAGGCATGGGAGAACTTTCAGATCAAATGAACCAGGCCTGGGGAATGCCAGGAGAAGTGGGGGCGTGTCCAGCCTGAGGCAGCTGTGTGTTACTTCCCTGGGCTCCAAAGGAGGGTGGCCTTGAATATTCTGCATCAGAAATGGCTCCGTGACGCCAGCAGAAATAAAACCTGCCACCAGCCCTCTGCAGTTCGCCTGGGACAAATTGTCTAGCCAACCAGCATCTGAAGCTCTGGCTAGCCCCAGCAAGGCCTGACGAGCTAGCACACCAAGGTGTGTGCGGTGTAAAGCTCACGAAGACCCATTACATTTCTCACACGAAAGGAGGCCCCGGCTCCTCAGGAAGAAGGGAGGCAGTTCCTTTTGTTTAGAAATACACGAGATAACAGAGTTAGAGAAACACCGATTAGCCTGCAACCATGCCGTCCTGACCAAGCCCGATCATGCCTGAAGCTAAGCAGTGTCATCCTGGTTTAGTTCATGGATGGGAAGAAAAGTAGGATTCGCCTTTTCAAGGCAGTAGGAGCCAACACAGGAAGCACTTAGCCTAACAGGAAAAATTAGTGGCATAAGGGTGTTTTTAATAATTATGTAAGAATTAAATACATTTAAATGAAGCCATTAATTAAGATAATTAATTAACAACTGGCAGCCACTGACTCAGAGTTCGAGCTGTGCTGGAAAGAGATGAAGCAGGCAGGATAGTGGAAACCCCACTAGGCAGGACTTGGGCCGGAAACAGAAAATGACAACAGTTATTTCCCGTAATTCCCAAGAGGGAGTCAACAGTATGTATATATATATATATATATATATATATATCCCCCCCCCAAATGCCTGTGTTTGGAAGGTGTGAGTAACATGCTCTCTGGGGCAGGAGTGACATGCCTCATCACTGTTGAACAGGGGAGGACACGAATTCAGGGTTAAGAATTCTGTTTACAGTGCCCTGGTGCTGACCCTGGACATTGAAGGTCATGTGCTGTGAGGTCACACCAATATCCAGCACCTACCGAGGGTCACCGAAAGAATGTCGCATAGCCTGCGGTCAAGGAGAATGTCCCTAAGCTGTGTTATTTCTCTCATAAGTAACACACTAATAACAGCCACGTAGTATTTCTTAAAGGTTTATTTTGTTTTAATTTACATATGTATGGGGGCTGGCATGTGCACTTGAGCCCCCAAGGCTCAGGGCATCCCTGGGGCTGGAGCTACCGGCAGCTGTGAGCCCTGATGTGGACGCTTGGATTCTTGGCAAGAACAGTAAGCGCTCCTAACTCCGGAGCCATCTCTGCAGCCCCTCTGATTACGTAACATCTTTGAGAAGAAGAAAAAACAATTAACACAGTCCTGCTTGTTGTGGCCTGCAAGATAGCTCAGTGGGTGAAGAAGTTTGCAACGTAAGTCTGAGACTCACGTTGAGTTCAGCCCGCAGAGTCCACGGGAAGGCGGAGGAGAGAATTGACTCAACAAAGTTGTATAACTCTAACCTTCATTCACATATCATGGTATAAGCATCCCCAACACACACCGTGTGCACACACACACACACACACACACACACACACACACACTTGCACAAGTGCACATACACCACACCATGCATGCACATACAATGATTAATAATTATAGCATAATTTGGAAAATAAAACAAAGAGGAAAAAAGGCTAGAAAAGATAAAGATTGGTTCCCCAAAATATAGAGTATTTTTTTATAGAATAGAAAATAAAAGATTAGAAAAAAACAAATAATAAATGAGATAAAAATAATAAGACAATTCATTGCAGTAATGTGCATGTGGCAAGAACTATTGAGGAAAAAGAAAAGACACAGACTAATAATACAGGATAAAGGATGTCATTGCAGACGCTAAGATGACAAGAGAATGCTGTGAACAACCGTTATAGTTAAAAATCATCCAGGAAAGTTCAGTTTGCCAAGTCAGTGCCATGAAAAAGAAACATTAATCCTGTGGGTATTTTAATGTTGGAACCATGATTACAACCCTTGAGAGACGCCCCCCTGCCCCCAGATCTAGGCGAATTCTCCCAGGTCAGTGCCAATATTGTACAACTGTCTCAGGAGGAAGCTTCCTCATCATCGGTGGGCGATGGCTTTCTCACAGCGTCCTCGCACTGAAGGGAGAAAGGACGTCTCGTGTGGCTTCACATACACAACTAACCTCCCCTTGTATCAGTCACTTTTCCCACTGCTATTAAAAAAAATACCTCAACAAAGGCAAAACAAAAAGAAATATTTATCTTGGCTCACAGTTCGAGGGGCCAGTCAGCGTGGTGGGAAAGTCATGGTGTCGGGGGTTTGAAGCAGCTGGCCCCATTGCATCCGCAGCCGGGGAGCCGAGAGATAGGAATGTTTGCTCGCTCCATCAGCTTTCTCTTTTTTATTCAGCCCAGGACTCCCTGGACTGGGTCCCCCACATTTAGTGACAGTCTTTCAGCCTCAATGAGTCGCCACATCTAGAAAATCCCCCACGGACATGTCCATGGTGATTGTAATCTCCATTGAGCTACAGCCTAGATTAACTGTTAGGTCGCATCTCAAAATTTCATCACAGGAAGGATTCAGTTTCAGCATTCAACTCCGGAAGTGAGAAAAACACACAGTCTATAGCAGCAACAGTTCAAAAAAAATTTATTAATGCCACGATAGATGAGATCAAGTTGAGTTTATTCCAAAAATGACAATTTGCTGTGTCTTAGTCACTTTTCCACCATAACTAAGACAGTTTTATACAAAAGGAATTTATTTGCATTTGCAGTTACAGAGGACTAAAAAGCCCATCACCAACATGGTGGGGGTGGGGCATGGCAGCTGGAACAGCCACTGAGACCTCACATCTCCAACACCATGCCGGAAGCCGAGAGCTGGGAATGGTGCCAGTCTTTTGAAACCTCAAAGCTCGCCCACGCTGGCACACTTCCTCCAGTAAGGCCACACATCCTAAGCCTCCCCAGACTCTACCAGCAGCTAGGGACCAAGTATTCAAATACCATGGGCTTATGGGGGGGGGGGGAGAGGGACACCTTATTCTACTGCCAAAAAATGCTGTCCAGTTTAAAGGAGAAGCATCATGTGATTCTTCTCAATAAATACAGATAAATAGTATTTTTTACTGAAAGTCAAAAAAAAAAAACTAACACACGAAACATTTTAAAATATATATTTAAATGCCATGGAACTGACAAGAGTGTGAGGAATTGCCAAGCCCAAATTCTAAGTGAGTGAGTAGAATTCTAACGCCTCTATTTTGAAGGCATCAAAAATCTGGCCTCACAGGACAGTGGGTAAAAATCAACACAGGACATGATTAGAGTGGCCTTGGTTCAGGGGACCCTCCCTTCATAAAGCTAAAGCCAACAAATGTTAAGTTGACCCTTAAGTAAACTTCTCTTAAAAAGACTTTAAGGAACAGCGTTCAGTCAATACTGAGCAAGGCAAGAGAAGTCAGGCTTTCCCTACAGAGTCCTGACCACGAGCCAGCCTTGTGCGGTCTGCCCGACCACGGCCATTATTTTAGGTGGTCCAAAAAGCTCATGTGTTGAAGTTAAACTTCTGTACTCACAAGGTCCTAAGATGTCGAAGGAAACAAGCTTGGACTTTCTCTAGGAAAGATTGTCAAGTGGCAAAAACATAGCCTCAAAGGCCTATGGAGGATGCCCAGATGCTGTGTGCAAGAACCAGTGAGAAACTCAACTGCCAATGCCTCTGTGTTCAGCTCTCTGACAAAGTCTAAAACAATATGTGCTGTAGAACGGGCTTGGGGGCGGGGCGGAGGAGAAGTTTACAGGAGGCATAAAGCTCATATTTTCAGGAACTAAGGAACAGCTTTTCCCAGGTCGCCCTCCCCTCTCTTACAAGTGAGACCATCACACGAGGGGCTTGTGACACAGAAGCCTTGAACAATGACCAAAAAGAGCTCCTATTGAAAAAAATCGAAGTTTAAAATCTACATGTTGAACAAAATAAGAAAAAAAATATGAAAGAAGATTTAAAGATGTGAAAGGCAGAAGCGACAATGTACTGTCACCCAGCAACAGCTCACAAAGCACAGGAGAGACCTTGGGGGAGGCGTTGGGGTGGAGGAGTGGGGGCCTGAGAACTCCTCACCAACTGAACAGAGACTCTGAGCTTTAAGAGCGAAGAAGCCTAACCATTCCTAAATTAGACGGAGTTTTTAAAAAAATGTGTCCCAGATTCCATTATTGTGAACCTGGAAAGCCATACATGCAGGTCACACTGTAAGAAGGATGGGGAGGGGTCGGGGGAGGGGCGTGGGGGCGTGGGGGGGGACACACGATGATAAACATCACCTGTGGACAGGTGCGGGGCTTCCCTGTGGACCGAGGGAGAGGAAAGAGAGCGGAGCCCCAGATCTACGCGCTGAAGGTGGCAAATGCCATCCCAGAGTCTTAAGCCAGTGTAAGCACCCTTCAAGAAAGTGGGTAAAATAAGACTTTTAGAAACAAAAACAGTTACCAACTAGGATATCGAAAGTTTTAGGTAGTGGGACAGCAATGGTAGATAGAGAGCCGTGATAAAAGAGAGAAAAAAGAAAGGAGGAGGAGGAGGAGGAGGAGGAGGAGGAGGAAGAAGAAGAAGAAGAAGAAGAAGAAGAAGAAGAAGAAGAAGAAGAAGAAGAAGAAGAAGAAGAAAACAGACTAGATAAGTAACTGAGGCCACAGCTTTATTGTTGACCCTGGGACTGAGGAGAGATGGGAATAGTTGGGGTGTCCACTTAGGCACTATCAGTGCAACGCTGCTGTAGTGATTTAGACTTCGAGAGGATAATAGTTTATGCTGTAAATTCTGTAATAATTATTAACAGCAGAGAACCAGTTTTTATTGCCATTCAGCCCAAGAACTTTTTCGAAATGAAGTGATAAAAATACTAAGTCAATCCAAAAGGAGGTAAGAGAAGCAGGAAGGTTCTTAAGACTTTGTTAGGAAATAGGGATGGCTGACCAAACGCAGTAGACAGGCATCGATGGTCCAATGGGCGGGGTTGTGGGCGGGGCCGCAGTGGGTGCTCATGATGGACTCTAGCGGAGGAAGGGGGGGGGGCTGAGGCAAGACAGGACAGATGTTTAACTGGACTCTGGGGCTTCTAGCTTCCTCTTAAACATTTGATGACCTCACAGTGTTTTCAAACATGTATATTAGCCAGGGAAGTCGTATTTCATAGCTGCCATTGCCCAGTGGCCCCAGTAAAATGGCTCTGTTTCCCAAGGGACCTTAAGAGCCTTCCTGCCTTCCTTCCTTGACTCACAGAGCCACTGAACCATCATCTCAATGTGAATGTCTCCCAGCTACTGGCAAAGCTGCCTTTTCTCCCGGAAGAAAAGCGGCCTTTGTTGGATTTGAGACACTCTCTTCCTCGGCTGAGACAGCTTTCCAAAGCAAGGAGGCTTGGGAGCCATTGTGCAAGCTTTCCTGTGCTGAGTCCCGTGATAAACCGAGACTTTTGTTTTGTTTTGTTTTTCTTCCTTACAGAGGAAATCAAATGCAGAGGCCTCTGTATGTCTGGCAGAGCCAACAAAGTCAGGAAGTTCAAGTGACAAATGTCAGCTCCTAGTGGCTCCAAACAAAAGCACTGCCTCAACCCTGAGAAACAGAAGCCATGAGGTGACAGCAAAATGCGCGCGCACATACACACACACACACACACACACACACACACACACAGACACACACACACAGACTCACCACACCACCACCACCAATAACAACAACAACAAACCACCTCTGTGCAGAAGACTTTTCTCTTTTCTTCAGCCATGCAACACTTATTTGGCACCCACAGATATCTGCTAGCACCAGGCAAGGCCTTGTCGCTGGGAAGCAGGACAAGGCTACCTGGGCAATGCCATGACGCAGACACACATGAGCCACAGGCAGGGGAAAGAGGGAATCTGGGAGCCCCTGAGAAGGAGAAGCCATGCTGGGCAAAAAAAAAAAAAAAAAGGCAGTTTATGGGATGTATGCAAATGTGTAGCTCCTCACAGACCTGCGGGTTCTGAGCTTCAGGGAAGCCAGAAAGTGGTGAGAGGAGGCTGGAGACGCGATTGTTCAAATCCGAGCAACTTCAGTGAGAAGAGGCAAGCAAAACAAAAAAGCCCTGGAGTGTGTAGTCATGTCATTGTCTTTATTTTTGGTAACCTGGGGGTCCAGAGGTGATAGAAATGTGAGTGATGACATCGTATTTATAATGATAGAAACTGAAATGATACACCTTGAACAAATGGCTTACATTCTCAGGGATTCAGTTATAAAACAGCAGATACGCCCAAGCCCAGGCATGGGCACGCATGCCTTAATCCTAGCACTGACAGGCTAGGGGAGGAAGGTGTTGAGTTTAAGGCCAGCCTGGGCTACATACTGAGAGCCTGTCCAAAAATAAAATAAATAAAATTTCTATTCCATAGGTTAGTAAACATGAACAAGTTTAATGAAAGTGTTTCCCTTTGTTTTGGCATTCAGGATGAAACCAGGTCACCATGCTAAGCACATGCTAAGAGGATCTGCACCCCAGCCTTAGTGTTAGACAGGTGTTTTGAGTGAGTGTGACAGGAGCCCTTGGTTCTGATCTTTTTCATCCTGGGCCTAAAGATTATGAGAGATGGAGAGGGAGGAGTAGAGAGGTAGGGAGGGCAAGAGAGGGCATGGAGAATTCCAGCCTCCAGGGCCACTGCGGGAAAGCCTGTCTGGAGAGAGGGTGGCAAGGCAGGAGAGTGGCAAGGCAGTGACCAGTTGCATGCTGGGTGGAGGAGTAAAACCCACAGTGTGTGATCCCACCTAAGCAGGTGTGGTCGTTCTACAAAGTTATTACATGATTACAAAATAAAACTCCCAGAGCAAGAAAATCCTCAGTGCCACGAGTGTTCGGTCTTCAGAGCACGCTTCAGGAGGGACACACGGGTTCCCGTGCTAGCTGAGAGGAAAACCAGATGATGTACACTTGTGTAGCTGTGACTCAGGGTGCGGGGCAGGAAGAGAGGCCTGAGAGAACCCTCTGCATCCATCTGTTTCCTAACCCGCTCAGAACAAATGAGTATCTGCGTGTGGCCACTGTCCACCACAGTGAGAGGGTGAGTGCCACTGACACGCCTTACAAGGCGCACGGTCTGTGGTGCCACCCTCTACAAATGCCGACATGTGCCTGGGTCTGTGGTGCCATCCTCTACAAATGCCGACATGTGCCTGGGTCTGTGGTGCCATCCTCTACAAATGCCGACATGTGCCTGGGTCTGTGGTGCCATCCTCTACAAATGCCGACACGTGCCTGGGTCTGTGGTGCCATCCTCTACAAATGCCGACATGTGCCTGGGTCTGTGGTACCATCCTCTACAAATGCGGCATGTGCCTGGGTCTGTGGTACCATCCTCTACAAATGCGGCATGTGCCTCCCGTCGAGGCTGTCTCCTTTGAGACAAGACCCTTTCCCCCTGTGAAAGAGGAAATCTTGTTTCACAACATAAGGAAGAAATGTGGGAAGAGATAGGACATATGGTATGTGGTATGACATGGTATGTTCCGGTACCGTGTGATATGATGTGGTATAGTATGATATACAACGGTGTAATATGATGTCTGATATGATACAGTGCAGCATGGTTGGGTGTACAGTACGACACCAGATAATTCACAATGATACAACACGGTATCTTAGGGGCAACAGTAGAAAAAAACCATCCCCTTAACAAGCTGTGCACCCCGGACCCCATAGCCACCCTCCCTTCAGGCGGCAACTCACAAAACTCCATTGCCGAGCTTGACTCTCTTGTTTTCCAACTCAGTGTTCCCCACTTCCCTCCCCCCCCCTTTCCTTTCGTCTCCCTCTCCCCACTGCAGATGCCAAGCTCGCCTGCCCTGTCGCTTTCCCTCGCTGATGTCTGTCCTCCAGCTCCCTTCAGTGTCTGTGTTAAGCTCTACCCTCAGGACCAAGAACCCAAAGGGGACCCTAGGTCCCACAGCGGTCATGGCAGGGCGCTGCCTGTGCAAAACTTGCTGCATCGTGCAACTTTAACTTTGCCTGTCACTCACAGCAGGGGCTAGAAATGCCTCTATAGCCAGAGCCAGAGATGCTACTCCTGTGGGGGACATTAGGGGGTGACTTTCTCTAGATGTGGCAAGCAGGAGTAGGGAGACAGGACACAGGCTTACTCTGTCCCTGTTACCTAACAAAGCCCTGTCCTCTGTAGTTTATAAACAACACACATCTATGCATCACAGTTCTGGAGGGTGGGCATCCATGATCAGGAGATCCTAATGTTTGAATCTGGTGAGGGCATTGGCTTTGCTCCCAAGATGGGAATCTTGAAAGCTGTGTCCCTGTGGGACAGAAGGCTGAAAAGGAGGAAGCAGAAAAAGGGCAAAGCTGCTCATTCTTTTTTTTTTAAAGCTGTTTTATTTTCTGACATATATTATATCCCAACCACAGCAATTTCCTTTCCCTCTTCTTCCCCCCCCCTTTTTAATATATTTTATTAATTCATTCATATTACATCTCAATGGTTATCCCATCCCTTGTATCCTCCCATTCCTCCCTCCCTCCCATTTCCCCCTTACTCCTCTCCCCTATGACTGTGACTGAGGGGGACCTCCTCTCCCTGTTTATGCTCACAGGGTATCAAGTCTCTTCTTGGTAGCCTGCCAAGGCAAGCTGCTCACTCTTAAGATGCTAACATTCCTAAGGATGAGAGGCTCAGGGCCCACAGGCCGCGATTGGTGCTCCCCTCCCCACACACCAGCATTAAGTTTCAACATCAACTTTGGAAGAGGCACATTCAAACTTTAGCAGGTGTTTTGGTTTGAAAGAACACCCACTGACACCCACCCTGGCCATGGGTTCATGTAGGAGATGTCCCCCCACAGGCACAGGTTGTGGAAGTTTGGGTTCTTATATAAACATGCTTTTGTTTACATCCCAGGTGTGGCATACAGGGGCTGCTCCAGTTTGTCCACCGCTGACCGTTGCTTCCTTAAAGGACATGTGATGTTTGTCAGCAGTGAAGCACCTTGTGCGGGGGTGGGGGGGGGATGGAGGGGTCGGGGGTCTGTGTGGTCTTTCTCAGTGGGGATAAAACCCAGACCCAAGAGAGACTGGGGGCCCTGAGAAAGAAGGCGGCTGCTGGCTACCCTCCCCCCGCGATATTCTGTACCCAGGATCTGACTTGACCCCAAGAAACCCAGTGACCGTGAACAGCAGGAAGCAGCAGCTAAGGAAAACTACAGCCCTCTCCCCACTAACCTCATTTCTCTCCTACCTGGTGTTGGGGTGTTGGGAGGGATTGGTGTGAAATAGGAAGAAAGAGATTTAAGGAACCCAAAATAAAAATGGTGCTTTAAAAACACACCAACAAGCTCATGTGGGAAGTGTCCCCCCATAGGCTCACGTGGGAAATGTCCCCCATGGCTCACGTGTTTGAACACCTAGTCCTCTCCTGCCTGTGCTGTTTGGAGGTCATGCTGTCTGGAAGACTGTGGTCCATCTTACAGACACGGAATACTGAAGGCCCTTGAAGGTGATACCCGCTTCAGGCTCTAGCTCAAACATTCTGAATTCTTTCAACTGATATTTGAGATTGTTTGTCACCCCCCCCCAAATATTCTAAAGCATGTTTGCCTAGATCTGCACATGTCTAGGGCAACTGTAACTCACAGAGTGAATCACAGCACCCTCCAGAGTGGGTAAGGGACACAGTCAGAATTGTAGGGAGGTGACAGCGTACACAAGTGCTGTCCCGGCCAGTTTCCACCCACATGGAGCCCTTCCAAGGCTTTGCTGTCACCTTTAACCCATTGTTCATTTGGGTGATGCTTGCTCTAGTGGCATCCACAGCCACACCTATGGCAGGACACGGTTGGACCTTGGCCCCCACCTTCCTCTCATCTCCGATTTGTTCCTGCTTGTTCTGTGGCATTGTGGGCCCCTGTGGTCCAGTTGTCCCCCGTAGGATCCCTGTGGTCCTGGGCTACCTGACTTCAATCCATTACCTAATATATTTTATTTTGGAGGCATGTTGGTGGTAGCCATATTTTTATTTTTGTGTCTTTACGACAGATGGTAACTATGGGTGCCATAAACACAGGCACTGCAGCATTACCTTTACTGGGGTCTCCTAACCCCAGCACACACACTGTACACAGGAGTCCCCAGGAATGACTGAACACGGACCCCCCCACCCCAACCCCCGCCCTTCACCTCGGGGCTGGGATGAGAGAACCCAGACCTTCCCTTTAGAGGGGAAACAACAGATAGAAGTTCATCTGTTTACAAAGAAAAGCAAAAGTGCTCAAGTGGAATATCAGTCTCCCGGGAGCATAGAGAAGCCATGCAGTGTTTCACTTCAGGAGAGACAGCCGGGCTACACCGAGCCAGAGAACTCTCCAGCGTCTGGCTCTCCTGGTCCCTCCACTCGGTTCCTGTGGTTTCTCATCTCAGCTTCCCTGAGCCAAGGATTGAGAGTTGCGCCCATGCCGAGTGGTTGGGCAGCATCGTCCGAGGGAGGCAGAGAGGTCTAGCGTGTGTACAAGGCAAAGCCATGTTCTCAGGAGCCTGGCACAGCGGTAACACGTGAAAACTGTATTTTAAAAAGTTGACCTTGATAACACAAGCTGAGCACACCTCATCCAAACACCAGAAATCTAAAAGGGGCCACAAGCCAGCACTTTCTGAGCAGTGAGTGCTGCATGAGTGCAAACCTTTTACACAGCAGGGTTTAACCACTTACAACCAACGCCCACACTGAGTGTATATGGTGGATGTGCAACATAAATAAATTTTGTGCTTGGACTTGACTCACACCCCCAAAGTATTTCATTATGTATGTGCAAATGTTCCAAATCTAATAAATTAATCTGGTCCCACCATTCAATTGAGAGACTCAACCTCTATTTACACATCTTGGGCTATGTTGGCGGGGGTCTTGGTCAGCAGGTTTATGAAGGCAGGCCTCTGGAGTGCACTGGACCATCTGCAGACATCCCCTGGGCTGTGTTTGCCTTTGTTCTCCAGCAAAGCTGGGGCAGATGTCCTTGTAAATAATGCTTCCTTCCGGCTTCCTTCTACTGGGGAATCCCAATTCCCAGTGGGCAATTAGTGGGAGCATCCCATGACCAACAGGAAGCTATCTCAGACACATGGGTGGTTTGAAGACGCTGCAGCAGGAATCGTTTCATGGTGAGGTCAGTGTGGGGAAAGGATTCCATGCAGAATGATGGGATGGAGCAGCTGCTGGCCTGTGTTCACTCCAAGGAGTGAGCCGCCCCGGTGCTACCTCAAAAGCCACTTGACCAAATCATCTCTAAACACTTAAAATAATATTTACACCCATCGAAAGTCACAATGTCGTGTGCCTTTCACCCATCCTTTTAGAAATTACATAACAAAATAGGCAAAGGCTTACACTTCTGCAGGCGGTTACAACTTGAAGCGGTATCCAACTACCTCCCTGGTTGACAGCTCTCACACAACAAGTCCCTGCCAGTCCTGTGAAGAGAAGGAAGCTGCTTCCCGGTTTCATTCTGCTTGGCTTTCTATGAGCCTTCCGGAGAAGTCACCTCCAGTGTGGCGGAGTTCAAATCTGTCACCCTCTGTGTTATAATGTGCTCTGCACTCTGTGACACATGAGGCCAGTCTCTTCTCATTCCTCGAATTCTCTGAGTTCCTCCCATGATAATGTTGTTTGTTACGCCGCATACAGCCAGCTTTCCAGACGGCCTAAGAGAACAGGACAAAGAAAAGGGACTTCAATGACAAGTGAATGTCTCTATGGCTCCCCCAGATTAAGAGTGGCAGGAAGCCAGCTTTCCTGTTAGGTCTACCTGGAGAGTCCTAGCTACTTAGGAGACTGAGTAGAGATTCCCTGGAGAACCCAGGAGCTGCAGCATAGTGAGACCCCATGGGGAGAAGGGAATAGTGCTACATTATCAATGCTCCTATTGATTTCAATTGGGACAACACATGGCTATTCAAAAGTGAAGGCCAATGTGATACGGAAGAATGATTTTGACCCCTCCCCAGTGAGAGCTTTACCTCAACCTCATTTGAAAGTCTGCAGCCTGCTGGTTTAAATGGTGTCTTGCAGGCCCAGATGGACAGTGCAAGTTGGCTGTTCTCAACGGCTCCCCACATCACCCGCTACGTTGTGAATTTCTGGCCCGATGCATTCCACGTGCTCATTAGCTTTATGTAAAAACCTACCATTGCCTGGGAGGCCCCTGGGTCCAAGCACAGATCGTGAATAATTGCAAGAATGGAAGAAAAAACGAAGCACCCGGGATCATCGGAGGTGGCTTTGTGCAAAGACAAAGCACAGCTTGCTGCCCTCCTGGAAGGTGAACTGAGACTAATTGGGTAATCTACAGACCAATTAGCCTGAAGGAGGAAAAAGAGGCGGAGGGGAAAAGGCATTGTGCGCATGAAGGTGCAGCTTAAAGAAGGGAAATTCTGCGTGATAGAAACACTGAAATGTGTTAGTCCAGTGGTACCAATATTGGAGTGAAGATGCCGAGCTGGAATCACACAGAGAGGGGCTTTTCAAGTATGGGGGCTACAGGTGCGTGTCAGGCTGTCCCTTCAGCTACAAGACAAAGTCTCCATTGTGCCAGTTGCTGCCAATCATCCTTTGAAATGAAAATGGTTTGTAGATCCTACTTTTAGTTAGCACGTAGGTAGTTTTATGTTCGACTCTGATAAAAGCCATAAGCAGTCCGCTGATCAAGTCATGTGCACTTTGCACACTCAGCCCATTAAGAAGGCCCTGGCTGAGGGTGTCACTGCATTAGCATGTAACTAATCAGAGTCTGAATTTGTCACATGCTTGGTCATATGACACAGGTGGCATCTGAAAGTAACAGGCCCTTGGTGTGTGGAAGGCGTGAAATTGACCCCGTGACTTCATTTGGTGAGTCCTCTAATCAACAGGCCTCAATAGCTTTGGGCCAAAGTGAGGTAATGTTTGCATTCGGTAGCATCTGCCAGCGGCAGTGACAAGGAGCAGAAGCCAGCAATCAAGACTCATGGTGTCACTTGCATTCCAACCCCATGCCAGGAACTCACTGGTGCTCTTAGGAGACTGAGGTCAGGTGGGGTCATAGGACCTGGAAATAGGAAATGACAAACAGCACGTGCCTTGGTTCTGTCTAGTGTCTGGGGACAGGAGCTGGTGTCTTGAGACACTGACTGAGTGGCACGGGGCTGGATAGATGGAGCAGCATCTAGGATGGAGGGAGCCACGGCCTCTGTTTCCCTGAACTACTGAGCAGGAACCATCAGTCTCTCAGCAGGAAGCCCAGGACCTGAGCCTGCAGACAAAGCAGAGGACCCCCAGTTCCTGCTGGCTGGAGCAGCCAAGGACTTATTACCAGTCGGAGACTAGAGGAAGAAGACGGGCTGGGAGACCTCGCTCAATCGCTGGCTGCCTTGGGGAAGCCTTCCCAGCGCTCACCTCCTGGTTTCTTCCCTTATTGCCAATTCTTCAGAGAAGCAGCCACTTTATGCCCCTCCCCCACGCCGCTGTTTCTCCTGGGTGAGCCTGAGACCTCAGTTCCGACCTCTTTCCTTTCTACCCGCACACCTGGCCTTCCCTGCTGTGAGAGAGGGTCTCCAGAGGTTTGAAGGGACTCTGAGAACATGGCACAAGGTCGCTTGTCCCCCCTACCAGAGGGCTTCATAAGTCACCTTTTTAAATCAAAGCCATCGGGCTAAGAAAACAAATTGGCAATGGTGTTGCTTGCTGACTAAATCAACTCCCCAACCTGCCCTGCCCCGCCCCGCCACACAATCCAGCCCTGAAAATTCTCTCTGCCTCAAGACACAGCTGAACTCACCTCCTACGGTGTAGTGGAGTGTCCCCAGGAAGGCCCAGTTGTCACCCTGTATCTGCTCCCCTGACCTAGGCACACCCCAAGACGGAGGCTCTTTCTTGGTTGTCTCGTAACTGCTGCTTTGGACTTCCGCCTGATGGTGCTGTGCCCATGGAAGGGAGTTTGTTGGTGTGTCCAAACATGAGAGCAAGTGGCACTTTCATGTACTTAAGGAGTTCCTGCCCTGTTTTCAGAAGCTTTCAAACAGGTGTGTTTGGGGCAAACTGTTTTAAAAAGTGGAAAGTATACACCATATAAGTCCTTTTACCCATTTTTAACCGCACAATTCAGTAACATTAAGTACATTCACATTGCTGGGTAGTGATCTACCAGTGGCTACCAGTGGCTCTACAGTTTTTCATCACGCTAGACTCAACCTCCCTCTACTGCGACCCTTTAATAAAAATATTATTTTGTTGCTACTTCATAACTGTAATTTTGCCAGTTACGAAACATAATGTAAACATCTGTGTTTTCTGATGGTCTTAGGTAACCCCTATAAAAGGGTCATTCACTTCCCAATGGAGTCGTGACCCACAGGTTGAGAACCACTGTGCCAGATTGACATTCTGTTTTGTTTTGTTTTGTTTTTTGTTTGTTTGGGTTTTTGTTGTTTTGTTTTGTTTTGTTTTGTTTCGAGACAAGGTCTCTCTGTGTAGCCTTGGCTGTCCTGGACTTGCTTTGGAGACCAGGCTGGCCTCGAACTCACAGTGATCCACCTGCCTCGGCCTCCCAAGTGCTGGGATTAAAGGCGTGCGCCATCACACCTGGCCTGACCTTCTATCTGGACAGGTATGCCTCTCCTATTTAAAACCCTCCCCAGCTGCTACTTATTTTTTTCTCTCTCTGAGTTTGATTACCAGACACACTTCATACAAGCAGGAGCACCCTTTGGGATCCTCCTCAACTAGCATAATGGTTTTTAAATCCATCCACATTTGCAGCACGTGTCTGAATTCCGTTACTCTTTAAGAATGACTACTAGCCCATGGTTTGAACACACCACATTTTCTCTACCCATCTTTCTGTTCGTGGACGGTGGCCACACACGCTGCAGTCCTTGCTTCCAGCTTGAGTGTGTATCTACAAGTAGACACACACCCCTGGTCACTTGGTAATTCCACGGCCAGAGGAACAGACATACTGTTTCCCATGGCAACCGCTCCACTTTACACTCCCACCAGCAGGATGCCAGGGTCCTAGCGTTCTCTGCATCTTCATCAACATCTGTGGCTTTCTATTTGTAAAAGTCACTCAGTGGGTACAGGCTGGGCTCGCTTCTCCTTGATGTCTCCAGTGGCAAGCATGTTTATCATCTAGACTGACACATCCTTGGGGACTTTGTAAGCAGTGGGCAGCCATGTCACTTCCCCGCGTTGGGTTTTTGATGTGTGTTGTCCCGGTGGAACGGCACTAGTCTGTTGGGGGTTGGTCTGATGTATTTTGATGCTAATTAATAAAAAAGCCATCACACCTAGGCAGGGCAAATGGGATAGGCGTGGCTAAGGTTCCCGGGCATAGGGAGACAGAGAGAATTTTGGGAAGAAGAGACCGGAGAAGAAGAGAGAGGAAGGCCTCGCCAAGGGTTAGATGGAGAAGCACATGGCCGGCGTGGATGGAGAGTTGGCCCAGATGAAGAACATTAGCAAGTATTTGGGATTATGGATGGGAGGTAGCGTGGTAGAAATTGTTAGAAGCAGATGGTATGCCCCTCTATGGGAAGTAGTTTAGGGGATTGGTATCTGCCCTATCCCAGGTTATCTAAGGCTAGTTTAAAAATAGAACAGGTGTCTGTGTCTTGATTGATTGCTAGCAGATTAGAAAATACTGTCATAATAATTATAGGCCTGATAATAAACACTGTTAGGCCCTACTAGTAAATCACCAACGCTAGTTCAACAGCCTAGTGTCCCACATGAAAGGTCTGAGCTTCTGAGACAGCTGGCTCCTCAGTGTCCCAAAACAGCCACATTGACACACTTGGCCGTGCAAGGCAAGCAAGGCCTTGGTCTGGCTGCAGGCTTGAGGGGCATCAGTTTGAAGCCACAGCCACCTGAAGCCTCACACTGGCCTCACCTGGGGTCCAGTTCTCTTCTAGGCGGAGAGGGGCTTTCCTCAAGACCACGCCCCTCCCCATGCCCCACCCCCACCAGGCCACTATACTGAACCCCTTGGGGAAGGAAGTGTTGCTTGGACATAAGTGGTTTTCAAAAGTGCCAAAATAACCAAATAATTCCTAAGAGCAGTCCAGTTACAGACCCTTGATCAAACACAGCAAGCGGCCCGGCTGGAAGCACGCACCTCGGGTTTTGTTTGTTGTTTTCCTGGCTTGGTCGGTTGGACAAGGACGGAGAAGGGCGGCGGCCCGTGGGGGAGGGGGGATCTTTCAGGCCTCTGATGATGTGGGTGCTGGGCTTGTGCCCAAGCATCCTCCTCCCTGGTGCGGCTATGCGCCCCGCGCGTCCCCCGCGCGCCCCTCGCTCTAAAGTAAACACGGCCGAGAGGACCGGTGCCGCCCGCTCGCTGCCCGGTGCAGCCGGCGGAAGCCATGACGGAGGCAGCCCCGGCCTCCCTTGCCGGTAGCCGCGACCTGCACCGGGGCATCATCCAGTGGTGAGCTGCGGGACGGTGGCCGACTCGGGGGCATGAGCACAGGTGGAGGGGACTGGAGACCAGGGCTGAGGACGCCGGTCGTTCCCTGCCCACACACCGAGCTCGGGTTTTCCATATGGCTATCCCCGTGGAGGTCACACTTCCCGTGGGAAGCAACCCAACCTATCCCCGACCTGGGCTTGACCTGTAGGAGAGCTGGAACGCCGCAGGCAGGCGTTGGGCGGGGGAGGAAACGTTATTTTGCTTTATTTTTATTTTCCTCCTGGTGTGAGCTCTAGAATGGATGTGTCCAACTTAAAACAACTTTTAGCTTCAACAATACATTCCATATTGTTTGTGAGATTCGTTTCTTGGCTGTTTAAATACCGAAAGGGGGGAAACTAAAAAGAAAAATACCCTCGGCCCATGGGACTGAACTGAAGGGTTTGTGGCTCTTTATAAATAGGAAAATAATTGAAGCCAGTCCTCAGACTGTGGCTTTATAAGGTGGCTAATATATATCAGCCGACGTTTTTCTTCTTGTAAAGTTTTAAGAAATATTTCTCAGGGGAAATTCTTTAAGAGTCACCTGAATAAGAACTAAAAAAAAAAAAAGTATGTTTATGATTATAAATAGTTATTACTTTCTTCCAAAAGAAAATTTATGGTCCTTCTCGTCTTGAATAAGATTTAAAAAAAAAATGTAACCAGACCCCCTTGCATGCCTTCTTATCAGGGAGACTCAGTTCGATACCTCAGTGAACTGCAGAGATTTGAAAGAATGCTTGTACATTTTTAAATGCCTGGGCATACTCCTTAGGCTTGTGAATGGGCAAGGCAGGTGGCCCAGGTATGTTTCGGAGATCACTGAGGGTGCATGCTGGCAGCAAGTCCCTGGCCCAGAATTCCTCTTGTCACAGGTGCCTCAGGGCTGAGCGAGAGGGCCTGCTGAGAGGGCCGGAAGATTTCGATTCACCTGACGTTGGGGTTCAAAATACTAACTCAGCTTCTACTATAGAGCCTTCCAGAGGAAGAGACCTGGCTACCCAGGGGGAGGGGCAGCTCTGCTTAAGAGCTGGAGCCCTGGGAGAGGCAGCTTAAGAGGGAGCGGGAGAGGCCCCAGCTGTTGTCTTGTGGCAGAAGGGCCCTGTGTCAGCATTACTTCACCCTTTGTTTTCCAGTCAGTGACCTGTCAGGTGGGGTCCTATCTAGAACATCAGTACCATTGTCATCTGCACATGACAAATTATCCCTGGGAGAAAAGTCAGGATGCTGGCTGGTCTAGGGGAGTGGAAGCAAGAGATTTCCACTTCAGAGACAGGAAGAGACACAGTCAGACTGGGGGTTGGGGGTAGGCACAAGAGCTGACACAGTACTGCTGATACAAACCCTTGGGGCCTAGCTGGGTTGGGACTTGGCATCCAAGATAAAACACAGGGACATTTGGGTGGCACACTGGCAGCCCCTTATCCATCTCTACCTGTGGCAGTCACCTGCCTCACACCCTCTCCTCAGAGCCACATGTGGTAGAGGTCCCTGGAGGCGGTCTGCCGACTGCACACCTGTGGCTTTCTTGCTTCTATTTGCATTATGATGGGAGAGATAACCATGGCAATCCCTGAAAAAAAAAAAGTCAGGCTAATAAAACAATTTACTCTTAACTAATGACTCCTGGGGAGGTTTCAGTTCGGTGGCATCAGCTGGCCCTGTAGTTCTCTCGGTCTGCTGCAGGACACAGCATCTTAAGAGAGTGACTCAGGGAACAGTGCTGCTAATGGCAGCCATAAAGCAGAGAGGAGGGGACTGGGGGGGAGGGGTGTCCCAAAATCTGCATCCTCGAAGGCACATCCCCAGTCACTTAACCTACTTATACCTTAAGTCTCCTTAAACTTCCGCTGTCCCCCACATAGCACCATAAGGTAGTGGCTGGCTGTTAACCTGTGGGCCTCTGGGACCAGCTAACACCCACCCCATCCTACCTGCCTTGACTGTGGTATCATTTTTCATTTTAACAAGTAAATAATCCTTCACCCTGTAGTTACATAGATCTTAGCTGCCGCCTCTGTAAAGGCCCATCAGACAGTATCTACTTTTCTTTTTAGCATGCAACCTCACCTCCGACAAAAGCCGACCCTTACAGTGTTGACAGCCAAAACCACATAGTCTGTATTCCTAAAACTGGCCCAAGGACAAAGCAGGTCCTTTTCTGCACTGTCCTGCGCTGCTGCAATTCCAGTCAGTAGCCTAGACAGAGGTCATTTGCTTGGACCCACACATGGGCCTGGTTATTGGTACTGTCAGAATGTCCTAACTTGGGGAAAAATAGCTGCCAATTTCCTGTTTCTGGTTCCCCCTCTCTCTGCAGGCTGGTAGACAATTTCTGCATCTGTGAAGGGTTCAGTGTGCCTCGGTGTCTCATGTATGAGATTTATGTAGAGACCTGCGGGCAGAGTGCTGAGAACCAAGTCAACCCGGCAACATTTGGGAAGGTAAGCATGGAGACTTATTTAGCAAGACTGCATTCACTGAGGTGTTTTGCTTCACCTTGGGTTTTTCCTAGGTTACAGGTAAGGATTGGAGATACATTCTTAGAAATATTAGGTTATGCCAATGTCTGAACAGACTGAGGCAGATACAGTGTCACTGGTAGTAAAGCCTTAGGGGACTGCCAACTGCCTCTGAGGAGAGTCTAGTGATTCAGGTCTGATGGCGTCTCTTCGAGCAAGCAAGCAGTCAATAGCTTTCATTTCACTGAAAATCTACTTTCCATTTCCACACTTTATAGTGGTTTGGGTAAAGTTGAAGTACTGTTTTTATGGCAACCCCAACACTCGCTGACAAAGAGCTGGCTTTGCTAGGCCCTTACCTCTCAATAGAATTGGCAAAGCTCTCAGAACACGGTTCTGATCCACTCTGGTGAGTTAACCCAACCCTCACTGAAGCTGGATTCTAGTTGTCCAGGTTGCTGGGGCTAGGCAGGTATCACCAGTGTTGTTTCACAGTTAGCAAAACAAACCCGGAGTTATTAAAGCCGCAGCTTTTATATATAAGAACAGGATGATGATAGATACAAGTACCAGATATTATGTTATATGAGGTTGTAAGACTCTGGTCAGGAGAGTTGATTTCCGAGAAGGGACTGAATGAGAGGCAGAGGCTGGTTCGATGCAAAAGGAAGTTTACTGGTCCGACTCTATGGGTCCACCTGCACCTGAGGGAGAGGTGACCCCGAGTAACAAAAGCGCTGAGTTTTTATACCTTTTTCAAAGGCAGATTTGTAACAATCCTATTGGCTACTTAACATGACCTTTAATTCTATTGGGTGGTTCTAAAACTATGCCTCAGCCTGGAGGTAACTGTCTTGGGGTGGGGGCGAGTGGGGTAAGTTCCTGTGTGTGCTAGCTAAAGCCGCCAGCTCTGCAGGGTGGAATAGGGCCTGTCCTTTTTCTGACCCTGCTTCAAAATGGAGTTAGGTTGGATTTCTCGTTCCCCACTCTCTTTGGAAAGCTGTTTCAATCATGAAACAGGTTGAATCTTAATCAGAGCTGTCTGAGAGTCTGAGGTATCTAAAGAGGTATATCGTTGTCTAAGGATCATAATCCGAACAGTATTAATGTATTCCTTAATAAAAGCTATTAAGTGGTTTAGTATCCTTAACTACTCCTGACTGATGTACATAGAAGCAACATCTTTCTCTTAGGGCTGCACAGAGATAACCTGTGTTGTAGGAACAGGAGATCAAGACATCTCCGCTTCTGGCCGGGTGTGGTGGCGCACGCCTTTAATCCCAGCACTCCGGAGGCAGAGGCAGGTGGATCGATGTGAGTTCGAGGCCAGCCTGGTCTACAAAGCGAGTCCAAGACAGCCAAGGTGACACAGAGAAACCCTGTCTCGAAAAACAAAACAAAACAAAAAAAAAAAAAAAAAAAAAGACATCTCCGCTTCTGAAGTACAGCCTCAGAAAGGGATGGTTAGAGATTTTTCTAAATGGGAAAAGGGGGTTTTATCTATGGCTGTCTGGAGTCCCTGATAGTTCGGGTTCTGTGGCAGCTCCTGTCACCCCCAGTCCTAAGAGGATAGACACCGTGAGCCCAGTGAATACCTCTCGGCGCTGTCTGTCTAGGTCTCTATCCCAGGAATCAAGCAAGATGTCATGCGGGTGGTAGGGGACTTTGGGGATCAGCTGGACAAGGACACAGAGTTAATCCAGATGCACATGCCCACCATTTGTCCTAAGCCAAGACCTGAACCTCTTACAGGCTGGAAGGTTAGGCGGATAGAGAACAGGACCCCACCATCATGACCACCCAGGTAAGCCTGGATGGATAGGTGTGACTTTGGTGCAGTTCTTGGTCAACAGCACGAACAGAGACATCAGTGCCTGACCCAGATTGTCACAGTTGAACTTGTGCCTCACCCAGCAGTAGTGTGCGGCGTGGCACTCAGTCTTGGTGGTGACGTTCCTAGTATCTGTGCCTTCGCAGTAGTAGAATTTGCCCTTGAATAGCTGCACCCCAGGATGGCAAGATGGCTCAGAGGTTAAGAGCACTGGCTGCTCTTCTAGAGGTCCTGAGTTCAATTCCCAGCAACCACATGGTGGCTCACAGCCATCTATAATGTGATCTGGTGCCCTCTTCTGCGGGCTGAATACTGTATATATGATAAATAAATCTTTAAAAGAAAGAAAGAAAGAAAGAAAAGCTGCATCCCAAGGATGCCAAAGATATTGAAGAAGACGCAGCAGATGAGGATGATGTTCCCAATGTGCCTGAGTGATGATATCAGAGTCTCTACAACCATTTTGAGGCCCGGAGCTCAGCTGATGACTCTCAGAGGCCGCAGGGTCCGCTGGTCCGCTGGTCTGCTGCAGGCTCAGTACAGGCAGGATACCCAGGATCTTGGCACTACCAGTAAGGCCATGGCCACAATAATGTCAACCAGAGACACCAGGATGAGCAGCCCATCCAGCACCTTCCAGCTGCTCTGCAGATAGGCATGCTCACCCCATAGCAGTCCCAGGGCTACCACAGTGCTGCCTGGGTCAATTCCCAACCTCTCCAGGGCAGTGGTGATACAGTTGAGAAAGATGAAGACAAGGACCATGTGGTCAAACATCTTGTGTGTGATGACTTTCTGGCAGGAGATTTGTAGCCTGTTCTGTGGCGGGAAGAGGTACAGGGCCCAGGATTCCTGGCTGTGGCACCACTGGGGTCCTTAGGGTCCTAGCACTTTGTGCAGGTGGAAACAGCAGCTATCCTCTATGTCACCATCAAACTCCTCCTTGTTGTATCCTCCTGGTGGCTGTCAATGTGCGGGACGTACTCGCTGGGCAGGGCCACTATTTGCCCATTGCAGTCATGGAACTTGGTGGGTAGGAGGCGGCAGGCCGCGGGGGACATAGGTCCAGCATGCTTTGGTGGCCCAGTGACTCAGCATGCCACAGTGGGGTGGCCCGGGGCCCAGGTGAGGCCCTTGCGTGGGTTCCATGCCTGGTCTGTCATCCTCAGTCTCATCGTCTATGCTGTCCTTTCCCTCACCAGAGAGCAGCGAGTCACGCTCCCCACATTGGCTGAGGCGTTTGAGGCTGGGTGCATGGCCCAGGCTGGTCCAACTGGAGCACCGGCTGCTCCCAGTGCTGTTGGGGCCCTATGGAGTACAAGGGGGGCTTCAGAGACTGGGCAGAGATTTCTGGTCCCATAGTTGAGCTGCTGCGCCTTGAGTCCATGGGCCACATCCAGGTGTGAAGAGCTCATAGGAGTTGGCATGGGTGTAACCACTGTGTCAAAGGGTTGTCTGTCTGTTGGACCTTCCCAATCTGGATCCACGGGTGATGGAGGATGCATGGACCCAGGTGGTGATCCTGTCGACTTTCATGGCAGTGGGAGTGGTCAGTCCTCCAGGCCTCCCGCAGATGATTTTCCCAGCAGCTCATCACTCTAGGTCCATGACCTGTTCCTCCAGCATGGTGCACATGGTCTTCAGAGCCTCCATCGTCTCAGCCAAATTGGTGGGCCGCTGGGCGGCTCCTTTGAGACCTGCCAACAGAGCCTAGCGATAGACATAGTCACTTGCTCCAAAGGGCAGGAGGATGGAGGAGGCATCGGGGTAGCATCCATCGCCCTCGCACACCCCTGCATGGCTCCCAGCCTGCTACCAGCCCCACTGTCACTGGGAGGGCACATAGCTGACAAGGACTGTTAGAGTAAAACGTATCCGTTCGGCCTAAGATGGCTAATAAATGACACAGAGTCTGAAGTGTACCTTAAAGCTGCCAACACTACGCTGGGCAGAATCTAAACTGATAAAAATCTGCTCCTAAAACTAATACAAACAAACTACTGTAAAACCTCATTATCATATGTATACCCCAAGCATTTGCCACTGTGGTGATCCTCGGGCCACTTCCCCCACCCCCTTCCTCCACTCTCAACAGTCAAACTTTTCCACCTACTCTCCAAGAAGTCCCGCCTTCCACTTCCTGTCCTTCTGCCCAGCTTATTGGCTAAACAGTGCTTTATTGACAGTTGTTACATCCATTCAAGACATTCCTCCACAAGGACAACATCACTGGAGCCTCCAGGTTCCAAAAGGGTGGGGTGCACCCGGAAGTGCTCAAGCATATGGAAAATGGACTGGAACCACAGATCTCTGACCCAGCATTGACCCTCCTCCTCCAGTGACAAGCGCAGGTGCTTGGCCCTGCCCTGGAAGTTGAAAGTGAGGGCATATTCACCGTATCTCATCTCACTCTGACGTATCAAGAAGACACCATGTGAGCTGGTGTCTCCTTCCAGCACTAACTGGGCAGCCTTGAGTCAAGGGAGCATGCCGTGGAACCAAGGATAGCCTGAGAAGAGCTGATCCCCCTCACCTCCCTCTGACTCCCCCTGGAACAGGAATGACCCTGTGGCTGCTTCCAGAGTATCCAGGGGAGGGGAGGGGGATGAGAGGGGATGAACTGTCCCTGTTGGGGACCCCTCCTCAATAGGAATACGAGGGGCCGATTCCCAGCAGCAGATCCTGGCTGGACAGACTCTCTGGATGATTCAGGCAGGGCAACCCCAGGCTGTCTGTGTTATCCGCTGTGAGGAAGGAGGTCCCAGGGGCCAAGGGAAGGGTCATGGGATGGGGGCTGATAGCAGGACAGGGTCTTGGGCTTAGGAAGTGACACTTCTGCTGCTGAGGCTGCCCTCCTACCCCTGAGGTCAGCCCAGCTGCCCCTCCTCCACGGCCCACTCCTGCTGGGTCAGGGGCAGCCTCTTGAGCCCCCTTGAAATTCAGTGCTCTTCCCTCTGTACCATGCCTGCTCCGCCCTTTAAGGTTCCCCTTCCATGACTTAGTCTGAGCCTCTCAAAGCATTGAGTCCATCTTTCCCCAGGGGAGGCGCCATCACTAGCCAGTGTCCTACCAACTGTCCCGGCACCACCAGAGGAGTTGGAGTTGCTGTTTCCACCTAAAACTGGAGGGGCAGATGTGGTCTCCAGAGACCCAGTTGGGGAGGGAGAGTTAATGACCCCCCCAGCCACTGCAGGATGCCTCGTACAGAACCTCTGACTGAGTGACCCACCGAACAAAGGGAGAAAGAAGGAAGTGGGCCAGCCAGGTACTCAGAAGATCAAGAAGGGCCCAACACTGCCAGGGGCCCACCCACCATGCAGGTCTCAAGGTCATGTGGTGGTGGCCTTTCCACACCAGGCCTCAATGCGGCCAAGACAGGCAGAGAGAGTGAACCTGAGGCCCAGGCCACCTCGTCTTTGAAGTGCTGCAGGGAGAGCTCAGCAAAACTGCCCCAAAAGGCAGCCTCTGCTCCAGGCTCTGCATATTGCGGGTGGTGGTGGGGGCAGGTAGAGGTGAAAACAGCAGGCAAGATCCAGGGCAGCAGCCCTCGCAGGGGACTCACAGAACCCTTTCTGGCTTGGGGGAGGGGGTGGTGGATCCGGAGGAGTGGTGGATCAAGATGAATGAAGTCTGTTGTCCCAGGATCCTGGAGAACCTTTTCCTCTGAACTTCCTTCCGGTTTCCGCTCCTGGACCACCCAAATCTGGGAGAGAGAGTAGGGGAGACACAGCCTAATCCAGGAGAGGGGATCAGTTTTAAGTTCCTTCCAGATGACAATGTAAGGAACCTGGTCCGTGTGGCCCACGGACCCAATACCAAAAACAACCTGTCTAACGGCCATGGTGGTTCTCAGGTCAAAGGTCCCAGTGGCTGGCCAGCTGCCTACAAATGAGGCCATTCAGAAGAACAGAAAGTAATCATTTTCCCTCTTGACAACCAGTGACATGTGCGCTCCAGTTCTAACTTAAGTCCAGTGGTCAGTAAACACAGTCAAAGGAGTAGACTCCGTCTGTCCCATATTCAGATAAAAGTCCAAAAAGATCGTCAGTCCTAGTCCATAAGTAAACACAAAGATACAGACTACCAGATCAGCTCGTCACTTCTACTGACGAGGAAGAAATCAAGCCAGTGGGCAGAGGCTTGGATACCCACCAGACACAAGGCGCCCACACGCCACACTGGATGGAGAGGAATTGTCTCAATTCCCTCCGGGAGATCTGGAGCATCCTCTGACTCCTTCCAGTGGCTGTCTCAGCCACGCTGGCAGGGACTCAAACCCCGACTTCAGGCTGAGGGACTGTTACCCTCACAAACCAAAAACAGAACAGATCTTTGGCCGACACAGAATTAAACAGAGTAAGACAACACAGAGACAGATTGTGGTACCTGACAGATGCTCAAGCCATCCTCCGATCCGGGTTCTCTTTTCTCACCATGCTTTGATTCCCAGCCAAGGCACCAAAAATGTAAGACTCTGATCAGGAGAGTCTGTTCCAGGAAGCAACTGAACGAGAAGCAAAGGACAGTTGGATACAAATACAAGAGGAAGTTTATTGGTCTGATTCTATGGGTCCACCTGCACCTGAGGGAGAGGCGACCCCGAGTAACAAACGCACTGAGTTTTTATACTTTTTCAAAGGCAGATTTGTAACAATCCCATTGGCTACTTAACATGACCTTTAATTCTATTGGGTGGTTCTAAAACTGTGCCTTAGCATGGAGGTAACTGTCTTGGGGTGAGGGCGAGCGGGGTAAGTTCCTGTGTGTTCAAGCTAAAACTGTCAGCTCTGCTGAGTGGAAGTCCTCAGGGCCTGTCCTCTTTCTGACCCTGCTTCACAATGGAGTTAGGTTGGATCTCTCAGGGTTTATTAAATGAGCATGGGGAGAGAAGGAAAGGGAGGAGTGAGAAACAGACGGACAGACAGACAGACAGATGAGGGAGGGGGGAGAGTGTGAAGAAGAGAGAGGAAGAGTAGGAGGGGGGAGAGAGAAAGAGAAGGGGGTAGAGAGGAAGAGGAAGAGAGAGAGGGTAGAGAGAGGGAGGAGAGGGGGGGCCACATGGACAGTTTGTCCTCTTAATATGACCCTGTGGCAGGGAGGCAGTGACATCACGGGTAGGTGGACTGAAGCAGAATCCTAACTTTCCTACCTTTTCCAATAATTTAAAAATGAGGAATGTTGGATTGTTTTTATATAAGGTAAGTTAAAGTATATAAATGTGGGTAAGGGAAAAAAAGAGATAGAAAAAGCAATAGCAACAAAATGTCCCGATTATATAGTGAAGGGGAAGGAAGTTCTGCCGAGGGGTGCTGGGGGAACCTGGAGCACACGATTTCAGCCTTTTGCAAGTGGATAAGGGATGAAGTAATCATCCTAACTACTTCCTGCTGACAGTAGGGTGGCGATAGGCTGAAATGTTGGCCAGGTTCTGGAAGGACAGGCTGTTGCATTTGCTGTCCAGGATCTGAGAACATCTGCAGCTGGGAAAGGCAATGCAGGTCCTGCTAGGAGGAACAATGCGGATCCAGCTGACACAATTTCTGAGGTTGGACGGGAGCACTTGTGGGTAGCTGCTTTAACTGTGTCCCAGATGTAGAAGTCTGGCAGGATCTGGGACATGTATGTGGGCAGAAGACAACGTTAGTAGGTTAGGGAGAAAATTCCCTTTAGGTGTACGTTTGAAACTCTTGGGAGAACAAAGGGAAAAGGCTTGAGACAACGTTAACAATGCATGAAAATTTGGGAAGAGCAAAGAAAAGGTCTGGGTATAGTAACTTCCTTCATTTTACCCTAGGAAAGGCTTGAACATGGGAGATAAAAGAAAAAGTATGGACAGAGGGAGAGTCCTTCCATTTTAACCAAATCCTAGCAATAATGAACACAGTTTAGTTTTGGATTTGTCCAAGTTTGGTTGCAGAGGCATGTAAGCTTAGAAGCCCATAATGTGGGTGTGGGGATTTGAAATTCTTAGAAGGCATCCCAGAGGAGCCTGGAGAAATGGTGAATGGTCTGTTTTTCATGGGCAGTGGTGGCAGTGGCGGCTGTGGCAACGGAAGCAGAAACCACAGTTTCACCCAGTGAAAAAAGTCCTAGTTGTAGGTTAGCAAGAAGAAATAGCCAGTCATGCAGACTGGGGATGTCACCTGGTATTGGGTGCATAAAGGTGGCAATTAGGAAGAGGGGAGTCCCCAAACCAGTGAAAATGGGGAGCAATGCCACCCTTAGAGATAGGTGATAGGTGAGAAACTTAGGCTTCGGATTGACAGTACTTATCTGGGTTCCGTTTGACCTGAGGGATGGATTTCCCGTAGCTTACAAGAATCCTTTTAAGTTCATAAAGGGAGATAAATTTAGTCACTTTAGCATCATCATTATTTGAAATCTGCAGTGAAATAGACATTGTTAGACATGTACACATTGTAGGAAAAGGCAGTAGACATATAGTATAGCACAGGCTGGGAAAAGAGCTTTGTGTTAAAAGCACAAATGTTTTGAGGTGAGCTTAGGGAAGGCAGAAGCCTTTCTGGACTCTGTAGAGCAGGAACGTGGGGAGGGCAGAAACCTCCTGTAGAGCAGAAGGCAAAGGCTCACTTTAGCATCAGTACCCATCATGAAAGATGTCTGTCCAGAAGACTGGAAGGAAGTATATCATTTTAGTACAATGAGAAACATTGTAAGAAAAAGACAAAAGGAAATTTAAAATCTTGAGCTTGGAACTATGATAGAATCATATAGTGGAATGTTTTTTACAGTTAGATTAGTAAACTAGAGCTTCAGTGATCAGTGTCAACACTCTAAACAGTTAACAATAATATTACAGCAACAGGAGGAATAAAATATCTTTTTAGGCATTTTGACCTTCATAACGTGTATTTACCAACTTAAAACACATTCTTTTTAAAAATATTTATTTATTTCTGTATACAGTGCTGCCTGCTTATACCCCTGCAGGCCAGAAGAAGGCATAGGATCACATTATAGATAGTTGTGAGCCACCATGTGGATGCTGGGAATTGAACTCAGGACCTTTGGAAGAACAGTCAGTGCTCTTAACCACTGAGCCATCTCTCTAACCCTTAAAACACATTCTTAAAACACCTTCTTGGATGCTTTAAGCAACAGGTGAAATTTTAAGTAGTTACTGTCCTTTAGCAAAAAAGAATAGTAACAAAGTAGACCGTATCTAGCCGTGAGAGTTAAAAGTTTGGTCTCCTGCATATGCAGAGGGCTGGGAAGGTACCCGAAGTCTCCCAGGATAGAAGCTGGCCATGTGACTGGGTAGTCTGAGTATGAGTTTAACACAGACCTGTAGCGTTACCCTAGGTTTGGCGAGGCTGCTGGATCTAAGAGCCTTCTGTACTCCACCAGGTCAAGGAGCTTGAAGGCTGGACATGTCCACAGCTCTTGTGCTGGTTGAACCTCCAGTGGCTTGGCACGGAGAACAAGCCTGCATGTGAGCAGTGACATCCACAGGCCAATTTGCCATCAGGCTAGGCTGTGGGACCAGCGTCCCATTCTGGTTGCAGCAGCTGGGAGACTAGTTTCTCCTTTTGGCTGCATCTGAAACAGGTCCCTGGCAGAGCTGGCTCAGGCTGGACCCCGGTGGGAAGGGGATATTGTGGGCCTCAATTTTTAGCTCGGGGTTAGTGGCTAAGGCCTGGAGAACAGATTGTTGTAACTGAGCCTGTTGGGAAGGCCTCTTGGGTCTTAAAGATTTTACCAGTTCCTATATGGGGGCTCAGGAAACATCTTCGACGTTTTAGTTAAGACGGCAATGAAACCGCAGTCTTGTCTATCTTAAGAATATTTTAAATAGGCAACTTTGTTCATAGTTTATCGTAATACTTAAAGACTAGGAGTTTAGGTTTTATCTCTGTTAAGTTAGAGCCTTAGAAACATAAACATAGCCCAAAAACACAGTCCATAAGAGAATGGAACAGTTAGAATTTTAGGCTAAAAATAGTTTAAGACAGTAATTTAAATTTTAATATTGTAAACAAATGATGTTAATACAGTGAACATTATAAAAATCGTATCAAACCTATTGGCCAGGAGTGGCTGAATCCAGGTTAGCTGATGACAGGAGGAGCAGCATTTATCTTGTTAATTTGAGTAGACCTTTATAACTTTGAAATAAAAAAAAAAAAAAAGAAACATTTAGAATCAGGGTACAATACTGACTTAGCACAGCTGCCAGTCGCTGGTCACTGTGTGGAGAAGGTTAACTCCGCTGCCCCTGGCCCACCTTTGGGCAGGCAGGGCTCAGGGAGTAGGGCCTACGCGTGCGCATATACACTGGCTCCCCAGCATACACGCGGTGGGAAAGGGGAAGGGCAGCAGCAGGAACCTAATGGTCATGTGATAGGCACGGAGGAGGAGCAACATGGTGACTACCGCATAGCGCGCTTAGCGGCAGATTTTAAACCAAGAGACTGTAAAAAACTCAGGGTGGCTGAGCACAGTACAGACAGGGAAGTGGAGCAGTGGCAGCCCCATTCCATCTAGGCTTTGTGTGGCCTGCACAACAGGAACAAGCCAAATAGAGACATGCTCTGGGGTGGCATGAGGGGAGTGGGGACAGCGACAGTGAGCGCAGGAGAGTGCATGCAGTTCGCAAAACAGTGGGGCAGGGAGCCTGGAGGGACCCAGCAGTTAACCCTAGGCAGGACCCCTTAGAATCAAAGTAGACCACCTGCGGCGGCAGTACGCGCACATCGCACCTCCCAGGGGGCTTGGGTACCCAGCCCAATCAGGAAATCTGCACACACTAACCCCAGAGAAGTCCACAGCCTACGGAGAGCTTACCAAAGCTAGGAGGGGTGGGGCTTGAGATTTACAGATAGCTTTACCAAAAGTATAGCAGGCAGGCAGCCCCAGGGTGGGGGTGGGTGGGTAGGAGGCAGGTTACTCCAGCCAGAGGCAGTCCACTGGTCTACACCCGGGTTTACTGCCAACACCACCGTTGGGGGAGGTGCAGCCATGCGGCAGAATGAATTACCTGCTGTTCAGGGTCCGGGGAGAGAGCGTCGCAGCAGAAATTTGTCTCAGCTTAGAATCGTGGTCTGAAGGCAGGGAGCTGATGGATTAAGACCGGAATGAATGGAGATTTAGAATGAAATTTGAAAGAATGGAGTTCGATATAAAGGATTCCAGACTTGTTAGTCATGGAAGAGCCTTCCTCACCCGGGGCACCAATTTTATATATAAGATAAAAGTACCAGATTTTATGTTAGATGAGATTTATTAAATGAGCATGTAGGGGAGAGGGACAGGGGGAGGGGTACCCCAGAGACAGAGACAGGAAGAGTGAAAAGAGGAGAGAGGAGGAGGGAAAGAGAGAGAAAGAGGGGGGAGTAGAAAGGAAGAGGAAGAGAGAGGGGATAGAGAGAGGGAGTAGAGAGGGGGGCGCCACATGGACAGTTTGTCCTTTTAATATGGTCCTGGGCAGAGCCACGCCCCCATAGCAGGTAAGCAAGGATGTCATAGGAAGGTGAACTGAAGCCGAATCCTAACATAGCTGGCCGCAGTACATGCTAATAGCTCTAACCTGACCATGCAGAGTTCTTTCCCCCTGTGTATTCCACCAGGAAACCCTGCGCACAGAGACACTGGGGTCCCCTGTCTGAGTGATGCCCAAGAGCCAGCCATCTAAGCATCTTAGCTTGTGTCCTCTCTGGGCTAAGACCTGAAAAGGGAGGGTGGGCATTTCCTCTGGACAAACACAGCCCAGGCCAGGATTTGAAGTCTGATCACCGAACACAGGCTGATGAAAACCCCTCACATCCTCCTGTGAGGGCCTCAGCACAGCTGACAGCATGCAGTCCCTGTATCCAGGTTGACTCTGGTTAGCTCAGGCCTGGTGAATGTGGCTCTGGCAGGCCTTGTTCTTCTCCCGCATTCCCTAAACCTTGCTAAAAACTCTCGGATTGCATTCCTAAAGCTGGCCCCCAAGGTCTGTGCCCTTATTTGTCCACTTCCTCCTCCTGAGGCTGACTACCAAGGTTCAGCTATCAAAGTACTGAAGTCAAAAGCCTCCTTGAACCCACCTAATTAACACGCCCAGTTTATAAACTGCCATTTTCCTACGTGCCCCATCTCTCCAGATGTCCACTGTGGGACAAATCCCCCTGCCCACTGTCCCTCGTTCCCTTCTCCTTCTCCCGTGTCCTCGGTCTTTGTCCTTTATCCCTGCGCTCTGTCTCTCTGGGACAAATAAAGCTCCTCTGTGCTGAGGACTTGCTCTTGGGGGTCCTAAGTTGATACCCACCTCTCACAGCTAGGGAGACAAGGAGCCTGCTCATTGGGGTCACACAGCTGTCAGTTCACGCTCTCCTATTTCTCTGCAAGGGTCCTTGTTTACACAGGATTGGACTGGATTGGCTTGGCATGTTATTTAATCACTGATGAGTGCATGTCCTGCTAACAGAGCCAACCTCCTAACCATGTTAAAACAACAACAACAGCAGCAATAAACTTGTCTGGATAATAAAGCCACCGAGCTTGATAAAGACAGAAAGAAGAACTACATTGACCAGGGAGATAATTCGGGGGGCGGGGGGGGGGGGGGAAGTGCTTGCCAAACAAGCGTGAGGACCTGAGTTCGGATCCCCAGCACCCACGCAAAAAGCTGGATGTGATGGCTGGCTGTAACCCCGGCACCGACTGAGGAGACAGGGCAGGTGGGCCCTGGGGGCTGACTGGCCACTAGCAATCGGTGAGTTTCTGTTGCTTGTTCGTCCTTGTGTGACACCCTGCTATGTGCAGTCATCCACCACGGTGGGTACAAGGACCATTTCCTGATGTTGCTGTGGTAACCAGCAAGCACCTGTGTTCACTGTGTTCACTGTGTCCATGACAAGGTGTCATGGACACGAGGACCAGAAGAGGGTCTAACATTGTTTGGTTGGCAAATTGCCGAGAGAGGAGCCCAGTGGAATGGGATTGAGCTTTGGCACTGCATCCTGTATGCCACCTCAGAGTGGCTTCTTCTCACCTTCCCCTGGCAATCCTGGGGGTGCTGGTATGTTTTCCCAAACACTGAACTGTTTAGCTCTACTCTTCCAGTCACTCCTGGCCGTTCAGTGCTTCTGAAATGTGGTTGAATCTTCTAATGGGACATCTGCTCAAATACAGGAAGCAGGCGCTCTTGTTGCCGTGCCTTGGCCATGACTACTCTTGGCTCTGGAAAGCGCCTTCCTGGCCTCCCATTTCATTTTGTGGACTTGAGTAGATATTCCCCTTAAATGTGGCTTCAAGGACGCATCCCAGCACCACCCAGTGCCTCTACGGTATACTCTGCTCTGGAGCCCTGTCTCTGCTTGTTTTCCTTTTGTTTTTATTTTCTTTGGGACTTTTATCCTTCTTGTCTTTTTCTTAGTTTCACTTCGAATATGTCACCAATAAATATAAATACTTTTTCCCCCCACATAAGTAAAAATTAAGCTAGGTCTCCCAAGACCAATTCATAAGCTGTAAACACTCCCATGTAAATAAACAGATCAAAACCAAAGAGGCAAACTACATTGTCTCTTTATCACTGCATCTTACAAGGTGACTCAAGGGTTTTCCAACCCGCTGGGAATTCCCAGCTCTTATCATGCAGCGCAAATGGTTGCCATTTCATCACTCAGAGTTTTAGGAAATGTCATCAAAGCCTCTGTGGAGCGCCACGTAGCCTGGCACGGCAGCCTTTTCTTGGCTGCCCGCTCATGAGCTTTCTCAGAGGCAAGAAGGTAACTTTGTCAGGCCAGGGTCTTAATGGAGTCTTAGAGGTTGTTCAGTTCTAGAAGAAAATTCTTTTGGCCTCTTTTTAAGACCTAGGGTCTAGGAACATGTAGCTCAGTGGTAGAGCTCTTGCCCAGCGAGTGGCATCTCTGTGGCCAGTCCCTGCACCAAACAACAGAAAACAGATCTTGTCATGAGGTTGTTTTGCACTGCAGAGCATTCCAGAGGAAAGACACGAGAGACTCCAGTGTCTGACCTCTGCATTTATTTTGAATTCTTTGTCTTAATGTTTCCCTTAGAATCCACTCCCCAAGATGGCAGGGTTCTAACATTGGTTGGCAGGTAGCCGAGGGACGAGGCCAGCGGAGTGGAATTGGCTGGTAGGACTACATCCTGTGTGCCAAAGCTGTGGCTAAATGGAGAAGGGAAGGGAAGGAAGGGGAAAGGGATGTGAGCACAAAGCCTGTTTACAAGAGAAGCAACAAAATATCCAATTCTCGCTTCCTCCCTCTTCCCCTGGGAAGGAGTTCCTACGCAGAGGATTCGGATGCCCACTAAGCCTGTGATGCTCTTTCTGGCTGCAGCGACAGCTTCCATGGATTGGGGGAGTTTCCGGAGGTCTGCTTCCTCTGCTAAAATAACATGGATGAATGTTTTTTCTGATTAGAACAGGATTGCGTCTCCTTTGTGAACAGTGTGGAAATTGAAAAGTGTTAAGAAGGGGAAAGTAAGGCCAGGTGTGGTGGCATACACCTTTAATCCCAGCACTTGGGAGGGAGGCAGAGGCAAGCGGATCACCGTGAGTTCGAGGCCAGCCTGGTCTACAAAGCGAGTCCAGGACAGCCAGGGATACACAGAGAAACCTTGTCTCAAAAAACAAAAACAAAAAAAAAAAAAAGGGGAGGGGGAGTAAATGCTGGCTGTGGCCTCACTATCAAAGGGATAGCTACGTGCATGGCACATTTGCACATGTGCACACACACCCGTGTGAACAGCAGGAACTGGGAAAAACCACATCATGTCCCCTGTCCCTGTGCTCTGCCCATCTTCTGCCCTGATGAGGTGGTGAGCAGGCAGCAGGGCCTCCCTGGAAGCCCCGGGTGAGGTGAAGTTCTCTCATCACCCTATGCCGCTCGACCACATAAGCTTGATGCTTGAGATGCCTACCTCATATAATGCACAAACTGGGTTGGTTTTGTTTTTGTTTTTTGTTTTTGTTTTTGTTTTTGCAGAGAGAGATGGGGGTCGGCTGGGGTTCAGATAAGGTTTCCATGTATAACAGAGACCAGGCTATCTTAGAATTTGCTTTGTACACCAGGCTAGCCTCAAAAATCACTGAGATCAGACTGCCTCTGCCTCTCGAGGGCTGGGATCGGGGCCCAAACTCTTAACACAGCTTTCAAGTGGTGTGTGCTGTGTGCTGTGTGCTGTGTGCTGTGCTCTGTGGCATGTCACAAAGGAGGTGTGCTGGCTTGTTTCCCACCTCACCTTCTCACTTTGCTGCCAGGTGTTGGTTGAACCATCGAGGGAGGATGGAGGGTGGAGAAGGCTGCACTCTTTAAGAGCCAGCTGGACCCTTGGATGGTGGGCTCTTCAGTACCTGCCTCGGGCACCTTCTAACTCTTGTCCCTTGGCTTGTCTGGTGCAGCCTGCTGGTGTCCACCTGCTTTCTGCATGTTCTAGAACTATAGAGGGCAAGTCTTCGCCCTCCCCAACTCCACCTTTCTCACACACACGTTTCTGGCCACAGAAAATGCTTGGCTTGGCTGTCCCCAGAGCAGCACCCAGAGCAGCAGCCTTTCTCTCTGTTCAGCCAGCAAGCCCTCGTCTTCCTACTCATGTGAATTCTGAGTTGTGACAACACAGCAACTGCAGTGGCCTCACAGCAAACACTATGGACCACTTTTCCCACACACCCCTCACAACACACTTCTTCATCTCTGATGCACTGTGTGGGAAAGAACTCAGGAGGTTTTTTGTGTTTTGTTTTGTTTTGTTTTTTTAGTTTTATAACTAAATGCCCATTTTATAGGAAAATGCCCAGTTACAAGCCCCTAGGTTGCGTTGCCATATGGCTTGCTGTTCATCTGCTGCATCCTGTTGTACAGATACTGCAGGATAGGTAGGTTAGAGACTGACATATGGACGGAGGGCATGCAGAAGAGAGATGGGTAGATGATAGGTGCGTAGGTAGATGGGAGTGTAAACAGATCATAGACAGACATGGCTGAGAGAAAGATGACAAGCTGGAAAATAAGAAGCTCATATCATTTCTCTCAAATGCTACTCCTGGGAGCTAATACAAAAAGGAGGCTGAGGCGCAAAGCCAAGCAGGAGCTGGCACAGCGGCTCCGCAGAGCAAGAGCAGCCGTCATTGGCAGTGCTGTGACTCTCCCTGTTCTGGCTTCTGTAACGTCCCTCCATGCAGAATTTCCACCTCCAGCAGGTGTGAGCCTAAATACTGTGTTGTTTGCATAAGGTTATTGGGTAATTTAAATGCTGATTTCTATACAAGCCTCCCTCCCCCCAAATATCTGATTGCAAGCCTTGTTCTGAGAATCTCCTTCTCAATGTTGTATAAACTCTACTCCCCTTGTATGCCAATAAAGCAGCTTACAGCCAATCACTGAACAGGGGAGAGAGTAGGGCTGGACTTCCTGCTAGCGAGGAGGCGAGGTGGGGTTAGGGTGTGGGGGTATGGGGAGGATGCGTTAGAAAAAGAAGCAGGGCATTCAGCCACAGGCAGAGGTGTAAGAGAGATGAATAAGATTCAGCTGGAGCAAAAAACGAACTAAAACGCAAGTAACTTGGGATCGTGGCAAGCATGGAGTCAGGATAACATATGGGGTTAAGAAGACTTAAACTAGGCCGGGCGTGGTGGCCCACGCCTTTAATCCCAGCACTCAGGAGGCAGAGGCAGGCGGATCGCTGTGAGTTCGAGGCCAGCCTGGTCTGCAACGTGAGTCCAGGACAACTAAGGCTACACAGAGAAACCCTGTCTCGAAAAACCAAAAAAAAAAAAAAAAAAAAAAAAAAAAAAAAGACTTAAACTGCTCATTGGGTTGTAAAGCATTATAAACAAATAGACTGTTGAAGAGAGAAGAATGCAAGACCGAACACCCTGTTAGATGCGAGCAATTCAACCTAGGAACATTGAGTGCTGAAACTTCAAGGCAAGGTTTCGTCCTAGGGCAGTGCTTCTCACCCTTCCTAGCGCTGCCTCCTCTGACCCCACCCCGACCCCCAGGGGTTGCAACCCACAGGTTGAGAACCACAGTCTGTTTTGGTGCTTGGAGTCTAAGCCAGGACATTACATGCCTCAGCCTGGACACCAGGCTTTATTTAAATGGCACTTTCCCCTCTCTGTGACATATTTTAGTTATCTGATGTGTTCTCCTCATTGTATTTGCATATTTACTTTTTATAATCAGCAATAATACTTTTTAATAACTCTTTGGTAAGTATAGATAAAGTGAGTTTGTTTGCAGGTTTCAAATTACATTTTTATTTTATTATTATTATTTTTTAATCCGGCTTGTTTCTGCAGCTCGTGCGCTTGGTTTTTCCTGATCTGGGCACCCGGAGGCTGGGCACTCGGGGAAGTGCCAGGTATGGTTATAATGTTTGTTTTGTGTTATGTGGTGACAATGAGAGGGCAGGCAAATCACAATAAGTGATTACACCTGTGACAGAGAATAAGTTATATGTAGCAGCATCTCTCACCAAATGGTGCCATGGTTCAGACTAAGTCCCTGTGTCTGGAGTTCTTAGCCAGTACTAGGTTCATTTGCCTCAACATCTTGTTAGATTATGAAGATCACTATATATACTAAAAATGTTTAAAAATGTGTCCAATTATTAAAATGTTTAAATAATTACACACATAGAATAACGTCAATTGCTTTAATTACTCTTTGAACTGAAATGTCTGAAGTATTTGGCCAATTAGCCTATCAGTTCTATTCAGGAGGCTGGGGCCTACCGTGACAGTTTTGCAGGAAAGGAAATTCCAGTGCCATCAAGTGTGTCCTTATCATAATTGCCATGCAATTATCATTGTCATTTGTTGTTTGCTTTGAATCGAGACAGGAAATCAGTGAGCAGGGACAGAAGCCAATTAGAGGAAGGGCCAGCTGCCTGTTAAGAAATTGAAGACAGTGAAGAGTTCGCCAAGTCTAACCTTGGGCAGTAATTAAGTTGAAGAACGCTGGTTCTCTTGATAACCTGGGCACATGCTATAGTTTCCTGGACTCCACAGGGCACGGGGCTGCAAGGAGGGCTCTGGCTTTCCGTAGCCTGAGTCTTCAGAAAAGCCAAATGTGGCAGGAGGCTCATCCCATTCCCCCTCTCTGAGAGGAGACACTTTAAAATTGAGAACTGAGCATCCAACAGTCCCTTTGTAGGCTATGATAAGGAAATGGGTATGATAGGCTGCGGCTTCTGATGGGTCAATGAGGTGGGTACACCTGACCTGCCTGCTCTCCTCACTGAGAGGAACTGTACTGTAGAGTGTGGGGCTCATTGCTGCTGGCTAGAGTCACTAGCATCATCCTACATACTACTATCCAGGAAAAAGATCCAAATTCGAAATTTGCCATATGATACGTGTGTATACACATACGTTATATGTGCGTGAGTGTGTGTGTGCATGCGCCATCCAGCCATTACTGTTAGAATGTCGGTCGGTCCTGTACTTGGACGGAAGTTAAAAGACACCCTCTTTTTCAGGTACCATTATGATGGGATCTACATCAAGAAAAGCTCCTTCTTCTACTCTCATTACTGCTACCTCCTGGGTAAAAAAAGCTGCCACAGGTTAGTGTCTGTCCTTGGGCTCCTTGGTCATGGGACACAAAGCCTTGTGTCTGGGAAAACCATTCTGGTTGTAGTTCTCAAGAGATGGAGGACTCCCGCTTCTGTTCGCAGCCCAGCTATCCTTCGGGGCTGGAGAGATGGCCCAGTGGTCAAGAGCGTCGCTGCTCTTGCAGAGGACGCAAGTCTAACCCACAGACACCTCACTGGGAGGCTCACTCCTGTAACTGCAGCTCCTGGTACCTCTGGCCTCCTTGGCCACCTGAGGTGATGATCACGCGTGCACATACCTTAAAAAGACAGCTTCCCAAACACTTCCTTCAGGAACGAAGGGCAAATAAAGATGAGAGGGTGACAGAAGGAATCCCCGAACACCGGGAGAGAAGAAACAATGGCCAGCATACAGTAGACTGTCTTCTTAATCTTGAGCAGTAAAGTCATAGTTCATCGCCTTAGCAAAGACCTGCGCTCCATATAATGACCCGTTAAAGCAGCCAAGGTAAAGGGGCCCAAAAGGAAAGAGATTTCCACAGTTCATTTGAAGTGGTGATGCAGGGAGCACCAGGCTGTGGTTAAGATGCAAGGACTGTAATTAATGCAGGCAGCCACCATGAGAAAGACACTGATGTGTACCAAAAACTCTGTGATTAAAGCGAGTTGGAATCTTGTGCTTAACGTAACTCTCAGAAAGGCAAGAACGCAGAAGCAGAACCGAGAACCCAAGAAAACAAATAGAAACAAGTCATATAAAGGGAAAATTAAGAGCTGGCATACCAGTAATTACCTTAATTGTAAATTATGTACCAGCACCGATGGGAAGAGAGAATTGCAAAGAAGATTTAGAAAGAAGAAAATTACTCAGATTTATACTGCCGACAAGAGAAGTACTTCAAATTTGATGGCTTAGACAAGTTGAAAGGTGTTTTTGTTTGCTTGTTTTATTTTTTATTTTTTAGAAAAAAACATGGAAATAATATAGGACTGGGGGCTGGTGAGATGGCGGTTAAGGGCATGCACTGCTCTTTTAGAGGGTCCTAGTTCAATTCCCAGCACTCGTACCATCTGGCTCACAACTGCCTCTAACTCCAGCCCCACGGGGATCTAACACATCTGCAAGCGCCAGTGCCTGACACACACACACACACACACACACACACACACACACACACACACACACACACACGGAAACAGCAAGAGTGGAGGAAACTTCTATGGGGTTGCCCTATGCCATCGCGTGCTCTCCATGCGCAGTCCTCCAGAGCGCAGTCCTCAGCAAACACAAAGCGGCCCTATGTGAGTAGCTCAAGATGACCCTTCTAGAAAACAGACAAGAGACAAACGCACACCTCACAAAGCCCTTTCTGCAGCGAGCTGTGCCCATGTGTCCGTGAGACTGACAGGAATAAAGAGAAGATCCTCCTGAGGATGCTAAGAACCGGAACTAATCCCACGTGTCTGCTGAGACTGAATGATTAGTCACCCCACAAAGTAGTTTGACAGCTTTTAATATAAACACAAGTACTGTCTGACCATCCACTGATCTCCCAGACATTTGTGCCTGAGAAATGAACACTAAAAAGCACACAAGAATGTCCATAATAGCTGTAGGAGGAGTAACAGCCTCACCTGGGGCGGGCCTGGGTGTCCTCCGGCCGGTGACTGGCGATGGTAACACACGGTTCATCTGTGCCATAGAATCTGCCGAGCAGTGAAGAGGAGCAACTTACTGATGCTCATCAAAACGTGCATAAATCTCTGTGGGATTTTGCTAAGTGGAAATAGTCCCCAACCCTAAGTTATGCCATTTATAGAACATGTTCAAACGATGAAATGATGCATAGTTAAAAAGCTCCGTCCCTCTGGGCATCCACATTCCTCTAGTTCTGATTTATTTCCCTCTGTTTTAGGCACTAGCCCTTTGTTGTTTATGTGGTTTGCGAATATTCTCGAATTCTGTATCTTGTTTTTCCATACTTATCCCATGGGTTTCCCTAGAACAACAGCTCTGTGGTGAAAGATACATGAATTGACGAAGGTGATAACATTTACACACGTATGCACACACATGGACACACATACATGGACACACACACACACACATACACACACGTCTAAGGAAAACAAAAAATTTGAGTAAGATGGGTGAGCTCTATCCCTGGCAGTATCTGGGCTCTAACATAATATAGCCCTCTGTTCCTGAACCTTCCACGGCATGAGTCAGTCAACCAAGGGTGGGGATTATTGGGGGAAAATTGTCTGCACTGAGCACAGGAACGGGTGTTTTAGTTTAATTTCCTAAACAATGCAGTGCCGTGACTTTCTACATAGGATTTTCATTGTTCTGAGTATTGTGAGTCAACAAGAGCTGACTCTGAGTGTGCAGGCTGTGTGCACGGTGTCTGCAAATACTGTGCGTTTCACATGAGGACCTGGGACCTCGCAGAGTGCAGTTGGGTTTCCTGAGAGACTGAGTGGGTTCTGGACCCAGTGCCCTGTAGATCTGAAGAGATGAGTGTGCTATGTTTTTTCCAACAATGTTAGCACTGGGTGGAACTGAGCCGAGCATAAAAAGGGATCTCCCCCTTAATTATTTCTTACAGCTACTTATAAATCTAAATTACATCAGTTAAAAATTCAATAAAAAAATAATAAAGGAAGCATAACTCCATAATCCAGGAGAAAAGGCATGGTAGGACCATGATGTCCCTCAGTGGGGTCCTCAGGGCAGCCAGGGGTCTCAAAGCTTTGAAGGTCACTCCCACTCCTGTCCTTCTCCTCACAGGATGGTGGTGAGGTGAGAGCACCTGGGAGGTATGTGCACTGCCTGTCTCTAACAGATCTGACTGACTCATTAGCCAGGAGGAGTTGGCTCTGCCCACCTGGAAGTCATCAGCCTGAGGGAGTGCAGCTGGGTCTTTTGCTGGCTTCCCAGGGTTTAAAACCCAAGGGAGAGCCCCAGGCAAGGCTTCAGATAAGAGTTTTGAGGTTCCTCCAAAGTTGTCAGCCTCATCGAGGCTGAAGCCAGTGGCTCTTTATGATGAGTTGAGAGTACAGCTACTTTACTGATGGGCAGGTTAGCGGATCCGGCTGGGGAGGTAGACTCGGGCTGGGGATGTAGCTCGGTGGCAGGGCACTTCCCTAATGCCTATGATGTGAAGTCCAGAGTCACAGGCTCCTGGCTGGAAGAAAGATAAACATTTCTTACCAGAGCCTTTTAGAGCAGCGCATACAAGGCCTCTGAAGCAGCTGGCTGGGATACTTAACCTGTGCCTCGGCTGTTCAAGAGTCTGGTTTAACATCCTACTCAGGCTTTCTGGACTTTGTGTCAGGAGAGGAAACGGATGCCATGCCCTCTCTCTCTCTCCTCTGCCCCTCCTCCAGGCCTGCACTGAACAGGCCTCCCAAGATCCCATTGTGGTTTTGGGCAGCCACCAAGACCCGAACCTGGTGTGGTGGCTGCCCTAGAAACTAGCATGGTGCAAAACGCTTCCCCCCTTTGCAGGAGTGGAGTGTGTGCACATGTGTACACATATATGTGTGTGTACATGTGTCTAATCATACCCTAAAAAGCAGCCCTGCTTAACTTAAATCCCAAGTTAACCCACTTTAGAGAGACCCTCTGTCCTTTTCTATTCTATTTAATATAAATTCCAAAAAAGAATTACATGTGATCTCATGTTTCTCCTCAGGACATACGGGAACTAACCTTTGCCGTCCTCCCTGCCACCACAAGTACACATACACACACATATACACACATGCGTACGTATATACACACACATACACAGACATACACACACATACAGACAGACATACACATACATCTCAAGACACACACACACACACACACACACACACACACACACACACACACACTGCTTTTCCAGCTCAGCAAGCTGAAGGCCTTTGAAACTGTCTAAGCTGCCCTTCAAACGCCAGCCTTTGTTCTTGGCTCTTTGTTCTCCTGCCAGCCGTGAGCTCAGGGGCTGCCCTGAAGTGGCAGCGGAGCCCATGGAATGCAGCCATGGGGCCAAAGCTGGATCCATGTGCCAACAAAGCCCAGCAGGCGGGGTGCTCATCTTCTAGTCCCCAACTCCCACCTTGGGGAAAGCCAGCCTGACAGTTGTGGCTACACCTCGCCACCCCCCAGATGGCAGCAGCTCCGTCCGAGGGTCCCCTGCCCCCGTGAGGGCCTCTCTTCCTTCTCTTTAGTCCACCATTGTGCAGGAAGGGGATAAAAGGAAACAGCCTTTGGGGCCAGGACCCCCCAGAGAGACTGCTGGTGAGTCTCCCTACTAATGAGGTGTCCAAGTTGCAACCAACTTTTTGGCCCTGTCCACCCTATGGTTTCCAGGGCTGGTTAGGACGTGTTCAAGTTAAACATACACATTACTTGGCTTTTCTCTAGCAGGGGAACGGTGCCCTGGATGACACCCTGGCTCGGCAGAGGGTTTGGAGAGCAGTTTCCACCCCTGAGTCCCCCTCACATCCTCAGCAAGTTATCATTTGCTCCACGCACCCCTCCCTGGCCCTTCTCTGGGGAAAGCCACCCAGAGGCTGAAGTTTGCATCAGGAAAGTAAATGCGGACAACTTATACTTTCAACGCCTACAGAGGCTTTCCCGCAGGTCGTTATTTTGCAATTAAGTTGTTCATTAAATCTAATGGGTCTGGAGACAGTTAAATAGTTGAATCGCACCCTCCCTCCGTGCAGAAAATGACTGAGCTGCAGAGCTGAGCATGCCAGCGGTTTTTTTTTTCCAGTAGCATAATTCTTGTACATTTTTAGTTTCAAAACACTTTTACTATGTGTTTTGAGTGTGTTTGTGTATATATAACTAGGTTTGTGTGCTGGGAGCGATGGAACCAGTGTGTGTGTGTGTGTGTGTGTGTGTGTGTGTGTGTGTGTGAATGTCTGTGCCTCTGTGTGTGTGTGAATGTCTGTGCCTGTGTGTGTGAATGTCTGTGCTTGTGTGTGTGTCTATGAATGTCTGTGTCCCTGTATGTGTGTGTGTGTGAAATCTGTGCCTCTGTGGGAGTATGTGCATGTGTGTGTATGTGCGTGTGTGTGTGTGTGTGTGTGTGTGAGAATGTCTGACTGTGTGTATTTGTGTCTGTGTGTGCACACATGTGTGTGTCTATGTGTGTGTGAGAATGTCTGTGCCTCTGTGTGTGTCTGTGTGTGCGCTCGCGCGTGCGCGCACGCACGTGCACTGGGAGGGATGGAACCTTGAACCCTATGCATTGTAGATAAGGGCACTACAACTCAGCTGTGGCCCTAGATTATTATTACCTTGCCAGGCACATGTGCACCTTAAAGGAACAGGATGACAGTAATGGCTCCGAACTCAGATCGGGCTCTTCTTTTGCCTGATCTGTGAAATGGGATAACTGTCCTTAGCCACCATCTTTGCAGGGCGGTCTAGCGAGTAGGGTGCATGAAGTACAGCAGCAAACAAGTAAGTGCGTGGTGTGTTTTAGAGTGCCTACAATCAGTGTAGCCCAAACTGCACTCGTTTGTAAGCACAGTGTAATGTCGTGCCCCAAGTGACTCTGTTTACATTTAACTTCATATCCACAACTATCTGTGAAGAGTCTCTTCCAATCACAACCAAAGTCACGAACCTGGCGTGGTGGCACATGCCTGTAATTCCAGTAGGCAGTGTGTGTGTGTGTGTGTGTGTGTGTGTGTGTGTGAGAGAGAGAGAGAGAGAGAGAGAGAGAGAGGGAGAGGGAGAGGGAGAGGATATATCTGTAATTCAGGAGGCAGGGGCAAGTGGAACTCTGTGAGTTCGAGGCCAGCCTGGTCTACAAAGTGGGTCCAAACAGCCAGGGCTACACAGAGAAACTCTGTCTCAAAAAAAAAAAAAAAAAAAAAACTAAGAAAAACAAACAAACAAAAAAAACCCAAACAAATAAAACCAAAGTCATTATTTCACACGTGGTAAGAGCACTGCAGAAGAGCCCATAGTGACCCCAAGACGGGGATCTGCCCGAGCACTCATGCTAAACACACGTGGTCTGAGCATTGAATTTTATGACATTTTTATCCTCTTACCTTTGTAATTGCTTTAATTTGTTTTCCCTGCTGTTAGAACCATGTGCAAGGGAGATTGGGGTGCCAGAGCGATGTCATGGAAGTCTGGGTTAGTGACAGTTAATCAAAGCCTGAGAATGTGGAGGCAAACCAAGAGCTAATGCTGCACTTGGAACACTTGTGAGGATGTCTCTCTGTCTGTCTGTCATCATCTATCTGTCTGTCATCCATCTATCTGCCTGTCTGTCTGTCTATCATCCATCTGTCTGTCTATCATCTATCCATCTATCTCTGTCTCTGTCATCTATCTATCATCTGTCTATCCATCTATCCATCCATCTATCTATCTCATCTATCTCTCTGTCTCTGTTATCTATCTATCTATCTATCTATCTATCTATCTATCTATCTATCTATCCATCGTCTATGTTTACTTATTAAGATGCATCATGTGTCCTGGAAGTGTATCTTGGCCTCTCAGTGCCAATGGTTATGAAAACTGATTAAAGTAATGTGAGCCTCATACTACATAAAGCCAGTGGGTATTTGCTAGTCCCCAAAGAAACAAATTCCCTGGGTTTCTCCACAGAGGACTCAGAAAGATTCTAACTGTTGGTGGCCGGGAAGGAAGTCTGAGTCTTCCCAAATAGTTAGAGGCTCTGAGCCTTAAAGAGAACTTAGAGTCACCTGACCCCATACCTTTCCTGCCCAGCCCCCCTGCCCCCTACCCACCCACCCAGGGTGTTACTGAAGGAAGTGTAGCCATCAGCTGCCACAGCAGGATGCCACCTCTGTCCTCCAAGGTGCCCTGCCTTCCCCTGGTCTGGCTGACAGTGCCCTCACCCCATTGTTTATTCAATCCTAATAGCCTAGGTAGGATGCAGCAGGTGAGGGGGAGCCCCCAAGGACCACATGTCCTCAAGGGACACTAACACAGGGCCACTGCTGTGCCATAGGCTTGCTCTCAGTTCTGCTTTGATGACTGGAAACTGCCACAGGCTACAGGCAGCCTCAGAGGACCTGGACCCCTTCCTTCTCAGCAAGGCCAGCTCTGAGCACTGTATAAGGCTTCGCTGCTGCCATAGTTCAGCAATGACAGTGCTTTGGCTCAGGGCCTAATAAATGTCCCCATGGTCTGAATCAGAGCCGCACTGAGGAAGTGACACAGAAGCCAGCAAGCCCAAAGACACACAGCCCTCCTGGCTGGCACCCTGGACTCCTCCTCTCTAGACTAACTCTGACCTTATTCTCACAGTGGCTGCTTCTGGGTGGCAGCTGACTCCAGAGCAGGGAAGGTGGACTCGGGCCTCCCACAGCCACACTTGCTAAGCCAGCTCTCCAGGTTCAGGTACAGCCAATGGCTGACGTGTTCTCTGGGTCCAATCTGCTGGGTCCTCAGTACACCAGCACTTTTGACTAAGACCTCCAAGCTCCCACACCTGGCCTTAGTGCTAGACCCCCTTAGTCCTCTGTTCATGTGCATCAGCCTTGTGGCCCAATTGGATTGTTGTCTCCAGTTCATGTCCTAAACCCTGCGGGTTTATTTATTTTTAGTTAGCATATAATAATTATTTTTAAAAGGCATTTAAATGGGCGGTGGTGGCACACACGTTTAATTCCAGCACTCAGGAGGCAGAGGCAGGCAGATCTCTGTGAGTTGGAGGCCAGCCTGGTCTACAGAAAGAATTCCAGGACAGCCAGGAAACCTTGTCTTGAGAAAACAAAAACAAACATCATCATCATCATCATCATAATAATAATAATGGCTTTCGTTATGTCTTGATCACAACTATGCCTGAGAAAATGCCTGTCATGTGGTAGACATTTGACATGCATATGATGACTGAAGGAGAAGCAAATAGAAGAGTGGTGAAGGGGTGCGGGGTGACCGGGTGCGGGGTGACCGGGTGCGGGGTGACCGGGTGCGGGGTGGACGGGTGAGGGGTGGACGGGTGAGGGGTGGACGGGTGAGGGGTGACTGGGTGCGGGGTGGACGGGTGCGGGGTGGACGGGTGCGGGGTGGACGGGTGCGGGGTGGACGGGTGAGGGGTGGACGGGTGCGGGGTGGACGGGTGCGGGGTGGACGGGTGCGGGGTGGACGGGTGCGGGGTGGACGGGTGCGTGGTGGACGGGTGAGGGGTGGACGGGTGCGGGGTGGACGGGTGCGTGGTGGACGGGTGCGGGGTGGACGGGTGCGGGGTGACTGGGTGCGGGGTGGACGGGTGCGGGGTGGACGGGTGAGGGGTGGACGGGTGCGGGGTGGACGGGTGAGGGGTGGACGGGTGCGGGGTGGACGGGTGAGGGGTGGACGGGTGCGGGGTGGACGGGTGAGGGGTGGACGGGTGCGGGGTGGACGGGTGCGGGGTGAAGGGGTGAGGGGTGAGGGGTGGACGGGTGCGGGGTGGACGGGTGCGGGGTGGACGGGTGCGGGGTGAAGGGGTGAGGGGTGAAGGGGTGAGGGGTGAAGGGGTGCGGGGTGGACGGGTGCGGGGTGGACGGGTGCGGGGTGAAGGGGTGAGGGGTGAAGGGGTGAGGGGTGGACGGGTGAGGGGTGGACGGGTGCGTGGTGGACGGGTGAGGGGTGGACGGGTGAGTGGTGAACGGGTGAGTGGTGAAGGGGTGAGTGTGAAGGGGTGAGGGGTGAAGGGCTGAGGGGTGAACGGGTGAGGGGTGAACGGGTGAGTGGTGAGTAGGTGGTTGGAAGGAAGGTTGAATAGACAGGTGAATAGATAAGTGGACGGATTGGAAGGTAACTAGAGGGAGGATGGCTGGATGGAAAATGCACCTGAATATTTTCATATCGTGATCTTGTATTCATCTTTACGTAGCAAAGATAATGGAAAACCTGTGTTGGCACAATGCAGAAATTACAAGGAAATTGTGTTTCTCCACACTCCATTGGAAAAATCAAGGGCCAAGTACGCTGGCATAAATCTTTAGTTCCAACATCTGAGAGTCAGAGGCAGGCTGAGCTTGATGAGTGTGAAGTCAGTCTGGTCTACAAAGCGAGTTCCATGGCATCAAGCACTATATAAGACCATTTGAAACCCTGTCTAAAAACAGAAAACAAAAAAGAAGAAAGTGTCATTAATGATTCTTAAGATGTCTCCAAATGCTGACAACCATATTTTTCTGGTTAAGTTCTTTTTCTGTTATTCAGCTAATTTTCACTTCAGGTGTTTCCTTCCGTCTTGTTTTATTCTAGGCATTAGTACCTCACTTACATATTTTGTTTGTTTATTGTTATAATGCCCCAGAATCTATATGTATTGGTTATGTTCCTCACAGCCATGGCTAAGTACCTGGCAGAAAAGGCAAAGCAAGAGAAAAGCTTTATTTTGGCTCACAGTTCGGAGTGACACATTCCCTCGCCGATGGCGAGGTGCAGCAGCCGGCAGCTCATCTCTGGTGCTGGCCCGGAAGCAGAGAACAGGAATGCCTGAAACTCAGCTGACTTTCTGCCTCTGACCCCAACCCAGGAGATGGTGGCCCCACATTCAGGGGGCGCCCTCTCCTCAGTCATGGTTCTGGAAACACATTCATAGATACATCCAAAGGTGTACCTCACTAATACCCCAGGTGTTCCTAAAACCAATCAAGTTGACACCCCAAGTTCACCTTCGCAAGTCCACCGTCTTCAATGCGATACCCAAGGGTAGCACCTTGGCCCCACAGGCAAAGTGTATTCATTCCAAATCTTTATAGTTTCAACACTGTTCAAACGTTCAGTCTTTTCTAAGACCTCAAGGCTGTCTGTTAACAGTGAGTGAATGCTTAGAAAATAAAAAGCAACTAACAACATAACTATACACACACACACACACACACACACACACACACACTTCTGTCTCCAAACATAACTACAGTAGAGGCCAGCACTGTAATATATGAAGGGGGTGGGGCACGGCTCAGCCCAACAACACATGCCCAAAACGAAATTCCTAAGGCACTTCAAAGTCTCCATTGTCTAGCATTTGTGAACCATGTTATGTGTAGAATTCTTCCATCTATATCTCTGGGTTACAGAGCCCACATCTCATGAGCCATTTGCAGTGTCCGTAGTAACGATGGTTTCATAGCAGTTCTCACTAAAGGATGAAGGGCACTCCTCCCCGAGGGCTTGTGTCCAGGCTGTCGATCTGCCCGCCGCACTTGGGGATAGAACACCGTGTAGAAACACTATCAGATCCCTGTCAAATCCTCCACCCAGGTTTCCATGAGTCAGACTGAAGAATAGGATGACATGATCCTTAGAGGAGAGCTGCTGGGGCTTCTGGGAGGCAGAGAAAGCCGGCGCTGGCCGACTCCCTTAGGTGTCCACCTGACGATGGCTCCCTGCTCTGAGGGGGCAGAGACAATGCAGTCTACATCCCCGGACTCTCAGGCGGAAGGATGATGATGCCCCAGCCATGCCTGTCCCTCAGCTCAGCCCTGGCCCTGGGGCACACGGAGGAGAAGACACTTTCCTTGTCCAGAGCCAGCAAAGGCACATTTCCTGGTGCAGGTCGGAGGCTCTGCTCTGCACGTCGTCTTATGCCCGTCTCTAAAGGGACAGCACAGCACGCCCCATCAGTAGCCACGCCCCATCAGTAGCCACGCCCCATCAGTCCATCCTCTCCATCCTCCGCTGCGTATGTCTCTTAAACACAGTCGCCCAACAAGCGTAACAAATGAAGCTTACACCGTCTGTTATCAGCCCTAGTTCCCTTGCTCTGTGACAGCGCTCTGTCACCTCCGTCACCTGATGGCCTTCTCCTGACTGGGTTGTAATGTAAAAATCCAAACCAGAGAGTAGGAAGACCCTGTTTTCTCGATGGTCTTTCTTTTCCCACAGGAGTGAAGTTGTAACATTGATGGCCTCATGCCCTTGCTTCTGAAGAGAATAAAAAATTTTAAATTAACATGCAAGGTTGTCCCAGATACAGAAATAGTTTTTTAAAAAAATATCCCAAGCGGGTGACAATTACTGTCTGTGGATAGGAGCTTGGAGGACAAGTTTTTGATGGAGTTACCACCCCAAGCAAATAGGCTTGCTGCAGAAAAAATCCCATTCCTGTGCTCAGACACAGGTATCTCAGTTACGTGATTCTCTGTTGTCTGTTCTTCCACAGTGGCGATGTCACCTTAGAAAAATCTCCTGATTATAACAACGTCATCCAACCAGAAGAAGCGGTGAGTATGGTATGAAATGATGCACTTTAATCGATGGCTTGTATGTGGGCATGACACCTGTTTGCCGTGTTTCTGAACAGTCCTTACTCCTCCACCCGTTTGGTCTCGCTGTGGCACGCCCAGCATATATGACGCTCAGCAAGGACAGACTTGGCCCTGTCCTGGAGGACCGCACTGCTCAGCTGCAGTCACTGTTAAGCTGTGTTTCTTAATTCTGAAGCACGCACAGGTGGCTAGTGGTTCATTTCCTGCAATGGGCTTCTGTGGTGTTCTGTCAACTCTTACAATCAGGACATCAGAGCTGTGACACTGTGAGTTGAGCCTTGCTTTTGTTGGCCAAGACATCACGACAGGACTTTGAACCTGTTTTAGCTCAGTTTGCTAAAGCAAATTACTCAAAACCGAACAGTTTAAACACGCTGATTTCTCATGGTTCTGGGTAGTTCTGGTGAGGGCCCTTGATGAGCTGTGGACAGCAGGCCGCGCCTCATGATGGTGAGTGGCAGAGCCTTCTCCAACCTCTTATGTGTGGCCCAGTTCATGCGTGTCCCACCCTCCGTACCTAACCACCTCACAGGGTCCCATTTCTAGAGTCTATCACAGTTTGATTACGATGTCAGCATGGGATTTGACATGGTTCCCTGACAGTAATCACTTTTTAAACATCTATTTTGTCACCAGTGCTGTTGAGGGCTGCAAGGGATATAACCCAGAAGTTACAGACACAAAATCTCATGGCCTTGAACTTGAAAAGCGTGGTTGTGTAGGCGAGAAGCTGCAGTTGACATGGGACAGTGTTGAAGGGCAGAGAGTCCAGACGGGCAGAAGGGGCCGTGGGGACTCAGGATGGTTATGAGCGCAGGCTGATCCCTTCTCTTGAATCCCCTCTGATGGTGGCCGTAGTTTCTGTGCTGCTCAAGAATTCACCCAGGACACAGAAGGTCTGAGCTGACAGGAGCGATGCTCAGCAGGTGGCTAAGCAGCAGCCTTGCTGAGAGCAGACTGGGCTGAGGCGATGGCAAACCATTAGCATGTGGGTGCCCCCTCTATCCCCATCCTCCTCCTGAGTGGTCTGTGGTGTCTCCTTCCTAATATAGGCAGAAGCTTTCTTAGGAGCCAAGCCATCCACACCCACCGTTCAGAATGTCTGCTACAGTCAGATGCAGGAACACACTAAAAGGTGTCACTATCCAGGGACTGGAGAGATGGCTCAGCAATTAGAGAGCCCTGGCTGCTCCTCCGGAGGACCCGAGTTCAATTCCCAGCACCCACAGGGCAGCTCACAACTGTCTATAATTCCAGATCCAGGGGATCAATAGCACCAGGCATGCATGGAGTGCATATACCTAGGTACACAGGCAAAACACTCAGACACAGGAAATAAAGTAAATAAATCTTTTTTAGATGTAACTATTCATAAAGCTGAGAAGCTAGCTAGGGGAAAGGGCAGGGTGTCTTGTGAAGCTCCTGGTGTGTGTTTGCAGGGTGGGGGTGGGGGGTGAGGCAAGGGTCGGAGAGCTAGAGACTGACATGACTTACTTCAATTAGAGCCTTGTCTTTTTATCTTCCCTATAGTACCCCCCTCCTGCCTGGGCACTTTAGCCCTGACATTCATTTTAGCTGTGAGAGATGACTAGAAAGAGTCTCACAAGGGAGCCGGCTGCTACAGGAAATTATCACCAAGTCAGTGGCTTTGATCAATGCAGAATGATTGTCTCGTGTCCTCAGGGAGTGAGGTCCCCTCTCCCCCATGAGTTCTTACCAGGCTAAGGTCTGCAGTAATCAACTTAAAAGTTGAGAAGGTTTACCCTGGGTCACACTTTTGGGGGTTTGCTAAACTATTTTGAGTTTGCCCCCCCACCCTAGCCCACGCCCCGCTTTTGGGGCTGTGGGGAAGCAGAATAGCACGGTGTGGAGTGTGTGCTGGGGCAAACCCTTCACCTCACGGCTGTGATGTGGAAAAGGGGGAGGAAGAGAAAAAGACCCAGGTGTTTGACATTTCAGGCACTTGTGAATTTCCCCTTTGACATCTCATGACTGTGTACTTTTATATTCTTACAATCATTTATACAATTTGTTCTTTGAGAGTTTCATACATGTGTATGTAACATCTTAATCATATCCGTCCTACTCCCTTTCTCTGACTCCCTCCAGATAGCCCCCAAATACACCCCCACCCAAACGCGTGTCCTCTTTGGTCCAGCGTGGTGTGTCCACATGCACATAGGTGTGGGGCCACTCCCTATAGCATGAGCAACCAGCGGCCACATCCCCCCACCCCGGAGATGGCGCTTTCTCCTCTAGCAGCCACCAAGTACCAATAGCTCCTTAGCTAGGGCCAGGGCCTTGTGAGCCCCTCCCCCATGCATGCCGGACTCTTGGGTGGGTTTGTGCAGGTGGCATCTGGTGCTGTGAGTTCATGAGTGCGACAGCCATGTTATGTCCAGAAGGCAGCGTGTCACAGCACTGGCTTGTACATCCTTTCTACACCCTGATCGCAGCTGTTCCCTGAGTTCTGCTGGGGTGGGACGGGGTTGATGGAGAAATCCAGTCTAGGGCTGAGAATTCTTCGGTGTCTTGACACTGCACCATAACATGACTTCCGTGTGGCGGAAACACTGATTTGTCATGTTGAAATAGAGCGTTTCAGTGTTCTCAGAATATAAAGAGAGAGAGGGAGGGAGGGAGGGAGGGAGGGAGGGAGGAGGGAGGGGGGGAAGATAAGAAAGAGTCTGCCTAGGGCGGCTGGGGTGATGCTCGGTGAATAAGAGTGCTTGCTTGATGAGGATCTGTATTGCGCCCACACACCCATAGAGATAGCCAGGCGCAGCCACACATGCCTGTAAACCCAGCACTAAGGACCAGAGACAGGTGGGCCTGATTGGCTCATTGGCCCCCAAGCCTAGGAAGCTGGACAGCAATAGAGGAAGATGCCTGGCCTACTCTCTCACCTCCACGTGGGAGCTCGCGTGTGTGCCCAAACTTGTACATACCCATATACTTATGGGTACAATGCACACACACAGCTACCTGCCTAGATTATAGCTCAGCCGGAGTGTGGCAGAAAGGTGGTTGAAATTCTAGCCATCTGGCCTCCTCTGAATATCCGAGCAGTGAGGAAGTTGGGTTCCTAGTCCCACAGCTGGTTTCAGGACCACACTTTGAGAACCGTTGCTTTGGGAACAGCTGTAGCAGCCAGAGAGCGGATCCAGCTAGGCCAGTCTGGGCTCTAGAGCAGATGGCTGGGTGTTAAGTTGGTTGTCACTGTGAGAAGCCGCCCAGAGCTGGAACTGAGAGTCCTGTGGGTCCTTGCTAATGGAAACACTGACAGCCAGGCTGGTGAGCTTTGTGAAATAGGCCAACCAACCTCACTATCCCCCACAGACCAGAGAGCAGTGTACCCTGGGACTGGGGCCTTGTGTGTCACCACAGGACACTCCTGCCCTGTGTTTGTCTAGACACTGATGTCTCGAGGCTTTCCAAGAGTCCTCCAGAAGGGTGCCGATGCAGCTGAAAACACTGACCTCACCTTATGCACTTCCCCAAGTTTAGGGTCAGGGCTCTACATGTGCTGGCCAAGGGCACTACCTCCAACTCCCAATCCTCAGTATGATCCTCAGCAGTAACAACGGGCATCACAAAGAAGGAGCAACCCCCAAGGGGTGTGTGGTGCTGTGTGTGGTGCTGTGTGTGATGCACTGCGGGGTGATGGCTGAGCACACCCCCCAGCAAACGGCTGAGCTCAGCCATGGCAATGTAGGAATGAGGGACCCAGGGGTGAGGTGAAATTATGACCTGGAAGCTGCCAGAATCCCATGGCCAGAACTGAGCATACCCTTAAGATGGGGAGAGATGAAAAGTCTCAAATCAGTGTGGCTGATTTGGCATCAAAGTACAATTAGTGGGGCTCATTTCAACCCCTTCTATTATAAGGAAACCTTTCAAAAACCTAGGAAAAAATCATTTCAAATAAACTTGGTGCATTCTGTCTAGGAAGGGGTCCCTCCCCATGCCCAGATGGTCCACACACAGCCTGTGTGCTTGCTTTTCTGCCACGTCCATTTCCCTCCCCGGCTAGCCTGAAATGCGTTATTCAGAAGTGAAGCCCGTGAGCCTCGTTTTCCCGTCACCCCAGGATTCCTGCTTCCGCTAACTCTCTCTCTCTCCGCAGCTCAGCCACCATGAACCTGACAGACTCCGTTTTATTTCAGGGAGCAACAGTTCTGCAGACGAAGGCTCTAGAAACACAGAGTGACACTGGCTGGCTCGTAGATGATATTGTTATTGAACTTGACTATTTAGCTTTTGACTGTAACACAGAGCCCCCAAGTACGATGTGTGTATTAAAGCCTATGACACGGTTAGAGGAACCATTATCGTGTGGCGGGATAGAAGGCGAAGGTGCAAACGCAGCACCGCAGCCAAGGCTGGGTAGAGTAGCCTGTGACTGCGACTTGGTTTGTATGCCAGAGAATGCATTTGATTTTAGAGAACTGATTATGGTATAAATTGCTTGTAGTGTGAAAACCACTCACCAATAAAGACAGACGCGACGGGCTCACCTGTGTCTCCATTCCGAAGATGTCCGTTCTGGGAACAGGAGCTGGCAAACAAGTACTCCTGTAAGCTGGTAGGTTTGTGCTCCCCGAGGGGGTGTGGCTTTCTCATTGCCTCGGGGCGTGGCTTTCCCATTTGCTCCTGCTTTATTTGCCTCTGACCACCGATCTGTGGGGCCCTAGAATTGAGGTCTGCCCTCAGAGCTGGTGTAAGCCCCCCCCCCTCGAGACTGCTGCCCACTGGCTTCCTCTGGAAAGAAGGGACCAGAGGAAGGAAGTGGAGACCTGGGTTCCCCCAAGAACTGGAGCTGGGAAAGAAAGCAGGGTGCCAGCATTTCGGAAGAAGGGGTCAGAAGCTCGGGTGTTTGGAGTATGGCTCAGTCAGGAAATAAGTGCGCGCTGCACAAACATGCGGGTCAGAGCTCAGATCCCAATAGCCACAAAGAGCTGGGCACAGAGGCACATGTCTGTTAGTCCAGTGCTGGGGAGGCAGAAGACAGGCGCCTCACTGGAGCTCATTGGCCCGCTAGTCAATCAGGGTTCCCAGCTTCAGTGATGCCCTGTCTCAAGGAATGAGGCAAAAGTGACAGAGAGGCCTGTGTAAACATGCACAAGTATATCGTGTGCGCGTGAGTGTACACACGCACACACACACCACCACCACCACCACCACCCAGAACAAAGACAAACGTCAAAAAGAGGGAGGTGGAGTCCTCAGCTGGTAGAGACACTTGCCCCCAAGCCTAGCAACCTGGAATCAATCCATAAGATATTCACACAGCAGGAGGAGGGAACCTCCTATAACCTCACACAGGTGCTGTGGCATGCATGTTCCTGTAGAGACCCAAATGCATCAATAAATAAATATAAAAAGTCTTTTTTAAAAAATTAAATGTGGAGCCACCTTTAATCCCAGCATTTGGGAGGCTGAGGCAGGTGAATCACTGTGAGTTCGAGGCCAGCCTGGTCTACAAAGTGAGTTCCAGGTCAGCCAGGGCTACACAGAGAAACCCTGTCTCAAACACCAAAAGAAATTTTAAATGTGGAACATTATAGATGAAGATACTGGATGTCACCCTCTGGCCTCTATATATACACACACACACACACACACACACACACACACACACACACACACACCAAACAAAAAACACATTACATGCCCTCAAACATTATAGTAATAGAACTGACCCTGGCAATGTGTGAGTTACCTCAGCAGAACTGAAGCTCCAAGAGCTGCCAGCCAGTAAACTGTCCATGCAAACACAGGGCACAGGCCGGGTGGAAAGCCAGGCTGTTGTCACGTCAGAACTGTGACGAGAATGGCCTCAGAAAGCAGATTGCACGGGTCAGTCAGGACGGCTGTTCGTGAAGTGGCCTGCCAGGTGAGCTAACACTCGGTGCCTTCCTAGGTGGTCTTTCTTGCTGATGAGTACTGCAACTATTGTCGAGACATTTTACAGAGCGTGAGGAACCAGGAACTGGAGAAGGTAGGCTTCCGTCTATAAAACACAGGCTCTGTGGCTGCCTGTCAACTACTTAACCTGAGCAGATGCCCTCAGGTCAGCCACAGCCATCCCATTGCACTGACACCTCCGCGTGCAACTGTCCTGGCATTGGTGAATTCTGGAACGTGGTCTGGGCTCAGCTTCCTCATTTAGGGCAAGCTTTTGGTATCTAAGCTCCTCAGTTTTGAGTGACAGGTCGCTTAGCGCGCACGCGCACGCTGTGGAGCCAGCGTGAAGCGTTACAGTGTGGGAGAGACCAGCGCGCATCCCAGTGCCAAGTCTCTCAGATACTTGCTTAAATCATGGCCTGTGACTGGCTCCGTTTCCAGGACTAGGAAGGCTGGTCCTTCCACAAGGCTTCTCCATATTGAGAAATGCATATTTCAATAACGACGGAAGACCGTTACACGACATGACTGCTGAGTCCTAGGGTTAGTCACCTTTTCCTGACTAATGTGTTTCTCAGTTACCGTTAACTGCAACAAAATCCCCGAGATAAGAAACTTGAAAAGAAGGGATCTTTATTTTAATTTATGATTTGGGAAATTTGGACTCCTGCTCATTGGCATTGCTCATCATTTTGCATGTGTGACGAGGCAGACAGAATATGAAGGCAGCGGCTGAGCAGCAGAACAAAGTGTTCCTCCTGGGTGAGACACTATGAGAAAGAGGAAGAGACCAACGTGTCGCAATCATCTCAAAGGTGGCTCCCAGTGGCTACAATGCTCCCTGCTAGGCCGAACTCTTGAATGTGTCACCACCTCCTAATAGCATACCAGCCAAGGACCAAGCCTTTGACTGATAGGCCTTTGGGGGACATTCTAGATTTAAACCATAACAGTTACTATAGCAAAAATGCCTTAGAAAGGCTCACTTAATAAATATTTATTTATTTATTTATTATGTATATAGTGCTCTGCCTACAGGTCAGAAGAGGGCATCAGATCATATCAGAGATGGTTGTGAGCCACCATGTTGTTGAGAATTGAACTCAAGACCTCTAGAAGAGGAGGCAATGCTCTTAACCTCTGAGCCATCTTTCCAGCCCTGGAAAGACTCATTTATTTAAAAAAAAAAAAAAAAAAAAAAAGAATGTTTCTTTTGGGTCATAGTTTTAAAAGTTTAAGGTCTGAAGGACTTCATCTTGTGATAGCTTTCCTATTGGAAGCCTACAGCAACACAGCAGCGTTTTGAGGTTTTTGGTTTGGTTTGGTTTGATTTGGGGTGTGTGTGTGTGTGTGTGTGTGTGTGTGTGTGTGTGTGTGTGTGTGTGTGTGTCTGTCTGTCTGTCTCCTCCTCTTATAGAGCTTTAAGCATCTAGTCATCAGGCCTCTACCCTGTGGCCTTCTATAATCCAAGTCAGCTCCCTGAAGGCCCTGGCTCTACACACCAATGTCTTCATTCTCCACAGTGGGTATTGAACCCCTGCATAAGCTCAGTGGAGGACAAGCCATGGCAGGCTGTATAGTTAGAATGTTCTGGGTACCCAGAGATAGAAGAGCAGAAGCTGAGGAGGACCCCCCCCCCACACACATGCGCACGCGCGTGCGCACACACACACACACACACACACACACACACACACAAAGCAGGCCACCATGCTGCTGCCAGTGCCAGTAGGAAAAGCAGAGGCTGAGCAGAGCCTGGGCACAGAATGGGTTCCTGCTGGAGTCTGCTCTGTGGGCAGAGACAGCACGGTGTTCCCCAGCAGGAGTCTGTACATAAGGAGATGGTGGGGAGGCAGGACCAGCGAAGTTTCCACTGCAACCCATTGGGAAGGCCACCACCCTGGAAGTGTCTAGACCAACGCTTCATTGGGGTCCCAGTGAGAAGGGCCAGGGTTCAGTCTTGGGCAGGCACGGCTGTCGGGCAGAGGAGCAGCCTGTTCTTCCTTATTACTGAGCAGCATCAGAGGACTTGAACACGGGTCACCAGCCAGGCTGTGAGTGGATGGAGACCCCATGGTGCACTTATTCCTGACTCAGTCTGGAGAAGCCTCTGTCAGTGTTCCTGACCCAGATCACAAGTCACAGCCCTCTTGGTGGCGCCTACTTCCTTACAGCCTGTACTGGGACTCGCTTCTTGCCTAGGGACCCTAGAGGGCCTTGTCATGCCTCAGGATGTCTCTGCCTGTGGAAATCCTACAGGACACGAATTTTAGAGCTGGAGAGATGGCTTAGTGGGTAAGAGCACCCACTGCTTTTGTAGAAGACCTGATTCCAGCTCCCAGTACCAACATGGTAGCTGATAACCACACTAACTCCACTTCAGGCATCTGATCCCTTCTTCTGACTCCACAGGCACACGTGCACGCGTGCGCATGCGCACGCGCACGCAGACACACACACACACACACACATACAACTAATATTAAACCCTTAAGGGGGGTGTTCTTTAATAGCTGGCAACTGCCTATCTAGTTCAAAAACTGGAATCTGGAAATGGGCGGGTAAAACAGACAAGGAAGGAAATCAGCCCTTTGCCCCTCAGCACGCTGCCCACTTGATCTCCGAGAAGGCCCCTGCGGCTTCACAGTGCAGTGGTGCCATTACTTTTTAATGGTCGGTCAGTCAGTAGATGACTTTTTAGTCTCAACCCTTGATTGGGCCCCCAGTGACCCAACCTTCGTCTTTACTATAATCAACCAGAGCCCCCTGGTGGTCAGAAGCAGCCTTCCACTTAGGAACAGCCCTCAAGGAAATTGGTTTCCTAGCGTGGGACAGAGGCTTGTTTCTGCTGGAGAGATGGCACTACCATGGGCTGCTCTTCCAAGACCCGGGTGCAGTTCCCAGCCCCCACATGGGGACTCACCACTTCAGCTCCAGGGGATCTGACACTTCACACAAACGGAAATGCAGGCAAACCAGCAACGCAGATGAAATACATTAGTTTCCAAACATAGCTTTGTGAAGGTGATAGCATGCTTTGCATGCCCTGTTGTGAAGACCATGCCACGGCCTTGGGGTGGGGGTTAGGGGGGTAGGGGGGGACTGTTGACTGTATGGAGGTGAGGCCTGCAAGGCACAGCCTGGTTTTCTGATGGTATGTTCTGTCACACTAGGTGGAGGATTTAATCACATCCTTCTGGAAATCTCTGCAGCAGGACACAGTCATGCTCATGTCACTGCCTGATGTGCGCCAGCTCTTGGGATGCTACGATATGCAGCTTTATAAGGTGGGCAGACCCTGGCCTCCCCGGACATCTATTCAGAAACAGATGCCAGTGGTCAAGTTAGAGCAGCACCCCAATACACAGCAGCCCAGAAAGCACCCAATCTACAGCAGCCCAGAATAGCACCCCAATAATCTACACCAGCCCAGAACAGTACCCTATTACACAGCAGCCCAGAACAGCACCCCAATAATCTACACCAGCCCAGAACAGTACCCTATTACACAGCAGCCCAGAACAGCACCCCAATAATCTACACCAGCCCAGAACAGTACCCTATTACACAGCAGCCCAGAACAGCACCCCAATAATCTACACCAGCCCAGAACAGTACCCTATTACACAGCAGCCCAGAAAGCACCTCAATCTACACCAGCCCAGAACAGCATACCCAATCAACATACAGGATAGTACTCCGTAACACACACATCTGTACATGATGGACCAGGAGGGCCTTTTGCTCTTTTGAATTTTTGCATACAAAGAAAATAATGACCCATGGTTCAGAATTTAGCCAGTTTCCATCTCTGGGCATATCAAGGCAAAGATGTTCTATGTTTTTATTTCTTGGAGACAGCATCCCACTATCTAACCACACCTGGCTTTGATTCGGTCCATAAAGTAATAGATTATAGGTGTCCCCAGGCCAGGGCATTTTCAGGGGGCTAGAGAGATGTCTCGGGTTAAGAGCTCTGGCTGCTCTTCCAGAGGACCCAGGTTCGATTCCCAGCACCCACGTGGTGGCTCACAACCCTTCTGTAATTTTAGTTCCAGGGAACCCAATGCCCTCTGGTGGTCACCTTGGGCACAGCATGCAGACATGTGTGAGCAAACACCTGTACACATAAAGCAAATAGCATTTTAGAAAAGAAACGAAGATGTTTTTGAATGCAGAGCCATGAATGGTGACTGTGCAGGAGCCGCTGCCAGGCTTGCCTTGCTCTGGCACTCCACTCTCTGGGGCAGTCACGGGAGACTGAGGCCACACGGGCCTTGTTTCTTTGCTGAAACCACCTTTTGCGTATCACAAATCTCACCGTTTAGGTCTTAGGGGTCGAGTGCTTCTTGTTTCTCACACAGAAAACTAAAAGGAGCTGACTCAGCCCTTCCGCTTGTTGGTTTTGACGCTCGTGACGTTAGCCAGAGTGGTGGTGGTTTTGTTGTTTGGGTTTTGGTTTGCTTGCTTTGATTGAGTCGGGAGCCAGCGTGTGCCTCAATGGCATAGTATTTGCCTGATACGCACAAGGCCTTGGGTTCCATCCGTGGCCGAGGGGGGGCAGTATCAATATTTGAAATCAAGGTTCCACTTCTGGCACACCAGGGTGTTGGGGTGTCCCGCACCAGAAACAGTGGCTCCCTCAGACATGCTGTGACCTACCGGGTCCCTGCGTCACTTGTTGGAAGCCCCGTGCACCGGCAGGCCAGGTCACCCGGCTTGGTTCTTCCTCTGCAGGGCCTGGAGGAGACTCTCCTCCCTGACTTCCTGGAGGATGTTAGCATCCAGTACCTGAAGTCTGTCCGGCTGTTCAGTAAGAGATTCAAACTGTGGCTTCTCGGTGCTCTGGAAGGTTTCCCAGCCATCCTACAGATCTCCAAACTCAAAGGTACCATTCCGCACAACGCAGATTCTCTAAAACGGAGGACTGAATGTCGCTCCGCCCCGCCCCGCCCCGCCCCGCCCCACCCAGCAGCGCCATCTAGCGGCTGGTCATGCACTAGAACCCTTTGCCCCTCACCCCTGAAATGGAGCAGAGCTGGGGTGGGGGGATGTAAGGGGTGAGGGTTGAGGGTTGGGGGCTCAGTGACGTTATAGTGCTTCTGATGGGTTCCCAGGCTAAGCCACCCCCACAAATACTGCCTGAGAGTGTCCTTCTCAGCAGCTGTCCTTCAGGAGGGTGGGAAAGTGAGCAACTGCCCCCTTCCCATCTCCCTTCCATATATATATATATATATACATATATATATATGTATTTTTTTTTAATTTTTTAAAAAGAGATAAGGAAGTTGGTGTGTTTGGAGATCTTGAATAAAAATTTTAGACTCCTTGGTATTCCTCAGGTATTCACCTGAGACTGTTGTAACATCATACCCTGGGTGGGTCACAAGCAGCTGAGATTCCTTCCTCGGTTGCTTGTGAGGAATGGATGTTGTACAGCCAGAAACCCAGTGTGAGGGCAGTGGCAGGTCCAGTCTAGTCTGGACTTGTTTTCTGGCTCACAGACAGGCAGGCTGCTGTCGGCTTTGCCCTCACACGGGGCTGGCGGCTGGGGACTCTCTCTCTCAGTCCTCCTCTCCTAAAAGCACCGTTCCCTTCAGGAAAGTCCCGCTTTGGAGACTGATGCGCTCACAGAGGCAAGTCCTCTCAGTACCGAGACTGTGGGGTGCCGCTTCACTGTGTGAATAAAGGGATCACAAACCATCCCACAGCAGCCCAGTCCAGACGCTGGGATTGTAGTGTCGGCTACACGGGTTTATATTGGCTGTGCTGCCCCTAGCGGAGCTCCAGGGAGAGCACCAGTAATGGGCCTGCGTGTTGTTCTTCACAGAAGTCAATGGATTTGTCAAAAGACTCAGGAGAAAGACGTACCTTTCCAACATGGCGAAGGTATGTTGCTGCTCCCTGAATGTTCCTGGGGCACACATGACCCTCCACATCCTCCTGTCACTGACTGCAGGACAGAGCAGAAGCTATTTCACCTCACCCATAGGCAGAGGGCAGACAGGAAAGCCTGCTTGAGGGGGTAGGGGGTGGGCAGGTCCCATGATGCAATGTGAGAAGTCCACCCTGTCCCTTGTACTGAAAGGCTCAGTCACCTCTGAGCTCTGCCCAGGAGAAAATCCAAGGCTGCACCTAATGGATACAGGAGGGGTGCCCTGGGGTGCAGACCTGGGCTGGAGGGGTGCCCTGAGGTGCTGACCTGGGCTGGCTGGTGTCAGAGGTGAAAAGGTACCACAGCCAACCCCTGACAGACAGGTAGACAGACAGACAGACCCCTTCCCCTCTGACTTCCGCGTGTCTGGGGTCTCCTCAGTCTCCTCAGCTCTGAGCCTCTGGCTTTGGTGGTGATTGTGTGGCTGACGTGTTAGACACAGTGGTTCTCAATCTGTGTGTGTCGACCCCTTTGAGGTCACATGTCAGATACTTACGATTCATAACAGGAGCAAAATTACAGTTTTGAAGTAGTAATGAAAATAATGTTGTGGTTGGGGGTCGCCACACGTGAGGAGCTGTATTAAAGGGTCGCAGCGTTAGGAAGGCGGAGAAGCACTGCTCTAGAGGACGGTGATACCCTTTGCTCCTCCTGGACCTGTCGGTTCCTCCCTACAGGCTCAGCCCTTCTCAGACTGAAAATGATTCCAAGGCCCTTGACAGTTAGGTCTGTCCCAAGTGTGGACAGACATTCCTTGTCATTGTTCCCTGGACAATACCTTGCAACAGCTATGCTCACAGCTTGTACTGTATAGAGTGTTGCCAGTCCCCTAGAGATAGTCTACGCCGCATGGAAGACTGTCCAGACTGTACCATATGTAAAGGTTTCTATAGTCCCCCAACCGACAGCTCAGAAATCAGCTCTTAAAGGTTAATTTCATGTTTGAAGGGTTCCCAATTGGAAGCACAGAGGCACGGACAAAGCTGCTCCTTGTCATGTGCAAGACACAGAGTATGAGGCAGAGAGAGAGAGAGGAAGAGGAAGAGAAGAAGAAGAGGGGGGTGGGAGAGGGAGAGAGAGGCAGGGGGAGGGGGGGGGAGAGAGAGAGAGAGAGAGAGAGAGAGAGAGAGAGAGAGAGAGAGAGAGAGAAAGCAGGCCTGAAGGCCTGATGTCCCATAGCTGCCTGCTTAGTATCAAGGGCAATGTTATAAGAATCTAATAAGTTGCTCTGGTTTCCTTTCTGAGTCACTGGGGCCTGGTTGGTGGGGGGGGGGGGCTACTAAGGAAGAGGAAGCTTAGCAGACCTGGCTCCAGGAGCTAGAATGTGCACCGTCTGAGCATTTCGTGTCACTTGAGATTGTATGTTTCTGGACATACCCACAATCGCTTTTCCTTCCACTCAACGACAGCAGGAAGCTTTGTGATGTCCAGGGTGGTGAGCAACGGTAACATGCCACGGTGAGCATGTCACGGACTAATCGGTCTCCCTCTGCATCCTCAGACAATGAAAATGGTCCTGAAGAACAGCAGGCGAATCGGGCTCCTGAAGTCAGACTTGCGCGCCATCATCAGCGAAGGCACTTTGGTTATTTCAAAGAAGGTCCTGGCGGGTGACTCAGGCCATGAAGAGGATCTGGAGAGCCACACAGAGATGAAATGTAACCCTCCTTCACACTCCATTTGGGGCGAGCTCGGCCATCATTAGGAAGGTCCTGCTCACTACGGCAGAACCGCATTTACCTGGGCGAACGTACTCACTCATGTTTTCCTGTAGGGGGCGACAGGCAAGCCAAGAAACCCCCAATGGCAGTGGTTCTCAGCCTTCCTGATACTGCCACCCTTTAATACAGTTCCTCATGTTGTGGTGACCCCCAACCACAAAATTATTTCATTGTTACTTCCTAACTGTAATTTTAGTACCATCATGATCAGTAATATAAATCTCTGATAAGTGACCCCTATGAAAGGGACCGTGACCCACAGGTTGAGAACCACTGCTCTATGGCGTCTGCTCCCTGGGCCTTCGTGAGTGCCAGACAGGGTGTCGGTGCCAATGCACGTTGGAGAAGGCAGTGCACAGAGAGGTGCGGCCTCGGACATTGCTGCCTGACTGTATTTCTTTGCAGACATCCCCCTTATGGGGGTGAGGGGAGATTATTCCTGCATCTGCCTTGTATGCGTGCACATCCAAGCGTCTCTTCCATCCTGTGTGACTGAATGGAGCTAGCACCACGCATTACCAGGTTCTGATGACCCACAGTTAGACAAGGAAAATTCTAACAACGTGCAGTACGGGGGTCAAGCCGCTCGCCATGGCAGGACTCCACAAACAACTGATACAGAGCGCCAGATTCCTCCCTCATGACAAATACTTGTGACTATTTTCAAGGAAGGGAAATCTCCCCTCTATAAAGAGGCCCAATTTATGGTGGCACACTGTGTGTGTTTGGGGTGTGGGGCAGGGACAGAGATAGTGACTGAAGAGCCTTCCCAAAGTGCCTTTCAGGAGGGGAGCTGAGCTGATAGCTACCTGAAGCTAGCACTGGGTGCCAGGCTCCACTCTTGGCCAGCATGCCTCAGGAAGGCCCAGAAGTTTCTCCCTCTCAGGCACAATCCCTCCCGGAGTCCTCTCAGCTGTGGCTAAAGCTGCCTGCAAAGAAGCAAGCTCCTTCAGATGTCAGCTGTGCTCATCGTGGGCCACCCGGAGTGCCCCTGTCACACGGCAGCACGGCAGTTTCTGTGACCCAATGAACACATGGTTTGGGTAACATAGAAACCACCTGAAAAATAATCTTTTCTTTGACTTTGAAGTAGAGTTGACCCTGCTGTGGATGTGCTAGTAGTTAAGCTACTGAAATATACCTATGCTTTTGGTAATGTGTCTTGTCAACCCCCTTCCACTTGTCACTTGTGTCCCTAGACCCTAAGTTCCTGGCTGTCCCCAATCCAGATATCCCCCCTGTGGTGCCCCAATCTCCTCAGGCAAACAAGTTTCAGAGCTCTGGGCATCAGTCCTCAGTAGTAGAGTCTTAAAGGCTCCCCTCCAAGGGCACTGGCTTCCTTGGAAGACCTAAATGGGCATCCATTCACTGTACTTGGCCCCGGCCCCAACTGCCTATAGAGCCCAGTAAAGGCACCTGGGCCCCAGATGCCTACAAACTTCCTCTAGGCCTGCCTAGAACATGCGTGTGCCCACTATCATCCTGCGTGACCCTCAAAGAGGATTCAGAGCACAGCCGGGACCTTGCTGGCTACTGTTGGCTCCTGCAGGCCCAGTGTTTGTAAAGCCCAGGGCCACACTTGCTGGGCAGCTGCCCTTGGGAAGGAAGGCTTTCCATGCTGCTCTTCCTCCAGCACTGCTTCCGGGACCCGGACCTGACTTCACACACAGGCAAGGGTTCCACCTGTATGAGCACACAACCCCGGGCAAGGCACTGACTGCCTTTGATGCCCCCATCGCTTAAGTAAGTGACACTAATAAACCAGCCTGTTGTGAAACTGTCAGGGATCGGTGAGGTCATGTCTGCCCTGTGCAGTGAGCTCATCTGAAGCCAGACTCCATGTAATTGCAAGGTGGAGCTATTGTCTCAAAGCATGGCATCCCATTGCAACAAGCGGTAGAGACAGGACTATGATTTCCAAGAAGGGGACCCTAGAGATGACAGATCCAGCCAGAGAACTGATCCTTTGTGTCCTGGGGATCCCCTCTGTGCTGTTCTCCTGGTCTGTCCCGAGGTTTCTAACATGAGTACCTAGTTCATTTGATCTTTTATTCGTTGGCTCCTTGCAGGCTTGGGCTGTTTAATTTCTTTGCTGGAAACCTCAACAGATCTTGCTGAACTCCTGAACTGTGTGTCTTCAAACCTCCAAGCACTTGTCTTCCAGGTAAAAAACTGATTTTTTTTTTTTACAGGAAAGATGTGGGTGTTGATCCTTCTAGATAAATTACAGCCTCGAGTACCCACCACTTACCTGCATGACTCTGGCCTTGATGACCGCAGAGGTGGTAAACTCACTCAGAATTCATCCTTTGTTTCCAAAGAGTGCAGGCCTTTGGAGAATCCCTTTGAAGTTCGGACTGTCCCTGGAGGCACGAGAAACTGGCTCTCTGCTGGCCACAAGTGTGTCAGGGTGGTGTGGGTGTCAGGACAGGGACATGGCCTCTCACCTCTGACAAGACACAAGATGGGAAGGTTGCATATCTCGTGTGTGTGTGTGTGTGTGTGTGTGTGTGTGTGTGTGTGTACTGTATGTTTGAATGTGGGTTGCATACATGAGTAGAAGTGTGAAATGGGAGGCAGTTTGGTACATGTATGTGCATGTGTTTGGGTAAACAGGTGTATGTTAGCATAGGGGATGTGTGTGCACAGATGAGTGTAGGCAGGTGTGTACATAAGCATTTGAAGAACAGAGTTAGAGCATATGGCAAGGGCATGAGCATCACCTGGACTGCTGGACAGGAGGAAAGCTCCGCCTTTGGGAATAGCAGTGTCCATTTGGAGGTTTTACAGACAGACATGCCCAAATAAAGTAGATGAAAAAACTCAAGGCGTGGCCGTGGTGGTTCATGCCTTCAATCGCAGCCCTTGGGAGGCAGAGGCAGGAGGATCTCTGGTCAACACAGCAAGCTCCCGGACAACTAGGATGACATAGAAAGACCTGTCTCAAAGAAGGAAGGAAGGAAGGAAGGAAGGAAGGAAAGGAGAGGTGGGATCCAGCTGTGTATAGGCCAGTGGTTCAGCATTTGCTTAGCCTGTGTGAAGTTGAGGGTTCCACTTCCAGGACCACAGAAAAGAAACAAAAAGTAGATTAGACTGTCAGTGATGGGAGTGAACTCTTCTCTGGCAGCTGTGCCTCTAGGGACTCCTTTCACTGGGGTCCTGGGTTTTGACTCCCATCACCGACCAAGCGGACAGCAAGCCATGGAAGGCCAAGAACGCCATGAGAGAAGCTACAGAGAGAGCCATGCGTGTGGTCCCTGTTGAGTGGGGGCTGGAACTTAGATGGGATCCTGGCACCTGGAAGGTGGAGAACACATGAAGGTGCACAGCATACGCGTTACCTGGGAAAGAGGGGCAAAGCTTGGGGAAGAGAGCACGGGCAGAGACGAGCCTGTCCCGAAGGAGGAGTAGACTCAGCAGGCCAGAGCCAGGACCCTGTGCCTGAAAACCGGAGAAGGGCTTCAGACATCCTCCTGCTCCACCTCCCTGTCACTCCCTGCCTGGCCTCCTCAGTCACGCTGACAGTAACTCCAGGAGAAGAGCTAGAAAAATGCCTAAGGAGAGAGCCAGGAAGCCCTTTCCCGCTCCCTTCCCATTCTTTGCTTCTTAAAAAATAGTCACACAAGCGGTGCTTGGAGGGTGCATGGAGGGTGTGTGGAGGGCACACACCTATGGTTAAGAAGCTGAGGCAGGAGCATCATGAACTCAAGACTAGCCTGTACTACATAACCAGACCCTGTGTAAAAAAAAAAAAAAAAAAAAAAAAAAAGGTAATAGTAATTGTTTGTGATTTTGTGCTGGATGTTGGGTGACTGGGCAGCCGAAGGTTTGTACCATGTCAGTGATGCAGGCTTTTCAGGGGTCTGTCCCTATTTCTACCAACTCACTCAGCCACCATCTTAAACCAAGAAATCTCTTGTGCCAGTCCTGCCTCTAAGCAGCTGGACTGACCCATTCACATCTCAAGCCAAGGGACAGCACGGGACACCATGTGTTGCTGGTCTCTACCACCCTCTCGGCAGCCTTCACCAATGAGCCATGTTGAGAAAAATGACATCAGTTTGCTTTAAGTATATGCCTTGGAAAAGCTTGTTGCTATAAAGTAGCTCAGCTGATTTTTAAAAATACAAAAGAGTGTCAATAGAAGAGCCAGTGCAGAGCCTTGGACTTGTCAGGGGTGACTAGCCGCTTCGGTTGTTAGCATCTGACAGAGTACTAGCAGAGGAAACAGGGCATGCCTCTGGTGCTGTGCTGGGACAGATAGGCTGGTGTTCATGCCCCACTGCGCACCCCCCTTAACCTCTTTCCCCTACCCCGCTCCTTCCCAGTTGCCTTTAGGAAGCACCCCCACTGTGGACTGAGGATGTGACTCAGTTGGTAGAGTTCTTACCTAGCATAGATCAGGTCTGATCCCCAACTCATAAAACTATACCTAGTGGGATGTACACCTGTATTAACACACCTGTATTAATGCACCTGTATTAACACACCTGTATTAACACACCTGTATTCCCAGCCTCCAGAGGTGGTGGTGATAAGCCCAGAATTCATCACCAAGCTTGAGGCCAGCTAGGGTCACATGAGACCCTACCTCAAAAGTAAAAATATAAATAATAGATGGATGGATGGATGGATGGATGGATGGATGGATGGAGTCCTGTGTTTTCATAGTTACAATGTCTGTGAGCCTCACTTCTCCCTTCACCACTCTTGATTACCAGTAAGAGCCCCACTCAGCGGTGAGAAACGTGGTAAGAAAGATGGTAAATCTCAGAGATGGTCTCTGGCGTATGTAGGTTTTCTGTGTGGGTGGGAAGAAAAGTGGTAGAAGACAGGACATTTCACTGTTTCCAGCCAAGCTTTGCCTCTGGGTCAGTCAGGCATGGGCCACATGGCAAGTGACCAAGGCTGAGAAGGGTCCTGGGGACACTCATTCACGGCATGTCATGGTTGTAGTTCACATGTGACTCGGTGCTGCTCTCAGTCTACACAGAGAACATCCTAGTTACACGTGGCAGCATCTATTGATGGACACGTTAGTGCCACCTAGACTATCAAATGGCCAGAGTTCTGCTGGGCATAAGGGCAGGGACTGACCAGTCCTAGATGGTGACACCCAGAGCTGAGTTTCCCACGCAGACACCCTCGTGTCTCAGTGCTGTGGGCTCCGTGGCGCTGTCAGTCAGACACGGCGTGCAGGAGAGCTAGTCTGCAGGAGCCCCAGTGGCGCTTCTCCGGGGCACTTCAGTGCCGCTGCTACAGCATTTCTGTGTGGTACCTACTAAAGAAACACTGTGGGGAAAGTGAATTGAACAAAGTTAATTTAAGCAAAGAACAGTCCCTGCGTTGGGCAACCCTCAAAGCCAGAGAAGATCCTCTGTCATGGCAGCAGTGTTTGCAGACAGGAAAAGGCTGAAAGAAGAAATAAGGATGAAAAGTCAACTGGCCACCAAGGTTCAAGCAAAGCCGCATCATGCTGAGAGTTATAGCTGAGGCCTTAAATGTGGCCCTCCTTCCCCCTCCTTACCCACTTCCTCCTGCCCTTCTCCTCTGCCCATCACTCGCTCTTGGTCTCTCAGGTCAGATAAAATCCTCAGTTTCCTCTCGGTGACAGAGCTTTAGTATGGTGAATCTCTATGGTTCTGTTGTGTCCCAGTGCAGGAACTCGGGTCAAATCAATATCCCCCCCCCATAAAGTTTATGTAATACATTTCATGCCTGGCCTCATTTTAAAAATGATGTGGGGATGGAAAATAAAATAGGGCACTTTCCTACCTCCCTGCTTCTCTCGACCTCCGTCAGAGGGCTCTGCTGCAAAACCATCTCCACAGGGACTGGAGCAGGCTTGCTGCTCGACAGGCAGCTAACCCCAGTGATCCTGACAATCAGGCCTGATCCCTCATCCCACAAACCAGTGGAAAAGTGGGAAAAATGGGCCCCAAGTAGAAATACATGCTGCTGCTCCAGAGGACCCAAGCCACTCACACAGGGCGACTCGACACCTGTAACTCTTGCTCCAACAAATCCTGTGCCTTCTTCAGGCACTGCACATGCACACACGCGTGTGTGCGCACACACACACACACACACACACACACACACACACAGACACACACACAAAGATGAGACCAGCCTCTTCAGCTCTGTGTTAGGATTACTGACATGGGGTAAGGATGTGGAGGATGGCTAAGAAGTGAAGAAGTGTACATAATTAATCGGCCTCCATCAAGCTGTGGTTTAGTCAGGTTAGCCCGACATGGCTTTATCAGTCATAAGAAAGTTGCTGCTGTCTGCGGCAGGAGGCTTTTCCACCTCATGTTGTTGCTCCCGGAATACAAAGTGACTAATGAAGCAGGAATGTCAAGCTTCGCACTCATCTGTGCAGGTAGCGTGTCCACATGTGTGCACAGGTCAAAGGACACCGTGGAACTGTGCCTCATATACTGTGAGCAGTCTCCTTCCAGGCCCTTGCAAACATTGTAAAAAGTAATGGCGGGATAGGTGGGAGTGGAGTGTGAGTGCACAGCCTGTGTGTGGAGGTCAAAGGTCAACTTTCTAGGAGTTGGTTCTCCTTCTGTCTTGCATTTGAGGCAGGGTCTCTCTTGTTTCTGCTGCTGCTGTTGGGCCCTGGACATCCTGGCAATTCTTGGAGACAGGGTCCTTCACTGGCCGAGAACTCACCAGTAGGCTAGGCCGGCTGGAGTCTTCTTTCTCAAGTGTTTTGGGATAGAACTTAGATCCTCTTGCTTACGAGCCCTCCCCACTGCAGACAGCTGTGTGCTGAGCCCAGCTGGAGCCCAGACCTTAGGACTCATCGGTGTCTGTAGATGCACGCGAAGGGGCACAGGGGTGGGACTAGCATCCAAAGCAGCCACTGTACCTTCTCACAAGACTTGATATAGCCCCTGCTTGCCTCTGCCTCGGTTCTGTCCTTCCGTCCTTCCTTCCTTCCTTCCTTCCTTCCTTCCTTCCTTCCTTCCTAATTGAAACTAGACCCTTCTTCTCTGGTACAATACACCCCAACCACAGTTTCCCCTCCCGCTAACTCCTCCTGGTTCCTGCTACCACCACCTCGCCTCTCCCCTCAATCCACTGCTCCTTCATCTCCCTTCAGAAAAGAGCAGGGCGCCAGAGGCAGACAAAATACAGTGAGACAAGGCAAACGCCCTCCCAGTGAGTCGGCTTCCTCAGTCATCTCATCTCCCCCTTTGTTTCCTTTGTAAAATGTCAGCTCGTGATAGATATGTACATTTGAAAATGTGGGGTTTTTTCCCCTTGATTTTATCATAAACGCCATTTTTTTCCTCTTACATACAAATAATAACAGCCAAGCAAAAGCAAAGAGGAGTTTATCAAGCTGGCCGCCAGCTTCCAACTAAAATGGAATTTTCTTCTCACCGCTGTGAGCAAGGCCATGACCCTGAGCCACAAAGACAGTTTTGGTAAGTCCAAGACTTGAGGCACGTTTAAGATGTCAATAAAGGGGGGCTGGGGAGATGTCTCAAAGGTTAAGAGCACGGACTGCTCTTCCAAAGGTCCTGCGTTCAATTGCCAGCAACCACATGGTGGCTCACAACCATCTATAGTGAGATCTGGTGCCCTCTTCTGGTAGGTAGGCATACATGCAGTCAGAATACTCTATACATAATAAATAAACAAATCTTTTTTTTTTTAAGATGTTGCTATAGTACGAGTTGAAGGTGGACTGCATGGGATAACACTGGCTCAATGTGTCCAAGTTCAAGCCCTAACATGGAAAAACAAGCAAAGGAATAGTAAAGCTGTAGATAGATAAATAATAGCAATGCTTCATTAGATAAATGCTAATAAGTGGAAAACCAATAAGATACATAAGTAATAAGAGTGTTAGCATAGCACACAATCTCATGTTGCTGTGTAGACACAGAAACATGGTTGTGTATTTACCAGTGGCAAGGCGATTGTCCACTGAGTAAACGACCGGGTGTCGCCTCAGTCCCTGCTTTTGAGGGATAAACTGTGACATTTTGAGGAAGGTGCCCAGAGGCGGAGGGGAAGCACGTTCACTGATGCACTGTTTTAACGGTTAGGAACGATTGATAAAGCCACCACTGTGTGCAAATGGCAGAAGAATGAGCGGTGCCGCCGCCCTCCTGGCCAATGATTGGTCTCCTCGGTTGAGGAGACTCCTGCCATTGGTGAAGGTGAACCATAGGGGCTGTGGGGAGGGAACTTCCTGGGAAGAATCGTGCAGTGAACAGGTACTTCTGTTACCCCACACCCCACCTGCAGTGTCCCGAGTATTTCATGGGCACGGGGCAGACAGCATGTCAGCTCTGTGGATTTAGAAGGTCGTAGGAGACTGGTGAGGCACACCGCTAGGTGCGTTTGTGCAGAGGTTTCCAGAGCAGATTACCTGAAGAATCAGGACCTGCCCTAAACTGCCAAGGGCCTGACAGAATAAAGGGGACAAAGCACTGGTGTACCTTACGATGTGAACTGCTTTGCTCCCCATGCCTTCCCCACCTGGACGGACTGAACCCTCCAAAACTGTGAGCAAAGCCCTCCCTCCCTTCCTCCCTGCCTCCCTCAGTGCTTCTGTCCTAGTGGCTGACTGACTAATTAATTAATTAGTTGGTAACGAACACAGCAGAGGGAAGTCAGAGCCTCCTTTCCCAGTCTACACACCTGTCAGGCAGACTCCCACAAGCTGCCCGGGACCCTTGCTCCACATAGACAGAGCTGGGAGAAGGCAAGCCTTAATCTAGCTCAGTTTGCAATCACCCTGTAGCTCTTTGGAGGATTGCTGCTAGACATAACCATGTGGGTGGCACCCACTGTTAAGGAGGCACCCCCTTCTAATGAGGTCCAGACTTTATGCCAACACCCAAGCAAAGAAACAGAGCAGGACCCCATGTGGCCACAGAGTGCCCAGCTCTGAGGGTGTCATTCCATCTCCCTGTCTCTCCTCTCTGCGTGTCGCTCAAAGTCAAAGTTTTCACAAGGTTTAGCAGGCTGGGCACTGTTGGCCAAGTTTAGTCAGATAATTCTCTCATGGGCGGTGTTCATCCCCTGCCTCCCTCAAGGATGTGTGAACACTGGATAGGGAGAATTGTGGGAGCTTTGAAATGGACAAAAACATTACTTGACAGAAAGCTTTTTTAAAAAATGGAGTCCAAAGCTGGGCATGCTGATGCATGCCTTTAATCCCAGCACTTGGGAGGCAGAGGCAGGTGGATCTCTGTGAGTTCGAGGCCAGTCTGGTCTACAAAGAGAGTCCAAGACAGCCAAGGCTACACAGAGAAACCCTGGATTGAAAAAAAAAATGGAGTTCACACTTCTAGAGTATACTTTCATTATTTTACAACTCTGTAAACTGAGGCCAAGCCAAAACCCAAGTGTTTCCCATTCACCCAAGTGCACGTTGCTGGCACCATCCTGTGAAACTGAGCTCTGCCCGGAGGACAGACCACCTCTGCATCTATTTGTCAAAGGCCATGTCGCCAGTCCCCTCTGCTGCCCTGGGCTCCGTGACTCCTTCTGCCCCCTCTCCCTCAGCCCCTCCCTCGTTAATGATGTAAGCGTCTTTAAAGATTGCACAGGCCAGCTCTCCGGCTCTGCTTCTCAGGCGAACATCAAGGACAGAGCAGAACAGGCAGTACCCATCTCCGCTACAGTGGATTTTTCTTCATCTCACAGCAGCTGACTATTAACTTCTTTCTTACTGAGTTAGCTCAAGCCACTGGCACCCTGGCCTATGAGTGACCTGCAGGGTTCCCTGAAGGGGACTCGCTGCAAGACTGAAAGGCCCCTCCCCACCAGGCACCCAGCCCTTCAGTTGAGCAAGGAGCAAAGAGCCATCTGCTTCCTGGCGATTGACTTCCGCCTGTGTACTGACCTCTGGTGTTGTTTAAGTGCAGGCGCCTGGCATCTGTTCCACTTGCTGCTGCTGGAGTATGTGGTTCATATTCTGGAGTCGTGCGTAGAGGAAGAGGAAGAGGAGGAGGAGGACCTGGGGAGCCTCCAGGACCTGCTGTCAGATGACCAGTTTTTCACCCAGCCGGACCAGGCCCTTTTCCACCCTCTAGATTCTTTGCCAACATTGGAATGCGCAAGCCGGAGTGTGGAGTCACCTCAGGTGACAGTGAAACACATGAACCAGAGCTGTGGCCCTATGGGTATAAGCAGCATGGTTCTCCAGGTGCTGGGTTTCCTGGTGGACACTGCCACGGGCAATAAGGTAAACACACATGTATGCACATACACACACAGACAGACAGACAGACAGACACATACACAAAGAGACAGACCAACAGACACAGAGAGAGAGAGAGACAGATAGACAGATATGCAGAGAGAGAGAGAGAGAGAGAGAGAGGCAGACACAGATGGACGGGCAGACACACACATACACGCGCGCGCACACACACACACACACACACACACACACACACACACACAGGGAGAGTTAGTAAAAACTCCTCACATGGACTGAACAATGATGAGGGTTCCAGAACCTTCTTTGTTTGCAGCCATTTTGTCAGGGGCAGTTATGACAGCTCGTCTGCCCGCTGCTGGTCAGCACAGCTGTATAGTATACAGTTCAGTGGCATGCCTGGTGTGAGGAGAAAGGTGAAGTCTGTAAACAGCGAGTTTTCCTTCATGGTGCTCAGGAGCATCTCACAGAGCCCCCACTGTCGGTTCTCCATCTCATTGATGAAGGAATTTTCAAACAGAGATGGAAAGTGGAGAAGTTATTGGAGTTTCGAGGATTAAGAGTGTTCTGAGATTATTGGTGAAGGGGGTGTGAGGGGAGATCTAGAGAGTGGCAGCACACACCTTATTAAAATAACACTAGAAAAAAACGCAGTGTTGGAGACCAATACAGACCAATACACTGAGGCAGAGAAAGACCTGGGGCCCAGAGAATTTTGTCCCTCCTAGTTTTTACTGAAGGGAACATAGGAGTCTCTTAATCCTAGGGTGGTGTAGGCTTGGGTCAGAAAACAGAGTCTACCATTTGGACCAACCAAGGAGGAAGTCTTTAACCTCAGTATTATTTGGTTTAATCTGTGTGGCCTAGAACCCAGGGCGTGCTTCAGACAGGGTGAACGGTACCCAACCTTACTTTGTCACTCGGTTGCTGTGGGCTAGGAAGGGACCGCTGGTCATTTTACCCTTAAACTCTGTGAAGCCTCTGCCGTTGGCTCATCTTTTATGTCGCCATTAGGTACAGGCCGTCTGCGCATCTTCATCTGTAGGACAGGCTGGTGCTGGCTTCTGTTAATGTTTAATCTAGCTCTGGAGGGTCCTCGTTATGGCATTTGAAATCTGACCCTTAAATTTGGGAGGAGGGGCATGCGTGTACTTTTGTGTGTTCTTGGTGTGTGTGTGTGTGTGTGTGTGTGTGTGTGTGTGTGTGTGTGTGTGTGTGTGTCCATCTTGGTTTTTTGAGACAGAATCTTTCACTGGCTGGCTAGCTAGTAAGTCATAGATCCCCCTGTTTCCATCCCTCACCAACCCCCCACCCCACGCCTGTGCTTTTCTCACACAGCTTCTAGGATTGAATTCTTGCCTGGCAAGCACCTCACTGGGTCGTTTCCACAGCCCTGATTCCTCAACCCCTGTATGCATTGGATGTTGGGTCACCATCCCTGGTTTTCCTTCTGTGTTTGCAGAGCCCCATCTAGAGATGGCTTGTGCTTACTGACCAGAAACAGGTGCGTTGCCACCTGTGGCTGTGCACATGAATAAGAAAACTGCTCATATCCGATAATCCGCAAAGTACAGCCCTTCCAGGGAACAAGTGTCCCACAGTACAAACTTCAGAAAAGCAGCAATGGGAGCCAAGGAAATGTCTTTCAGGTGACAGAGTCTGTCTGTCTGTCTCTGCTTAGACTTTACTTTTTCATCTTGCTAAATTCATCAGTCGGCTGTGTCTAAAAGCTTCCGTCCAGTGTCGTGAGAAGACAGAGGAGCTGTTGACTCCGAGCTCTGCTGAGATCTCCGGTAGGAGGAGAGGCCATGTTTTAAGCACATCTTCACTGTCTGTGGGGCACAGCTCTGGTCCCCTTCTCGCCGAGCATATTGCAATAGATCCTAACCAGCATGGTCTGACTTCTGGACTTCTTTAGGGACTGATTTCACTCTGCTTCACGTTAGACTCGTCAGTCTATGGAGTGCCATTGTGCACTCCAGCGTTTACCAGAAGTCCCGGGTTCTATAAAGCTAAGGAAAGATTTATCAGTTAATAGCCTAACTTAAGTGGGGCTTCTCTTTAGAATTTCAAATGCCTGGAAAAAGACAGGACATAAAAGGACCCTGGAGAGGAAGCCACCTTGTGGAAGGGTAAACAGTGTAGCCCTTCCAAAGATGGTGCCGTGGAAGCCATCCTGTTAGGGTGTACATCCCCGGGAGGGGTGTCTTTTGTGTGTGAGTGGATGTAATCAGTGGGTGAGGAAGTAGTGAATATGGAGCCCGCACCAGTCAAAGACCTGACTGCAAGTAGGAGCTGGGCCTCCACAGTTGAGGAAGAGTGGGGGGCCAGTGTTCCAGGAGTATTGACAGAAAGGAGCCCCAGGCCCCCATGGAGAAGGCGATACAGGAGGAGGATGACCCTCTACACAATGCAGGCCCATCTGAGACTAGTCTCGAGTATTCTGTAGAACCCAGCAGAACCACCAGCATCAGTGCTGGGCTGCTGGATTCAGTAAAAGTATGGACAGCAGCATGAGACTTTGTTACGGATAAAAAAATATCATTTGGGGACACTGATTAACACGATAAGGCACACTTGATTCAAGTCCACTGTGGTGGGTATGAGGACCACCCAGGACCGCCCAACAGGGTCTTGCTTGACTGTGAAAACAGAGTAAAGAAGCACCAAGGAGCAGTCAGAGAATGGAAACAACTAAAATGGGGCCATTAGAAGTCAGGGTGGTTCTGGGTAAATTAGCTTGCCAGGATTGTCCCTGATGGTTGACCATGGTGACCAGCTCTCTCCTGGGGAGTGGTGAAGGCTGAGGAACCATATATAGAGGGTGATAGATTATCAAAGGCGGAAGGATCTTCCCAAATTTACTAGAGACTTCCGTAAGTGCATAGATGGTTCTAGAAGAAGCACCAAAGTGAAGTTTGGCCATGCGGAGAATCTTGTCAAGTTTGCCTGCTGCCTTTGAGTCAGCAAGGTGATCAGTGAACCCTCACCTCCTGAGCCACAGTTGCACCAGGTGGAGATCAGGCAAAGAGCATTACGCAGCTTTGTGGGAGAGACGGTGTCAGCAGCTGTGTTACAGTGACACAACCGAGGCTTGCAGATGGTGCAGCAGCGGCCTTCCCAAGGCCACCCACGGAGAGCTCAGGGCTCGCACCTATACGGGATGCCTTTCCAGGGCTGACCTTCCCAGCATCCTCTGTTCACCCGTGGGATTAATTCTAAATTCGATGACTCAGTAAGTGTGCAAGCTTGCACACAGATTCCAGAATGTCACCTCTTCACATGTTACCTGAGAACCCAGAGCATCAGTTTAACTCCATACGATAAGGTTTAAACAGGCCAGTCATGGTAATATGCTTTAAAAATCCTAAGAACAACATCCAACCAACCACTAGTTCTAAGACTGAGACCTCTAGAGACATCTCTAGTCTATTCCCAGAGTCCCCACTAAGAGACGGAGTCCATTGCCGATGTAAACGCATAGGAATAGGAATTTACTGAGCCATCACGATGGGGTCTGTTCAGCTGTTTCAAGCTGCAGACCCCGAGAAACAGAGGCACAGGCCTTTTATAGGTTTTAGACAAAGAAATGAGTTTTACAGTATGTGATTGGTTGGCATTTGGGCAGAAAAGCTGCAAGCAGGGAGTTACAAGTCTTGGCGTTTGGTGGTTGGATAATGGGTGGACGGGCAAGTTAACCTGTGGACTTTTCCTGTGGAAAAGATTGGTTGAAGCAGTCACAGGGGGCGTTTAGGAACTTTTTTAGTTGGGGAGGGGTAGTGGAAATTTTAAACACAGCTGGCTGTCCTTGAGTCCAGCTGGACTCTGAGCACAGACTAACCCTGAGTCAAGTTGGACTCTTCAAGGTTTTTCCTGTCCCTGCCACATACACACACAGTGATCTGATGATATCTGTCTGTCCTTGGTTCAAGCTGGACCCTCTAGAAATTTACATGCTTTCACCTTAATGGGGGTCTTTAAGGGAGGACTGAGTAGGCCGACTTTTACATTTTCCAGACTTTGGCCTTAAGGGGGCTGGTTCCTTTATAGTCATTATTGGTATTTCTCCCACCAAGCTTCCTGCCTGGAGTACCTGCCCTTAACTCTCCCCCGAACCGCGTAGCTCTCGGAAGTTTATTACAATGGGGCTTGACTTTTGTTTAATTGGCGGAAACAATAGAGAAGATATTAAAAACGTAATTGAACTTCGTAATAAAGCAGCACAAGCAGATGAATGACAGATAATCCAAGGTAATGTGCATTAGAGATTAATTAAAGTCGCTCTGCTTCTTCACGCTTGCTGAATTAGCCGTAATGACTTAAACAAGCCAACACCGAAGTTACACGCCTCTAATTTTCATTGCATTCATTATTCGGCATGTGTGCTCATCACCAAGAAAAAAAGGGTACACACGCCACCACCCCCGCCTCCCGCGTCCCATCTGCTGAGAGTTAATGCCCCGTGCGCTGCACATCTGTGTCAGCCTCGCCTCATTCTCGGAACAATTTAGCGCTGCCCTGTGCCGAGGATAGCAACAGAAGTCAGCATTCCAGATCGACACATTCGTCTGTCAGTCTTGGGCACAGGGAAATGTTCCAAAAGTCTAAATGCCAAGGCATGTTTTTAAAAAGTCAGAGCTGTGGATGACATCAAATAAGGAAAATCTTTTTAAAAGACAAACTAGGTTTTTAATTTTCATGTTCTCAGAATTAAAGGTGTGTGGTGTGGTGTGTGTGTGTGTGTGTGTGTGTGTGTGTGTATGAGAGAGAGAGAGAGAGAAGAGGGGGTGAATTGTATCCCTGCTGCGGGCAAAGATAAAGATGGTTGGTTTGTTTAGATTTATTTATTTATTTGTTTATTTGTTTATTTATTTGAGACAGGGTTTCTCTGTGTAGCCTTGGCTGTCCTAGACTTACTTTGTAGACCAGGCTGGCCTCGAACTCACAGCAGTCTGCCTGCCTCTGCCGCCCGAGTGCTGAGATTAAAGGTGTGTGCCACCATGCCCGGCCTGTTACATTTCTTTTCATGCGGGGTGGGGGTGGGGTGCTCGTGTACAGGTCGGAGGACAGCCTGTGGGAATTGATTCTCTCCTTCTACCATGTAAATCTCAGGGATCAAACTCATCAGGCTTGGCGGCAACCACCTTTACCATCCATCCCACAAGCCCAGAGACAGATTTTTGAGGCATGCACACATGTATGTGTGTGTGTGGGGGGGGGGGAGTATTGTTAGCTGTTGGAGAGAGATGTTTTGTGAGTCTTGAAGTTAACATTTATTTTGTGCACATCATTGAAAAATATATTCATTTCTGGGGTATTTGTTGATTAAATCAGACCAGGATGAGATATTCATATCCACCCTCAAGTTATGCTCAAAGCTTTGCAATCTTCCCAGTCCCCCAAAGCTGAGCGGAAACACAGCCACGCCTCCCTACCTATTCCCTGTACCGTGGTGTAGGCAGGTCAGTGAGGGGAGGGGGGAGGGGGCGGGGAAAGGGAGAAGGTGTGTACATGAGCCATCTCACAGTGTGAGCCTCTGCAACCCTTTACTGCCAAGTCTAGTGTCAGTTCAACCAGAGGGGCAACTGTTTCCACAAGCCCTGCCCCCAACCTACTTTTATGTTTGAGGAATGGTAGAGGGGGTCTTTATGGGAGGGTGTCAGCTCCAGGATGTTTCTCAAAAACTGGAGAGCCTCACTCCCTTCCTGAAGGCACTTGACACGAGCCATCTCTCTTCCTTCGTCTCCAGACTGGGGGCGGAAGGGGGCGGACCTCCCAGAGAATCCGCCAGGAGACCTCGAGGATTCCCCTAAAAACCTGGGATCCCCGGGCAGGAGCAAAGTACCTGCACACGTTTCCTGTTAGGTCCCCAGGTGGGTGGATTCTGCAAACAGGACTAGTATAATGCTGTCCCTTTGTCTTTTCCTTTTAACTATGTCCCCCTGGCAGCTCATCCAAGTGTTGCTGGAAGACAAGGCCACCGAAAGCACAGTCAAACTCAGCCTCCCTGTGGGACAAGAAGCCCTCATAACCCTGAGCAATGGGCAGAGATTTGTGATTCACATAACAGATGTGCCGCAAAGCTCGGAAACTGTTTACTGCAGGAAAAGCAACGTGAATATGCAAGGTGCTTTGTTGGAATAGGGTGTGAGGACGCAGGCTTGGGATCTTAAAATATGTAGTAAGTCCTAAAGCTTTTGTATTTATCTGAGTTTCCTGTATATAGTAGATGAGGATTTTATGTTTGTACGTATTTTGAGGAATTGGTTTTGATCAAACTATAAACTAATTTGGAGAATACTTCTTTTGGCCTTCTGCTTTCCTTTCGGCTCGTCTTGGACAGTTCTCTTTGGGGATGGAACAGAAGACCAATTTAAGAAATCTCATTAGGAAGAGGAAGAAATGGTTAGGTTTCCAGAGAAAGGTACGGTTTGTAGAATACAAACTGGTGGTTCTCTTCCCCTTGGTTGTGACCCCATCAAAACAGAACGTGGAGAAAGCTCCATTAGGCTTGAAGAGCAGGAGGGCGCTTGCTGAGTTCTCTGTTAGGCTCCCTCCCGGGCACAGCCTGGGGTGGCTCCACACCTGCTCTCCACCCCAGTTTCAGAGTCTGAGGTAAAGTCGCAAATTCAAAAACGTCTACAAGTGCCGATGTTCCTCTTATGACGCACAGTCGTGAAAGGTGTTGAAACATTGTGTACACTGCTATACAGACACACTTTGTGTACACTGCTATACAGACGCACTTTGTGTACACTGCTCTACAGACACACTTTGTGTACACTGCTCTACAGACGCACTTTGTGTACACTGCTATACAGACGCACTTTGTGTACACTGCTCTACAGACACACTTTGTGTACACTGCTCTACAGACACACTTTGTGTACACTGCTATACAGACGCACTTTGTGTACACTGCTCTACAGACACACTTTGTGTACACTGCTCTACAGACGCACTTTGTGTACACTGCTCTACAGACACACTTTGTGTACACTGCTAAACAGATACACTTTGTGTACACTGTTCTACAGACACACTTTGTGTACACTGCTGTACAGACGCACTTTGTACACTGCTCTACAGATACACTTTGTGTACACTGCTGTACAGATGCGCTTTGTGTACACTGCTTTACAGACACACTTTGTGTACACTGCTAAACAGACACACTTTGTGTACACTGCTCTACAGACACACTTTGTGTACACTGCTCTACAGACACACTTTGTGTACACTGCTCTACAGACACACTTTGTGTACACTGCTCTACAGACACACTTTGTGTACACTGCTCTACAGACGCACTTTGTGTACACTGCTGTACAGATGCACTTTGTGTACATTGCTCTACAGACACACTTTGTGTACACTGCTAAACAGACACACTTTGTGTACACTGCTCTACAGACACACTTTGTGTACACTGCTGTACAGACACACTTTGTGTACACTGCTTTATAGACACACTTTGTGTACACTGCTCTACAGACACACTTTGTGTACACTGCTATACAGACACACCTTGTATACACTGCTATACAGACACACTTTGTGTACACTGCTGTACAGACACACTTTGTGTACACTGCTGTACAGACACACTTTGTGTACACTGCTGTACAGACACACTTTGTGTACACTGCTTTATAGACATACTTTGTGTACACTGCTAAACAGACACACTTTGTGTACACTGCTCTACAGACACACTTTGTGTACACTGCTCTACAGACACACTTTGTGTACACTGCTCTACAGACACACTTTGTGTACACTGCTCTACAGACACACTTTGTGTACACTGCTCTACAGACACACTTTGTGTACACTGCTCTACAGACACACTTTGTGTACAGTGCTCTACAGACACACTTTGTGTACACTGCTCTACAGACACACTTTGTGTACACTGCTCTACAGACACACTTTGTGTACACTGCTCTACAGACACACTTTGTGTACACTGCTCTACAGACACACTTTGTGTACACTGCTCTACAGACACACTTTGTGTACACTGCTCTACAGACACACTTTGTGTACACTGCTCTACAGACACACTTTGTGCACACTGCTGTACAGACAGTTTGTGTACACTGCTCTACAGACGCACTTTGTGTACACTGCTCTACAGACACACTTTGTGTACACTGCTCTACACACACTTTGTGTACACTGCTATACAGATGCACTTTGTGTACACTGCTCTACAGACACACCTTGTGTACACTGCTATACAGACACACCTTGTGTACACTGCTCTACAGACACACTTTGTGTACACTGCTCTACAGACACACTTTGTGTACACTGCTCTACAGACACACCTTGTGTACACTGCTATACAGACACACCTTGTATACACTGCTATACAGACACACTTTGTGTACACTGCTGTACAGACACACTTTGTGTACACTGCTATACAGACACACTTTGTGTACACTGCTCTACAGACGCACTTTGTGTACACTGCTCTAAAGACGCACTTTGTGCACCTGGTTATGAGGTTTGAAATGAAGTGTACAACCCATCATTGCCATGATCTTGCATACATGAAGCAATTTGAGAAACTTTAGTGGTCTCTCATGACATGTGATGAAATCAACTAAATTTCATTTAGTTCCACATACGACATGAATTAGATTTACCTGCAAAGTGAAATTAATTTCCTATATGCATAGAAGTTTTAAGAAATAGGAACTGGGTCACATTAGAATTTTTCATCTTCAGGGCTGGAGAGATGGCTCAGCAGTTAAGAGGCCTTGCTGCTGCTTCTGAGGCCCCACGTTCTGTTCCCATCACCAGTGTCAGACAGCTTGCAACCAGCTCAAGTTCTGGGGGGGTCCAGTGCTTCCGTGCCCACTGCGCCCCCCTGCATAAGTCCACATTCACGCAATAGTCATCCTAACAGTTTTGAAGCCGATCGTATGTTAGGCCCTGCTGTAGTGACCTCACCTCTTTTCTTAATCTCTTTGGAAGTCGAGATTCCTAGAGATTCATTCGAACACTCACTCCCTCCTTGCCATTCAGAGCTCTTCACGTCTCTTGTTTGCTCACATATAAGCAGACAATTGGTAGCTGAGTCACAGAGGCCGTGAGGTGGCGGGGGGGGGGGGGGGGTGGGTCAGGTGGGGGGGGGCTACTGTAGGGGCTGGTGAGATGGCTCAGCAAGTAAAGGCACTGGCTACCAAGGCTGATGACCGGACTTCAGTCCCTGGAACTGACTCCCACAAGTTCCCCTCTGATCTCCCCCACCAAGCAATTAAATAATAAATCAAACATAAAACAAAAGTGTAATGAACTAAAATGTAAGATTAAAAATAAAACAGAGAAATAGAGGCAGTGGCGATGTGGCCAACAGTACAGTGCTTGTTCAGCGAGTACAAGCTCCTGGGCTCCACCGCCAGCATCAGAAATTAATTGATCATTTACGAGGATGAATTGCCCCCCGCAATGGGAGGTTCCAGGAGAGAGTGGGACTACAAGACACTCCGAAGGATTCCAAGAGAAATTAAGCTGGGATTGAAAAGTCACTAGGGCCTACACACATTGCAGAGTGGACAGAGTACCCTGTGTGGACAGGCTGCTCTGTGTGGACAGACTGCCTTGCCCCAGGGGAATGCCATATTTAGCTCCCAATGCCCCTTTGTGTTGAGCCAGGATGGGGTGGGGGTACTTCATTAATCTACCTCGCTGGCCTCAGGACAGAGGAAGCACTGAGTCGTACTCTCCGATGGACACTTGGGGAATACAGACAGCTTCCTGTTGCTCGGTCACAAATGGGAACAAGTTTGGATTTTCACCCAAGGGCCAGAACTACTTAACAGAGGTGGCTGCACAGCTGGTCTCCTGCTGTCGCTGTGCTCTGCTTTGCTGCTGTAGCACCATGGTCTGCAGTTCACTTAGGTACCCCCCCACACGGAGCACAGGCTGCTCGGGTGCTCTTGAGTCTCAGCTGTGGTCCCTCACAGCCTTGCTGGAGTTGGCTGGGTTAGGAAAACCTTGCCTGCAATGGCTTGACTGTCCGTGGGGAACTTCTAGAAAAGCTAGCATCTCCTCCTTTCCAAGGAATGCAGAGAAGAAAATACACAAACACAGTACGTTTGCTTTCTTCTTGTGCCATTGGCCCAAGCAAGCCATATAGCTGAGCTCAGCTCCAGAGAGGAAGCAGCACTTACAGATGTGGGCACGGGGAGGTGACCGGCCTCTGGAACTGCCACGGTCACTTCACCACACACCTTATGGACTTCAAATCATCCAACTAATGTCTAGACAAATTTTCACAATTGTCTTGTTAGGACAACTGCTGCCCAAGGCTATCAGACAAGAGGAAAGGCCCTGACCTTCTGCAGACCCCAAACTTGCAATGCAGCAAAAACACAGGCTCCTCAGGAATGCACCCCTGCCCAGACAGGGATTCCACAAGGGGTGCCACTGTCTGTCAATGTGGAGGCTACAGAAAGAAAGGCAGATCACATCTCTCTCTGAGGTAATAATAGCTACACCCACAGACGTCTTGGAACCCAAATCTTCCCTCGTGATGATAAGTTAGAAATCCACTAACATTCTGGCAGCCAACAGATTTCCGGGAAAGGGATATTTGATTTAAATTTTATAGCAATATGTTCCAAAATTAAGTATTTGTCATAGATTTATTCTTTTCCCAGGTACCATGAATAACTAAGAAAGCCCCTGGTCCAACAAAGCTTATTCACTAGGTAGGGAAAGGCAGACTCGAAGCAATGAACAGATTAAAGCAGACTATCTGACCTGGGTGTAAGTGTTAGAGTTAAAATACCATAGCGGGGACCAGTGGTGATGGGGGTTTCCTGGAGGACATGGGAGGAGAGCCTGTCTCACAGGGTGTAATTTAAAATCAGATGTGGGGAAGGAAAGATTGGGCTCTAGAAGGGCAGAAGGTTATAACAAAGTAGGTAGCTGTTCCTCCCAGTCCAGGGTCACCACTGAAGTCAGTAGTCATGGATTTAAAATGTGTAGGCATAAGGTTATTGTGTAATTCAAATGCTGATTTCTGTACCCCCTGGCCCCCATAATCTGGTTGGAATCCTTGTTCTGAGAATCTCCTGTCTCAGTGGGTAACTGTTACTCCCCATTTGTCCCCAGTTATGCCAATAAAGCAGTTTACAGCCAATCGCTGAGCAGGGGAGAGAGTAGGGCTGGACTTCCTGCCGGCCAGGGGAGGAGGGCAGAGGTCCAGGAGAAGATTCAGCTGAGCAGGAAAAGCAGGAAAGTGCAAGCATCACCAGGGTTTTGGGAAACAGCGAGTCAGACTAGCCTAGAGATTTATTAATAGAGTAATTACTGTTCAATTATTGTGTCACGAAGCTAGGTTTAAACAAAATTTTGAGATATAACATATGCTATCTAAAATTCTTCTACTGAACATGTATAATCAATGAATAGTCTGTTACCATCATGATATAATTCTAGAACATTTTCATTTCCCTCAAAAGAAACTCAAATGCATTGGCCATCATTCCTTCTTCCTGCTTCTTGTTCAGCCCCGCACAGCCACCGTGAGGATAGACAGCACTGCAGTTACCACTGCATGATGACCATGTAAGTAGCTTCCCATTTGCACTGTAATGAGGCACACTTCCGTAACAGTGTGACAGTGTGACAGTCTTGTCTTCCATATATGCTTAGCAGTGGACTCCTGGCTCCTATGGCTACATCTGTGTCTAATCTGTAGAGGAACTGCCAAATGGATTTCCTAGTGATGGCACCATTTTAAGAGCCATTAGCAATACAGGAAGGATCCAGTTTATCCACTTGATAGCAGCCACCATAAGGAAAGTACTAGCACTTCCTGCATGGACCACTTTGCATTTCTCTATGATAACGCCAAGCACCTTCTCCTGTATTTGGTGGCCATTTGCCTATCTCCTTGGGAAGATAGATGGCTGTTTAAGTTCTTCCCCTATCTGGAATTGGGTTTTTTATTTCCTTGTAGTTGAGTTATAAATGACCTTTGTATATTATGGGTGTAAGTCTGTTATCAGATGTGTAATATGTAATTATAGCATGTTAAATGTTTTAATATGCCTATGTAACAGAATTTCTATCTAATCAAAAATCATAAAAGAAACAATATTTACTAATAAGCCTATATCACAGAGAGCTAGAAAAAAACCAGAATGTTTAGAGATGAAAGAATAGTACCTAAACAAAAAATAAAACTCACCAGAAAAGTTAAGCATCAGACCTGATCAAGAAAGTGGAATAATAAGCAGACTTGAAGACAAACCAGGATGAACAAAAGACGAATGACAAAACAAGAAAAAAAGGACAAGGATCCATAGGACACCTTAGAGGCACCAGCAAATGCACTGGAAGGGCCCCAGAAAGAAAAGAGAAAAAGAGGCATATGCAGAGCTTACTGAACTGACAGCCATGGATGCCCCAAATCTGTGGAAGGAAGTGAGCATCCCACTTTAAGATGCGCAGTGGGCTCTGACCACATGAAACTGAAGAAGGCCACTCCAGGACACATCGCTGCAGCAAAGCCGTCAGAAGACAAAGAGTTTTGGAAGAAGCAAAGGAATTGAATTAAATGAAAACTGCCTCATCGTGTACAGGGGAGGTTTGCACAGAAGTATCAGAAAAGTCTCAGGAAGCATCACAGGCCAGAAGGCAAATGGGCTCTTCTCAAAACAATAAGGGAGGAAACTGAAAAGCATTACCAGATCGGGAAAACTGCCCTTCAAAAATGAAGGGGCGAGGAGAGTTTCCCAGATAAACCAAGCCAAAAACTGCAGTCACCATTACATCTGATGGCAAGAAATGCTCAAGTGAGGTCTTTGAGTTGGAACAAAGACATTGAACAGCCACAGGACATCAGACGACCATGTAAAGCTTGTTAGCTAAGTGTGGTGCTTTGAACAGGAATGGCCCCATAGGCTCATATATTTGAATGCTTGGGTATCGGGGAGTGGCACAACTTGGGAAGGTTTAGGAGGCGTGGCCTTGTTGGAGGAAGTGTGTCACTGGGGGTGGGCTTTGGAGTTTCAAAAGATCAAGCCAAGCCCACCCTCCCTCTCTGTCGTGTGTATGTCTTTGTCTGTCTCTCTGTCTGTCTCTGTCTCTCTTCTGTGTGTCTCTGTCTCTCTATGTGTTTCTGTCTCTCTGTCTGTCTCTGTCTCTCTGTCTGTCTCTGTCTCTGTCTCTCTGTCTGTCTCTGTGTCTGCCCCCCACCCCCCACCCCCACCCCACCCCACCCCGTTTCCTGCTGCTTATATATTCAGATGTAGAAATCTCAGCTATTCTCCAGCACCATGTGTACTTACATGATGCCCTACTCCCGGCCGTGACAATTATAGACTAAGCCAGTAAACCTGTAAGCCAGCCCCAATCAAGTGTTTTGTTTTTGTAAGAGTTGCCATGATCATGGTGTCTCTTCACAGCAATAAGACAGTGACTAAGACACTAAGGTAAACACACAGACTACTACAAATTCTATGATACTGGCCCAGTGCAAGAAGCACGTTTAATTCTGCTATAGAAGTTCAGAGAGGGGCTGGAGAAATGGCTCAGTTGTTAAGAACACGTGCTGCTCTTGCAGAAGACCCGAGTTCAATCCCCAGCATCCACAGCAAGCACCTGACTGATGCCTGTAACTGTGTCCCAGAATGATCAGACAGCCTCTTCTGGCCTCTCTTCAGGCACCTGAACATGCACGCTGCACGTGAACTTCCAAAGGCACAAATAAGATAATAACATTATTATAAAGAAGTTACAAGACAAGAACAAACAAGCACAACCGTAAGAATCTATTAATGTCGACACAATACACAAAGAAATAAAATGTGACATTAATTACGTAAGGTCAGAGGATACGAAAGGGTAAGACTTGTGTATGTGATTAAAGCAAAAAGTTATCATTAGTTCCAAGTGGATTAACTTACACAGAAAATTGTAAAGAGAATGAAAGTGTCAGGACAGAACAAACAAAATCAGTGACATACAAAAGACAGCAGGAGATGGGCAGGGGGCGGGGGTTGGGGGGGGAGGCTGGGGGACAGGAGATGGGCAGAGGGACAGAAGCAGCCAAATGGGGACCACACGACCCTCCCCCTCAGTAACGGCTTTAAATGTAACCGCCTTACACTATCCAGTGGAAAGTCAGAGTGAGCGAAATACTTCAGGGGGAAGGTAACTATACTGTCCACACAGGGTGTATTTAGATTTCAGAACATGCACAGACTTATAGAAAAATGGAGAAAGATGCCCTCAGCAAATGATGAGGAAAGGAGACAGGAGTCCTCAAATTCATGCAGGACAAAATAGACTTAGAACCAACACCCTAAGATAGATACAAAGAAAGACCCTGTGTGACATTGACAGGATTGATTAGCAGCTGTAGTGGCTTGAATAAAAATGTCCCTCACAGGTTCAGGTAGTTGGTGCTACTGTGCTGGAGGAAGCACAACGCTGAGATTGGGTTTTGAGAGGTCATAGTCTGGTCCGACTTCCAGTCCAATTTCTCTGCTTCGTGCTTACGGTTAAGGATGCGACCTCTTCATGTCCTGTTTCCGCCACCATGCCTGCTACCTACTGCTGTGCCCTCTGCCCCTGCTACCTACTGCTGTGCCCTCTGCCATAGCAAACTCTTATTCTTCTAGAACTAAAAGCTAAAATTAACAATTTCTTTTCTTTTCCTACAAAATAGGGTTTCTCTGTGTAGCCTTGGCTGTCCTGGACTCACTATATAGACCAGGCTGGCCTCGAACTCACAGAAATCCTCTTGCCTCTGCTTCCTGAGTTCTGGGATTAAAGGTGTGTGCCTCCTCACCTGGCTTAAAATGAACTATTTCATAAAGTGCCTTGGTCATGGTATTTTATCACAACAATAGAAAAGTAAGTATACACCAGGAATATACAAAAAATGTAGCACACGTGACCATAGCATTGAAGCACCTAAATATCGTTATAAGGTTAGAGAGAGCATTGAGCGATACAGCTTAGTGACAGTGTGCTTAGCATAGAAAACCCTGGGTACCACCCTCAATAGTACAAACCCCAGACAACCCAAAAACTGAAGAGAGAAGAAAACAGCGTCACAATAATGGTAGGAGATTTTAATTTAAAGTGAGACTTTGGGGACAGCAAGATGGATCAGCAGCTAAGAGCACTTGGATAAGTCTAAGTGCATGGTTTTGATAGCCCGATCCCAGGGTGGAAGAGAACCAATGCCTGAATTCTGTCATCTGACCTCTACATGCTCACCAAGTCATGTGTATGTGTACATACACATACACATACAGACACACACACACACACACACACACACACACACACAGCGCCCAATACATACATACACACGCGCGTGCACAGACACACACATCACCTAATACACATACACGCACACATGCACACACACACATCACCCAATACACACACACACGGATAGAAGTAATAATAGTAAATGTTTTAAAGTACAGTTCTGGACTGAGTATATCTTGCAGAAGGTGCATGAAGCCCTGGACTTGATCCCCAGAACCTCATAAAGCTTCACCGGCTGGCCCATGCCTGTGGTCCCAACACTCAGAAGGTAGAGGCTGGGGTCAGAAGGTCAAGATCACCCTCAGCTACATAGCAAGTTTGAGGCCAAGTTGGGCCACATGAATCATTGTCCCAAAGATGAATAAATAAACCAGGTGTGGTGATGCATGTTTTTTATCTTAGCACTGAGGAGGCAGAGGCAGGTAGACCTCTGTGAGTTCGAGGCGAGACTGGTCTAGATAGCAAGCTCCAGAACATTCCATCTGCCCATAAGAGAACATGTGCTTTCCCCAAGCAAACACAGCATGTTCTCCACAATGTATCACGTTTCCAGAAAGACAAGCCAGGAATATTCACGAGACCTAGATGAAGAGCTACAGGCAACTGAGCAACTGTTGAAAGAGAGAAAACCGTTCTTCCCCAGGGATGAGCTCCCAAATGGGTTACGCAGGACCACTAGTCAGTAGTCAGCCCTTAAACATATATAGAGCAATACTGGGGTGACTCAGCAGGGGTGTGTGTGTGTGTGTGTGTGTGTGTGTGTGTGTGTGTGTGTGTGAATAATAATTAAGAAAAGGAGACCGTAAATGTGAGAGGAAGTGGAGGAGATACAGGAGGAGCTGGAGGGCCTGAGGGGGATGATGTAGATATACCACACATATATGAAAGTTTTAAATATGAAGGAGAAAAATAATACAAAATTCAGAAAACAAATGTGTACCAAGTATTGTTTGAGCATAATGACATAAGAGTAGAATTCAAACACAGGGGGAAAACATCCTAGACAATCTGAAAATACGTGGAAGTCATACCATCTTGAACATTTCATGGGTCAACTCAAAAGACAGTTGAAAGCATACTTGAAAACAAACGAAAAGTAAGCACAGCATACTGTCTTAAATGTCTGCTGCTGAGAGAAACGCTGATTGACCAACGGCAGCTAGGTCAGGGACAGGCTTGTTTCATTGTACGGTTGTGGTCCCTCATGGCAGGAAGTCGGGGCTGGGAAACAGAGGAGTGCTGCTCACTGGCTTACTTGTGTCTTGCTCAGCCTGCTTGCTTATACCACTGAGGATTACCTGCCAGTGGGGGAAGTCCTCCAGGGAGCTGGGCGCTCATGCCACATTAGTCATTAGTCAGGAAAACCTGCCACAGTTGGCCTGCAGGTCTATCTAATAGAGGCATTTTCTTAACTGCAGGGTCCCCCTCCCAGATAATTTTAACTTGTGTCAATTATTTAAAAAAAAATCCAGGGCTGGAGAGATGGCTCAGTGGTTAGGAGCACTGTCTGTTCTTCTAGAGGTCCTGGGTTCAATTCCCAGAAACCACATATGGCTCACAACCATCTGTAATGTGATCTGATGCCCTCTTCTGGCCTGCGGGTGTACATGCAGGCAGAGCGCTGTATACATAATAAATTAATTAATTTATAAATAAATAAATAAAAATCCAACTGGGGAGTACACACCAAAACTTACAAGACACAGAAAGGAAATGTACAGCATTGGACACTCATATTTAGAAAGAGTGTGCCTGTTTTCCCAGTACTCGAGAGCAGGCTAAAACACATGTTGTGAGTTTGAGGCTAGCCTGGAATACACACTGAAAAGATGTCGTGGTAAAGAAATAGCCCAAGTTCACACCACCGCAAATTACCAGAGGAATAAATTAAGCCCACAATTAGTAGAAAGATTAATTCACAAATTAAAAGATCACATTAGAGATCAACACAAAGAGAAGAGAAAAAAATCAGTTGCTTTTGCAGAGGTTCACACTAATGTTCAGCCAAGTCACTGAAACTGCACGATGGGCAAAGAATAGTCTCCTCTACTGTTTAAAAGCTGAATCAAGAAGAGACTTGATACCCTATGAGCATATACAGGGGGAGGAGGTCCCCCTCAGTCACAGTCGTAGGAGAGGGAGGGGGGGAGAAACGGGAGGGAGGGAGGAATGGGAGGATACAAGGGATGGGATAACTATTGAGATGTAATACAAATGAATTAATAAAATAAAATAAAAGTAAAAAAAAATAAGCTGAATCTCCGTATAACTTGATTTTACACCACGTGCAACATTAACTCAAAACAGACTGGCGACTTAGACGTGACATCCAAGAAAAGCTCACAGAGTTCTCCTGTGGGGCAAAGCTTCCCAGGTTGGTCCCTCCAATGATGTATTAGGAATGACACCACACACACCGCCAGAAAGAGCAAACGCAGACAAGTGGGGCCACATCAACACAGTGAGTGACACATCGGCAGGGTGAAAAGCGAACTACAGAATGAGAAAATAGTTGTAAACAAAATGTCTGACGCGGTGTGTACTGGTTTGTTCCTAACTGTCAACATCACACAAGCTGAAGTCACCTGGGAGAAGGAAATCTCGATTAATGAATTCCTCAATCAGATGGACCTGTGGCATGTCTGTGAAAGACTGTCTAGGCTGGTGGCTGATGTAGGAGGGGCCGGCCCACTGTGGCTGGCACCATTGCTGCATTGGTGGGCCTGGGTTAGATACACAACGTAGCTGGGCATGAGTCAGGGGCTAGCCAGCAAGCAGTGATCCTCCATGCGTTTTCCTTCAGTTCCTGCCTTGGGTCCCTTCAACAGGAGTCCATAACCCATAAACAGAAATAACCCCTTTCTTGCCCTGTGCTGGCTGGTTTTTTCTCAACTTGACACAAACTGGAGATACCTGGGAAGAGGGAGCCTCAGTTGAGGCACTGCCACCATCGAATTGGCTTGTGGGCATGTCTGGGGCATTTTCTTAACTGCTAATTGATAGATAAACTGAAGGCACGCCCACAGTGGGCGACGCCACTCCTTAGGCAGGTGGTCCTGAGTTGTGTAGGAGAAGTGTCTGGAAGCAAGCCAATGAGCACTTCCCTGCATGGCCTCCACTTCAGTGTCTGCCTCTGGGTTCCTGCTGTGGCTTCCCTCAGTGATGCACTGTGACCTGGGAGGTTTGAGACAAAATAAACCCTTTCCTCCCCAAGCTGCTCTTAGGCACAGTTTTATAACAGCCAAACTAACGTACCCCTCGAGACAGAGAGTTTTAGCGCATTAACAGAAAGCAAACTAGATCAAAGTGTTGACATCTAAAATATTTAAGGGAGACCTACAGTTTAGCAACAACAAAACTAAAATCTGGCTTTTAAATGAGCAAAGAACCTTAAAAAAAACGTTTCCGCAGAGAAGATACATAGATGGTCAAAGTGCACATGAAAAGATGCTAACATCAGCAACCATGAGAGTATAATAAACATAAATCTTAGTGACATGTCAACTCACACCCGCTAGGGACCATTACTTAAAACGCAAACAAACAAAACCAGAAAAATAGCCAGTGCTGGGGCTGGAGAGATGGCTCAGAGGTTAAGAGCACTGACTGCTCTTCCAGAGGTCCTGAGTTCAATTCCTAGTAACCACCTGGTGTCTCACAACCATCTATAATGTGATCTGATGCCCTCTTCTGGCTTGCAGGCCTATGTGTAGGCAGAGCACTGTATACATAATAATAAATAAATAAATCTTTTTTAAAAATAGCTGGTGCTGGAGAGAATATGAACAAATTAGATTCTCAGAGCCAGAAGACCAAGAAGTCTGCTATGCGATTGTGTCTCCTAGAAGAACAGCGAACTTCCAGTCATGGTGCCACAACAGTATGTCTGTCTAAACAGGACCTGAAGAAAGACATGCCAACTAATATGGACACGCCTGCATGGGAGGGAAATGCCCTGGAGTCCCACCCATAGACAAAGAACTGCTGCCACATACAGGCTGCTGAAAGAGAGTCAGTGTTCCTCAGGGATGAGCTCCTCTCTGGTTATGCAATACCAGCTAGTCAGCCCTGAAGTCACAGACACACAGCAACACTAAACAGGCTGTGCAGGTTGCATCTCTGCCTTTACATAAACATATGTAACAGTAATAATGAAAGAAAACGGTGTCACAAATTGAGAGGGCGTGAGGGGAAGATGGGGGTGGAGGGAGTGAGAGGGTGGGGGGCTGGGGGCTGGGGGGGCTGGGGGGCTGGGGGCTGGGGAACCTGGGTAGGATCAGATGGAAGGAGGGAAATGATGTAAATATATTTTAATTAATTATTTAATGTAAAAAGGGAGGAAGAAATTAGAACAGCTAGGGTTATGTGAAGAGTCCCTGTCTCAAAACAAAAACAAACAAACAAAAAAACAAAACAAAAAAAAAACAAAGAATGAAAGAAAAGAAAAGAAAAAAGAAAAAACAAAAAAAGAAACCTTAAAAACAAAATCACCCTAAGACCCATTAATCCCACTTCCGAGTTTGTCTGAGAGAAATAACACCCCCAACATATAACCACACGCCTGAGTTCACTACAGCATAGCTCCTAACAGTGGAAACAACCTAAGTGTTCACTGTCGGACAAATGAATGAAGACATCAGTACACAGATAAAGCAGAATATTAGCCTGAGAAAGAGAGAGATTTGTTGGATGCTGCAACAGGGGTGACCCTTGGGAACATTGTCTGAAGGACATTAGCCAGTCAAAGGACAAGTCCTGCAGGATTTGATTTGTCTGAGGGATGAGCATGGTCAAGTTCATCAAAACAGAAGGCAGAGTGGAGCCTGCCAGGGGTGGAGCTAAGGGAACCATGTTCAGAAGAGGTGGAATTCCGGGCATGATGCAAACTTCTACAGACTCGTGTGCAGCCAAGCGCATGGCTAAGATGAGAGATTTGACACTGTAACTTTCACCATGGCACGTGATGAGCCAACAGTCGTAACAGGCCATTTCACCACAGACGGTAACAGCTGGTCCACAGACAGAAAGCCAGCCTGCTGCAGTGGTGTGATCTTAACTGTCAGCATGGCTGCATTCAGAATCATCTAGAAGACAGACAGGCATGCCTCTGGGTCTGTTACTGAGGGAATAAACGGGTGGGGGGGGTGGGGCGGGGAAGGCTAACACTGGAAAGAATGCTAGTATTCACCTTTCTCTGCTCCCTGAGGCATCAGGACTTGAACTTTGTGGCGCCTGCGCCACCGCAGTACCAAGTGGAGGACTGTGGATTTAACTCCTGCGCGCGCGCACACACACACACACACACACACACACACACACACACTAACACAGCGGGTCCTTCGTGCTGAGAGCAGCAGCCGCAGCAGCGGTTTATTATTCTCCTCCAGAGTTCCAAAGAGCCTTCTTATGGGCAGCAGAACAGGAATCCTCCTCCCAGGTGAAATCCCTCAAGAGGTGATCGCACACAGGAGGAAAAGTCTCGAGGAGGGGAGGGGTGCGTTCCCAGAGCAGTAAACATGACTAGCTAACCAAGATAAACACAGACATGGAAGCTGCTAGAAACAGGACATGAAACAGCAAGACAGGCAGGCAGCCCAGTCGGGCCTGGTTCCTACAGAACTTCTCTGTGCCTTGTGCCCACCATGACAGACCAAATCCTATGAAATCAGGAGCCAAAATAACCCTTTCCTCCTTCAATCTGAATGTCAAGTAATTTAGTCACAGCGACAGAAAAGCAGCTGATGCTGCCGTCATCAGGCCAGTGCAAAGCAATTAACAAGTAACTAGCATCTACTAGATTTGGGTGGAAGAAGATTTTTTTTTTAAATCTGACAATAATCTAAATAGGTAAGGATGCAGAAAATAGGGACTCTCAATCTCCAGTATAACTGCCATCTAAGCCAGTTTGATAACATATAACAATTACATACACAGAATTACCCATCAAAGTTAAGCACACACATGCCCGTATCTTTACTAATTGGGTAGGCCTCTAATAGGTCCACAGGAGCAGTCTGTGAATCTGGACAAATACACTGTCTCTAACTTTTTGCCACTAATCCAATTGGTCTGGACCCCACAGGCATGCAAGGAATCTGAGGGAAATTATTTTCTCGAGTGACAGGCCTGGTAGATCCCTGGAGATCCAATGACAAAATCTACTGCCATGGACTGGACACCCGATGTCCTCACTGGTGATCTCCTTCAATCTGCTTTGAGTCTGGGTCTATTTGGGGCAGTAAAATACAAGAATCAGAAAGCAGAATAGGATAACAAGAAGGATAACATGACAGATAATGATAAAGATAACTGGTTCCCTTAGCTCCACCCCTGGCAGGCTCCACTCCACCTTCCGTTTTGATGAATTTGACCATTCTCATCCCACAGACAAATCAAATCCTGCAGAGCTTGTCCTTTGATTGGCTAATGTCCTTCAGACAATGGTCCCAAGGCTCACCCCTGTTGTAGCATTTTGACCAAGCAGGTGTTGGACTCACTCCACCAGTCATAGCTTAGGCGAAGAAGGCGCATGCCTCCTGCGAAGCTGGCCAGCCGAAAGCCGGAGAAGGGAGGAGGTGGGTTGATCCTGCAGTGAACAGCCAAGCAGGAGCTGGGGCCACCATACACAGGTCTTCTCCCTAGACTGCTACATCCGTCCAATTCCTTCCCCTTGTTTTCCCTCTGAGCAAGCAGGGTAAGGATAAGCACTCCCCCTGACACTAGAGACGCCATGCTTGACATCCAAAACCCTAGTAAGGGAGGGGTAACAGTCACCATTTTGCAGACAAGGCCACAGAGACAGAAATGTCAGGTGACATACCACTATCCCACAATCAGGACACGGTGGAGCAGGATCTGGAATATTTTTAATCCGGAAGGCATGTTTTGTGGAGGAGGAGGAGTAAGGGTTTTGTGTTTGATCTTGAGTTGGTAGTTTGTGTACGTTGGTCTCAAATTTGCTGACTAGCTAAAGACGACCTTGAACTTGGGCTTCTCCTGCCTCTACCTCCCAAGTGCTGGGATAACAGGTGTGCGCCATCATGCCTGGCTGCAGAGGCTGGTGTTTCAGAGACTTAAGCGTTCTGCCTCTCAAGACGATGTTGCGGACACATCTCCCCAGGAACACGGGATGAGAGCATTGGCGTGTGAGGTTAGGGGAGAGAGCGGCCAAAGCAAAGGCAGAAGGAGTGAAAGTAAACAAGATGTCTCCCCGAGAAACCGAAGCCATTAATGTTTCGAAGCAGACAGAGAGCCAGGGTGAGAGAGAGGAAGAGCAGCCAGCGGCAACCAGGGAGAGGAGAGGAGCGCTCCCACCCCCTCCCGCGCCCCCCCCCCCCGTAGAGAAGGAGAGACCAGCTGTGTCCAGTCTGGCACAGTGCTCTGGCACCCAGGCATCCAGGAAGAGGAGCCGGCTGGGGTACAGGAGGTATCGCAGCTGGGTTTACTGAGGAAAACCCAAACCATATTTCAAGATATTTTCTTTTGACACCACTTAGAGCAGGACTCTTGCACTTTGGGAATACAAGCCACAGAAAATGTTTCCTGGTGGGACAAAGTCTGGATGCCATAAGAAGAGTAAGAAATTATATTAATTTTTAAGTTATTCTTGATATTTATTAAATTCTTACTAGAACAAGATGTTTTTTTTTTTTCAAACGCGCTATTAGCCTGTGTTGCTAACTGCATGACACCACGGACTGGGTGATTTAGTGAGGATGTGTGTGGGTGTATTGTGGCTCACGTCTCTGAGGAGGGTGCACTGTCTGAGCCCCCTTTGCCGGTCCTGGGGTGGCACAGGGAAGTTAAGCAGCTTGGCGGAGTCGCACAGCTGTGGAGCGGAGGAGTGCGTTGAGCCTGAGTTGTGAACGCCCACGCTCGGGCTGCAAAACGCTTGCCATCCTGCGGAAAACCAAGCCATCCAGCGGCACTCCTGGAGTCTGCGTCGGGCATAGGCGGTGCGCGCAGCTGAGGGGAGTCAGGTCTTGCAGCGGCCGGCGATTCGCAGCGGGGTGTAGGGCAGTAGGGAAACATCCGCAGGGGTTGATTACGAACCCCAACCCCAGAATTCTACCTCGGGGAGAAGGGGCTTCAGAGCACGCTCCGCCGCAGGGGGGCGCGTCTGACCAGCCGCCGCTAGGCCATCGGTCCCCGCCACAGGGCGAGACGCCTGCAAGAAGATGTCGCTGTCCGGCGGGGAGCGCCCTGCGCGGCCAGGGACCCGTCTATCCTGGCTGCTGTGCTGCAGTGCCCTGCTGTCCCCGGCCGCCGGCTACGTGATTGTGAGCTCCGTGTCCTGGGCTGTCACCAACGAGGTAGACGAGGAGCTGGACAGCGCGTCCACCGAGGAGGCGCTGCCCGCGCTGCTGGAGGACTCGGGCAGCATCTGGCAGCAGAGCTTCCCGGCCTCGGCGCACAAGGAGGACACGCACCTGCGGCCTCGGGGCTCCGCCCGCGCCAGGCCCGCACCGACCCCGCGTGGCATGTTCTCCTACCGGAGGGAGAGCGGCTCATCCGCGGCATCCCCGGATCCCAGGGTGCATGCGGGCACCGCCCGCTCACTGGCCCACGCTAGCTCCTGGGGTTGTCTGGCCACCTCGTCCACCCACGAAAAGGTAAGCCAGAGGTCGGGATTCGGGGGCGGTGCCCATCACGCTATGGCCGGGCAATTCCGGGGTGCTCTCCCGGGGCACAGGGCGACTCGGGTTTCACAGGTGCATAGACAGTAGGTGCCCTGTGAATAGCTGGCACGGCACCGAACTGAGCACGAGTTGGTTCCTCCAGCCAAAGGCGTGTGAGCGGGGAGGACCAGGCGAGCCTGGGAAACGGTCTGGTGGTTAGAGACTGGATCCCTGTTTTAACATGGCCAAAGAGACGTTCAGACAATCAGCGACAAACCGGAAACCCGTGAAGCAGACAAGATCGCCTTTGGAATAGCAGATGAGTTGCATCCAGCCCCTGCGGTCTCAAAGCGCTATCCTGCAGACAGACTCTGGCAGCACCTCCCACACCAAGTAGGCGTGGGAGAAAGACACCATCCACACTCCACACGCTGGTAGAAATTTACACTAAAAAAAAAAAAATATATATATATATATATATATATATATGTATATATGTATATATATATATATATATACGTATATATATGGACTCAGATTTTTCAGAAAGACGACTTAGGCGAATTGTAACTGCTGGAGGGTAGCTGTTCCTGCTGCAGTTCCTCCGTCCACAAAGCTGTGTTCACATGTTAACCTGCTTCCACCCAGAATGGCGAGGAGAGGGCCAGAGGCTGCACGTTCCTTACGAACAGCCTCCAGAAAGCTTCTAGTCGTGAGAGACAGACATGATCCTGTTTAATCTGTGCACGAAGGGGCTAACATCACACCGCATGGAGTCTTGCCTCAGCTATGAGTCTCTCTCTAACCCCAGCTTGGCCAAAGCACCCTGCTTTCCCATCTATAAAATTAAGTAATTCAGTAGGCAACCTTGAACGTGTTTTTTTTTTCTTAAAAAATTATCGGGGTGGAGAGATGGCTCAGCAGTTAAGAGCACTGACTGCTCTTCCGAAGGACCCGGGTTCAAATCCCAGCACCCATATGGCAGCTCACAATTGTCTGTAACTCCAAGATCTGACACCCTCACACAGACATACATGCAAGCAAAACACCAATGCATATAAAGTAAAAATGAATAAATATTTTTAATTACTTAATGACTGCTTTACCCTAATAATGGCTTTGATCTTGTCCTCTCTCTGTGTTCTTTCATTCAGATAGTCTTTACATTTCTAGCATATATCTTAATAGAATATGAAGTTTAAATCTGAGGCTAATCTTGGTTTAAAACAAATCATCTCAGACAATTAAAAAACAAAAACAAAAAACTACCACCTGAAGCTAGGAAAATGGCTCAGCGGTAGAATGCTTGAGTATCAGAGTTATTCAACGCCCAGAACCCATGGTTTAAGTAAAGGAAAAGTACCAAACGTGGGGGCATTAATTTGTGATTGGGGCACTGAGAAGAATGGGACAGGTGACTCCTTAGGGCTTGCTAGCCAGCTAGGCCAGCCTACCTGGGGAGTTTCCAGTTGGTGAGAGGCCCTGTCTAAAAACATAGCTGGGCTGGACCCTGAGGAATGGCAGCAGGAGGCCGGGAGGATAACCTCTGACCTCCACAGGTACACACTGTGAACGGGCGCCCTGCGCTCAGCACACTCAAGACAAAGAAAAGAAGCCTCGTGCCAGTCAGGCTTGGTGGCCCAGTCCCTGTAGTCCCAGCAGCAGTGCAGCTAAGACAGCAGGTAGACGAGACTCTCAAAGCCAGCTCTGGGTGGTACGTATCACGACCCTGTGTCACAAAACCTCAAACCACCAAACAAGAAAAGCCATCTACTGCCCCTGTGTTGAAGACAATGTGACCTTTGACAGATCTTTTGTTAGCTTCTCCTTCCAGTGTTGACTTAGTCAATTCCGAAAACATTTGAGTGAACCGCTGAGCGCTTCCTGACAGCCTGAAAATGGAATCTGTGGGTGACGTAATAGTACCATTTGGAGAACTCGTTAAACTTTCGTTGTTCTAAAAGACTAAAACCCTTCCTTTCAGAATCCTGCACACCATGTCAGGGGCTGGGAAGACCTCGCTGACAGGGCGGTCCTCTGTAAGTGACAGCACAGATGTGGCCGAGTGTGGGGAAGCTGAGACTTGAATGCTTTTGTTCAAAGTCACATAAACGTGACATGGAATGAGCAGAGGCGAAGGTCAGCACATCGTGCTTCTGTGACTTCCGTTTAAGCCAAGAGGGCATCTCGCTTACCAACTTCCCTTACCTTCAACAACGGAAAAGTTATCACTCACGATATAACATACAACTAGTAAATGAAGAAATACTGCCTTAGCTGGAACAATATAAAATAATTCCTGTCATCCAGCGACCAGGCAGCTTATTAAAATGAATCAAACTCTATCCCCACAGTTTAAAGAGAGTGAAGTACGTGATGAATGCTCCCTAAGATGAGTGCATTTGCTAGCCGGGCATGGTGGCACACGCTTTTAATCCCAGCACTCGGGAGGCAGAGGTAGGTGGATCGCTGTGAGTTCGAGGCCAGCCTAGTCTACAAAGTGAGTCCAGGACAGCCAAGACTACACAGAGAGACCCTGTCTCGAAAAACCAAAAAATAAAATAAACAAAAGATGAGTGCATTCGCTGTGCGGAGGCAGCTTCCAGAATAATCCTTTAGCTTCCAGACAGAATGCTCTTACCTGCATCTCCCCTGGAGAAATTCTGAAACCATCACTGGGTGAATTACATAGATGGGGAGCACCTAGCTTACTGTGCTCCCCGTCAAATCCTCTGTGGCACACGAAGTGGTCCAAGCAAAGTCCCCAGTGCTACAGACAAGCTTTGCCGCAGCATGTGTCACCCATAGTTCTGCCACTAAAGGAGCTTTTATTGTTGTTGTGTCGTTTGTTAGATCCAAGGACTGCCCTTTGGGAGCTGCCTGGCCATCAGCGATGGCCCTTTGCACAACAGCACAGGGACCCCTTTCTTCTACGTGACAGCCAAAGACCCCGCAGTGGCTGACTTGGTGAAGAACCCCATAGCCTCGCTGATGCTGCCGGAACCTGAAGGAGAGTTCTGCAGGTAGAGGAGGGAGGGTTTGCTCTTACACGTTTGGGCAGAGGCGAAAGGTGGGTCGTATAGCTGCTGTAACAGATCCTTGGGTGTAAGCTGGCATGTTAACCTTTAGAATTCTCCTGCAGGCCGAGCAGTGTGATTTGGAGCAAGCCACCTGCCATTTACTCATCTGTAAGATGGGAGGGTGCATGGACTTAGACTTCCAGTGGGGACACATGTATGTCCAGGGAGCCTGTTATAAATAGAAATTTTTATCCATTGGAATGTGTGTGCTACACTTAGCCTACCAACACCCCTGCTCAGCCTAGCCCGCTTTCTCTTCTCTCCAAGCAGTGGCATTGATCTCAGGTGGACAGAGTCTTCTAACGGAAAGCTTGACAGTGTACCTGGTTGAATACTGTACTCAAAGGGAAAACAGAGGCTTTTCCTGTTCCCGCAGCCTAGGAAAAGAGCAAAACATATAGTGGCGGATTTTGCTGAATGTATATCGCTTTGAAACCAGCATAAAGATGAAAATTCATAAGCTGAACAACTACAAGTTGATGTTCATCATCGTTTCTGCCCTACAGAGTGTTTATGAGCCTTGGAGATAGGTGCCTTCTGTGAGATAATTTTTTTTTTTTGAGACAGGGTCTCGGGTAGCACAGGCTGGCCTTGAACCTAATCTGTAGCTAAGGATGCACCACACTTGGCTAGCGCAGTGCTGGGGGATTGGAGACTAGGTGGGCACTCTACCAACTAAGTAAGCTATGACCCCAGCCCAAGGAGTCTTGGCTGACATCCAGATGTGCAGGCAGGCAAGACAGTTGAAAGGCGCCCCAGCAGCTTGTCTCCCTGGCACGTGCAGGCTTGGAACTTTTTTTCCCCCTCAGTTCATTTATAGCCCCTCCCTCTCTCCCCAATGGGTGCATGTGATACAAGCCAGCAGCCTTTAATAATACTTTCTCCAAAACTCTATGAAATAAAAAAACTTCGGAAGACATTTAAGCGAAAGTAGAACATCCATTCAGATATTGTCATCCAATTTCAAAATGCAAAGCCCCAAGTCATTTGCTGCCAGGGAGACTCTGCACTGAGCTCCTGCGGAGGGCCTCTCCCCACCCTGGGGATTAGCCCAGAGGGAAAGGCAGGCTAACCCCTGGCAGGAACAGGCTTCTTCCCACCTCTGAAGCTCTGCTCTCTGCACAGCGCTGGGAACAGCCAGCCATCCTGTTTGTTCTTATTTGGGGTATCAAATGCATCCTGGGAAAGGCTTTGCTGTCCCGTCCCGCACTCACCATCTATCCTGAGCAGTAAGAGACTCAAACTGCAGGACTTCCGCTGTCTCCCCAGGTTATGGCCAGAAGCCAGGGAAGGAGCACTCTTTGATACTTCAACAAACTCAGGGCTACTAGAGATGCGTTCTCAGGAGAATTTCCTAAATGTAGTGTTTTCCCTAGTTCTGGTGTCCTGAAAGCAGTCAGGCTGGTACGTGTTGATCCTAGAACCCACAGCGCACCTGCTCTGGAGGACAAGCCACATAATTCAGTCACACTTGGCTGCACAAGATTTGTGTACCACAGGCCTCAGGCAGAGGACTGGGAATTGGAGCGATGAGGAAGCGAAGTCCATAGAGGCTGGAGGAGGGCTGTTGTGTTAGAGTGGCTTTCTCCAGTCACTTGCTCTTGCCTGCTGTGCACTGTAGGCGCGGTGTGTGTGTGTGTGTGTTTGTGTGTGTGTGTGTGTGTGTGTGTGTGTGTGTTCACCACTACCTAACACTACTTAAACTTCTGAAGTGTTGAAGCATGGTATAAATTAAGTCTGCCTTAGCAAGGGTCAGACTTCCAAGCAGGAGCTATGAAGTGAGACTCTGTCTTCCACTAGGCCCAGATGTGAGGTTCCCAGTGAGCACTTGGCGTCACTCCTGAAACCTGGAATGTTGATACACCATCAAGTGCAAGGGCTTAATAAGTAAAAGCTGCATCAAAAGACAGACAAGTGCCAAAGCCTCCCAAGTGCATAAGCTGAGCAGGGAGCCCCTGGAGCCACCCAACCATAGAAAGGCATCTGGTAGAAGCTGCCACCAAAGCAGCATCCCAGACAAGCACCTTGGTAGAGTTTAGAAAGACCAACAAGCTCCCCCTGGCCTGTTCCCAGGGCCTGGAGACATCACTGATGAGACCAGGGCTCCTTGTCAAGGGCTTCACAGCAGCTCTGGGAACTGGGGAGGGGATTTAGAAACCTCCAGCTCCCCCCCCTCTTTTTTGTTGTTGTTTTTTGTTTTTTCAAGACAGGGTTTCTCTGTGTAGCCTTGGCTGTCCTGGAACTTGCTCTGTAGACCAGGCTGGCCTCGAACTCACAGAGACCCACCTGCCTCTGCCTCCCGGAGTGCTGAGATTACAAGTGTGTGCCACAGTGCCCATGTCCTCCAATTCTCCTAATAGCGACGATAGTGAAGGCACCAGTCGCTCAGAGAAACATGCCGCCATGCAGACGGAACCTGGTGGCTGCATTGTTTCTGTTGGTGTCCTCTGCAGCTGTGCGCAGTGGGAGGGTGTAGATTTTCCCTGTTTTGTCCAAAGCAGAAGACAAAACCACGGGACCTTTCAGCTGATCCATCCCAGGGCCCTCACAGGCCTACAGTAGCCATTAGAAGAGTGACCATAAGCCAAGTTCAGAAAGGAGGGGAAAGTCTGGCTCTGTAGCCATCTCCTGTGGCTCTTGGCATGCACTTCTTCAATTGTTGGCCTCCCCTGACTCCCACAAGCTCCGCGCCAGCACAGGCTGGGTGGGGATCTCTGCCTCCACCAACAGAACACAAGCCAGGAGAAGAAGGCCGTCAGCTAGTAGGCCTCAGTGCAGAGGGATGCAGGTTTGGGACTACCGCAAGAGCAGGCTGAACAGAACTTTGATAAAACTGCATAGGTAACGCAGATGCTTGTTGAGCAGGGGAAATGCTGTCACAACATACCTGAGGCTTGATGTTTTGGAAAGAAAAGGCGATTGTTTATCTCGCTGTTCTAGAGACTTGGCTTGGTGTCAGCCCGACTACATCGCATCAGGGCGGTTGGTATTGTGGCAGGAGCATGTGCAGAGGAAAGACTGCACAGTAAGGCAGGAAGCAAGAAAGATCAGGCATGCTCTTTTTATTTAAAAAAAAAAAAAAAGCATTCCCTGTATAACCAGACCACTAGCATTGATCCTTTCCAAGGGTGGAGTCCCTGTGACTTAATGACCCTGTACTAGGTTCCACAAGTTAAAGATCCTGCTCCCCCCAGCACTGTTTCACTGGGACCAAGCACCAAGAACTTTTGGGGACCTGTTCAAACCCACACAAACTGGAGCAAACCGGTAGGGCCTTTCACATATCCAACTTTTCTCTGAGAACTTCAGCCGACCACAGTTGGTCTCTCTGCTCACTCATCACCACCTTGCCCACTCGGTTAGTGCCCACTCGGTTAGTGCCCACTCAGTTAGTGCCTACTCAGTGCCCGCTCAATTAGTGCCCACTCAGTGCCCGCTCAGATGCTGGCGTTCCTCTGCTAAACTCTTTGATGTAGGAAATTAACAGAACCCTCCCGGGCATCATATGGCTGGGCATTTGCTCCTTCTCGGAACAGATCGCTTTGCCTGCTGCTTCGCTTTGCCAACTCTCTTAATATTTTATTTATAGGCAGTTTTATCAAATTAAAACTCTGACCCAAAGGCTCCTTGTGATCAAAGCTAGCAGAAGTACTTTGGCAGGTAGCTACGGAACACTTTCCACTTGGGTGCCCTACAGCATGCCACTCAAAATGGTATTTCAGTCTATTAGCAGTTGTGTATTAAAAGGTTCAGTCCAGGGGCTGGGAGATGGCTCAGCAGTTAATGCTTTTGCAGAGGACTGGAGTTTGGTTCCCAGCACATGCACTGGGCCACAGCCATCGTAACTCCAGCTTCCAGGGATCCAACACCCTCTTCTGGCCTCCATGGGCACCTGTGTACATAGGACACACACTCACACATCTAAATAAGCATCTACATATAAATGGGTGAAAGAGATTGAGGATCCAGGCTCCAGAGCCTCAGGAAATGGAGCCATGAAGGAAACGTTGCACTTGCAGCTCCTTTAACCAAAGGAGGAAGAACCCGGTATCTTGGGATGGAGAAGAGGCACACGTCCTCCTGTGAGGCAAATGTTCGGAGGCGCACAACGGTTCTTGCTATTGTTGGGTTTATTGTCCTATTTACATGTGTGTGTGTGTGTGCGCGCGCACACGCGCGCGCAGGTGCACATGCCTAACCACGTGAAGGCCAGAAGAGGGTGACAGATCCTCAGAACTAGAGTTACAGGCATCTGTGGGACATCTACTTGTTACCTGGGTGTTGGCATCCAAACTCCGGTCCTTAAGGTTGTAGCGAGATAGCGCTCCATCCCAGTGAGGAGTTCTTAAGTGAGTTTGTAAAATGAACCTGTGTTATAGCACCTCATCTAGTCAGATACTTTACCAATTTCTTTTTTATTGCTCTCTATTGCTTAATGTCATAGTAAAGTTACTAAGGTTAGCTGGGTGAAATTGTCCTGGCCAGAGCATATTAATTTGTGTGTTTCACCCTACCCTTCGAAAGTGACATTTGGGGCTTGAGAAATGACTCAGTGGTTAAGAGTACAGGCCTCCCTTCCAGAAGACCCAGGATTGATTTTCCACACCTACATGGCTGCTCATAATTGTGTCTAACTCCAGTTTCGGGATTCAGATGACCTCTACCGGCCTTCCTGGGCACTGCATACATGTGGAACACATACATACACATGCAGGCAAGAACTCATATACATAAAAATAAATAAGCATGTTTAAGATGACATTCAGAGTAGAAAAGTGCTAGATTGGTCATTTTGTTGCATCCTTGTGGCTAAGAAAAGTTGCTATTGGAACAGAGTTAAATATGCTGCCTATTCAGACTTCTCTCAGCATGTAGGAGAATGTGGGGTGCATCTGAGGACCCTTGGCATGTAGGAGAATATGGGGGTGCATCTGGGGGTCCTTGGCATGTAGGAGAATGTGGGGGTGCATCTGAGGGCCCTTGGCATGTAGGAGAATGTAGGGGTGCATCTGGGGGCCCTTAGCATGTAGGAGAATGTGGGGGTGCATCTGAGGGCCCTTGGCATGTAGGAGAATGTGGGGGTGCATCTGGGGGCCCTTGGCATATAGGAGAATGTGGGGGTGCATCTGAGGGCCCTTGGCATGTAGGAGAGCATGGGGGTGCATCTGGGGGCCGTTGAGTCTGTGGTTGAACAGACATTGCAGTGTGAATCTTGGGTGAGAACAGCCATCTAGGATGTTACAGCAGCACAGCCCTTCTGTGAGGTCTTCAGCTGTAGTTTTAATAGACTGCAGAAGCAGCACTTAGGAGGCAGAGGCAGGTGGATTGCTGTGAGTTCAAAGCTAGCCCAGTATACAAAGCAATTTTAGGACAGCCAAGGCTACACAGGGAAACCCTGTCCCTCCCTAAAAAAACCTACAGAAGAAACATGTCTGCACTGAACATAACTGGTGTTTGTTAGCTGTTATCCTCTGAAGAGTGTGGCACAGCAATTCTTTGCATAGTATTTACATCAACTCGGCTTTATAAAGAACTGGAGATGATTTAAAGTGTGTGGGGAGTGAGGGATGATACACAAATATTAACACTACTAAGATACTTCTAGAGGCCACCAAGGTGGCTTAGAAGATCAGGATGCCTGTAGCTAAGGCCTATAACCTACGGTTGATCGCTGGCTCATATGGCATCCAGTGAGAACTAATTCCCCCCAAGTTGTCCTCTTGTGTCCACACATGTGCTTAAATATGCGCGCGCGCGCACACACACACACACAATATAAATAAGTTATAACATAATACTTCTACTCTATAGCGGGCCTTAGGCACCTGGATATTTTGGCACCCCAGGAACATCATGAATGTAATTCCCCAGGGGTTCCAAGGGATAACTGTGTGTGTATTCTATAATGGTTGTGTATTATAAAGTATAAGCTCCCAAAATTTGAGAGAAGAGTGTCTTTCAATTACAAAAGACAAAAGAGACTTACTAATGACAGCCTTGTAGGTTTAAATTATAACCCTAAACATTCTGTTTTACCAATAAAGACTCAGAAACCAGATGCTGGGGTGAAAGCCTGCTAGCTCAGAGAGCCAGAGAAAGCGCCCAGCTGGCCTTCCTCTTCAGCTCACGTCCCCATGGGAAAGGCCCAAATGGCTCACTAGCTCAGCTGACGGTCCAGAAGGAAAAGGCCAAAAGAACCCAAGGCTAAAGGCTTGCTAGCACAAAGCTCAAAAAGCCCCCAAGGCCAAAGGCCAAGGAGTCAAAGAGCTAAAAGCCAAGAGGCCTTTCTCCTTCTCCATGCTGTCCTAAATACCTCTCAACTCAAAGTCCCTCCTACACCTTAAGCCCTACCAGCTGATTTCTTGCTCTGCCTCTTGACTTAGGGTGAACTTTATTAAATCACGTGTACAGGAAGCTCTTGGATTAAAGGTGTGTGTTAGGGCTCAACCGCACCAAACAAAAGACAGGTTTTTACAGTTTACGATCTCGGGGATCACAATGGGATCCGAGGCAGGTTTTTATAGTTTACAATCTCAGGGAGCACAAGGGGATCAAAGGTCCTGCAACACAGGACATTCATGAGTCTAAAATTCCTTTCTAATGCTGAAATTAAGATGAGAGTCTGGCAAAAAGAAGCAGTGTATGAGTCACATACATGTGGGATCTGAGGAAGTTGGACCCACAGCAGCAAAGAGTAGACTGTGAAGAGAGAAATGAGATGCCCAACAGCACCAGGGCTTCTGGTCGTGAGATGGTTTGGGTGTCGGCATGTGTAAGCTGACTAAGTTGACTGTGATACTCATTGCATGAGGCATGCGTGCACAGTCAGTCAGTGCATGTTGTGCCTTCACTGTACTCAGCATGCACTTGATAATTACATGTTTTACATGGAAGGATTCAGTCTGAGAAACATCAAGGGAGGACTGCTTTCTGCTTGCCAGCCATCACAGCCTACACATGTTTCCTTATTAATAATCATTAGCTTATTTCAGGTGTTTTATTTAATTAGTCTGTTTACATTTGGGTGCTGCAGCTTCTTCATTTAATTAATTAAATGAATTAGGGCCAAGAATCTATTTCCCAGCCCAGGGTAAGATGGTAAATTGAAAAAGACTCCATCTTAAAGAGACCCTGGAAACAATCAACCCTTCCTTCATTTCTCTCTTCCGGCAACACATGCATGCATGTATGCATGGGCACCAGTCAACACATGCACACATGCATGCACAGGCACCAGTCAACACATGCATGCAACTATGCATGGGTACCAGTCAACATGCATGGGCACCAGTCAACACATGCTTTCATGTGTGCATGGGCAGGTGCCCAAGCCCCAAGGCATTTACACTCAGACATTAGACTTGGCTGTGTGAAAATCTAACCAGTGGTGACTGACAATGAAAGGGTCTCAGAAGCACAGACTCTGTTGTAGCATCTCCCTTCTGCAGTCAGCAGACCTGAACTGTGGGCGTAGCATCTTGTTAGTGAGCAGGGTAGCAGGCCTCTGGACCAGGAGGGCCCTTCCGTGGTCTTATATTCTTCTGGACGATAGTGAGTCAGTCCACTTTGATGAGTGGGATATCTATGGGAACCAAAGAGTTAATAGACGCTTTTCCTGAGGTCAAAGCACACTGGAGAGATTTGCACAAATGCTAGGTGAGCGTGACTATCGTCATCAAGGTTTCAGAAGCATTTCCCCTCCCTCCTCCTGTCGCAGATGCTGCCAGGGCTCAGACTCCATTCGATCCTGACTGAGTTACCTTGTGCTGAGTTTAATGGTTCCTTTGTGAAATTGAAAAGAAGTTCAAGAAATGACAGTGACCAGTGGTCACTATGGCCCCTTCTTCATTTAGCTCTGTGTGTGTGTGTGTGTGTGTGTGTGTGTGTGTGTGTGTGTGCGTGTGTGTGTGTGTGTACACGTACATGTGCAAACCCTGCCTATGCATGCAGAAACCAGAGGAGGATTCTGGGAGTCCTGGGAATCTTCTTCTGTCACTCTACACATTTTTTAAATTGTTCCCAGAACCCACCTCTCTCTGCCTGCCACCCCTGGAATTGCAGGTTATACATGGGGGCAGCCATGCCTTGTTTTCATGTAGATGCCCCTTAACTGTTCTTATAATAATAAAATGTGGAGCAAGGTGGGTAGTACACTCCTGTAACCCCAGCGCATGGGAGGCTGAGGCAGGAGGATTCCCACCATTGGAGGCCTGCCTGAGCTAAATAGTGAACACCAGATAAGTCAGGACGACATAGCAAGACCCTGTTCCAGGAAAGAAACAGAAGAGTAAATGCGAGCAATTGGTGTAGACCTCATTTCAGCCTGATCCCGAGCACAACTCTGAAACTAACTCCTCGGACAGCCTCGGGAGGATCCCTAGGTGAAAGTCCCGCACCTGACAATGGCTGTGATGACTCTGTCTGGAGACTGCATCCACCAGGGACGTGACATGCGCGTTTAAAGCTGAGGGTCCAGCCCTAACCAGACTCAGAAGCAGATTAGTTTGTCTTCCCCTACAGAGCCCTGTGGCCTCCTCTCCTTTGCCTGAGCATTCCTGGGGTGCTGGAGCTAAGCCCATCTCGGTAGCTTATCCAAGAGTGTGCAAGGACTCCACACAGAGAGGGCTTGTTGGGCAGGTGTCCAGGATTTGCTTCCATCTTCTACACGTATCTGTGGGTGCACCCCTTAGCAAGCGATAGCCACTTCCCCTCTCTGTGACGTTCAGTCCCAGGTGTCCCCAGCTAGCCGTTAAGTTCCTCTGGTGTTATTCTACTCTTCCTTTCTATCTCCTCACGGCTACTCCACATCTGGTTCACAAATTCTGGTCAGAGGGTCTCTGTCTAAAACAGGAATGACTCAAACATGAGACGAGGTGAGAACGCCTGTAAATGTAGATGCTTCAGCAGAGGCATCTAGCACTGTGTGGTGGCTGAAAATGTTTTATTGAAGGGCCTCAAACCCACACAATTATTCATCTATTTCCGTCTCTATGGCCTTCTCTGTTCTGACATTTAATTAAGTAACTCATTTATTCTGGATGTCAGAAGTGGAAGTATATAATATGTGATATTTTGTGACTGTGGTTTTTTTAACTACCTTTATGTTTTCTTTTATATATATATATATTTTTTTGGTTTATTTATTATGTATACAGAGCACATCAGATCATATTATAGATGGTTGTGAGCCACCATGTGGTTGCTGGGAATTGAACTCAGGAGCTCTGGAAGAGCAGTCGGTGCTCTTAACCACTGAGCCATCTCTCCAACCCAACCTTTATGTTTTCAAGGGTCATGATTTTACAGCTTTTCTCAGTAATCCACTCCTTTAAGTGGCCAAATAGCCTCTCTTGTCCTGCTACATCATGTTTGTCTCTCTCTATACATCCCTGCATGGCTTGATAGACATTTGTCCCCCACATGACAGGTGTCGTGGATGATGGAGCTATGGGCATTGATGTCCAGGTTCTGGGTTTTTTTGTTTGTTTGTTTGTTTGTTTTGTTTTTTGTTTTTTGTTTTTTGTTTTTTGAGACAGGGACTCTCTGTGTAGCCTTGGCTGTCCTGGTCTTGCTTTGTAGACCAGGCTGGTCTCGAACTCACAGCGATCCGCCTGCCTCTGATGTCCAGGTTCTGGACGGACATCCACATCAGGCCTCGTTGGTACATACCGAGGAGCAGGACTGCTAAGCCATCCTCTGCTTCCATGGCCAGCTCTTTGAGAACCTGCCAAGCTTTCTTCTTGTGTGGCCATACCAATCTCTATCCCCACGAGCCATGTTGGAGGGCTCTGGTTCCCCAGTACCCTGGCCCACACTGGTTATTGCCCATCTTTTAAATTCAATCTGTCCAGCTGTGGGGGTGACATGGCCCAGTGGTTTTGGTTTGCAGTTTCCCGAGGGCTGTGGTATTGAGTACTCTCCTGAGGGCCAGTAGGCGTTTGTTCTCTTCTTGGGAAAAATAATCATTCATACCCATCACTCGGTTGAAAGACTGGGCTATTTATTATTTTACTGTTTAGTTCCAAGGTTTCTATACATATTCTAGATATGGTCCCTCTCAGACATAGGATTCGTAAGTGTATTTTTCTCCCCTGCTTATATCTAATTTTCTTTTCTTCAGTCATTGGAAGAAACACAAAATTGCTAAATATTCAATTAACACTCTATTCTTGGTCAATGCCAATGTCCTTGTGTGTGTGTGTGTGTGTGTGTGTGTGTGTGTGTGTGTGTGTGTGTTAGAGTTTGAACATGTCTTTGCACATACTAGGTGCCCCGCTTACTACACCATATTTCCAGCACTAAAAAGTCAACACCTCCCTCTTTTTATAAAACTTATTTGTGTGTGTGTGTGTGCACGTGTGTGTGTGTGTGTGTGTGTGTAGAGAAAGAGAGAGAGGGAGAGCCTGCTGGACTGGAATTCAGCCATCTTCACATCAGCCTCTGAAGTAGCCGACATTGTAGATATGCACCAACACACATGGTGCTTCCCTTTGCTTTGATCACCAAAGTCTATTCCTGGAAGCCAGAGTCCAGAGTCGATGCAAAAGCAAAGGAATTTATTAAGCTGACGCGTCAGGGTCCACCATACTCCAGGGAGATGGAAAGATCCCCGTTCTGTAATGGTGGCGGGTTTAAATACCCTTACAGATGCAGAACTTAGTACAAACATGATTGGTTAGTTGGTCTTTAAAATGATTGGTTACTAGTTATTTTATCCCTGAGGGGGCAAGAGCTCAGCTTGGGACATCACATGTTGTCAGGTGCTCAGGACAGGTATGAGGATGTGGTTTTTCTTGGATAGAATACAACAGCCCTGAGGCCATCTTGGAAAGTACTGAGTGGCCAGGGTGGAAAAACAACTTTTCTGTCTCTTCAGCTTCTATATGTTAGGCCTTTCCCATCAAGCTAATATTCCTAACAGGAGAATAAATTACCTAGAGTGTAGAAATGATGATAAAATGTCTGGGTAAGAAAACAGGCTTTAGTTGGGGATGTTCAAGGCCCTAGGCTCAAAACCCAGCATGAAAGAGAGAGAGAGAGAGAGAGAGAGAGAGAGAGAGAGAGAGAGGGAGAGAGAGAGAGAGAACACTCACACCCATACCCCTCTACCAAACCCAGATTTTAATTAATCAGATTCAAAAAATTTTGTGGGAGAAAATTCCTACTCCAATAATATATAAAAACAGGGTGGGATAGTAAAACTGAATTAAACCTTAATTGGACTCATAATACATTCAATTAAACACCTATTAAATATATTGTATACAAAGCAACATATTAGACAGTATGATTAAAACATAATATTTTTCCTTCAGATGATAGTTATGATCACTTACTATATGCTTGACATATATGAATAAGATTTAAAGACATTAACTGTTCCCTGTTTGTTACTGGTGATTGATTCAAAAGAGTGAGCTCTGACACATGTGTGTGGAGCCTCCTAGTGTTGCATGGCATTTGATTACACTGTGAACCCAAGATCGAGTTGTTTACTGGGAAAACCTGTTTCTAGTTGTGGTGTGGCTCAGCCTTAGCACACATGTTAATCCAAGACCTTTCTGCTTGAATGTTATAAACAGGGATAAATAAAGTCAACCATAGGTCATGAGGTGGAACAAACAGCAGACTGACAGGGAGTGAACATAGGAAAAAACCCATGAAAGGTAAGGAGGAAGTCAGGAGGACAGATAGGGAGATGCACAGGAAGTAGAAGGGAGGGACATTCAGTTTGAAGGAAGCTTTTAAGACAGCTGGAGAGAAGAGGCTGCCTTCTGGGATGTCAGCTGCATAGGAAGGTCAGCTGTGTGCTTTCTCTGCCTCTCTGAGCTAGCAGGCTTTCACCCCAACATCTGGCTTCTGAATCTTTATTGGTAAAATCGATTGAGATTTTGTTAAAAACAGCATCCTAAACCAAGTGTGGCGGTGCACTCCTGTAATCCCGGCACTCAGGAGGCAGAGGCAGGCAGATCGTTGTGAGTTCAAGGCCAGCCTGGTCTACAGAGTGAGTCCTGCACAGTCAAAGCTACACAGAAAAAAACTCTGTCTCAAAAAACCAATAACAACATCCTAGGAATTAAACCCATGCCTCTTCATAACAAGGCAGATGAGTAGCCCCAGAATTTAGACACAATACCCCAAAACATGGGACTTTGGAATGCCAAGTGCTTTGAAGTAAGCAGCCTCAGACCCACAAACAGCAGAGCACTTACTTGGAACACATGAAGTCCTCAACGTCCCAGGAGATGACAGAGACTAAAACTGCCTTCTTTTCTTTAAGATAGCAGGCAATTTCCTTTTCAATTCATGTACTGCACATCTCTAAACAAGGTGAACAGTAGGATTTGTAGTTCAATGAGCAATGCAGAGGAGCATCGTTAATAGATGCCTGTGTCACACATGTTAGATCAGGGACAACTCTGCTCTATTACAATGCAGAACAAACTAAAGAGCTAAACCATCCTGGGGGCTTCATGGGTCCAAATGCACCTTCACCATGCTGTTCTGATTCTGAGGAAGGCTAAGGAGCCATGAGGGCTCTAGGGTGGCCAGGACTCAGCAACCAGACCTGCCTGACAGAGTGGACAAGAAGTAGAAGATGTCTCGGGGGAACTGTCAGGGTGGAATCTAGTCAGGGTCTACAGTGTGAGCAGCCGGGCAGGTAGGAAACCACAGATCAGTGATTGTGGGCTTGAAGCATCCTTGTGGCCCTGCGTGTGAGCATAGAGCTCCCAGCTCAATTCCAACTGCCAGGTTAGGACGTGCTTTAGAACAGGATTGCGCTCAGCCCTCAGGAGTCATCAGTGTTGCTTCTAGAACCATCTTGCTAGACTGCAGTATAAACTAAGCTGAGCCTGGCAGTTTCTTAGTCCACTCAGAAATGCCCAGTTCTGCTTCAAGCAGTCTCTGAAGAGACTTGAGAGAGTGGCCAGGGCACCCTTGATGCACGGGTATGTTTGGGAATGGCTGCAGCAGACGAATGGGCTTCTGGTTTATGTTTGACTGATCTGATTGATCTGAGTGCTAAATCGACCAATATCTGCCTTGCTATAAGTACCTTGATTTGTCTGGTTCTCTGTTTCCTTTACCTGAAAGTAGAAATAACCCTGGCTGTGAGGCTACTGTGGGCATGAACTGTCTCACTGTGTGGCCCCTTGCTCAGTGCTAACAAATGGTCACTCACAGCTGTTTCCTCCCTGCGGGTCTGAGGATGGCAGAAGCACGGAGAAATGAGTTCACAGAGCCCTGTTAACTCTGCCAAACTTCTGAGTATCACATGACATACGTGACGTGTGAAGTGTTCTAAGCAACCAGCATAAAAACTGGTGTGGCCGTACAGCATGCTCGTGACGGAGCTGCTGTGATCAGTTTTAACAAATGAGGAAACTGAGGCACCGCAAGTGTGAGGAACTGGCATGGGGATCCCCATACCAAATGGTAATGGAGATGGGGCTCAGTCCCAGATGACGGGACCCTTCAGCCCACCTGCACCTCTGCCTCCCCTCATAACATCTTGGCTTCTTTTCCAGTTGCTATGACAAAATACGTGACAAAAACGATTTGCGAGAGAAAGGTTTTCTTATCTCCTAATTCCAGGTCACACCCCATCACTGTGGGGAGGGCAAGGCACAGGAACTTGGAGATGCCCCATCACATCTACACTCAGGGGTAGAGAACAACACGTCGGTGCTTGCATGCCTGTGCTCGACTTGACTTCGTTTGCACTCAGTCTGGAGCCTGGCCCCTGACACGGCGCTACCCACATTCAGGATGGGTGTTGTCGCCTCAGTTGCTCATCCACCGGTTAATTCTAGATTTATCAGGTCAAGCTGCATCCTGGAAACGGAGAAGGGCGGGAGAGGGGGGGGACCCACAGGGGGAACCCACCCGCATCTCAAAACCAACAGACTCAGCTGCTACAGTGTTTTCTCCGCTGACTCAGGTTGTTTGAATTTCATTTAAGTCTCATCCTGAGACTTACACTGAAGTTGAGGTAATTGGTGAGGCTTACTGTAAACACACCCATAGAGATACACGCCGGCAGACCATCCCAACGTTGGCCTGGAAGTGATTGGTACCCTCTCATTCTACATCTCTCTCTACTCCAGCCATCCACCCCAAACAATGTCCAATATGTGCCCATGACTTCTGAAATCTTATTCCCAAACAGTACTCGCCCCATCTCCATCTGCTTCCTGGATACTCTGACACCTTGAACTCAGGCTCACCTCAGATCCCCATAGCCCTCTTCTGCCTGTGTATTCTCCCACCCTGTCATGTGATGCCCTTAGCGTCTTACCCCTCCTGTAACAGGCGGCAGGATGACCCTACTCACCTGTAAACTGCTCACCGCTCCTCCGCACCAGGTCCGATCATCACTTCTTTCCTTTGTACATGCTCCACATTGGCATCCCTGGGTCCCCATGAGCCCCCCCCAACTCTTTCTCCATCCTAAAGTCAGAGGATGGCTCCAGAGTGCCCCTCTCGTCATTCTGTCATCCTGCTTGAACTTGTCCAGTGCTCTCACTCAGGATAAAATTTAAAACTCTTAGGCTGGAGAGAGATGACTCAGTGGTACTGCTCTTCCAGAGGACACGGGTTCAGTTCCCAGCACCCACATCAGGTGATTGGGGGAGGAGATGCCTCTGGCCTCCAAGGGCACCTGCACACACCTGCACATGCCCACACACAAACATACACATGTGTACAAAATTTACACTAATAAACCTTTCAAACATATAAAAACTCTTCCATATGCCAGTCAAGGCCTAGGTGGTTCACACGTGTAGTCTGACGTCACTCTCCCCTTTGCCTTTTCTCGGTCTCTGGGACAATGCCTGACGCTTTCAGCTGCTGTAACAAAAGACCACAGGCTGAGTAGCTTACACAACACAGCAGATATTCACCATCGACTGGTGGCTTATCAATGGGTATCTGTCATGTATAAGGTTCTGTGGTGGAATGTATGGACTATTTGAGGTGGCTACTGAGGAATGGTGGATTCATGGTCTCGTGTTAATTAACACAAACTTTGGGGCTGAAGACAGCGGACTTATTCTACTCAGAATGAAGACATCTATAGTGCGCCTTACCAGACTAGAACCAAGGAGTCCGTAGGTTTGCTCCCCTCTGAAGGCTCCAAGAGAGAATTCACGCCCCTGCTCCTCTCAGCAGAGTATACACAGTCCTTTGCTCAAAGCCCCACGCTTTCACCACTGCAGCTCTCGCTTTTGTCATCCCAGATCCTACTGCCCGCTTTAAACCACTCTGCCCACCTCTGTGAAGATTCTTCTGATTATGTCTCATCTATGGGCTGATACAGCGTCACTGTCCCTCTCCAGATGTGTAACCTAATCGCATCTGTGGACCCAGAGGCAGCACACACATTCCAGGGATTGGGATGTGACCATCTCTGGGGGGAGCTATCGCAGATAGGGGTGCTAATTTAAATGCACTTGCAAATGAGGACAAAAACATGCTAATTCATTTTAATGTATGCAGCGCCTCCCTTTGATATTTTGGGGGTGTCACGATTGTGCCTACTTATAGTCTAAATGTTTTAAAATACAGACATAGGGCTGGGGAAATGGCCCGGCAGTTCCAGCGTGTGCCACGTAATCAAGAGGACCGGTTTGGATGCTGAGAACTCACAGCTGGGTAGTTATCACAGCTTACCTGTGTTCCCAGCTCCAGAAGGAGAAAACAGGCCGCTGGCTAGTGAAATACAGCTAGCTATGTCAGGTGAGCTCTGTGCTAGGTTGACAGAGCCTGGGCAGAGGGAAACAAAAGAATGAAAACTCCATTGACCTCAACGGCAAGAGCAGACTTTGGTCTGAGAGGGGACCCTCGAGGCCCCACGGTACAAGATCCGAGGGTACAGGGGAATGTGCAGTCTGGAGTAGGAGAGCAATTTCTATATTTGGGGGTAGAGAGCAGGGGGGTCATGGCTTCAGCTGCCTAGAAACCGCGGGTGGGAACAAAGTCAAACTGCCTCTTTTTGCAACCTCCAGGCATCTGGGTCAGGGTCGGGGGCTTATTTGTTCATCAGGAATTCCATGAGCCAGGCTTGCTAGACCTATGCCCCTGTTTAAAACCCTGCTTTTGTGGGGAATTTTATTTCACACATGGAAAAATATATAAAAGTTTACATGGTTCTATTACATATAGTATTAGCTGGTGATGGCAAATCTTGCCATGGTCCAAGCATGTAGGAACGAGAGAAACGCGGAAATCCAACAGCACGCCACACAAAGGGAAACAAGGAGATGTTTGGGGGGTGACTCACCCCTCACAGGAGAGTGGTTTTACCCTCCTGCCCGCCCCCGGAAGTGGCTCTCCTTCCAGCTCTTCCTGTTGGACCCTGTTGTGTGTGGCTGTGCAGTGTCTGTTGGGTCACAACACTTGATGAGGTGTGAGAGAAGGTTCTAGCCCCAGACAATAAGGAGACGTAAGGGAGCACAGTATCCTTTGTGTGCGTGTCTCAAGCTTCCGAGCCCGAGAATTCACAGATAGAAACTTTGAGCCGAGTTGTGGAAACCACAGCAACAGCCTAAACATAAATGGACAGATGTTGAAAGTTGAAAAAGCCAGAGGCGGGGGTGGGGGGGTAGTCTGTGGACAACACAAAAGAGTGACTCCACGTCAGACTGTTGAGAACTGACCATCAACAGAGGAGGATGTCACCTCAAAAGGCCAGGCCCTCCTTCAGTTGCTTCTCTGTGACTTTACTAACATCAGCTTTTGGGAGCTGTAAATCAGCCTTTGTAAAGAGAAATTCTCCTTTAAAAATATTTTATTAATATATATTATTATACATAATGGTGATTTCATTATTACTTTTTTGCACATGCAAAGTGTATTTTGATCATGTCACCTCCCTGCGTTACCCTCTCCTGTCCCCCTCCACTTGTGCTTACTACTTTCCCCCTCCCAGGGAGACCCCCCCTTCTCCTTACAGAGCACGGGAGGGGGGGTTGTTTACAGAAGCATGACCAGCTTGTCAGTGGCCATATCACTGAAGGACTTGTCTCTGCCTCTGGCGTGTGACACTCTGAAGAAATGTGAGCAGTGTCTCCTCACCCCACATGGGAAATGGACAGTAGGCCGAAGTACAGATGCCATCTAAGTCCGTCTTGGAGAAGACCAAGAGCGCACGGCTGAAATAGCAGGGTTCTAAGGAGAATGAGTGGGTGCAGAGAGAGGGACCCAGGAGCTGGAGTTTCTGGTAGGAGAGGAGGTGAGAAGAGCTAGGGTGTTACCATGGACTCTGAAATGTGTAACAGATACCAGCGATACTGAGGGAGCCCGGAGGCCAGCGTGCATGTTGCTAGCAAGTACCACAGAAGCCACTTATTTGCCCCTCTGCCAACAGTAGGGGAAATGCTCCTTTGGTACAGAGGAACCGGCTTCGCAAGCTCCCGAGAAATGCTGGGTTCTGTCTAACCACCAGAATGTGGGGAAATGGAGTTTTTTTGGACGTGACACTAATCAGGACAGGATGGAGCATTGTGTGGGTGTGCCATAAAGTAAAGTTACATTAAAATAAAACACACACATTCTCTGTTTCCCTAAAAGAGTGGAGCAGAAGGCGTGTGATACACAAGCTGACTTGGTATGCGCTTGCTAGGGTGTTAAGATCAGTTCTGGACATCATAACTCAGTAGAGTAGTACACATTAACTAAACACATCCAGCCTGGGTATATAACACACGAGTTGTCTGTAGACGTCTACAAGACCAGGCCAGCCATGACAGGGTGTGTGTGCTTCTAGGTTATCTCCAAAGGCAGAAAGCCAAACCACAGAGAGCTAACAGCATCCTTTGTAACTCTCTTTACCTTCAGCATCATGTGTGTCCATTCCACAGCTGCTCCAGAACATTCCCAGCTATTGTTTTTTAAAATTACCTGTATTACCTGTATTACCTGTAGGCCTGGCTAGCAATCAATCAAGACATAGACACTTGTTATATTTTAAAATAGTTTTAGTTAACTTGGGGCAGGGCAGATATCAATCTTTTAAACTACTTTTTATAGTAGGGCCTCAGGCATGGGATCTCTGTCTCAATCCTATGTCATCTGTTTTTAATAACTTTTATTAAGCTATCTTTTATCTATAATCTCATATACTTGTTCATGTTTTTATCTGGGCTGGATTTTTTATTCACACCAGCCATGTGTTTTTCCTCTAGCTAACCCATGGCAGCCTTCCTCTCCTCCCTTTAGATCTGTCTCTCTCTTTTTCCTCAAGGTGATCTTTTTTCTTCCTCCTCATGGTGGTCTCTCTTCTTCTTCCCAGAATTCCTCTCTCTCCTAGTACCACCAATCTCCTTTGCCCTGCACAGGTGGGATGGCTTTTTATTCAGCAAAAGTTGGGTCACACAGAGAGCAAGCAGTAATTAGCATCAAAATACATCAACCATCCCCCAACATCTCCCCTTTTCTGTCTAAATAAAAAAGGCCATTTTTTTAATAAACAGTAAGTATATTTATGAAAAATTATAAAAACCAATAGGTAAGACTTACACACATAATTTTTAATCAAAATGTATTTGGCAACTTTGTAGAAAATATTATCTACTAAATCAATATCTATTAAAGTTCAAATCTATCAACCTAAAACTATCCATCTAGACTTAAAAGTATCTTTTTAATGTTTAAACAACTAAGTTTAATTTTAAAATTAATTATTTGGTCTTTAACCCCATCAGAGACTTGAGAAGGAATATATTTAATCACCTGAGTAAAAGGGAAGTGCAGGTTAGCAGTTTTTAAAATGAAAAAAATGACAGAGACAGTTTACAGTCTGAATAGTCACCCAAAACTCTCTACAACGTTGGAGCATCATCTTTAGCCTTTTGGCCCAATATATCTGACAGACATATTTGTGAAGCAGGAACCATTGAGAACTTGTTTACCCTGTCTTGACAGAGTCTGCCCGTCAACTCTGCCTGTATCCAACCTTGCCCATTTTTAGGCAGAATTTTGTCTGTGGAAGAAACGGACATTTTTGTCCCGTGACTGTTTAGTCACATTTAACGCCATCTTCACAAGGAAGTTCTTTAATGCTCATCATCTTCTTTGTGTTAGGCTAGGTACCGTCAGGAGTTAACCCATCTTATTGTCAAAGAATCTTTAAAACAATAAAAACATTTTTCAATGTCATTTTTTGTAGGTTTCTAAGATTTTTGAAGACCTTATCTAACTATTTTACCATATCTATCTATAGAATCATATCTGTTAAACCTAGTATGTATATTTTTATACTTGACTATGAATTGATCAACAGTTGACTTGTATTACTAATTATCCTAAACAGCCTACAATAGCAACCATGTATGAATTGAGTTGTAGATGCACAATGCCTCATATTAGAGTAGAAATATAATGTGTGAAGATAATATTAAATTTGGATTTCATTTTAATGTATCAAAATTAAACTTATTTTGTATCAATATACAAAATTTTATGTCAATGAATTAAAATTAACCTTATTTGTGAGTTGAGAAGTAGATTCAATAATCTACTTTTTGTCTTATCATTTTTATATAGCTCTATACTCCCGGGGCTATATCCCAGATGTGCTATCTAAGGCAGCACACCCAGGCCTCCTGGGGTTCTACCCGTCTATCTACAACCATTCTTGGAAGAGTAACACCTGTCAATGCCCACACTCTCAGAGCTTGCCAGGCCCTTACCCACATCAGCATCTCTCTGTACCATCTAACTCCCCTTTCTCTTTGCCCAGGTTAGACCTTGCAATCTATCTTTAGTGTCACTCTTAAAATCCTTGACCACATTCTGCACCTATTCCTTCTGAAGTTGGGGTCCGCTCTCACCCCATTTCCTCTCCCTGTGGCCCTGCGTTCAGAGAGCTTGCCGACTGGATGCTTCCTGCGTCACCTTTCAGTTTGCAAACAAGATCCCCAGGTATCTCTCTGCACTCCCAGGAAACTGCGCGTTATTTCCCTGCAAGCTGACTTTCCTGCCTTCAGTTCCATGCCTTCTTCTCCTGACCTTAGACCAAGTTTAATCCTTCTCCTCCATTTGCTCCCAGTGGTAGATGATGCTCACATGTCTATAACAAAGTATGAAGCCTCGACTGAGTCTTCAAATCTATGACTGCACAAGTGGTCCTCAAGCAAGAGGCTGGTGGGCACTTCTGGAGGGAAATTTTGCAATGCCTAGAAATAATTTGCTTCCACAACTTGAGTAAGAGGGAGGGGATGCTACCATCTTAGTTGGTAGATTCTATAGGAACCTCCAAATAGTCTGCACATCACAGGACAGCACTTACTCTTATTTTCTCTCTGTCTCTGTTTCTCTGGGTCTTTGTCTGTCTCTCTGCCTTTCTCTCTCCGTCTCCCTCTCCCCCCCCCCCCCCTCTCTCTCTCTCTCTCTCACACACACACACACATACACACACCAACCCAAAATGTCACTAGTTTTGAGATAAAAACAAAACAACAACAACAAAACCCTAACTCTCCTTTACACCGTTCTTCACGCTCCGCCTGGCTGGTAGGTTCGGCAAAGCCTGGCCTGCTGTGTCAGGGGGTTATTGGCATTTGGCAGGACACCTCATTGTAGGATTATCCCGTGCATTGTAGAACAGAGGCAACTGCTGGTCTTTACCCATTAAATGCAAAAAGAGCCCTTTCCTGACCTTTGTGACACCAAAGACAGACCACAGACTCTTGGTTGCCTTTTGTGGAGAATTCTCTGTAGGTGAAAACCAGTGTACAGTGACCATGATTTTACCAGTGACAGGACTGCACTTCCCAGTCTATTGAAATCGAATCCTTGGGGATTAAACACAACAAAAATCCAAACAAGGCTGTTTTGCTCATGAGAGCACAGCAACTGTGCTTGTTAGCGTAAGGCCAACATGGATCAAGCCAGTCCATACCCCAGCACGGCTTTGGCAGTTGGCAGCCAGGGAGGGAGGGAGAGGAGAGTCGCCTTTTTTCAGTCTTGTGACCCGTGGTATGTCGCCCATGCCCTGAGGTGGGAAGAGCTAACTGGACTCAGTGGGTAATCAAAAAAGAGGAGAGCATGAAGTAAAGAGGGGGTGGCGTCCAAATAAAAATATTTTTAAAGAATCCAAATAATACGGAATATAATATTTTAATATAATTTGTTTAACATATTTGTGTGTAATGATACAACTCCCAAACCCCCAAAGTTCTCTCCTGTAACATTTTTCCTTGGTTTTTATTTTTTCTTAATACAAACACATAGAAGCAAAACAGACCTTTAAATTTCCTAACCTCTGGACGTAAAGTTTGGGGAAAGGCTCAGTGTGTTGCATCCTTCCCAAAGCGTGGGACTTGAGAACACAGCAGGATCCAGGCTCAGTGTGTTGTATCCTTCCCGAAGTGTGGGACTTGAGAACGCAGCAGGATCCAGGCTCAGTGTGTTGCATCCTGAACCTGGCAAGCGAGGAGCGGGTGAAGAAGCAGTGTTTGAGATGTGCTCTGATGAAAGGGGCAATGCCTCCTCCTGCCCTGTTCACAAAAGCAGCTGCTCCTGGCTGCAGTGCCCATTGGTGTCTGCAGTGAACAGTGTCTGCCCTCATAGCTGGTATTACATTTGCTGGCTATTTCAGAAACAACAGATGCCAGCAAACATGAGTGCAGCTGCAAGCCAAGGTCCTCTGCATGATGCATTAGTGGCACCCAATGCTGCTGTAGGAAGCTACCACAGCTCAGTGACTTAAGCGGACAGATTTCATATATCATAGTGTTGGGGTCAGAATCCAACAGCAGGTCTCTTTGGACTAAAATCTAGTGTTGTCAGGGCTCTGCTCCTTTCTCAAGGCTCCAGGGGAAAAGCCAGTCTCTCGACTTTCCTAGCTTCTACGGCTCGTGCCCCCACCATACTCGAAGCCAAGAGTGGCAGCTGGGTCTTTCTCACATTCCATCACTTCAGCACTTCCTCCTTCTCCTACTTTAAAAATATAGCCAACTGTGGTGACCTGTTTGTTTAATCCCAACACTCAAGAAGCTAAGGCCGGAGGATTAGAAGTTCAAGGCCAGCCTAGGTTAGGTAGTGAGACTCGATATTAATAAACTAGTATTAGAAAGGAAGGAAGAAGCCGGGTGTGGTGGTGCATGCCTTTAATCCCAGCACTCGGGAGGCAGAGGCAGGCGGATCGCTGTGAGTTCGAGGCCAGCCTGGTCTACAAAAGTGAGTCCAGGACAGCCAAGACTACACAGAGAAACCCTGTCTCAAAAAACCAAGAAAAAAAAAAAGGAAGGAAGGAAGGAAGAAAGAAAGAGTCAGCATTGTTTTTTTATTATCTTGGACTGGGCCAGGCAGCCCAGAAAAATCTCCGTATTCAAGCGATTACCAACCTCAATTCTCTCTTGTCACCTAAGGTATTTACATGGCCCAGAGATAAGGATGTGAACACCTTTGAGGCCTCATAGGCAGCCAATCACAGAGAAAGAAAATGATGCCAAGATGAGCTGGGCTTCCTACTATGCAAATGGAATGTCCTGTACTTACATTAGATACATAATTTCTTTTTTCTTCTGTTTAACTACCAGCAGTAGAGAAGAAAAACACTCCCCGTTTAAATATAGTGTTTTACTACTCTATGATGACTTACTTGAGAGGGATAATTCCATTTCTTCATTCAAGAGAGCTTCAGTTGAAGAAATTGGCTTTAATTGTGCACAATGCTTATGACGTTCTCGCCCAGACAAATTCTAATTACTTGGAATGTATGTAAAGCTGTTTCTTGTTTGCTGGTTGTATTTATTTTCTCATGTGTGTCTCAGGGTTTGTTTGTTTTTGTCCTAACAGAGTGCTGAGTGGATTTCATTTTTCTTGTGAATGCTTTCTGCGATGCCTTTATCTTGGCCCACAAGAAAAATTCCCAACCCAGCAACTAGACTTTTGCAGTGTTGAAAACACCACAGAAAATAACATTGTTGGATGGAACACAGTGTTCTCCCGAGCAGCAATTTGTCTGAATACGTGGGCATGGCCACTATGACCCTCTCTTGTGAGAACTCAACAGCATGATAAAGAAAAGCTTCGAGGCAGGTAGAGACAAGTTCCTTAAGTCTAAGCTGAACATGTACGTGGCTTGACAGAGGCATCTTTCTCAAGGCTAACAGAATAAATGAGAACGAGTGGGGGTGAATCATGCCTCCAGACAGCTGGTTTATGATACCTGCCATCCGTGTTACGATGAGCTGTCAGATATGACAGAGTCCCCAAGGCTCCCCAGGACCAGTGACTTAACTAGGAAGGACTCAAAAGCCCATGGGTCACTGCATTGAAAAAATACAGGTTGAGATCAGCGAAGGCACAAGGTGTGTGCTATGAAGTCCAAGGGAGCTCAGACATAAGTTTCCAAGTGTCTCCCCTGGCCCATGGCAGGAAATTCAGTTTTCCAAGCAATTGATGCATAGAAATGTGTGCAGAATGTTGCCAACCAAGCTTCTGAACCTGGGTAATCTGGGATTTAGTATAATCTGGTCCTGTGAACACCATAGTAGCTGCATTTGATCTCGGCTACTTAGACTTCAAATTCCCAAGGGGCCAAGTAATGTGGTATGGCCAAGGTCCTCAGACACTACAAACCCAGCCAGGGCAGTCAACGGACTCAGAGATTGTCATCCAAGAGCGCTCTGGGGGCCAGTCCTCCTGAAGATGGACCTTTCTTAGCTTACACTAGGTTTAACCATGCAAGCCTTCTGAGATACCCCTCTGCTGACAGCACTGTTGCTGCTGTTGGTGGCGTGCTACATCAGATGGATACAATATAGCCATGATAAATAGTTACAACTGACTGACTAGGTTAGGAGATTTGAACCAATGTGCACACCCCACAAGATCCAGCCATTGTCTGATTTAAGTGAAGCCAGGCTTTCACTATGGCAGATGTCAGCATCTCTATTGTCATTTCCCTGACAATAAAAACCAGGACATCATTAAAGACTGTAAAAATAGCCAGGCTTGGGCTGGAGAGATGGCTCAGCGGTTAAGAGCACTGACTGCTCTTCCAGAGGTCCTGAGTTCAATTCCCAGCAACCACATGGTGGCTCACAACCATCTATAACGTGATCTAATGTGCACTGTATACATAATAAATAATAAATAAATCTTAAAAAAATAGTCGGGCTTGGTGGTGCATGCCTGTAATCCCAGCACTTGGGAGTTCAAGACCAGCCTGGTCTACAAAGCAAGTTCAGGACAGCTAAAGCTACACACATAGAAACCCTGCCTCGAAAAACCAAAAAACAAAAGACTGTAAAAATATAAAGTATATTTTCCCCTCTGCCCCAGGTTTTCCTGGAAGAAGACCTATAACAAATATAGTCAGTCTCCATTAAACCTGAATTTAAAAAAAAAATGCTTTCAATATTTTGTGTAGACTGATACCTGCTCACATTGTGTAGCATTCATTGCTTCTTCATTTAATCCTCCCTACTCTCACTGCGACCCACATCTGCCACAAACACAGCCACGCCCTCGGTGATGCAAGGGACCTAGCAGTTAGATTTTGGATGTAGAGAGATGGCTCAGCAGTTGGGAGCACTCACTAACTGACCTCCCAAAGGACATGCGTGTCTTAACTCCATTGATGTGGTCATCGTCAATTAAGTATAGTCACCCAGGGCTGGAGATTGCCCGCTAGTGGCCGCCTTGGCTATATGCAGGGTAGCATCTGTATCCTTTTGGTTGAGTTTCTGTTTCTAATGTGTGTCTGGTTTCTTACTCTCTCTATACAGGCAACAGCAGAACTCAAAACTGGCACCTTCCACCCGGTCTCTGTTGGCCTGTCTGCTTATCAAACATAGTAAAGGTGCTGGGGTGCAATCCGCTGCTTCTTAGACATTTTATAAGTCTTGCCTTACTGCAGTTAGTGAGACCTTCTAATGGCCAAGAGGTTAACTGTGTGGTGTGAACTTCCTGCCAACATTGGCATTCTGCTTTGCACATTTAAGTGGTCAAACCCAGTTACAATTGCCTGGCTTGCAGTACTGCGCATGTGCAAACGAGCGTCAAGTCAGGGGATAACCTGGCATGTGGTTCCTTGGGTGCCATCTGCTCCAACATCTCACAGAGTGAATACAGACTTAGTACCAGCTAGACTGTCGGGGAGAATGGAAGTTACATGTCAAAATAGTTCACACAGACACAGAAGTCGAAACTAAGTTGTTAGCAAGCTGCACTCACAATTCTTAGCTGCCCATCTGGATTTGCAGAGCTGTGAATGAAAAAAAGAAGTCTATTCATGTAGCTAACCTCATCAGTATAACCTGTAAGGACTACAGAAATTATGTGGTTTGATGTCATAAACCTAGGTGTTGTGTGTCTTTATTTGCTTGCTTTAGTTGCCATGCCCTCAAAGGATGGATAGTCTGGACCTTCCTGTGCAGAACATGGCTAGCCTTGAACTTACAGAAATCAGCTTGCTTCTGCACTCCAGGAGCTTGGATTAAAGGCATGTGTCACCACCACAGCCCAAAGATTAGATTTTTTTGTTTTTGTTTGTTTGTTTTCTGTTTTTTGGGGGGGGGGGGATTTGAGACAAGGTTTCTATCTGTAATAGCCCTGGCTGTTCTGGAACTTTCTTTGTAGACCAAGCTGGCCTCGAACTCACAGCAATCCGCTTGCCTCTGCCTCCTGAGTGCTGGGATTAAAGACATGCAACACTGCTGGGCATGGTGGCACACACCTTTAATCCCAGCATTTGGGAGGCAGAGGCAGGCAGATCACTGTGAGTTCGAGGCCAGCCTGGTCTCCAAAGCGAGTCCAGGACAGCCAAGGCTACACAGAGAAACCCTGTCTCTGAAAACAAACAACAAAGACATGCAGCACTGTAGGCCTAAGAGTATTCTTAGTTTAAATTCTGATTTTCTGTCTAAATGTTGTATAAACTCTGTTCCCCAATTGTTCCCCTGTTATGTCAATAAAGCAATTTACAGCCAATCGATGAGCAGGGGGTAGAATAGGGCTGGACTTCCTGCCATCTTGGGGGTGGAGGCAAAGAGTTAGGGAAGAAGCCAGGAGGAGAGGCAAAGGAAGATCAAGAGGAAGGAGCTAGAGCAGAGGAAAGCTACAAACGGCCAGTATTGCAGGGATGTTTGCTGGGAGTAAGACAGGCTAGCATCCAGGGTTAAGAACAGACTTAAACTGTTCAGATTGTGTTGTAAGCCTTATATTATAAAAGAGTCTCAATTATTTGTGTGATAGATAAGAGAGAGGCTAAGAAAAACAAACACTGTTTAATAAAAATAACTTCCACACAACCCCATGCCCAGGCAAAAAATTAGATTTCTTTTCTTTTCTTTTTTTTTTTTTTTTCTTTTCTTTTCTTTCCTTTTCCAGACATGGTTTCTCTGTGTAACAGCCCTAGCTATCCCGGACTCGCTTAGTAGAGCAGGCTGGCCTCCAGCTCACAGCGATCTGCCTGCCTCTGTCTCCCAAGTGCTGGGATGAAAGGCGTGCGCCACCACTTCCTGGCCAAAGATTAGATTTTTAAAGATTAAGTTGTGAGCCAGCAGTGATGGCAGATAGCTTTAATCCCAGGAGGTAGAGGCAGAAGGATCTTTGTTAGGAGGAAACTTTAGTTAGTGTGTGTATGTGTGTGTGTGTGTGTGTGTTGTGCACATGTATATGTGTGGCTGTAGTGTGTACCTGCACACACTCACACAGGCCAGAGGAAAACAAGGCTTGTCTTCTCTATTCCATTCCACCTTTTGAGAGACAGTGCCCCTTGCTGAACCTGAGCCTCACATTTCAGTCAGGCTGACTGGCCAGTGAGCGCCAAGGATGCACTGTGTCTGCCCTCCAGTGCTGGGGTGCAGGCATGGGCGACATGCCCGGCCTTTACGTGGATGAAATGCATGTCCTCTCACACAGCAAGCCCTCCTACGCACAGAGTCATCCTCTCAGTGACAAAGTTTATATTTTAAGAAATCTACTCCATCTGCATGGCCTATTCATGCTGTCTTAAGAAATCCAGTCTAAAGCAATAAACATGATATAGTTCCCTTATTGTCAATCAGCATCCTGTGGCAGGTTGGTGGCCTGGGTTCCACGTCCAGGGGGCTGGGCCCGGCACTGCTTATCTCTGGAAATGGACAAGAACTCAAAAACCGAGGGACCTCAAGGTCAAAGGTCCCAAGGTTTCTTGCTCAGGAGTAGCTAGCACACTTTAGGAAGAGGCGCATAGCCTGGAGTGCTGAGCCTCCCCCAGGGAAGTGGTTCTCAGCGGGTTGTCAGTGGATAGCTCTTTCAGAATGAGACTGCAGGTCTCGAAAGGATGTTCAAAACGGCATGCGCTGGCAGGCATGTCTGGTGAGGCAGACCTGGCAGTGCTTCACCGAGGCTCAGCACTGAGATAGCAGCAGGCCCCAGCAGTTCTGCCATTGCTGCCTGACCACTGAGCGCTCCCCCAATAAGTGGAGTCTCCGAAGGCCTTGGTGGAGGAACGGTGAGCAAGAGATGAGTCAGCCTTTATTCATAAACCTCGGGCAGTGGGGAATGTATCTGATTCGCTAGGGCTAAGAGTGCCAGCATACTTAATCTCCATACAATGATGCAGTAACCTAGGGGTCCTATCACAAGAAGGAGAAAACAGTACTTAATTATCCTATGTGTGAGGGGATGATACAATTAAAAGTCGTTTTCTGGAGGCTAGGTTCTCCTGCGCTTAGGCTGGGGTGCTTCCAGAACTCTCTCTGCTTGTTGAAGAAGTTCCTTATTGTGGGTTCTTTTGTCCGGGAGGCAGGGCTGAGAATCTGGTCACAGAGTTTTTCTCAGCCTTCTGGAGGCTAGCTGAAGAATGCTCCGTCCTGAGAACCAGTCGCGAAGGAGACCTTCAGCTGCTCTCAGCCGGGTTGGAACAAGAGAATTCTGCGTCCCTTCCAGAGGGGGGAAGGGGGCCTCTGGCTTGCGAAAGGCCTGGCTATGCGTTATTAAAATAAAGACAAAAGAGTCAAACAACTAGATTTTAATTCACTTAGCTTAAAGGGAAAAAGGGCAGAGCGCTATGGGGAAGGGATGGGGTGTGCTGCTCAACCTTCCAGCCCCTGGGGTTTTTAACTAAGCTTACTTGAATAGCAGGAGACACTCCCAGGACACTTCCCGGGGCTTGTATCCAGGGCACCTTTGATATGTTTTTCTTCAAAGAGGCAGCTTTTGACACCTTTTGCGTGGGGGGGCTTTTGCCAGCAGGGGGTCCTCTCACCTTTGTCCGAGCATGAAGCTTACCAGGAGGGAGCATCCTGCAGACAAAGGCCCACATTTACCAGGAAAGAGTTGGGCCTGTAATCTTCCCCGAGGGCTATGTGACACTCCCTACAAAGATCCAAGGTTACCAAATCAGGTGGAGTAAGAACCCTGCTGAGAAAAGGGAGTCCGCCATCTTAAACAGGAGCACAAATGGCAATCCAGCGATGTCAGACTTCAACCTTACCCAGCAGATTTCATCTCCAATGCGGTAGTTTAGCCTCACACGTTTAAATCACTGGTTCTATGTGCATAATGACATAAAATTTGGTGGGGTGGGGGCATCCAGATAGGGTCTCACTATGTAGTTCTGGCTGTCCCGAAATTCACTACGTAGACCAAACTGGCTTAAAACCCACATAGATCTGATTGCCTCTGCCTCCAGAGTGCTGGGATTAAAGATGTGTGCCACTGTACCTGGCTCATAATGATCTATTTTTAAAGATTTTTCTACATAGTAGCCAACTTTTTTCAGCACTAATTATTGAAAAATAAAACCTTACCTGCTGGTTTGTGTTTCGCCCTTTGTCAAATATCAGGCATCCGATGTGAAGTCTGTTTCTGAGCCCTTCTTGTCTGTCGCTTGTTGTCATGCCGTTGCCCACAGACTGCTTTACGGAACGTGACTTGTGCTGTGGCTCCCTGTCTGGCAGGGAAAGGCCCCAGCCTCCCTGCCCTTCTTTATAGTGACGTGGGCTTTGCAATTCCCCATGAGGTTTACATTCATCACCCAGTGTGACTGACACGTGCTGCATGCGTGGTCTAAAATCAGAAGGCGGTGGTGGTTATACAAACAAACTCCCAGAACTACATTGTTTAAAGGATGAGTATGTGTTTTGCATATACTACAGTTTCGATGTAAAGCATCCTCCACATCATTAAAAGCTTGGTCCCCAGAAAGCAGCACCACAGTGGAATGAGATTGAAAGTTCAGGAGGAAGCCAGGCTGATGTCGTACGCCTGTAATCCCAGCACTCAGGAGGCAGAGGCAAGCGGGTCTCTGTGAGTTCGAGGCCGGCCAGCCTGGTCTACAGAGGGAATACAGGACAACCAAGGCTACACAGAGAAACCCTGTCTCAGGGGAGGAGGAGGAGGAGGAGGAGAGAGAGAGAGAGAGAGAGAGAGAGAGAGAGAGAGAGAGAGAGAGAGAGAGAGAGAGAGAGAGAGTTCAGTGGCCCATGCCTATAATCTCAGCACTCAGGCAGATGGATTTCTGAGTTTGAGGCCATCCTGGTCTATAAATAAGGAGTCCAGGACATCCAAGGCTATAGAAAGAAACTCTATCTAGAAATAAAAAGAAAGTTCAGGAGGTGGGCCTACTTGAAGGAAGTCAGTCACTAGGAACATGTCCTGGACAGACAGACCTTGTTGCTGCATTTTCCCGGCTTTCTCTGCCTCTTGTCTCTCTTAAGGTGAGCCTGCTTCATCAGATGCCCCCTACCATGTTAGCCAATATCCCTTTGGGCCCATGGCAATAGATGTAGCGGACAGTGTGTTACAACCTCCGAAGCCACGAAGCAAAGTAAATATTTCTTCCCTTAACTTGTTTTGCCAAGTGAAAAACTATGCTAAAAACTTGGTGTGTGATTTGGAAGCTTTTGGAACTGGTTTGCTGGATGGATCTAGAAGTTTGGGAATGCAGTCTAGAGAAAGGGAGGGCACCGGGAGCGGAGCTGAGCGGCGGTTCTGGTTGATGAATGCCGCAGCAAAGCTGTGCGCATTTGACTTCCGGTGGGCAAGCACTCTGCTCAGAAATGACTGCAGTCTATGTGGGTTACATTGTGACAAAGACCTGATCTGATTTTTGTCCATTCCCTGGAGACTTTGCCAGGAGGCTTTCCAGCTGTCAGGCTATGCAGTGGGCTTTTCTGGATATGCTGCTTGGTTTTGTGTGTCGCCTTGACACAGCTAGAATCATCAGAGAGGAAGGAGCCTCCATGTTGAGGAAATGCCTCCATGAGATCCAGCATTTTCTCAGTTAGTGATCAACAGAGGAGGGCCCAGCCCATTGTGGGTGGTGCCATCTCTGGGCTAGTGGTCCCGGATCTGTAAAACAGCAGACTAAGCAAGGCATGGGGAGCAAGCCAGTAAGCAGCACCCCTCCATGGCCTCTGTGTCAGCTCCTGCCTCCAGCCCTATTTGAGTTCCTGTCCTGACTCCTTCTGGTGATGACTGTGATCTGGAAGCATAAGTCGAATAGACCCTTTCCTCCCCGGCTTGTTTTTCGGTCATGGTGTTTTTATCACAGCAATAGAAGCCATAACTAAGACATTGGGTGTTTTTTATAATCCTGGGTGATTTATAATGAGATTTGAGAGCAAAAAGAGAGAGATCAGGAAGATTTGAATAACTTGCTGTTTAGACAGGAAAGACATTTTCAAGTTTGGGGGTAAGGAAGGCAGCATTGCAGGGCAGATTAGCCCCAAATAAAAAATAAATAAATAGCGTATTTTGCATCAGAACACTAGTAAAGATATCTTGAGAGCATCAGGAGAGTTGGCCCGACTCTGTCCATTTCTGGCCTAAAGATGTAAAGGAATAGACTTGTTTGAAAGTCTGGAGACGAGGGCCACGGGACTCTCTGTTCACAAAGGGCCTTTCAGGAAGCTGTTTTCCCAGAATTCTTTTCACTCTGCTCAGTTATATAGGCACTCAGAGCCCAGCAAGACATGGTCCAAGAAGGACTGGCTACTGCGGGATGAGATAGTAGAACTTGGCATTGTCTGTCTACATCCTGATTTTACAAAAGTGATGGAGTCACAGAAGTTATACCCAGAGTTCCAAGGAAGGTGTAAAAGGCCCAAAAATATGTAATGGAGATGGAATCACTTCCAGCAATCCCAAAAGAGCAATGAATAGAGGTTTGAGGCTGACCCCTGGGCTCCCACTCTGGATGTTGGAGCCCACAGGAAACATCTGCTAAGGAAAGCTACAGGCAGCAAACAGCCAGCATGAGAGAGCAACATCAACACTAGGGAGCCGGCTGCACAGCACCATGTGCCCAGGAGGTGGACATGAATCTGTAGGATTGAACATTTACACTGCTGGGTGTAGGTCTTGCTTTGGCCCGTGCTTTCTGTTCCCCGACTCCTCCTTTTTGAACTGTGAGTGTTTACTTTGTGTGGTTGTATATTGTAAGTATGTAACATCTTTTGAATTTACAGAAGCTTGCAACTAAGTTTGCTTTGAGTCTCAGAAGAAACTCTGGCTTCAAACTTTTAACCCATGCTAGGACTGTTTAGATGCTGGAGAATATTAAAGGTGGACTAAATGCGTGCTGATATTAAGAGATAACCATGAGCCTTTGGAGCCCAGGCAGAATGCATGGTTTGGATATAAAATACTCCCCATGGACTCATGTGTGAAAACTCGGTCCCCAATTAACAGCATAATTTTGGTACCTAATGAAAACTCTAGAAGATGAAGCATAATTAAAGGATGTGTTAGCCAGAGACCTCTAGAGGAACAGAACGGATGGGGGGGGGGGGGAAATATATATATATATATAGAGAGAGAGAGACAGACAGACAGACAGACAGACAGATACAGGCTGTGGTCCTGCTAGTCCAACAACGGCTATCCACCAACAAAGGAGCCAAGAGTTCAGTAGTTCAGTCCACAAAGTTGGATGTCTCAGCTGGTCTTCAGGATACACTGGAATCAGAGAGCGAGCTTCCTTCTTCTGTGTCCTTGCTATAAGCTGCAGCAGAAGGTGTGGTCCAGATTACAGGTGGATCTTCCTACCTCAAAAGATAAGAATTAAAGTTGGATCATTCCATTTCAAATGATTTAGCTAAGAAAAAAAAAAAGAAAAAAAAAAGAAATCTGGTCTGGAGAGATGGTTCAGCTGTTCAAGGCTAGGCTCTCAACCAAAAATATAATAAAAAAAAAGAACTCTCTTACAGGTACGCCCAGCCACTTGGATGTTAGTTAGTTCCAGATGTAGTCAGATTGGCAATAAGAACAGCCATCACAGAGGAGTAAATAGTTTATCACCATGCCTCCCTGCGGTCCCTTTCTGCTTCCCACCCACCGTGAAGTGTGCAGAGGCCCCTGCCTCGTCCCCCACCTACGCTGTTCAGTTTCCTTTGGACCCACAGCGTTGGGTCAGCCACACTGATCTCTGAAGCCATGGGCCAACGTGAACGGTCCCTCACTATCTTATTTTGCTTGGTGATGAAAATCTGGCTGTACACATTTGAATTCCTAATAGACAGCAAATGTTTTTCTTCCTGTAAGTATGGCCCAGGCAATTCTTTTAACTGATAACCCTAATTAGGTTATTACATGTTAAATAGTTCGATTTAGACTTAAAGTTCTATATAAATATATAGATATGGACACATGGAGACAGGGATGAAACTATGAGGAAAAGAAAGCCTAACTGGCAATAAACATAGAAACATGTTATATGTTTAACTTCATATACAATCAAGGAGATTCAACTAAAACACTACTGAAACTTTCAATTGGGAAAAAGAACTGTATTCTGTTAATGTCAGGTGTCAGAGAGAACAAATAACCACAAGGTCTTTCTTGCTCAGAATATAAGTTACAAAAACATTTCGCAAAGCTAAAGAGATTGTGCCAAGCAGTGGCAACGCTCAGGTCTCTGCCCAGGTAGTCTCATGCAGCAACAACCATCACAGAATCATCCACACCCAAGTTAGAGTGAAAATGGGCCAAGTAAAATAGAATGAATAAATAAATTTGATGAATGTTTTTACCGTAGACTACTGCAGGCAAGACAAGAATAATTAGAGTACCCGCTGTCAAGGCGGGTAAATCTTTGACATAAATTGAGTAGAAAACATCAAGTTACAGGGTTATAATTTGATATATGCACACTGGGTTAGGTACACAGAGAGCAAGATGTTGCTTGCTGGTGCCTATAAATAACAAAAATACAAAAACATATCTAGATGTAAAACACTAAATTAAAGGTAACTCCAGAAGGCACAAAGAGAATGGCACTGAGGTTAATATGTGCAGGGGTTTACAAAAACAACAACAACAAAACCAGGAGGAGAGAAGAAAAGGAAGGAAGGAAGGAAGGAAGGAAGGAAAAGGACAAAGATTATGAAACTTTGTGCTCAAACAAGATTGCATGGTGGGTATTATTAAAATAAATCAAAATGGTTACAGACGAGACAAAGAGAGAGGGCGAGAAGTGATGGGAAGGGGACGAATGGCTCTTTCCTGAGCCTTAAGAGATTTGCTGACCAGCCAGCCACACAGACACACTGTCTGGAGCTGAATCTGCCAGGAGGAACGCTTTTCTGGAACCTAACAATGCCTTTCAAGGCTTGAGAAATACCAGGGTAACCAGTTTTCCTCCTAACCTGCACATTCCAAAGACATGACAAAATTCAGTACCACCCTCATATGAATCAGCTTCCAAGTGCTGAACTCGAGACCCACTCCAGTGGCTGACCTCTCAGAACGCTCTTTCTGTCTCGCTCAGCCTTGGTTTCTTGGTTTGTGGCTCTATTTGACACATAAATAAAACTGGATTTGATCTCCTTTAGCCCCGTGATTTCTTGGTTTTGGTATGTCAGGCTGATTTTTTTTCCCCAAGACAGGTTCTCTATGTAGCCTCAGGTGTCTTGGATTTGCTTTATAGACCAGGATGACCTTGAATTCACAGCGATCCTCCTGCCTCTGCCTCCTAAGTGCGGAGATTAAAGGCATGTGCCACCGCCACCACCACAGCCGCTGCCACCATCACTGCCACCACCTCCAACCCAGCTTCAGGATGACCCTTTCCCTGCCTGCCACAAGGCTCATGACTGGCACCCCTACAACAACAAACAATTTAAGGAGAGGATAGCATCACATGGTATTTATTCATAGTTTACATGACACAGGAGCCTTCAGGTCGATGACCCAAAGGCCCAAAGTGAACTCACCATACTTAGATGAGTGAAGTGTACACAGACATCACATGGGTTTACGTAGGCTGCCTCAGGCAGTGAGGATGGAGCTGAGCCCCAGCTGCAGATACAGGCAGGGCTTTTCTGATTGTGGGTTCCTTGAGACACACCTTGAATTGTCAGACAACACTGAGTAGGGGCACTGCCATGCAACGCTAGTTACCCTCCCCTCCCAGCTCTTAGGGTTACTGTCATCTCTTGGTATCACCAAGCTGGTGACCAAGTCCTTAGCACACAGGCTGAACTACCACAGTAACAATAACAAACGCCATCCTCATGGCATGTGGACCCTAGCCTAGAGTATGTGAGCTTGTAACTACCCTGGTGGCATCCAGCATACACACAAGTCCCACACTGCCTAGGACAAAATATGTGACATTAGTTACAGATGACATAAAAACCTACGTGGCATAGTCGACATTGTGGCTATTTTAAGTGTTTGATGAACAGCTTGGTATCCCAGGCTCTTGCGGGACCATTGTCCTCACATATGAATGATGTTTTTCCTGTGCAGAAAAAACATCGTCGACCCAGAAGATCCCCGATGTGCCCGGTTAACACTCACTGGCCGGATGATCATGGTCCCCCCGGGGGAGGTGGAGTTTGCCAAGCAAGCCATGTTTTCAAGGTATGAAGATGCTTTACAGTCGGTTTCCCTGAATCCAGGTGTGGTGGGCCATGCCTGTATCGCCAGCCTTTGGAAGACTAAGACAGAAAGATTCAAAGTTTGAAGCCAGCTGGGACTACATAGTGTATTTAAGGGTAGCTTAAGCTACATAGTGAGACCTTATCATTAAAAAAATAATAATGGTTTGTCTAGAAATAGACAAGAACAAATGGATGGCAGAGATGGCAGAGGGATGCTGCTTACTGGCCTGCTCCTCCTTGCTTGCTCAGTTTGCCTTTTTATTCCCTCCCCCCACCTCCACCAACCTACATAGAAGTGGCACTGCCCACAGTGGGCTGGACCCTTCCACATCCATCTTTAATGAAGAAGTTGTTCATAGGCCAATCTGATGAGGCATATTTCTCCATTGAAGTCCCCTCTTCCTAGATGGCCCTGGCTTGTGTCAAGCTGGCAAAAACCAACCAGCACACGCACTTTGTAATGAAAGCAAATGGGCTTTGCTAGCCCCACCTGTGCCTCGGGGACATCCAAACCTCTCTAGGAAGACTACCGGAGACATTTGTTTGGTTACAGGCATTCTTCTAGGTTGCAGTTGGTCCTTGACCTGTGTTTATAACATCTTTAAATGTGAAGGAGATTTTTATCTTTATAAAATTTCACAAAACAAATTGTAGCCCCTGCCTCCAAAGATACTACAATGTATTTGGAAGGCACGTGTCAGTATAGCACCGGCAAGGTGAGGCTCTCTCTGTCCGTGCTGCCTGGCTCTCAGCCTCCTGCAGGAGTGGAAATCTCCTCATGAGGAAACACATTTCACGGGCTCACAATTCCGTTACCTTTCATAGAGAAGCACACATGGTCTTTCTTGGTGTTTCCACTGGTTAACCTAACTGAATGGAGAGGGGATGGCCGTAGGGGCAGCACCGCCATCTGAACTCATCAGCCATGGAGCTGGGATTCACACCTCAGAGTCTTGGCTCCCGAACAGAGCTCATAGACACTCCGTATAGAAACTACTACAACTTCCTGCCTCCCTCGGGCACCCCTCCCCCAGCTTCTGCTCCCCAGCCAATCAGCTTCCGCCTCTGGCCCCGCTGACTCAGGCCCCGAGGTAGGAGGTCCCCTGGGACTGGCTGAGGCGCACCCAGTGGCAATGGCAGGTTCACTGTGCTCTCTCTTTGCTTCTGCAGGCATCCAGGGATGAGAAAGTGGCCCCGCCAGTATGAATGGTTCTTCATGAAGATGTGGGTAGAACACATCTGGCTTCAGAAATGGTACGGAGGTGTGTCCGACATTCCAAGGGAGGAGTACTTCAAAGCAGCCCCCAGAAAGGCCTGACAGTAACACAAGAGTCCTGGGATTTGCATTAAAGCGAAGACCTTTGAAGTGAAGAAGCCAGACAGTCTCTGACTGCCGTCTCTTTGTTTGAAGGGCCCCTGGCTGCCTTGAGACCGAGAGAAGACGAACAGGGAGCCCATTGGAGTGGTCCTTGGCAGATACACGGTCCACACAGGAGCTTCACGTAGAAAGTTTTTGTTTACGCTATACGCAATCCAGACACGCCCATTTGGGAATCATGGTTGTCAAAATGAAATTGGTGGTTTCTATTCTGTTCTTTAAAAAAAAAGAAAAATGATGCCTGTGTGTACCATGTTATTGCCTTGTATCATGAGAACATTGTGTTGCTTACTATCTGAAAGCAGTGCCTTGGATGGAAGCTGCCTGTGCATCAGGTAGCGTTGCTGTGGGTTCAGGGCGAGGTGGAAGGCGTTTTGTCTGAAGGTTATTCACTGTGTCACTGAATTGCAGATGTATTTTCTAGAATATACTGGTCACTTGGGGAGCCTTTTCCCCCCACTGTAGTATAGCATGTGGAGAAAGAAAGTGCATTTTCGTGCACAGCCTGTTCTGTGTGAGCAGACTACAGCAGAATTTTGGCAAGAATGGGGCAGTTTTGGCATCAAGCGTCCCAGATCCCCCACTGTTAACATTTCTCGTAGAAAATGCCTCTCTACCATTCATGAGAGGTGACATTCAAAATAAGAAGCCCCGCCTTCCACGTGATGCATCGAACTGGGGCGAGAGCACAATTGGGAAAGCAAAGGCAACATTTGAGAGAAGGAGCTGTCCCTGAGAGAACATGTTCACTGCCCAGCCTGGGGCCTCGACAGAACCCTACTACCCAGTGACATGCGTGTCCTAGTGTCTCTTTCACACCCGGAGACTGGGGCTCGGCACCCCAAGCTCAGACTCCTGAGCTCACTGCATATGTTGGATGGGGCACTCCAGCTGTAAAAATGAGCCACTGAGATGCACAGGTTGTTGTCAAGCAAGGATTGGATTATAAAGGAGAGTGACTAGCTCCACTGGAGGTCCTTTGTCACTGCCGAGGAGTGCCAGGTGCAGGGCTAGGGCGCATGCTCTGAGGTCTTTCAACAAACCCTTTACAAGTAGAGTTCCTGGCATTTGGAAGATACTAGACTGAGGCTGTGTACATAGCTGAGGCCTGATTGGACCAGAACATGCATCACCAAGGCCAAGTTTCCTACCTTTCCACAAATGGCTAGAAATGTTCTTCAATGAATCAGGTATGTTGTATAACATAGAATTACATCATTAATGCATAAAATATACACATTCGTACAGCAAAATAATTTTTCTTAACAAAATAAGTCATGAGTTTGTGTTGTCAAAATGTTTAAGTGCTTATTACTAAAAAAACCTCCTTAGCTTAATAATCTCTTTTTATTTGACAGAATCCAATTCACGAGAGTTCGCAACAATCGTTATTTCTAATACATAATCGAAGGGCAGCTATGCTTGGGGTATTTCCTACTTTTAGAGCCTAAAATTATCGCTACTCCCAATTTAGAGTAAGGTGGGGGACTGGAAGAACAAAGTACACGTTAAAGGCACTCCGTAAGTCAACCTCGGGCATCAGTCCTTGAAGTGATGCTGCCTCCCACTTCATCTGACTGATCTCTTTCGCTATGTAGCATGCTATCATTCAGCTCCTTAAGGGTCCCTGGTGCCTCAAAGGCTTTGAAGAGCAGATCCCAGTTAGAAACATTACGGAGTGTTAATCAGCTATTTATCAAAATTATAAGAAATTAAATCTGGATAGGCTGGACAGCAAGAACAATATTTACAGCTAGTGAATGGGCTTGAGTCCGATGGGCCGTATGCAGGCAAATGTGTCTGAGCAAATCTCCCGAGTTAAAATTTGTAGCCCTGAATTAGAAATTTTAGACATAGCAATATGACAAGAAAAAGAAATTACATGTGAGAAATTACATGTGTACAAGCTAGAAAGAAAGAAATCAAAGTATCCTTATTTACAGTGACATGACTCTCTACACAGAAAATTGCAAATAAATCTGCTTTTTTAAAAGTCAGCAACAGCCTTTAACAAATGTGATGGAGTGTGTGGACGCTAATAGTGAACCCTGGATTAACACTAGACCTTACGGAAAAACTAAGTCAGAGGAGCTCATGTTTGTAAACACACAGATGTGAGCCTGTGATGCTATAGAAAGAACTAGAAAACTCTTGGAACAAGGGCTCCGCAGAGTGTTTTTGCACTTGATAGCAAAAGCACAATCCATAAAAGGAAATTTTGGCAAATTCGACCTCACTGAAATTTAAAAGTTTGCTTATGCAAAAGTCTCTGTTAAGAGGATGAAAAGACACATGATAGTGACAGAACAGAACGTCTGCAGACCACACACCTGGCAAAGGTCTAGCCTTGGGAATATATGCAAAAGACAGCAAGGGTATAAAGAAAGCAGACAGCTGTATACTGCTGGCAACAATGAAATAAACCAGCCACTGGAAAGCCACTTGGCTGCTTCCTAAAACAGTAAACATGCAACTGCCTACCAACCCACACTAGGTATTGGTCCCAGAGAAGTGAAAGCTCACGCTCACACAAGGAAGGTTCAGCTAGTACAGGCATGCATCCACCCAGCTGCTCTGGTGGCCTGAGCTCAGTTCCTGAAGCCCACCTAGAGTGATAGGAAGAGAGGCTTGGCTTCACACAGCTGCTCTCTGTATGCACACTGCAGCATAACACACACACACACACACACACACACACACACACACACACACACACACACTATCCTTAACATTAGAAAACCGGAATCAGCTGGGCATGATGGGAGACCTCTTTAATCCCAGCACTCAGAAGGCAGAGGCAGGCAGATCTCTGTGAGTTCAAGGCCAGCCTGGTCTACTTGGCAAATTTCAAGACAGCCAGGGCGACGTAGAAAGACCCTGTCTCAAAACACACACTCCCTCTCTCATGGAGTCAACTAGATGTCCTTTAATCTGGTGGCTGGCGAGACAACGTGTGGCATACCATAGAATACTTACTACACAGCAATCAATATAAAGGAGCTAATTATTGATAAAGCAGCAGCTTGAGTGAATCTCCAGAAATTTATGCTACGTGATTCAAGCAAGCCACGAGAGTGTGCACATTATATAATTCCATTCATGTAACATCCTAAATGTAAACTTTAAGAGGGAAGAGGGGGGTTTCGGGAAGGAGGCCACGGGTGAACATAACTGTACGAGAGTAACGGCGGAGTCTCACGGTCACGGAAGTATCCATATCTGGACCTAAATCAATAATAAATTGGAAACTGGGCAAAATGAGCACAGGATCATCACTCTTTATTCCTAAAACTGCATCCGCTTCTTTATCTACAACTATGTCAGCATCTAAGTTTGCCTCGGGGGGAGTACGCCATGGAAAGACGCAGGGGAAGAAGTCATGTTTGCCATCTCGCTTGTGAGTCCCCAACAAAATGAAGAACTGAGCACCATATCAAACAGGGCAGAAAGAAGATGGTTCTTCAGTTAATCACTGATATACACATTTGCGGGAGCCTTGTAGCCCCTCTTTTAGAAGTTTTCTGAACGTATTCAATTTAATACTGAACACAGATTACTAAGAGCCTGGTGCGGCTCGGAGTTCCAATCAGCATGAAGCACTGGGCGTGACCCCAGCACGTGGAAAAGAAACCTGCATGGATGTGCCTGGATATGCCGTACAGATTTCCTATGGGATGTTTAGAAGAGATGAATTCCCTCACGTTTGTGACGTGTACATGTTGAGAACCTCTAAGTATTCGGTCTGTAAATAAGGTTTCTCACTGTATTCCCAGTAATCATCCTGTAAATACCACAATGGGGTAGTCTGCTTTCTGCCAGTGAGATATGTAAAGTAAACCCAGACCCTCTGTGTTCGTCACGGCCTCCCACAACCATGAAGGCATCACATAGTGAAATTCTGCTCCTGGTGTCCACATACCTTGGTGTATATTGACTTGGTGACTGTGTTGTTTTAGGATTGAAATGTGTCCCTGAAATGATTCCTGCAAGTCTTGTGTTTCATTTTTAATAGCATGGCTGTCGCCAGTGATGTATGTACTGATGGCAAACTTTTCTAGGATAAGTTACTGATGCTCATACTATTGTGATAGCAGGTGGCTTGCGGGACACTTAACTGTGGCTTGTCTGTCCTGTGGGATGCATGTGGAGCACAGAGCCTATCTTCAAACGAGGGGTGTCTGTTTCTTCAAAGACGATTTCATTCCTAGGGTGGCTTCTGTGCTTGGCAGTGCTCTCCATAGTTGTTTTTATGTACTGTTATAAACCAACATCGCTAGATTCCTAAGGAGGCAGAGGCCACTACAATGCATCTGATGAAAACCTCCCAACAGAAAGAGAAGAATGAACAGATGACTTTCGTTGGGACTTTTTTTCTGCTGAGACTGACCTTTGCCATCTTGCCCAGGCTGATCTGGAACCCTTAGCCTCAAGCAATCCTTCAGGGTCCCTGGAACTGATGGGATCTCTGCCATCGATCATGGCTGCTACGACTTCACGAGGCCCTGAGTTTTATGAAATTTATTTGCTGACTTAGAAGTACTGTTGTAAATTCCAGCCCAACTGTGGCAGGAATGCGAGAGGCCGCCTTCCTAGCCGAGGAGCTGTGGCAGCTGACTGCTGAGGAGGGAGAATCAGTCTTCTCTGGGCTCATGGCCACTGGCCACACCCATAGCTGCGCATATATGGGCAGCACTAAATGGGCTTAGTGGGTTTTCATTTTAACTAAAGCAAGAGGAGAGAAGAGGGCATGACACTGAGAGGTGGACTTGGGGGGTTGGAAATCCCAGGGGAGATGACAGAGAGGAGTTGGGGTCAGGGAGTATGATGATATTTCTTTGTAAACACATACTAAATTCTCAAAGAATCAAAATCTATAAATAAAAAGAAATGCTGTTGTAGCCACTCTTAGGTTTTTCAGTCTTGACGTAATTGTTTTAATTTGTGTGCTTAGGCTATATGTAGAAATGTTTGTGTCTGTACATATGTCAACAGGTGTGCATGTATGTGTGTGCATCTGCAGGCCTGAAGTCAATGTCAGGTGTTTTCTTTAAGTGCTCTCCACCTTAATTTTTGAATATGTGTGTGTGTGCATGCGTGTGTGCATGTGTGTGTGTGTGCTCGTGAGCGCGCGAACGTACGCGTGCGCATGCAATGTGTCTGGCAGTGAAGTGATACTCCTATCTTGGCCTCTACAGAAATGGGGTTACAGGTATAAGGTCTTGAGCATGGCCATGCCCCAGATTTTTACTTGGGTGCTGGGGATTTGAACCCAGGTCATTATGTTTACATGACAAGCGCTTTTACAGGCCGAGCCATTACCCTGCGCCCCCCCCCCACTTGGCTTTTTAAGACAAGGTCTCTCACTAACCCTGGAGTTTACTGATCTGGATTGATCCAGTGAGCTCTGGATTCTGCTGGTCTCCGTCCCCCCAGTACTGGGGTTGCAGGCAGTGTGCCACCATAGCACACTGTTTCATGGAGGCAGGAGATCTGAACCCAGGTCCGTGTGTGTGTGTGTGTGTGTGTGTGTGTGTGTGTGTGTGTGTGTGTGTGTGTGTCAGGCACTCCTTAGACTGAGCCATCTCATCTCAATCCCTCCATTTACTGCTTTGTTTTGTTTGGGGAGGTTGGTTTTTGAGACAGGGTTTCTCTGTGTAGCCTTGGCTGTCCTGGAACTGCCTCTATAGACCAGGCTGGCCTCGAACTCATAGAGATCCTCCACTTCGGCCTCCCAAGTGCTGGATTCAAGGAGCTCCACCACCGCTCGGCACATTTACTAGTTTTAGTACAACTGTTGTTCCTACAGGCCAGTGTTAGAAAAAGGCCCTGTTTAATACACCTTGGAGCAGGCTATCTCCAGAATGAGCCCAGACACTCTTCCTCCTCCATTTTGTGGGTATTTTGTTTGTTTGTTTGTTTGTTTTGTTTTGTTTTGTTTTGTTTTTCTGACAGGGTTTCCTGTATAGCCTTGGCTGTCCTGAACTTACTTTGTAGACCAGGCTGGCCTTGAACTCACAACGATCCGCCTGCCTCTGCCTCTGGAGTGCTGGGCTTACAAGTGTGTACCACCATGTCCAAGATTCTTCCTCCTTCTCACCCAGCCCTTGCTTTCCTGCAGCCAGAGTAGAGCGACTCTCCGGCCTCCTCTCCAGACACACCTATTCAGAAAGGTTAGAGATAGAACAGGTCTACAGTGGAAAACAAGTTAGTGCCCCTGCCCTCAAGGCATTGCATTTTATAAACAGGAAGTAGGCCTCAGCCTGTGGAGAAGCTCCAAGTCAGCGGCCATTGTCAGCATCTGCTGTTCCCAGACTGACTACATAATGCACACCATCCTTGGACAATTTCTGTGTTTACCATATTTTTCAGACTATAAGATGCACCTGACCATAAGACACACCCAGTTTTCAGAGCAGTAAAACAAGAAAAACAGCCAATGGTGCCCCACACATTGAATCTCAGCACTCCGGAGGCAGAGGCAGGCAGATCGCTGTGAGTTCAAGGTCAGCCTAGTCTACAAAGCGAGTCCAGGACAACCAAGGCTACACAGGGAAACCCTGTCTCAAAAAACCAAAACCAAAGCAAAACAAAACAAAACCCAAGGAAAACAGTAAAAACAGCAATCAGACCATAAGTCACACCCTAATTCCACCCCACTCCCCACTTTTGGGGGGAAAGTGTGTCTTATGGTCCAAAAGATACTGTATCTCTGAGATGGCTCCCTGTGTGTATCTGTCACTAGGACTGGCTTCCTAGGAAACCTGAAGTTCACATTTTAAAGTCCCCAACTTTGACTGGGTGTGCCCTCAGGGGATTCCCTAGAGAGTTGCCAGCCACCCTGTCTCCTCCTGTGGCATGGCTCTGTGTGTGGACAGAGAAAAGTTACATGAAAGGCAGGAGCAGGTGCAGGAGCTAAAGGGAAGGTAGGTGAGGGGCTCTGGGAGGCTTCTGGCTGTTTCTAAGAATGGCCTTGAACTCACTGTGTAGGTGAAGATGACTTTGAACGTCTGAGTCTCCTACTTCCACCTGGGTTTACAGGCATGACGGACCAGAGCAGGTTTGTGTGATGCCAGGGACTGAGCCCAGGGCCTCATGCATGACAGACCACAGCAGGTTTGTGTGATGCCAGAGACTGAGCCCAGGGCCTCATGCATGACGGACCACAGCAGGTTTGTGTGATGCCAGGGACTGAGCCCAGGGCCTCATGCCTGACGGACCACAGCAGGTTTGTGTGATGCCAGAGACTGAGCCCAGGGCCTCATGCATGCAACATCCTATCAACTTAGCTTCAGCCCCAGCCCCAGGAATATATTAATTTCTAAAGAACTGTCAAATAGCCAGGCGGTGGTAATGTATGCCTTTAATCCCAGCACTTGGGAGGGAGAGGCAGGCAGATCTCTGTGAGTTTGAGACCAGGATAGTCAAGGCTACACAGAGAAAGCCTGTCTCAAAAAACAAAACAAAAAACAAACAAAACAAAACAAAAGAACTATCAAATAAAAACTACTGGGAGCTATTGTTTTGGACTGAGCTCCTACGCTGGACCCCCCCCCCCAAAAAAAAAACAGAATAAAAATTGAGATGGAGTCACAAATGCTAAAGTGCTATGCCAGCATGTTGAAACAAGAGTACTAATATAACTGAAGAATCAGGCTTTGGGAGTATTATGGTTTAAAAAGAAATGTCTCCCACATGCTCATAGCCTGGGGACCCCCAGCTGTTGGTGTGATTTGACAGAGGTACTGAAACTTCGGGGGTGGGGCTTAGCTGCAGAAGCCCCGATCACTGGGGGTGGCCTTGGAAGTCACTCCTGCCTGTTCCCTGCTCCTTGTTCTGCAGTGATGAGAACAGCCTGACGCCACACCTCGCCACAGGCCGCCTACCCCACCATGCCTTCTCCATCACCACTGTGAGCTACAATTGCTCTTTCCTCCCATAGGGGTTCTCCCCAGACGTTGTGGTCACAGCCACACAACTGTGACTGATGCCGAAGAGAGATCAGAGAGACTGGTTTCAATTGGTGTGGTACTAAACTTCGTTCTACCTTAAGGTTTATCCCCAGAAATGGTGATGAAATGAGCTGGCGGGCAGCGGCCAGTTCTTCTGTTATTGGTCCAAGCTGGAAGCACCATTTAGCTTCTTGCTCCTTGTTTGCTCCTTCCCTGGGCACCGTTCTCTGCCAGACCACCCGCTTCTCTACGCGCTGGAACACCTACTCCAGTCAGTAAAATGACAACTTCCCCCATTCTAGAGTCTTAACATTGCCTTGGAGATGGAGTTGGTTCGAGTCACTGCTTCTCCTCCTTACGAGGATGAGGGGTTGGTTTTTACCTCTGTTTCCTCCCATGTAGAACTGGATAATTCCAAAGCATGCTTGGCTCACCATGGGGTTAGAGAATTGGCTGTGCCATGGCATCCCTCGCTTTCACGTCCCACAGAGGCCGATTGTCTACTGGCAGATCCTCCCGGCAAGATGGGAGGTTTTGGGGAAGGGATGGTTTCTCCTCTTGCTTTGACCTTCTCTGCCTGCTCCGTGTCTCGCGGTGGTTTCACAGTCTCCCGGCCATGTCTAGATAAATAGCTGGCCTTCTCGGGGTTTCTAAGGAACTTGCAGGGGTTTCCAAACCTGGAGATCTTGCAGGACTGCAGGACGTAAGAGGCAAAGAATTACTTCGCCACCTGGTGACTGATCAGGGGAACTTTACTTTCAATAGCCTGTTCTTAGAGCAGACACAACCGCCCTCTCCCTTTGTGAATTCACCCTGTGTCCACACGGGGACCCCTGAGGGTCAGTGATGTCACAGTCCATGTCTTCCAGCTAAGCAAATACTAAGCCCCACCTTCACTCACCTCTGCCCTTTATGGCCCTGCCTTGGGGAGTCCAGAAAGGACCGAAGTGAGTCTTGCTCTCCCCTTCCTTGGGTTGCCCTTGTCTTCCATCATCGTCAAGGTCCTCCGCGCAGCTGCTGAAGCCCCCGCCTGGCTGTCCCAGGCTCAGGGTTAGGCTGTAGGAACAGCTACTTCTAGAAGATGATGAGGACCCCACTGAGCCTACTCAGGCCTCGCGTGTGCCGGGTGCCGGAGTTAGATCAATTGAGTGACTGTCAGGGTTGATGGAAGCTACGAGAACATAAGAGAGCAGATGCTACACAAGCAGCTTGTCCTTCAGTCGGAAACAATGAAGGGCTCGGGCCTCGCCTCGGGGGTGGAGATTGTGTGGCAGGGGGAGGGGGGCTTGGAAAACGGAACTGTCGTGGTGGGAGATTCCATCTGCAGAGCTGCTCCCTGCAGCCTTGAGGTTGTAAATGCCAATGAAGGTGGCTCTTCTCAGCAGCTCACTGGATCCTATCTTCCTGCCCGGAGTTTCTCAGCTCACCAGAGGCTTCTGGGTCACTAGTACCAGCCATTTTCAACTTCCCCAGACACCTGGAGGAAGCTACACGGTCGCAGCTGCTTGCCCTGACTCCCAAAGGTGTGGCCCCAGACACAACTAATTCCAATAGTTTGCACTGGCTTTTTCCCTGTAGCCTTGCCGCTCAGGCCAGAGAGAGCATTTCTCCCAGTGGCCTAGCAGAGAGCCTTCGGTGACTAACGCACAGGGGATTAGGCCAGCTGACCCGGCAGCGGTTCCCCGTTCAGACGCTGAAATGGAGCCTTTTCTCCATTTTTCTGAGAAACCAGGAGAGGGAGGGTTAACGACCAAATTTCTCAAACCAGTTTCAGTTCTGGTGAAACTTAGCTTCCTTCTGCCTCTGCCAGGGGCCTCACACACACTCAGAGGATCTGGCAGTAACCTGATCTTATCTTGTCGCCTAATCTCCCTGTCACAGACATGGGGGTGGGGGGCTGGGGGGATAACGCTGAGCCCGAGGCACTTACTGCCTTGTTTGTTTTCCTCAGCATTTTGCTGCCTATAACGCACCCTCCAGTACTTGGTTCACTGGGAAACTTGCTGTCTTTTATAGAATTAAGAGTTGTCTGACTCTAGAACACAAAAGGGGGGCATCAGGATCTTCTGGGGCGTGATGTCTTCTGAAAGCTTTTAAGGCCGAGTCCTAGATCTGTCTTTTTATTACAGAATTTATTTTCAAAGTATATGTTTGTGTGTGTGTGCAAGTGTGGGTTTGTACATGTGAGTGCAGCTCATGGAGGCCAGACTCGAGCACCAGGTCCCCTGGCACTGGAGTTACAGGCGGTGGTGAACTGCCCCCAAAGGCTGCTGGGAACAGAACTCCATCGAGTACAGAGCAGTCTGTGCGCTCAGCCTCTGCGCCATCTCTCCATGCCCTCTAGATTTCTGTGTTATGCAAGGACTTTTCATACGTACTTGGAAAGGACCATGTAATTGTCTTGACTGTTTTCTAAGTTTTGCTTGGCTTGGGACATATTAATCATTTTTATTGCTTGTCCTATGGTGTCCTGTGTTCTGCAAGGTACCAGGTGGTGATCACTTATAGAGAATCTCTCTCTTCAGACACTTTTATTGAAAAAGTAATAATCAGGCTGGGCGTGGTGGTGCACGCTTTTAATCCTAGCACTCAGGAGGCAGAGGCAGGTGGATCGCTGTGAGCTCGAGGCCAGCCTGGTCTACAAAGTGAGTGCAGGACAGCCAAGGCTACACAGAGAGACCCTGTCTCAAAAAACAAAAACAAAAAAGAAAAGAAAAGAAAAAGTAATAATCAACTCAGAGTAAGAAAGGAAAAGTCGGCCCTGCCATGAATCAGGTCAGCATACAAGCAACAGACAGCGCCAGCTGTGAGAGTAACTGGATATAGTAACTCTCTCAAGGTTACTGTGCAACTGTGCAGCTGTGCAAAGTCATACGAAAACCCTTTGGAGCCCTTTTGGCTTTTTGGAGTTGGGCGGGGGTGGGGGGGTGGGGGGGGCTTTCTCCTCAAATCTTAGCACATCAGAAACTTTTGGGGTTTGTTTGTCTGTTTGTTTGTGTGTTTGTTTTGTTTTGTTGAAAGATTTTATTTATTTATTATTAAGAATACAGTGCTCTGCCTGCATGTATGCCAGCATGCCAGAAGAGGTCATCGGATCACATTATAGATGGTTGTGAGCCACCGTGTGGTTGCTGGGAATTGAACTCAGGACCTCTGGAAGAGCAGACAGTGCTCATAACCTCTGAGCCATCTCTCCAGCCCTCAGAAACTTTTTGAACCAACTTGGTAGTCTTTGATTCAGAGGTCTTCCCACAGGGTCACAGCCTCCAAACGAGCTACAACACAATGCTAACAGCCACCATGCTTTCTCCATCCCAGGTGCCAGTGCTGCATCTAGCGTGTAGGTCAGACTCTCTCAAGAGGCCTGTTTGCCTTAAGGCAACAATTCTCAACCTGTAGGTCATGGCCCCTTTGGCAAACCTCTAGCTACAAAAATATTTCTGTTACAATTCATAAAAGTTGAAAAATTACTCTTGTGAAGTAGGAACAAAATAAGTTTATTGCTGCAGGTCACCAACAACACAAGGAACTCTACTAAAGGGTCAATGCATTAGGAAAGATGAGAGCCACTGCCTTGAGGCCACCAGAGGTAACTTGGCTTAATTTTTACCCACGTGCCTCTTTTCCCAAAGACCACGTTATTCCTGGTAACGTGCCCAGCAGTTCCACTGATCCACGCTCTTCTGGTTTCCCCCTAAGCTTCAAGTGTCCCTGTGGCATTTTTCTATGTCAGCATAGTGACCCCACAAGTGTAACATCTTAATCAGAGCACAGCCTCCCTTGCTCCCCAGTCCCCAGAGAGGTTAGTTATTCACACAGCTGCTGACGGAGCAGATACTCAGAGTTCAAAAGCAGAACGAATGGCTGGGTGTGGCGGTGCCTTTAATCCCAGCAACTGGGAAGGAGATACAGGTGGATCTCGCTGAGTTTGACAGCAGCAGCCTGAGCTACATAGTGAAATCTTGTCTCAAAGAGAAAAAGAAAAGATGGAGGAGGAGGAGGAGGAAGAGAAAGAGAAGGAGAAGAAGAGGAGGAGGAGGAGGAGGAGGAAGAAGAACAAGAATGGCTAAAAGATGTTGTTTACCTAAATTCAAAAATAGACAAATGGGCAGTCTTTATTTTCCAGCAAAGAATGAAGCCAAGTTACTCATAATCCAGGTTGCCTGGCCTTTTTCTCCTCAGGAGACTTAATGTCTAAATGCTTCCTATGACCAATGGAGCTGTCACTCCTGGCCCTCGTGCACAGTCAGGAGACATTCTTCTGTGATGTGATATATTGATTTAATTGGAACCATCAAAAGTCTGGGGGTGCCCTACCATGACAAATTCCAAATCCTCTGCTTAGTTAGTAGACTGGATTTCATTGCTTTAGTTATATACTGCTCTGAAACAGATTACCCACACCCCCAATTTAGCTGCTTAAAATAATACACATATGCCTGACAGGGTGGTGCATGCCTGTAGTCCTGGCTCTCAGGAGGCAGAGGCAGGAGAATGGCAAGTTGAGGCAAGCATGAGTTACAATGAAAGACTGTTTCAAGTGAGCAACAAACAAACAAAAAACCACCATTACCTCATGTAACTTCACAGCCTGGGAGCATTGCATACGTAGTTTTCCCTAAAACTGAAGATTCAAATCTAGATAGCACTCGCTTTGGACAGCTCACTTCTACTCCAGAAGATCTAATGCCCTCTTCTGGCCTCCTCAGGCACTGCACTCATGTGCACCAACCCACACACATAAACACATTCTTTTTTTTTTTTTCTTTCTTTCTTTTTTTTTAATAGAATCAGATACAATGGCCTATGCCTGTAGTTTCAGCAACTTGAGAACTGAGGCAGGGAAATCACTTGAACCCAGGAGTCTGAGATCAGTCTGGGCAGCATAGTGTGACCTAGCTCTTAAAAATAGGTAGATAGGGACTGTGAATGTAGCTAGATGGATGAGAAAGTGCTTAGCACGCACAGGGCCCTGGGTATGAGCCAAACACCAAGAATAAAAAGTAGAGTGCCAGGGTATAAGATCATCAGTAGCTTTCTATACCCAATAGCAAACTTTTGGAAAAGAAGGCAAGACAAGGGCCCTGTTGACAATAGCTACAAAACTAAAATATCCAGGAAAAAATTGAACCAAAGAGGTGAAAGGTATATGCACTGGACACTATAAGACCCTGATGAAAGAAACTGAGAAAAAAATGCAACAAATGGGAAAGTATCCTATGCCGATGGAAGGGATGAGTGAATATGTTTAAGTATTCATCTACCCAACAGAGTCAAGGAAGTTCCTATTAAAATATCCAAAGCAGAGATATTTTAAAATAATGTGAAATTATTGTAGAGACACACATAGTACAAGCCATTCAATAGTGTTATTGTGACCAAAAACAAACCGTCCACCAGGGAAAACTGTATCTGTATCAGGATGTGATGGAAGAAATGCGGAAGACCTCAGAGTCAAAATAGAGCCACTTGTGCAAGTGTAGCAACAACAAAGGAGGGAAACAAAGCAAGGGGGTGTGAAAGACGTGTTTGTGCTTAGGTGTACAAACCTGAGAGTAGCCATCTGGAAGGTTGTGCCGGAAGCCTAAACAAAGGACACCACAGCCTTCAGCGGGGACCTTAGATTGACACCACCCGCTCTTGTTATCACTTGTTGTGGCCAAAGATGATTCATTCAAACCGTCAGATGTAACCCCCATGTTCTCGTCTTTTAAAACTTCCCTTTGGGCTGGAGAGATGGCTCAGAGGTTAAGAGCACTGACTACACTTCCAGAGGTCCTGAGTTCAATTCCCAGCAACCACATGATGGCTCACAACCATCTAGAATGTGATCTGATGCCCTCTTCTGGTCTGCAGGTGTACATGCAGGCAGAGCACTGTATAAATAAATCTTTAAAAACAAACAAAAAAAACTTCCCTTTGCCTCAAACTCTTGGAACACACCATAGCTCACCTTGACACGCTCCCCCCTGCCCTACCACCTCCCCACCCACCCCTCTACTTGGCAGTTCCCCACCCCCACCCCCACCCCCACCCCCCGCAAGAAACATGCCGTTTTTCTCAGGCAGGTAGTTCAATTTCCAATCGCTCTGTTCACTTTATTTAATTGACTATGGTGTGAGATTCTTCATTTAAGGTGAGGAAGTGATTTTTGTTTGTTTAGTTTGTTTTTTTGAGACAGGGTTTCTCTGTGTAGCCTTGGCTATCTTGGACTCCCTTTGTAGGCCAGGCTGGCCTGAAATTCACAGGGCTCTACCTGCCTCTGCCTCCCTGAGTGCTGAGAATACAGGCATATGGCCACTACGCCTGGCTAGTTTGTTGCTTTAATAATAACCTCTGTTGTAACAGTCAATTAAATCAGGACTATTCTCTTGAAAGTTTTTAAAATCAGAAGTACAAGCTGGGCGTGGTGGCGCAGGCCTTTAATCCCAGCACTTGGGAGGCAGAGGCAGGAGGATAGCTGTGAGTTCGAGGTTAGCCTGGTCTACAGAGTGAGTCCAGGACAGCCAAGGCTACACAAGGAAACCCTGTCTCGACAACCAAAAAAATAATAATAATAAAATAAAATAAAATTAGAAGTACAAAATAAAGTTCTGGGAACTCAGTCTCTTTCATAGAGTGTTTGCCTAGATGCCCTGGGTTGGGCCCCAGCAGCACAGGAGGCTGAGCATAGAGAAGGATGCCTGCAATCCCAGCGCTAGAGATGTAGAGGCAAGAGGGCCCCCAGGGAGGTGGAGTTCCTACTGAGTTAAAAGCCAACGGATGATGCCGGGGATGGGGTGGGGGGGGTGGGGGGAATCTTGCTTCCACACACAGTAACATAAAGCAGCACAGAGCGCAGCGGTGGGGTGTTGTGCTTAGTGTATCCGGAAAGTCTGCATCTGAAAGGAAGAGAGTGAGAGATGAGGGGAGGCAAAGCATTATGGGTTCCTGAATGAATACATAAAATGCTGATGGGAGGCTTGGAGAGAGAAATGCCTGGATCTCGGAGCAGGGCCGGCTAGGAATCTGTCCTATAATCTCCAACCACACTGGAAACCTCTCACATGAGGGCGGGTCCTCAGGGGGTTGGTGGGCAGGAGAGGCAATTTAGCTGAAGACCTTCAAGGGCTGTGCATCTCCACACTGAGCGACACCCCCACTGCTCACACTTTTCAACGCACTTGTCCCTTGTGGGAAGGATTGTAAGCTTTGTCACAGGTGAAAAGCAGTCTTGGCAGGCTTTGCCCTTGGACACACCAAGGATACTCCCTGAAATTAACCTTGAGATAGACTGAGTGGAGCCATCCTAGGCCTGGAATTCAGAAAGCGACTTGGGGGGGGGGGGCACACTCCACCTGGACTATTGTGTTTCTAATCAACCCTGGATGGATGGGAGGAGGGGACCGGGAGGAGGGGACCGGCCCTTGCACATGAGAGACAGACAGGCAGAGAGGACAAGAGGAGGCAGCAGGTTTGGACCGACCTTGAGCGCACATGGATCGGGAAGAGGATCAGCGAACAGGCCAGACCAACGCGCAGGCCTGTCCTGTGGAACCCTAGGGACCCGTCCCGTGGAACGGATACCGGATACCGAAGGTATACGGATACCGGAAGGTTCACTCTTGTTTCCCTTTAACCTTTTTTCCCTCTTGAGTAAGATAGATGGGTTGTGTAATAAAGTTTAATTGTTAAGAAACAGAGCCAACAGTCCCTCTGTCTCTTTCAGTAGCTTTGCCTTTGTGTGTCGTTTGAGGCCGCTTATCGTCTGTAGCGAGCAGTGAGCTCCTCTGGTTGCCTTCTTCCAACTTTGTGATAACATCTGTGCATTAACCCTCTACCTTTGCTCCGTGTTTTGTTTTGATCTTAAATGTGAGTTTATTTATTTTTAAGTGTTCAACATCAGTCCGTTAACACTTTCCATTTCTTCAGCGGGCAGTTTGTTTCTAGTCCCCTTCCTGTGGTGAAGTGCCGGACAAAAGTGTCTTGAGGAAGGAAGGGATGGTTTATTCTGGCTTGTAGGTCCTGAGGACTTGCTGTATCATGGTAGGGAAAGTGTGGCAGTAGTCGAATGTGGCTCGTGATATTGACAGTCAGGAAGCTGGAAACATGGCCACCGGCACTCTACTAGCTTTCACCTTTATGCTATGGGGGACCCCAACTCATGGGACAGCGCTGCCCATTTGTGCTGTGGAGACTTCAAACCCAGACATTCTTTCACAGACAAGCCCCAAGACTTGTTTTCTTGATGGGTCCTGTCAGGTTGACAGTCAGTATTGATTACCACAATGAGTGAGATTGATGCGGAGTTGGAGAAAGTATCACAGGTTGAAAGTATATTCTGCAGGACCTGGTATTTAAAAAAAGAGAGTTTTGCTTGGTATTTTATAAGAGAGTTTGGATCACTCCTTCTTTCATTGTTTTTGGAAATGATGGCTATTGCATGTATATGTTGCTTACTTGCTGATGCCCTAGTTTCATTTCCTGTGGCTATGATAAAATACCCTAAGAAAGGCGACTTATTCAGTTCCAGGTTATAGCCTGTCACTGCAGGGACATAAAGGTGGCAGGAACACAGCTGATCGCATACAAGCAGCTGACAACTACATAGTCAAGAGCTTGTGTGCTTGACAGTATTTAGCTCTCTCTGCCCTTTCACTTATCCTAGGGTCCAGCCCATGAAATGGTATCATCCCCATTCAGAGTGGGCCTTGCCACCTCAGTTAAGACAACTGAAATTGTCACAGGCTACTAAGGCAACTCAGACACTTCCCAGGCAGCTGTAGATTGCATCAAGTTAACAAATAAAAATAGCCATCATGGTTGACTTTGAAATATCTGATACTAGTTTTGGAGCTGGGCATGGTGGCACATGCCTGTAATCCCAGCACTTGGGAGGCAGAGGCAGGTGGATCACTGTGAGCTCGAGGTCAGCCTGGTCTACAAAGTGAGTCCAGGACAGCCAAGGCTACACAGAGAGACCTTGTCTCGAAAAACAAAAAAAAGAAAACTTCCTAAAGATGACTCCATCCTGTGAGTTCCAGGGATCAAACAGCCTTTCAGGCTTTGCAGCAGGCCCTTTAGACCCTCACCCTCACCCCGACCCCCACTCCGTCCCCCAACCTCACCCCCCGACCCCCACTCCGTCCCCCAACCTCACCCCCATGCATCAACAGCTTCTGAAGAATATGGTGCTCAGCACTCAGATATGCTTTTCCTTATTTTGAAAGAACAGTGTTGATCCCTACACACACAAGCGTTACGAACAATTCATATTGAGCAGGACTCGGAGCTGTTTTTATTCACCCTATACTTCCTATCGAGAGGTCCAAACTCACTCCATTTTAAGTTGGGCCTCAGTGTTAGGCCTAAAGTTTTGGTTTCCCAGAAAACGGCTCGTAAGACTTTGGGGGGCGGGGGGTAGCCTTGGAAAACGGGCAACTAATCAGCAATCGCCCCAACATCTGGCCTGGGGCTGAACTAGATACAAGGTGAGGTGACAGTTGGAACCAATCAGGAACATACAAGTATCCCTTACCATGAGCCCAACCAATCCTAACAAAGATTGAATGGCCACGGCTAGAAACCTCCTAATTGGCTTTAAAAGGAGCCAGCGAGCTCCACTCAGGGTCGCCATTTTGTATGAGCTGAGCGGTCCACCCCTGCATGACGCCTGTCTCTGCAGAAGAATCCACACTATTTGAGTCTGGGGTCTTCCTTCAGCGACTCTGGACCCTTAAGTTATAACTATCTTAGCCAGTCACCGTCTGTTAGTGATATCATGAAAACTGAAAATTCTCTCTCTCTCTCTCTCTCTCTCTCTCTTTTTTTTTTTAAGTTCTCAGAAGAAAGTATCTTGAGTCGTCTGCATTTTTTATAGTTGGGTGTTTTCTTTCGTTTGATGTAGTTAATAGCTAGTGGGAGTCGCTCCTGGCTTGTTTTATCTATTATACGATTAAAATTCATGAACTTCACTAAAGATTAAAAAAAAAAAACTGCCTAAGATCTGAGAACTCTTTTAACTGGCTCTCAGCATAAAGATAAGCTGAAACAGGCAGCGAGCTCTCCCACAGATGTCCTTGAATCAAGGTGAAATCAGGGCCACGTGTCCAGGCAAACTGCTGCTTACCTCACAGGAAGTGCGAGACAGTTTATTCTGGAGGCAAATGTAAGTGGCCATAACCTGGAAACAGATGAATTCAGTACAGCCCAGATACCGTGTTCTAACGTGCAAATGGTTTCGTGAAGTTTTTATAGTTACAGAACAAAAGAACAGAGTGAGTTAAAAGCTTCTCAAATACACGTGTGAAAACAGCAGGTGGGCAGCCACAGAGAGTGGGGGCGGATGGGGAACTTGGCTGTAAGTCTCAGATGCAGTCTGCCTTTGAGAGGCTTAGGGTTTAGAGTGGATGGTCTGTTCATACCTTTCTGAAGCATTCCCCTGAGTGTTGGGGTGTTAGGTAAGGCCAAGGTCGGTGGCGAATAACTATTAAGGGGGCTAAAGACAGCCATGACTAATTTAGAGCTGGGCTGGATCTACAACACTCCAAATCTCCACAGTCGCAAAGTTCTAATCTGCCCATCACATTGTAGAATCTCTAACATAGCTGTGGCTTTTTTTTTTCCCCCTAGGAACATCAGTTCACACAAAGCACACATTGCAACACAAGGATACTTGATTTTTTTTTTAAATTGAAGCAAAATTTCCCGAACAGAATTAACAATGTTGAAATTAAAACCAAGTCAGCAGTCATTTATTCAACCATATTGGACAGCCAAAACAATCTTTTGTTTTTTGTTTTGAAATTTCATCTTCACAGATGTTTAAGCACAGCTAGTCACCAAATATTAATAATACATGGACTTATAAAGACTGTAATTGTTTCAGTTAAAAGAGACCAAATATCAAACAGCTATCCGTCTCAACTCTTTGTCTTTACTGATGCCAACAGAGACTTCCAAAGCCTGTCAGTGGAAGTCAGCAAAGATCAAAGGGTCTCAACGCGGCCTCAGAGGAAGTGCAAGGCTCTCTGCACAATTTAATAAGCTGGGAATTCACAGTGACCTGCAAGGCAGATAAAATTCCCCAGGCTTTCCAAGTGACGGTAGTCAGAAGATCCAGGCCGGCTGAGTCTGATAGGCAGTGGTGACATCAGTCACACAGGTGACATTCTGGCTTGTGTTTTCCAATGCTGTAATTTAACCCGGCTAAGTTTTCAATCAATTAGCAACATCAAATATCAGACTTAAATATCTTGAAAGGCTGGTGGCTTATCTTAGTTCATTTGAGTTTGGGTTCACCCACTAAAGAATCAGTGTCTCCCTTCCTGTCTGGTATCTGCCTCACCACCAGCACCTCTGTTTGTTTGTTGTTTTGTAAACAGGGTTTCTCCATGTAGCCCTGGCTGTCCTGGAACTTGCTCTAGACCAGGCTGGCCTCGAACTCAGAGAGATCCACCTGCCTCTGCCTCCCAAGGGCTGGGATTAAAGGCGTATGCCACCACCATCCAGCAACCAGTGCCTCTTACTAGCAAAAGTTAACAGAACATTGGTGGCCAAGAGAGACTTCCTTAGGCTCACACTGGAGCTTAACCTTACCCTACGCACAGTAAAGAGCTCCCCTGGATTAAAGAGACGCTGGTTTCCAGTTGATACAGCCCACCCCTTTAGCAGCAAGGCTCAACCTTTGCCCCTTAAAATGCAATTATGCTTTCTGTAAGTGGCCAAACCTCCATTCTATAAAGTCTTATTTGTCTTGGTTCCTATAGTCTTTCCTGGGCTTCTGAGAGATATCTGAACTCCCTTTGTGTACCGGAAGCCCCTTTTCCCTCAGTCGTCAGGCACAGCCACCCATCTTTTGGTTCAAGGGCCTAAAGGTCTGTCAAATGACAGTCTCATAATAAAACTGCCCACCAGGTAAATGACCAGCCCTTCTGGGAACAGTGCCATACTGGGGGCTAAGCACTGGTTTCTGGTTTTGGAACATCATGCTAGCTGCAGTAGCTAATCAGCTGGTGAGAGCGGGTGTCGTGGACTCTGCATCTCAACCTCATCCTACATCTATCATGCAAAAGTCGAGGTGCCTGGAGAAGTGGGCTGGTGCCCGCGGCATAGGACAGCCTGTTTGCTTTCATTACGGTCCTCATCTGCTGAAGTTGCTCTTTGGTGGATATTTATAGAACTGAAATAGCTCCACAAATGGTATCTGTCCAGGAGATGCACCCACACGTTACCTCACAGGACTCCGTGTTGTCAGCCCCCTGCTTTCCAGACCTACGCACCTAGCCAACCTTTCACTGCTGCCCACAGACAGCACAGACGGTCTCCTCAGCTATCTCTCCATCCAAGAAGTTGGGTGCAAGGTGTCTCTTCCTGTTGCCTCTCAGGCATGTTCTGCAGCTGTGTCTTCCACGTGATGCCAGTGTCTAAGAGCCCAAAGCCACAGGCTTTCCTCAAGGAAAACTCCTACTGGATCTGAGGTGTGTAGGCTGCACCAAAGCATCTCCCAAGCTCAGGACAGGGCCGTGCCTAAATCCTGAGAAGACAAATGATACTCGGTTGTCACTCAAGTACTCTTGCCTAGCTTTGGTCCTACGTGAAAGAATACACAGAAAAATGTGGCAGACTCAGAAACTGTATCTTTATATCAGCCGGACCAAAAAAAAAAAAGAAGAAGAAGTAATTAAGCAATCTCATTAAAACACGTACAGGCTACTTGGGAAGTGATGGGAACAGAGGTGAATGCCAAGAAGTGCAGAAGACACACATTTAGACTGCGAGAAATCTGGACTCCGTCTTCCTCACGCCTTCTGCACTCACCACGTGCTCCTTGGTGCCCTTATCTGTTCTGATGTTAACTTACATTTGATTCCAGGAACAGACAAACCAATCCTCATGCCTTCCTGCACCATAGAAAGGATCCGCCATTTGCTCTGTGGGACCTTGACTAAAACCACTCAGGTCTCTCAGGGCTTTAAGTTTCTCACTCGTGAGTTGGATCAACACAGCACTTAGTTCACACAAAAACACCACATACACATACACACACACAGACACACATATACACACACATACACACATACTTACACACACACACACACACACACACACACACAGTGCTAGAATACTAAACACAGAGGAAATCTCTCTCTCTCTCTCTCTCTCTCTCTCTCACACACACACACACACACACACACACAGCATCCTACAGACACACATATACACACACATACACACATATTTACACACACACACACACACAGTGCTAGAATACTAAACACAGAGGAAATATCTCTCTCCCTCTCTCCCTCCCTCTCTCTCTCTCTCTCTCTCTCTCTCTCTCTCTCTCTCTCTCTCTCTCTTATTCTGTAGCCAGGCTGACCTGGAACTTGCTATAAGGGCCCAGACAGGAATCAAACTTGCTTCACCTTCCCCACTTGGAGATGATAGGTGTGAGCCACCATGCTGGTGTACTTCTCTCCCCACCTATATGAGAGAGGTGAGGGTGACGTGTGTGTGGATTTGAAACCAGGAGCTGCTGTAGAAGGCCAGCAGGCAGACAGCAACAAGTTTCATGTCTAGAAAGGAGCAGCAGACCCCCGCATCTCACAAAGCGTAAGTGAAGAAGCCAGAGGTGTGATCTAAGGATAAGCTGAGCCCTTGAGGAGGGTGTTTGGAGATCCCAGTGTGGCGCGGCTGACTCAGACACAGCTGACTCTGTGTCTCAACCTTGCCACTTCCTAATTATGACACCCTGGGCAGGATCTGTTCACCCATGAAAAGGAGGACCATGACGACAGTGACAATGACAACACTTGGTGATGGTCACGAGACCTCTAGTCTAGACACAAACCTCAGTGCCTCCTCGCCATCTCTTTCTGGGGTTTGTCCTGAAATATGGGGTACAACTCAGGAAACGGAAGCCACACCTGGTCAGCTGAAGCCGAGGAGCACTGTGGGAAGCTTCCGGGCATGGCCATAGACTTGAAAGAAAGTGGAGTTTCTGGCTTCTGAAGGCCAAACAGTGGAGTCAAACCTTTGCACATGAGTAAGGAAGGGCCCCTCAGAGGCCAGGACTCTTCCCTGGTGTGTGCTGTGTTGACCTGCTCTAGTTTAGGAGCTGAGTTACTAGCCCCCAAAAGAAACGTCTTGAGCGGCATTTGTGAAGACTATCCAATATAGGAGGTTATGGATACAAAGCAAAACAACAGGGCTTCTACCAGAGCAGCAGGAAGTGGACCCAGGCCAGGAACACCCTAACACACACACACACACACACATACATACACACACCCCTCTGCTTAGCTCCTAACAGAAACAGTAAACTTTTAATTTACACAGACAACTTCTCATCTCTTCATCTTTGGAAACAAGAGAAGGAAGTTGCAGATCACTTCCCAAAGCAGAGCATCCAGATGTCCGAAGCCAGGAGCAGTCCCTGGCGCCTTCCCAGCTGTGGTTCCCAGCTCTGGATGGCTAGTCCAGGCTCCTGCTGCCTCTCGTCAGCCCGCCCCTAGCCCCAGTCCACCAGGCATCATCCTGCTCAGAACTGCAGACGTCCTGAACAGCAGTAGCTTTCTTGCCCAGCCTCCCTCTTCCAAGGATGGGTTCAGGCAACAGGGCTGTGGGAAAAGAGGTCTACTGTTCCCAGCGTGAGCCTCCCCTCTCTGCTTCTGGGCCACTCGTTCTAGGAGTAACTGTTTATCAGTGGGTGGGGGAGGGGACAGCCACACGTTTGCTCATCCCCTGAGGGCATTTTGCTGATCTTCAACATGCTAACCTATGAGAGACTAGAATAATTAATATAAAACTGTGGAAATCCACACCTGACATCACCTCTGCCCCTCTTTAACCTCCGAGCTCTGGTGTAAGATCCGTGTCGATCCAGGAACTCAGAGAAGCAGACTCCGTGATGAGACGGGTGAGGGATGGATCTGTGAGCCTTGAGGAGGGGAAAGATGGAAAGGGTCGAGACTCTGTGAAAGCCTGACATGGAGGGGCGAGGGGAAAAAGAGCGTCCAGAAGTGCCGTAAATCCACAGACCAAAATCAAGCCCTCGGCCAAAGAAGAGGTTCCTATGCGCTGGGACCTGTCTTAGCATCCTTACTAAATCCCCCTGTCAATCATCGTATCATTTGCTCCTCCTGTAGATACAATCAATAGCAATAGCAAGCCCACAGCCCCTTCAGTGGATGCTCTATGAAAACATATGATTTTTAAGAACTGTGTCCATCAACTATAGTGTTCATATAATAGTAATTTTTCCTGTTACGCACAAATTTTGAGAGACTCTCAGAACAGACCACTCAAGAGCCAAGTAAAATTGCAATGGCAAGGAAGTCTTTATTGTAGATTTAAACCCGGGCCACACCTCCTATGCACTGACACAGCAGATACAGGGAAGTGGCCTCGAGTCTCAATTGAGAGGATTTTTTTTTTAGGTTTTAAACAAAGAAATGGGTTTTACAGTATATGATTGAATGGCATTTGGGCAGAAAAGCTGCGAGCAGGGAGTTACAAGCGTTTCATGGTTGGGTAATAGGTGTAGGAGCAAGTTGGCCTATAGAAAAGATTGGTTGAAGCAGTCATGGGGCATCAGGAACTTTAGCTTGGCTTCTCCTAATTGCTTGTTGCTATGTGTCAGACAATCTGCTGGTCAGCTTGACCAGCAGAGAGTGTATTTGGACTTTCCCAAGGTGAGCTGATTGTGTTGCTAGGGGAATATTTTTCTGTTTAGACTAGTTTGTGGTTTTTCTGGAATCTGGGTTCAGCCCTTGGCTGGGTTTAACACAAAATGGAGTTTCTTTTTCAAAATGGAGTTTGTCTGGTCCTTTCATTCCTTCACCTCTCTGCCTCCCAACTTAAGATGCACTGTGGTCAGCTGCCTCATACCCAGCCACCCAGCAGCTATGTAAGAAGCCCAGCATGAGCCAAGTGTGGTGGCGCACACCTTTAACCCAGCACTTGGGAGGCAGAGGCAGGTGGATCACTGTGAGTTTGAGGCCAGCCTGGTCTACAAAGTGAGTCCAGGACAGCCAAGGCTACACGAAGAAACCCTGTCTCAAAACAAAAGCAAAAACAAAAAAACAAAAAACAAAACCAAAAGAAGGAAGAAAAGGAAGACAAGGAGGAAGAAAAAGAAGATGAGGAAGAAGAAGAGGAAGAGGAAGAGGAGGTCCAGCATGGTAGTACACATGTGAAAGTGGAAACTGGAGAATCCATGGAGCTTGCCTAGCCTAACCAAAAGGTCCCAGGTCCCAGTGACAGACTTCATGTCAAAAGACAAGATGGATGACAGCTAAGGAACGAAGCCAAGGTTGACCAGCGGCCTCCATGTGCATACTACAGCAACTTGTAAGCATACCTACCCAAAAGGACACCCAAATGTCTGCCATTTCTGGGTACTGCAAATACAGTAATAAGCACAGTCTGAACCAAGTCTTCCATTTCGATGATAATATAAACCACCCAGGTGCCTGCTTGGATTAACTCAGATCCCACTAACTAGTTGTCACGGCTCACTTTGCCATTCTGATCTCCACTCCATTGCCCATCAGAAGACCTCCAGGGTTCTCCCCCTGTGAGCAGCTTTTTTTTCTTTCTCCAGTCGCTTCTGTTTCTGTGCTCCATCTGTTTCTAGCCGTCTCCACATGGTTGGCTGCCCAGAGCTCCTGTCTCCCTGGAGTGTTGACCTACACTGTCTCTGCACATTTCGACTTGGATGTCTTGCCAAGTGCCTCAAGCTCAAGCCAAGCCAAAACCATTATCTTCCCACCCAACCGGTTCTTTGTGCTGCCTTTTCCTCCTTGTCTTTGTACAGTCACCCTTTCTTTCCCTCATTCATGCTTGAAGTTTTCCAATCCTACGCACATTCCCTCCGCTGCAGTTTTGTATGTTGCCCTTGTTTTCAGATCCACTTCAGTCCCCCCATAGCAACACCGAGTGAGTGTCCCCCAGAGCAACACCGAGTGAGTGTCCCCATAGCAACACTGAGCATCCCCCTCCAGGTTCCTTCTCTTTACATGGCTTATTAGAAGGTTAATTTTAAATCACAGATGACCCATGTCATTTTTCTGGTCCCTAAACATCAGTAAGTTTTGTCCTCCAATCAGAAGTTGAACTTTAGGTATAGAATGGAAGTCCTACCTAGTCTACCACAGACCCTTCCTGACTTCTCTTCGATGCATTTAACTTTCATGTCGTAGTTCCACTTAAAACTGTTTCCTAGTCTCTAACTCCAACTTCTATGCTCACATTTTTAGACCTTTGCTTAGGTTGTGTCGACCTCAAGTACCATGGCTTTTGCCCTTACATGACATCAAAACCTAGGCCAGAGCTTCAAATTTTCCTGCACCCTCACTGTTTCTGGGAAACAGCACCCACTTTCCCTTTGGGAAGCTCCCTATGCTTGGTGCTTCTGACTGTCCTGTCCTGAGCTCAGCTTACCTAGAAGCAAGGCAAATACGAGCTTCTTATCTTTGTCAACACAGCCTGTAACAGATTGATGCCAGACTCCTCTTTGTATCTCCTCAGACAATGCCGCCTACACACGAAGGCCACAGGAGCGAGCGAGCGAGCGAGCACATCAGCCTGCTAGGCTGAGCCTGTCGGTCTTTCTGAGCACAGGAAACAATCGATTGATTGGCATCTAGAGCAAGCTCCTTATCTCACAACGGAACAGTCACAAACAGCTCACTGCAGCACCGCACGCACGGACGCACAGCCGAGGTTTTGAAGCCCCAGCACTCAGAACCTCCCAATAGAGTTCTCTGAAGAATTTGGATTTTGTTTTTACAGCAGTTTTAGATTCACTAAGCAGACAGTATAGAGAGACCTTAGCTCCCACTCTGGCATATGCACAGCCTTCCCCATGCTTACATCTCCCATCAGGGTAGTACTGGGCTACTGGGCTACCCTTGGCCATCCCGTACTGAGACACCTTTCTTAGCCTCAGCCAATAGTTCACATCTAAGGAGAAAGCAGGAGGCTGGACCAGCAAAGTGCCTGCCATGAAGGCCCTAGAACCGGAATTCAGATTTCAGGAACATAAAATGCTTGGCATAGTGGAGCATGTGTGTAACCCCTGCCTTGGGGAAATGGACAGAGGCTGGTGGCAGAGAGAAACAGAGAGACAGTGAGGGCACGGGTCCTGGAAGGTCCTGAAGTCCACTGGCCACCCGTCCTAGCCAAATTGATGAGCTTCTCAGTAAGACACCCTGTCTCCAAAAGTTGTAGGGCAGTGGAAGAAAGTCACACACACATAAAGACAAAAAAATCAATTTGGGAAATTTATAAATTAGACAACTCATTCATAAATAATCAATGTATTGAGTCATTTTTTAAAAGGCAAGCTAGAAAGTACCTTTCAATGAACAAGGCGTGGTGGCATGTGTCTATAATGCCAGCCCTTGGGAGACAGAATTAGGAAGATCCTGATGCAGTAACATCTTGGGGTGCACATTAAGTTCAAGGCCAGCCTGAGCTACATAATGCCCTGTGTCAAAAAAAAAAAAAAAACAACAGACAAACAAACAAACAAAAAGAATCGCCTTGCAATGAGTAAAGTGACAAAAGTATTATAATCAAAGCAGTACTTAATGAGAAAGTCATAGCTTCAAATGTCCTTATAGAACAATATCAAATCAATAACCTAACAACTTTTGTCTATCTTAAAAAATATAAAAGAACTAGGTATCATGCTTTAGGCTGTTGATTCCAGCAGTTAGGAGGCAGAGGCAAGAAGATCTCTGTGAATTTAAGGCCAGCCTGGTCTATAGAAAATTCCAGGCTAGCCAGAAATACCATGTCAAAAGAAAAAAAAAAAAAGGAAAAAGAAAACAAAGAAAGGAGGAAGGAAGGAAAAGAAAAAAGAAAAAGAAAATAAAGAAAAAAGAAAAGTAAGAAACAAATTTCAAAGCAAGCAAAGGAAGGATTTATTAAAAATCTACGACAGAATCCCAACATGATAGCTAACATCATTAATCCCAGCACTTGGGAGGCAGAGCCAGGTGGATCTATGAGTTTGAGGCCAGCCTGGTTTATAGAGCGAGTTCCAAGATACCCAGGAGTACACAGAGAAACCCTGGCTCAAAAATAAAATAAAATAAAATAAAATAAATTTTTTTAAAAGAAAAAACCCTCCAATAGAAATGAGTAAGTCCAATAAGAGAGAAAAACCCCATGAAACCAGAAGATAAATTTTTAGCTTAACTGAAAAGATGAGAGAATTCAAACCATTAAATTATCACTGAAAGGGTGATCACTAACAAATTTACATAAGGGCCAGGCATGGTGTCGCACGCCTTTAATCCCAGCACTTGGAAGGCAGAGACAGGTGGATCACTGTGAGTTTGAAGCCAACCTGGTCTACAAAGGGAGTCAAGGACAGCCAAGGCTACACAGAGAAATCCTGTCTCAAAAAAACAAAACAAAAAACAAAAAAGCAAACTTACATAAAAGATTTTAAGGAATAGCATAAACAATTATATGGCAATAAAGAAGATATTTTGAGCAGAACAAATTCTTAGAATACAATTTTTTAGCAATTTTTAAATTATATTTCTTTGTTTACATATACATTTATATTATTACATATAAATAAAGTAAACTACATAGAGCAAGAAGAACCACAAAACAATTAGGAATATATATAAATGCTATAGTCATAGCGATTTGGCTATTTGTATTTGGCAGCCTTGAAGAAAACATCTTTCCTATCTTGGTGAGTCTAAAATTCTGAATGTAAATCAATATCTATCATATCTCATCTCTACAACTTAAAACATCGATCTAGACCTAAAAACATCTTAACCCCTAAACAACTAAGCTTAATTGCAAAACTAAACTATCTGATCTTCAACCCCATCAGGGACATGAGAAGGAATAAAACTTAATTACCTGAGTAAACCGAAGGTTAGCAGTTTCCAAAATGAAAAACATGACAGAGACAGTTTGCTGCCTGAACAGTCACCCAAAACTATCTATTATGTTGGAATATTTTCCTCAGCCTTTTGGCCCAGTATATCTGACAGACATATTTGTGAGGCAGGAACTATTGAGGACTTGTTTACCTTGTCTTGGCAGAATTTGGCTGTCAACTCTGCCTGTATCCAAGCTTGCTCATTTTTAGGTAGAATTCTGTCTATGGCAGAAATGAGAACATTTTGCCCAGTGGCTTGTTTGTCACATTTGTTTGTTTTTTGTTTTTTGTTTTTTGTTTTGAGACAGTGTTTCTCTGTGTAGCCCTGGCTGTCCTGGACTCACTTTGTAGACCAGGCTGACCTCAAACTCACAGCAATCCACCTGCCTCTGCCTCCCGAGTGCTAAGATTAAAGGTGTGTGCCACCACGCCCGGCCTGGTTTGTCACATTTGAAGCCATCTCCATTAGGAGTTCTTTGATGCACATCATCTTCTTTGAGTTAGATTGGGTGTTGTCTTATTGTCAATGAATCTCTAAAATAATAAAAACATGTCTAAATGCCATATTCTGTAGGTCTCTGAGACTTTTGAAGACCTTCTCTAACTATTTTACCTTATATAGCTATATATATATTATATATATAGCTGTATATATATTATATATGTTACATATATAATATATATATTATATATATTTAACAGGACTTACCTAGGATGTATATTCTTGTGATAAAAATAGACTAGTAATTGACATGACCACGATTTGATCAACTAACAATTAGCTTGTATTACTTAATTATCCTAAAGGAATACAATTTAAACACATTTCTACAATGGAGATGTATTTATCTGCCTGGCTTTAGACTTGTGTTCCCAGAGAGTAAGCAAAGAAGAGACAGGTGTGTCCTCAATAGTGACTGATGACAGGTGGGGACTGGCCTCTGCTTGTCCTCCACGTGGCTGCTGGCTGACATTCATTGCTAAAATGTCTAGCTCAAACAGTGTGGTTTTCTCTCTTTCCCCTCTGTCTCCTTTCTGGCTGCAGTGGAGGCTTACAGCTTGCTTGTTCTAGCTATTTTACTCTCAAACTCAGGAAATTATCCTTGGGCTTTCAAAGATTCATTAAGTCGAATACAAGAACTTTCCCCTTTCTTCTTAACAGCCGCAGGACAGTGGCTCCTTCAGAGTCATGGGAATAAGTGCATGGCCGTGTTGCTTGTTTCCAGGTCAGGTGTGCAGTTCACAGAGCTGAGGAAAAGGAAGTTTCCCACCATGCTGAGCATTGCACAAGGCTTTGCTAAGACAACCTATAATCAGTAAATGACCTAGAGTGATGAGCTGAAGGATTTAACAGATCCTGGGCCCCCGTTTATGAGCTTCTAGCAACCATTTACAAATCTGCACCTTCACTGGGTATGCGGGATGCTAAACCTTGTTTCACAAGGATTGGACAATCTTTACGTCAGCTTTTCATTAAATACCCAACCTCGTACGGTCTTACCATATCACTAGGTAGCCTTAAGTTCTCGCTATATAGTCAAGTCTGGCCTTGAACTTACAGTCAGCCTCCTGCCTCTGCCTCCCGAGTGCTGAGGTTAAAAACATACTACCACACCCAGATCTCCATCACTTCTCTCTCTCTCTCTCTCTCTCTCTCTCTCTCTTTCTCATTAGTTTGTTTTTTTGTTTTGTTTTGTTTTTCAAGACAAGGTTTCTCTATGTAGCCCTGGCTGTCCTGGAACACACTCTAAAAACCAGAGGTCCACCTGCCTCTACCTCCCAAGTGCTGGGGTCAAAGGTGTGTACCACCAACACCCAGCCTAGCTCCATTATTCCTTGACACAGACAGTGTTCATAAAACTAAAAAGCTGATTAGCAAGTTTTTAAAAAAATAGGTTACTATGAAAATAGTTGCCCAGACTTGGACCTATCTAATTATAGTTTGATTCAGTCCCTCACAAAAGACATTTGATAATGTCCCAGTTTCTGGCCTAATGCCCAACATTACCAAATTACCCCTTTCTGAGATTTAGGACCACAGTTATGAACTTTTTTATTAGCACTTATTTTAAACAGACATGAGAACACTGAGGGGCCTCTACCTACCTTGCCCTACATTAGAGTCTAATCCATCTGGACCCACTGTGGACCTGGACTCTAGGCTTGGAGTGAGTCTTCGCAATTCTCAGGAGCTGGCCTGGATTTTCTGGTTTGTGTACAACCCAGTGGAAGTTCGCCACTCGCTCCTAACGCCCCCACAGGAGTCAGATGGTCAGAACCTTTGACCAGTTCACCGTGACAGCCTAGAAAGACAGGATCTTTGTATTCCCACATGTCCTTCGCTCTCTGCCCCTCCCAAGCATGCATCTACACAGCCTGCGCAGAACCAGGGAGATTGTTAGTACTACCAATACATATTTAATCTAGGTTTGTGATATTCTGCTGGGAAAAAAGTCCCACAAGTACATTAGGTGTCCAAAAAATAGAAAGATGAATATTTTAAATGTTTGTGAAATGAAATTAAGCTCAGATGATGACCAATATCCACAAGCGGGGACTAGTAACAATTACATGATGCTCGCTGAAGTCCTCTTTTTAATGGACTTGTGAAGGTGATTGTGGTTTTCTGTTGTAAGAAGTATTCACTCATTTATCACTGTTTCTCAGGGCATACAAATCTAGAATTTGAGAATTTGTCCACCATGCCCTCCCCCCTCCAGCTATTACGAAAGAACCCTGCCTAGGAAAATGGATTTTAAGTTCATTTATAATTACCTTTTCCTTCCTCAAAAAGCAAGCAAACAAATGAAAACCTCAACAATTTCTAATAAAGTCTAGATATAAATGTGATCAGGGCCATTTTATTAATAGGAACCAATTTTGTAATCCCAAACTGTTAATATTAGCTTTGAAACATAAATGTGTTCTCTGAATCCACACTTAGTCCAGCCAGGGGGTGGGGGGGGGGGGAGGGGATCATTTGTTTGCCTGAAGGACTTCTGTAGAGCAGACAGCACAGACTGCTAAAGATTCCTCGTCCTTTGAAAGGGTGGGGGCAGGGTTGCAAAAGGCTGGTTCTCCCAGCAACCTGGAGCTAACCTCGAACTCACACAGATTCACCTGCCTCTGCCTCCGGAATGCTGGGATTAAAGGTGTGTGCCACAATGCCTGGCTGAGAGTTCTTATTTTAATAACTTAATGATGCACGTGAAAGTGCTGGAAAAACAAGACGAAAAATACCCCAAAGGAGTAAATTGAAATAAATAACCAAACTCCTGGATTAAATCAATGAAATAGAAACAAACAAACAGAAACACTGAAACAAAATGATGTGGGGGTTTTTTGTTTTGTTCTAGAAAATCAATAAGATTGACAATGCGTTAGCCAAATTAACTAAAAATAAAGACAGATGATCCAAATTAATAAAATTAGAGATGAAAGGGGAACATCACGACATATACTGAGGAGATGCAGAGACCCGTAGAGATACACTTTACTGGTCTCTATTCCATCAAACTGGAAAGCCCAAAAGAAATGAGTGCGAGTTTTTTTGTTTTTTGTTTGTTTGTTTGTTTGTTTTGGTTTTTCGAGACTAGGTCTTTGCGTAGCCTTGGCTGTCCTGGACTCGCTCTGTAGACCAGGCTGGCCTCGAACTCACAGCAAGCCTCTGCCTCCCAAGTGCTGGGATTAAAGGCGTGCGCCACCACGCCCGGCATTGGGGTTTCTTGATATATACAACCTACCAAAGTTAAATCAAAATGGAAAGAAACTATTGGGGGTCACAATCCCTTTGGGTGTCACATTAGATATCCTACATGTCAGATATTTACATTAATAATAACAGTAGCAAAATTACAGTTATAAAATAACAGTGGAATAATTTTATGGTTGGGGGTCAGCAATGCAGGAGTAACTATATCACAGCACTGAGAAGTGAAGAACCACTGATTCAAACAAACTCGTCCCCCCAAAAATAGAAGCAGTAACTACAACTCTCCCTGTTACTCCCAAAAGCCCCAGACCAATGCATCTAACACAGAATGAATTTTACCAGACTTTCAGAGAAGTCTGTCAATAACCCACAAATTATTCTGTAAAATAAAAACTGAAGGAACATTTTAAAATATTTATTTGTTCATCCATCCACTCATTAGTTCATTTATTTTGGGTTTTTGTAGCCCAAGCTGTCCTAGAACTCACACTGTAGACCAGGCTAGCCTCAAACTCACAGAGATCTACCTGTCTCTGTCTCTCAAGGCCGAGATTAAAGGTGTGCACCACAACCACCTGGCTTCCTAATTCTTTACAAAGCTACTAGTACTCTGTTATCCAAACCACACAGAGGTACTCTCAGAAGAAAACATATCCATTATGAAGACATGTAAATACTTTCAATAAAATAGTTTCAAACCAGACTCAAGAACACATAGAAAGATTATGCAGAGAGACAGGGATGGTTCAAAAAAGGTAATCTACTACATAAATACAGAGTGAGAGACAGAAACCACATGGTCATCTTATTAGCAGGAAACACATTTGATAAAAATCCAACATCCTTTTTGATAAAAGTCTTGGAGAGACTGAGGTTCCAAGGACATATCTCAGCTTAATGAAGGCAATTTACAGCAAGCCCAAAGCCAAGCTCATCCTAAGCAAAGAGAAATTCAGAGCATTTCGACTAAAACCAGGAACAAGACAGTGGTGCCCGTGTTCTCCATTCCTAGTCAGTACAGTACTTGAAGTCTTAGCTAAAGCAATGAGACCACTGAAGGAAATCAAGGAGAACAAATAGGAAAGAAAGAAGTCAAAGTATTCTTATAGGCAGAGGATATAATTTTATACATTAAGGACTCTACCAGGAAACTTCTACAGCTGATAAGCACTTTCAGCAAAGTAGAAGAATATTAACACAACACACACAAAAATCAGTAGCTTTTCTATATACAAATGACAGACAAACCGAGAAAGAAGTCAGGGAACCTTTCACAACAACCTCAAACAATTATCTTGACATAACTAAGCAAGCAAGTGAAAAATCTGTATGACAGAACTTTAGACACTGAGGGAAGAAATTGAAGAAGATATCAGAATATAGAAAGACCTCCATATGCATGGATCAGTAGGATCTACAAATTCAATACAATCCCTACCAAAATTCCAACATATTTTTTTCTTCACAGAAATGAAAAAAAAAAACCCTTCAATTTCATATAAACACACACACACACACACACACACACACACACACACACACAGAGAAAAGAAATTGAAATGAAGTCACCATATAATCAGGGAGAAAAATGCCCCAAGTAGAAAAAAAAACTTTTTTTCGAGACAGGGTTTCTCTGTGTAATAGGCCTGACTGTCCTGGACTCATTTTGTAGACCAGGCTGGCCTCGAACTCACAAAGATCTGCCTGCCTCTGCTTCCCAAGTGCTGGATTTAAAGGTTTGCGCCACTACACCCAGCCTCCAACTAGAAATCTTATGCTACTATGTAAAACTTCAGTGACATGAATGAGTTATATCTTGTTGAGTTGTGTTGGCCAAAGGGGTCTCATAAACATCTCCCAAAATACCACAGGCTACTCCCAGGCCTACTAGTTAGTCTCTACAACCTACTCGCGAGGCCCTATTAGCTGAAGACACCATTAACTTGTGTCTTTGAACATGGAGAAATCAAAAAGGTGCCCTACTAGAAGCTTCATGTTTCTTTGCATGCTACTGGAGGAGAAAAGTAATCATCAATATCACCCAGCTCCAAACCCTGAGGCCTACAACAGAACCTACTGCGGAATATACTGGCAGAAGAGTGGTCCAAATGTCACGCGAGTTGCCAACCATCTTACTCTTTGATTGTATGTGGCTCCACAGGATGGACTCTGCTGCTCCTGCAGACCAGCTCCGGGAACAATGATGAGGAGAGAAGAGAAACCAACCGTTGGTGAACAACTGGCTATCATATGAACCAGCTGTTGAGAAAAGGTTGAGGACCAGAGGAAAAAGAAATATTGAGACCCACGCATACGCTGTACAAACTGTAGGTCTTAAAGACACAGGAGAACTTTGTTTTTCTGTCTCTCGACCATGCTTACTTGTCTGTCTGTCTCTGTCTCACTTGCTATCACTTCTTGGGCCACCCCAGTATTTTATTTAAAGTGAAGGTTGATTTTTTTCATTACAGATTACATTACTTTTCTCATCTTTTACAATCAATAGGGCATTCAAAAATCAATAAAGCAAGAGAACAGTCTAACAAGGAAATACAAACAGTTCTGTGTAACCTACAATAAAGCCTACACCAAAAACCAATCAATTTCCAAGCAATGGTCAACATAACCTGATTATTATTTCTTAAACAATACTCAGGAAAGTTTAATTATAAATTTCCCTGAGCTAAAGCTATTGTGTTTACAAGATTGTCATAGCAACATAGCTTGAGCTAAATGTTCTCTGATAAAGAAAGAACCTGACTTTCTCCCAGTCCCAAATCAACAGGTGTGCTATCTAAGCCTAGGCTAACTGCCAAGGGGTCCTCTATTGTAAAATATCTGTAAAGTATGATGATCCAAGCTCATCTTCTATTGCTCTCAAAGCAGATTCTAAAGAAACTTTTCTCCACCTAACACTATATAGTCATGTACTGTTACGTCAAGGTCCTAACTTTCTTCTGAGCAGTTTCTGCCTGATTGCTCACAGTCAGAGCCAAGAACTCTACCATTGTCTCAAGCCTTTGGCCAGATGCCTTGTATCTACATTCTCTGTGGGAATAAGTTTTTCCTGTATGATTTTCCTTAGGGCTGAGAAATAAAGAGAAAAAGACAATTTTAGAAGAAAAGGCAGATTTTTTAGACAAAATTACACCTGGTCCATGCATAATATTTAAGGGCAAAGGTGATCAGCCGGAGATCTTTGGAACTTTGTCAAGCAAAGCCTCAACAGATGTTCTGGATGTCTGAAGATCACGTTGGACAGTCGGAGGTCTCTGGAACCCTGTCGTGTAAAGCCTCTGTGACTTCTCCTCATGTCTGTGACAGGAATCCATGCATCACACTGCTAATGTAGCCAGGAACCTGAGAATGCACAAGTTATGGGCCCTAGGGAACTACGACTGTTGCTCTGCTAAAGGAACTCCTCATGATGTGCTTCCTTCCCCATAGATCAGTGCAGCACTGGGCCCTCAGCAGAGAAGCTTTTCCTCACGGAAGACAGTAATTAACACCCAGATTCACAACTGGACAATGTGTGGAGAGTGAGAGGCTTGGGAAAACTCAGTCCTAAATGTAACGTCTTTACCGAACTCCTCCCCTTAAAGGCTCAACCTATGAGGAAGAGGAAGTAGAAAGATTGTAAGGGCTGTAGTTGACTCCAAGGAAACAGTGTCTTTCAGACATAACAGGACCGATAGACATATGTCCTCAGAGAAACTATGGCAGCATACACAAGACCCACACAGATTCAAGCTAGGAAAAAACCTCAGAATTGAGAAAAAGATGTGGATATAGAGCCCTGTCCTTAATCACAAAAATATTTGCAACTCACACCTGCTGAGAAAGGAAAACCAGTTTTCTACAGTGAAGTATCCTGGATGTGTTAACCACACTTCAGGGTAGGCCCAAGCCCAGTAGTAGTTAGCCAACACAAAACAGACTTCATATTTTTGTGACTTTTGTTTTGCTAGTTTTTGTCTTACTGGTTTTGTTTATTTGTTTTTATTTTTTGTCTGTTTGTTTGTTTTGATTTTGAGAGAGAGGTAGATCATGAAGTTGGGTGGACAGAGAGGTGGGGAAGATCTGAGAGGAAAAAGAAAGAACATGCTCAAAATATATTTTTAAAAAATTAAATAAGTAGTCTGGTCTTTTCTGAAATGCAAAACAATCTCTTAGTTTTGAACTCCACTAAGTATTTTTTTTTTAAAGAAGTTACATACTTTCAGCATATAATTACACATAGTAAACATTCTCACTCCAAAGAGGAAGAATAAGGGCAAAGCAAGGAAAGACAGGCCCAGGGCAAGACTGAAGCCAACTGGAGAAAACACTAAATCCTAGAGATTCATGTCCAGCATCTGGAGCTCACGACAGAAGCATCTGGGCCTCATCCTCCTCACCTTTCCAGTTCAGCTCCCTGCAGCACCCATAGCCTCTCACTGGTGTAGTCCCACTTAGGGCCTACAGACATTTTCAGCTGCCATCCATGCTCTTGCCATTCCCAGCACCCTGTGATTCCACGGCAGCTTGGGTTTCATCTTCCTGGCCTGAGGCCTATCAGGTCTTCCTTGCAGGGGATTCTAAGCATTCTGCTCATTGCTTTATGCCACTGTACCTTGACGTAAGCAACTGTAACCCTCTTACTTTGTATCTTTCTTGCCTACAGAACAAAACACTGTGCAGAAAGCATTAGCCAGCTCTATTATCAACTTGAGATGTAGCCGGCCCCACCCCTTGGACCACCACTGCTGTGCCAAATGTATGCCTTCCTGGCTGGCCCCGGAGAAACACATTACTAGGTAAATATTTTGGAGCAGGGGACTGCCATAGTGACATCTTAAGTACAGACTCTCTTCTTTGTACTAATCTACATTTTCACAAGTTCTGGAGCCTTTGGTAATGAATGTGGTCTCTCCACATTGCACTTTTCCTCCTGTCCCAGTGAAGAACGTGCTAATCTCATTAAGAACTACAGAGGTGGTGCACGCTTTTAATCCCAGCACTCGGAAGGCAGAGATAGGCAGATCTCTAAAAGTTCAAGGCCAGCATGGTCTACAAAGTGAGTCCAGGACATCCAAGTCTACACAGAGAAACCTTGGGATGGGGGGGGAGGGGGTGAGAGGAGGCGGAGAAGAGTTAAAAACCAAGAAGTTGTGCTGGGCCCAAGAGCTCAGCAGCAATAAGGGCTGCCCCACTAGCCCGGTGCCCTTTTTTTTGAGCAAGTGTTTGATTACTCATGAGTCCTTTACTGTGGCATAGTAAAAAGAAGCTTTACTCATATAACAAGCCCATCCTGCTAGTTCAGGTAGGCATGTGAAAAGAGCAACCAAGTAATCCTCGACCCTGTGAAGGCCCCTATTTGGAAGTCAGTATTAGTAACCAGAAACTAATGTGGGGACTTTCACATTATGCACAAGTTACATAGGAAACAGAAAGAGCCTATAGTCAGCCAAGACAGCTTTCACAGAACAAGGTCTTAAACTTTGAAGACCAATGTAGGTTTCACAGAACAAGCAGCCGAGGGCTTAAACTTTGAAGACCAATGTAGAGTTAGCCAGAGCAAGATGCAGAAGGAAGGACAAGGCCGCCTCAGGAGGAAGGAAACAGTGTGTTAGACAGCATGAGCCACGGTGATGGGTTCTGGGAGCCATGAGCATTTGCATCCCTAGAACATGAGATCGGTGCGTAGGGGGCTCTTCCTCATGCTGCAGCCCACAGTATTTTTCTGGGTCTAAAACAAGGGAAAGATCTTAATCTTGAAATCCCATTGGCCTTTAAGAATTACTTTACTGGGGCTGTGGGGTGGGGGAAGGGATGGCTGTGAGGACCCAGGTTTGATTCTAAGCACACACATGTTAGCTTGCAACAGTCTGTAACTCCAGTTTCTGGTTTTCCAAGGGATACCAAACACACACGGTGTACAGACATCTGCAAGCGAAATACTCATGTAAATGAAAGAAATGAATAAACAGGGCTGGGAGAAGGGATTCAACTCCAAAGCTGCTCAGAGCTGGGACTCAGGCTGTCTCAGACCACAGACGCAATCCAGAAGACAAATGAGAAACAGGTCCAACGGAAAACACACGGTCTGAGCAGCAACAACCTACTTCCTCTAAAACAGACCCTTGCACAAAGAAGGAAAACAAATGAGTCAATCAGAAATCAAAGCCCTAGACATCTTTTCCAGCTCCTTAGCGCTTTGCTTGGTGGAAATAAAGAGATGAACAAAATAGGATTTCACAAATCACACAGCCTGTTGCCACACAAAGGGAACTTTTGCCTTTTGCTCACAGGAACAAACCTTACAGGGAACACACTTAGTAGATGTGGCACAGTCACAGTGAGTGGGTTTTGAAATCACAAGCCCAGTTGCTTCATCAGGATAGAAGTAGGCCTCTGCTGAAAGTCCAGTCTAATTAAAGGCTTGGCGTACCTGTATATAAGTGGTTCTCAGGAGAAACTGGTTTGACCAATGCAGTAGAGATCTGTGTATTGAGGGTACCTGGAGCCTCTCAGGTGCCCTCAGGCTTGGGGGACAAGCTGAAGGTCTGTCACAGCATATACCCGTGTGTGTGCATCTTCAGAAGAGTGCCTGACAAGATATAGCTAAGCTATAAGCTCTTAACATGTACAATCCTGAGGTTTAAATATATTTTGATATTCAGTAGCATATATATAAAGAGGTATGTAAAACATATTTTGTTATTTGTTAACTCATATATGACATGTGACAGCAACTCAGCGGGAAGGAGAGAGCTCACATATTTATTGGGGGTCTAGTAAGACTTCATGTTATTCAAAGAAATGGAGATACTTTTGTCGTTCTGGGTGGAGGGTGCACTACCGCTGAGCATCTCAAACGTCAGCTCAACACCCCCCCCCACCCCCCGTCCCCCAGTTTTTATGGGAGCAAAGAATTACCAGACATGTATTTTACTACGTTTAGTGTGTTCAGCATCATCTAATGGCTTTGGCTTTTTGGTTTTTGGAGACAGGGTTTCTCTGTATCCTTGGCTATCCTGGACTCATTTTGTAGACCAGGCTGGCCTCAAACTCAGAGATCCGCCTGCCTCTGCCTCCGAAGTCCTGGCATTAAAGGCATGTGCCACCATGCCCAGCTTGGAACATCTAATGGTACACACATAAATAAATAAATAAATAATAAATAAATAAATAAATAAATATACACACGCACTGTTATTACAGGACTATTTATCGGCCAGCATTTATTTCCAAACAAATCATTTCCCACCCTCTACCCCACCTCCTTTTTTGTTTTTTTGTTTTTGTTTTGTTTTGTTTTTTGAGACAGGGTTTCTCTGTGTAGCCTTGATTGGTCTGGACTCTGGCCTACCTCTGCCTCCTGACCCTTTTTTTTTCCTCTTTTGATTGATGTAGTGCCTTTGTCTTTATTCAAACAGAAGCCTACACATTACACATAAACAAACGAGAAGCGAACTTGAAAGAAGAGCAACAAAAAATCTAATCTATTACAAAGTTGGTAACAGAAGGCATCCGGAGAACTTGAGGGCGGCTTTGTTTTGTTTTTTAATTTTTTTAAGTGGCTTTTGTGCCTTGCGCAGTCAACTCCACCCTCTGAGAGATTTTACACAACCGCAGTCCCACGCTAGCCTGCCCGAGCCGCCCCAACTTCCCCAGACTTGGGGACTCTTGCCCTAGGGTTGCACAACACACATTAGCATCTGCTAGCTCCTGCACCGCCGCCCACAGCCCCGCGGCACAGAACTCGCGCCTGCGCACACCTCAAGGCCCGGGGTAGGGCCACGCCCCTTCCGTCGCCACGCCCCCACGCTCACGCCCCCTCCAGGTGCGCGTGCGCCGCGGGCCCGCCCCCGCGCGCTCGCCGGTCTCCTCGGAGCTGCGGGTCGGCCTGGCGCGAGCAACCTCGCTCTACGCTAGCGCTCTTCCTCTGCCTCCCGGCTGGGCGGCCATGGCGGCGCGACGGCGTTGGCGGCCCGCGGTCGGCGCGGGAGCCTGGGGCGCGCTCACATGGTTGGCGCTGGCCTCGTGTGCTCCCGGGGTGGGCGGCGGGGCGCTCGAGTGGTACTCCGCCATGGTGGGCATCGAGTACGTGGACCCGCGGTCCAACCTGACGGTGTGGAGCTTGTCGGAGAGCGGCCGCTTTGGCGACAGCTCGCCCAAGGAGGACAAGCAGGGCCTGGTGGGCACCCCGCTCGCGCCCGGGGACGCGGAGGGCTGCGCGCCTGACACCCGCTTCGTGGCGCCCGGCGGCCTGGGCGCCGAGCCCTGGGTCGCGCTGGTGGCGCGCGGCGGCTGCACCTTCAAGGACAAGGTGCTGGCGGCCGCGCGGAAGAACGCCTCGGCGGTGGTGGTCTACAACCAGGAGCGCTACGGGAACGCCACCGAGCCCATGTCGCACGCGGGTGAGCTGGTCCGGCGCTGGGCCGCCCTCCTGGGGCAGGGGCGAGCCTGGTGGTTTCCCAGGTGGAGAGGGAAGGGCAGTGCGTGCACACGCTGGATCGGTGCTTCGCCTCGGGAGTGTGAGGAGGCAGGGGAGTAGCAGAGAAACTCCGCAGGAGGGAAGTCCGACCAAGTGCTAGAACTCCCCATATTCGTAGTAACAAGTCGCTTAGATCGGCTTACGGTTTCCCGAAGTTGGCTGAGTGGTGAGTGTGTTAGTGACTGGCGCACTCCAGGGTCTCATTGTCTTTTTAACCAACCCTAAGTGATGGCTTGGTGGCCCTTCATTTTGATGAGGCGTATCCGAGTACTTTCAAAACCTTGAGTCGGGAAGCGTGGGCTTTCTTGCTGTGCTTTCTCTCAGGACACATACAGGAGGATCAATCGCACTTGCTCATTGTGTTTGGTCCGTTCTGTGTTCAGATGAAATCTCTTTAGTGTGCTCTTTGAAGGAAAGACCGAGCTACCTCTTTCTGTCGGGAGGCCGGTCCTAAATACACTACTATTCCAGGGACTGCAGATTCCACTTCAGGTGAGTTTGCAAAATACCATCCTAGGGACAGAGTTCTCTCTAGAGACCCAGAACTTGATTGTATTTCTGTTGTGCCTTCTGAGGTCACATTAGCTTTAAGGCATCAAGCAGTTGACTCATTCTGAATTTCCTGTGATTACAGTTTTTGGTTTTGGTTTTGGTTTTGTTGGGGTCGTCCCCCCCCCAGACTGGGTCTCGCTGTGTCCTGGAACTCTCTTTGTAGACCAGGCTGGCCTCGAACTCACAGAGATATATCTGCCTGCCTCTGCCTCCCGATTGCGGGCATTACAGCATATGCCACCATGCCTGGTATACAGTTTTTGTTTTAAGTTTCTGCTGCTACTATAACATCCGTTCCCCCTGTTCTGCATTTTTTCTTTTCTGTTTTGTTGTTGAATGCAGCACAGAATTTGGAGCGGGCGGGGAGACAGAAAAGTGAGCTTGGATTTGGCCATTTTTATAGAGGGTTGGGAATGATGGCCATTTGATGGCAAGGAAGTGATCTCCGCTTATAGGCAACTCTTCTTCAAGAAGGTTCCAGATTGGCAGAGAATGGGTATGAATTGTAGGAACGTTGTAGGGTGGCATAAGATAAGGTCAGGAGTATTTGACATTCTGTGAAAGTAATCTGCTCAAATGGAGGAACACCTGACGAAGTTGGGTCTTTTGAGAACACAAGGTTTGGTTGGCTGCACGGGACAGAGTGAGTACAGGTGTCCCTGCGGTGGTGTTGGGTAGACACCGTCTTTGCTGCAGCTAGTCTACTGATGATAGACTAGCCTCATGGTCGTTGTCCACACGCAGTTTCCTCAAGGCTCATGAATGATCCTAGCATTGCAGATACATCCCATCGGTAGTGGTCCCAAGTTCAGTTCTGCCAGCGAAAAGAAGTGGCTGTGCTGAACCTCACTCCTTGGTGTTGGGTGTGTGCATTTCTGGATGCATACACATCTTAATGTAGACTTTTCCCTTTAAATGACAGGATCATCACCCTACAATTTCCTAACTCTACCCTACTGCATTTTTTTATAATGACACCAGCATCCTCCCAAGCAGACAACACTTGTTCTAAACGTGGCTCAGCAACACTTCATGTTTATATTGTTGGTAGATAACTTAGCTGGACACAGAAAAACACCCAGTCATGTTTGTTAGACTCTTCGGTGGAGGGACACTTCTCTTCCCATTACCTGCCTCCTTTCTAGCTTTCTTGACAGAATAATACTACTGAACTTTTTTAAACGGAGGATTAGCACCTTTTGAAAAGTGTGTGAAAGTACCCATGCAGTGAGTGACTAGATCTTCCTGAGGGCCCTGGGGTAGATCCCTAATTCCACGGTTCCTGTAAGGAAACAAACTCTAAAGCATTTTAAAACTTGGTCCAGGTAACCTGTAGGGTACTGAACTGCATTCCTCTCTTCCCACAGTCCAGGTGTTTGCTCCACACTTGTAACAACCAGAAATGCCTTGAGATTTTGCTAGAACTTCAGAGAGCAACAAAATTATCGAGCGTTTTGCACCACTGGCCTAAAGGAAGATTAATTTGGTAGTGGTGTGATTGATAAACAGAAGAGCTGGAAACAAAGTCAGACTCTGGCAGAGGTTGTAGACACTGCAGAGATGGAAAGGTGGCTGTCTCAGAACTTAGTCCATTGGGCACCAGGAGTCGACAGTACCATCGTTTGGGAAGAGTTAAGGTGGGAGAAGCCCCTTTGACTGTACTTAGACCTGGCTGGGTATTTATTTAGAGCCACTGAGGCTGATGAGGCTTAGGCTGGTTTCCTCTGCCTAGTCATAAACTAGCTGATGCCAGGAAAACCCACGGATTCAGCTGTTCCTAGTGCTGGTGAGTAACACCGGGTTCTATGAAGTCGGCAGAAGTTGCTTCCGAAGTTGAATACTGGTTATCTTCCAGAGTTGTGGGGAGGATTTTTCCAATTCTTCTCATTGTTCCTCTCACTGGATTAAGCACTAGATAGTATTTAATTTTTAAATGGTTGAGATTACTGCCAGGCGCAGTGGCACACCCCTGTGATCCCAGCACTCAGGGAGGCAGAGGCAGGTGGATCCCTGTGAGTTGGAGGCCAGTCTAGTCTATAAAATGAGTCCAAGATGGCCTAGGCTACACAGAGAAACCCCATCCTGAAAAACAAATAGCAAAAAAAAAATAAAAAATAAAAAAAAGTCATTGGGCCGGACATGGTTGCGCAGGCCTTTAATCCCAGCAGTCAGGAGGTAGAGGCTAGTGGATCGCTGTGAGTTCGAGGCCCCCCTGGTCTACAAAGTGAGTCCAGGACAGCCAAGGCTACACGGAGAGACCCTGTCTCGAAAAACAAACAAACAAGTCATTGACATTGAGGATTTTAAAGGATCATTGCTTTAAGATCATGCTCTCTCAGAACAGCAGAGAGGACTTAACAGTTATGCCTAGCGTTCTGGTTTTAGCAGACTTGCTCAGAGTTGAGAATATCGAAGACATGCCTGTCTGCAAAGGGATGCTGGTGTGTCAGTAGTGATAAACACAGCACTCCAGGCCAGAGGAGTTTATACTTAACTGCGTTATATGCATGCTGCTTGGAAGGTAGAAGTTGACGCAGTGCTGATCTTAAAGACAACCAGGTCTTTTAGGGTCCCTGAAAATGGCCACAGTATTGCAATGATGGGAATTGTAAGACTTTTAATTAATGTTTCACTGTGACTACTTCTAAGATCTTAGTCAGGGAAAAAAGAAAAACCGAACTTTAAAGAAACCGTATGTTGAGATGTACTCATTTTATACTGGCAGTGCATGTTAAATGGTGTTTTATATGTAGATAATCAGTTATTGATTGTGTGTAATACTATGCTCTCAAATGACCTGCAACTTCACATTTGAATGTAAAATGTATCTTGGTTCTATTAAGAGCCAGAAGTGGCACCTTAACAGCGTCATCGAAGGTGGGGTCAATTAGGACAGTTCGGCAGAAAGATTGATTTTTTTTTTTTTTGACTGACAGGCTCAGGACATTAGGAGGGTATGTATATGTGTGGAAGGTGGGCTGAGGATTTGTGTGTACCTGAAGTAGTGTTCCAGAGGGCTAAAAGGTCTGAAATGCGCAGACAAGGAAAAGCTGCAAAAGAGTTCTCAGTAAGAGTGTTCTGTACTATTTGAAACAAATCCATTTTCAGGGAAGAGGGTGGTGGTGGTAAAGCTTTGGTTTTTTGTGTGTTTGTATGTTTGCGTGTGATGGAGTCTTGTGGGTATTTCATGCTAGTCCTCAACTCATGGCCCTCTTGTCTTAGCCTCCCAATTGCTGGCGTTTATAGGCATACATCATCATACTGGCCCCAATTTTTTTTTTAAGATTTATTTATTATGTAAACAGTATGCATCAGATCACATTATAGATGGTTGTGAGCCATCATATAGTTGCTGGTAATTGAACTCATGACCTCTGGAAGAGCAGACAGTGCTCTTCACCGCTGAGCCATCTCTCCAGCCCACTGGCCCAAATCTTTTATTAACTTATTTTTATTTTATGTATATGAGTGTTCTGTGTACATGCATGGAAGTGTACCACATGTATTGGTGATGCCCAGGAAGGCCAGATGAAGGCACTGGAACTGGAGTCAGGAAGCTTTCTAAGTCACCACGTGAATCCTGGGAAGCATCAGGTCTTCTGCCAAAGAGCAAGTGTTCTTAACCACTGAGCCATTGCTCTAGGTCTCTTCTCTCTCCCCCAAATTTTTGACAAAACGAAATCATACAAAATATAATTATTTAGAGTAGTATCCAGTTGTCAATTGTGTCCTCCTCATTCACCCTAGCCAACCATGCAAAAATTTCTATTTTGTATAACAAGACATTTACAGTCCAGATTCTTCTCCTTATGAGGTCATTTCCCTTGTAGTCCTGGAAGACAAGCCAGTTGTTCAAATCCATTCATTCATGAATAACTTTCCATGAGTGTCCATGCTCCATGCCACAAAAATCTGATAAGTTGAACGGGTAGTACTTGTCTAGTGGGCAGAGACCTATAAAAAAATCAGACAAGATGCGTGAAAGAAGGCCTCTCTGAGGCTGGAGAGATGGCTTAGTGGTTAGCGGGAGCGTTGCTTTCGCAGAGGCCCCCACTTCAGTTCCCAGCACCCACGTTAGATGACTCACAGGGCCTGTAATTCCAGCTGCAGGAGATCTGATTCCTCATCCCAGCTCCTTGGACACCTCACTTGAATGCACATGTGTGTGCTCAACATTTGCAATTAAAGAGAAAGTTGCTAACAGTGGCTGCAGGTAGAGCAGGCGCTGCTGTAGAGGTTAAGCTGAGTTTGCAGGACATCTAGGTTTTGTTGAGGAGTCCCTAGGAGAACAGAAGTGGCTAGAATGTGGCATTTATTTACAAAAAAGAAAACTTGAAAATTCAGGAGATTCTGTTACTGTAACCTCACGATCAATTATTGCTGCTAAATTAGTTTTCTCCACCAGAAATTTAACCTGCTACTTTAAATATTTCAGTAGTTCTTATCATCAAGGCAATACTGAAGTAGACTTTAGTTTCCTTGGGAGGAAAGATGGTACCTTAGATTCATATGTCTTGATACAAATTTTAAAGTTACTGACCAAGTGCAAATCCTTTACAAATGTGTTGGTTTAGTTTTTGACAGAGTAGCAAGAGGATCACAAAATTTTGAGAAGGAAATAGACACCATTTTACTTTTGGCATAAGAAAACTTGTGATTCTGTTACTGGTAACTTGGCCTGCTAAAAATACTGTTCTGTATCTGTTACTCAAGAAGGAGTTTTATGATGACACTATGTGTTCACTGAGACAGTGTGCTCAGCGTAAGGCAAAGTAAAGCAGGAACTGCCCTCAGGGACCTGTCTGCCCAAGGGTGAGGTGTAGAGATTACCTTATGGGTGAGATTGAGCAAGATGACCCTTTTCAGTGGAGCACGAATGACAGCAGCACTGAGCCCTGGGGGAGAAAAAGATTCCAAAGGCTTGTTTCTTCTGTCTCAAGTCTCTGAACAAATTCACCTGCTTAGCTGAGCTTTTTTTCTTTTTTCTTTTTTCTTTTTCCTCTCTTGTGTCAGTTGTACAAATTGCCTGAGCAGATTAGCTCTTCTGGATTGGATCAAGGAGCCAGTGATTTGACAGGAAGTAGAGTTTGGGGGATTTCGGTAGGTGGTCTTGGCATCCCTTAGCTTATGCATGAACTCACTCCAGAGCTAGTACAATTTAGACAGGGTTTCTGTGGAGCCTTGGCTGTCCTGGACTCACTTTGCAGACCAGGCTGGCCTTGAACTCACATGGATCCTGCCTCTGCCTCCTGAGTGCTGGGATTCCAGGCGTGCACCACCGCACCTGGCTGAGCCAATACATTCTTTACCCTTCTGCTTTGCTGCTTGTTAAGCTGTACCCCTGCCGCTTTCCCCATTTTTTGAGAATTGTTCTTGGTGTATTGATCAGTCTGACCTTGAGAACTCTGAGCCTCCTGAGTATCTGTGGTTACAGGGTTTTCAAAAACCCTGAAAATCAATCACAGGTAGAAAAGGCCATCCTTGGGTTTTGTTAATGTAACGTAAGTTCTGGAAGCAGTCTTGCTGCTGGGACTGTTGCACAACAGACCAGCCCAAGGCACTGTTCTATAGGCCACAGCTTTTAACTTAGTGAGCTAAATGGTCTTTTCTCACTTGGTTAATGTCTCTCTTTCCTCTTCATCAACAAAATGCCTGGTTCTAGTAACTGGCCAAGCTAGATGCATCACAGTATTAGATAAAACTTTTTAAAAGATCTAGTTGAGGTTTGTTTGTTTGTTTGTTTGTTTTCAGAAGAGGGCATTGAATCTCCTGAAACTGTAGTTATATAAATGGTTACGAGCGCCATGTGGGTACTCATATTTGAACCTGAGTCCTCTGGAACATGAGCCGGTGTTCTTTTTTTGTTTTGTTTTGTTTTTGTTTTTTCGAGATAGGGTTTCTCTGTGTAGCCTTGGCTGTCCTGGACTTGCTTTGTAGACTAGGCTGGCCTCAAACTCACAGCGATCCGCCTGCCTCTGCCTACCAAGTGCTGTGATTAAAGGCGTGCGCCACCACGCCCGGCTCGAGCCGGTGTTCTTAACCACTGGGCCATCTCTCTAGCCCCGCAAATATGATTCTATGATAGTTTTATAACCTAGAAAAAATTCCTTTCCTTTGCTTTGTAAAGCTTTTTCCATACCTTTTTTTTTTTAAGATAGGAAAGTAGGATTTATTTATTTATTTATTTATTTATTTATTTATTTATTTAGTATGCAGTGTTCTCTCTGCATATATACACCTGTAGGCCAGAAGAGGGCATCAGATCACATTACAGATGGTTGTGAACCACCATGTGGTTGCTGGGAATTGAACTCAGGACCTTTGGAAGAGCAGGCGGTGCTCTTAACCACTGAGCCGTCTCTCCAGCCCCCAATGTTTTCCATTCCTGAAGATAAAATGTAAATGTGCCTCTCAGGGAAAGATTTCCCTCTATCCAAACAAGATTACCCCTCATATCTATAGCTTTTTGTTGTTCTGCTTGCTTGTTAAGTAAGTGGCAGCCCAAAGAAGAATCATTCTCAAACTAACTTAAAACTTAGAAATAAACTTAAGAAACACTCTCAGGGAGCAGTTTGTCCAGGAGCACATCTCCCCTCTGGCAGTGAGCAACAAGGTGAGGTTTGACCCCAAAGCTGGCTCTGCAGCTGCTCCCTTGTGGAGAAGATTCAGGGAATAAATATTGCCTTAGACATGAGCTTCCTGCCCCCTGAGAACCCGCATTCCCAGTTTAGGAGAACCAGAACTCCCTGAAGATTTCTGCTTTAAATGAGATGTTCAGTAATGGAGGTCGTCTGCCCCCCTCCCTACACATATCTCCCCAAACTGTCACAAAATGAGTATGATGATATTGGCACCAGGGATTGTTTCAACTGGTAATTGTAGAATAGAAGCCATTTGGGCTTCTGTGTGAATGCTTTTAACTGAGATACTGTTGTTTCTACTTGAAATGCTCTACAAGTTTCTTTTTTTATTAAAAAGGCTTTTTGGCAGTGGTGGTGCACAGCTGTAATCCCAGCACTCTGGAGGCAGAGGCAGGCCCACCTCTGAGTTTGAGACCAGCCTGGTCTATAAGACAGCCAGGACTGTTAAACAGAAAAACTGTCTTCAAACAAACAAACAAAAAAGAGGCAGGTGGATCTTTGTGAGTTTGAGGCCAACCTGGTGTACAAAGCGAGTCCAGGACAGCCATGGCTGTATAGAGAAATCATGTAAAAAATTGAAAACTGTACTAGAAGACCATCAAGGCTGGTGAATCTGGACCCGGGGGTGGGGGTGGGGGCCTGCACAAACTGTTGTACCAACCAAGGACAATGCATGCAGTAAACCTAGACTGCCTATTCAGATCTGGCCAATGGACAGTTGGGTAGAGAGTGGGGACTGACTCTGACATGAACTCTGGTGTCCCCTATTTGACCACTTCCCCTTGCTGAGGAGGCTATCTGGATGAGAACTGATAGGCTGTGACCATATGGTGAGGGAGGAAGTCCTCTTCTGTCACAGGCCTAGGGGAGGGGAATAGGGTGAAAGAAGGAGGGAGGGGGAACGGGAAGATACAAATGAGGGGATAACAATCAAGATGTAATCTGAATAAATTGTTTAAATTTTTAAAAATTGGAAAAATAATGAAAAGCTGGGTGGTGTGAGCCATGCCTTTAATCCCAGCAGTTGGGGAGACAGAGGCAAGTGAATCTTTGAGTTAGAGGCCAGCCTGGACTACCGTAGAAACCGTACGGGTGTGTGTGTATGTGTGTGCGCGCAAGCTTGTACCTTATAATGTTGAGTGGGTTAAGCCTGTGTCCTAGTTGTTGCTGTACATGTTTCTGGACTGCTGAATGCTTGTTTTCCTTAAGGTAGTCAGTACTTGCCTCCTGGTGTGTCTTCTCAGTGACTACAGGGTCATCAGTGCTGAGGAGACCGCAGTTTCCTCTAGTTAAGTTCAAACTGGTTGCAGTATCACCTTGCAGACAGAAGCCACTTTAGAAAGGTACCCTTCTGGCATTTCAGTAACAAAGTTCCTGTGGCTAAGATTACAGTGGAAATGCTATGAACTATATGTCTCACTAAGATAAAAAGAGTCTGCTTTGTTTTCACCAGATGGATGGAGAAAAATGAGAATATGATGCTCTGAGGTATGGTTGAGAAAAAGGATTATCTTAGATTGGAAGAGCACAGCCAGAAGCATCTGGAAGGGTCCAGGCTGAACCAGGCCATGAGGCGAGAGAGGACAAGAGAGTGGGCTAGGAGTGAGCCAGGAGACCAAGAGAACCGGGAGGAGAAAGAACAAGATTGCCCAAGTGAGAAGAGGCTGGGAGAGGGGAGCTCAGGTGGGGGACAGGTTTTGGGAAGGGAGCAGGGCCTACCAGCTAGGGCGCCTGGGACAGACTGCCCAGCGCCCCCTTTGATATGTTAAATAGCATCTGAGTTAGCCATTTGTCCCAGGTTTCTTTGAAACCTCACACATTATACATTCATTCATCATAGGATTTTCTGCTCGGTAAAGTGAGACTTCCACCCAATCGTAGATGGCCGTCAGCTCTTCAGAGCCTTCCAGGGTCCTTTGTTGGTACAGCCAAGTAAGGCTTGGAGGTGTTTAAGGATGGCATGCTGCCAGTGCTTTACCTGGCCTGCTGCTTTTTTCTCTTGAGCACTGTCAGCTACTGCCTCACCCTGTGTGCCGTCATTGTGAGACATTTGGGTTGTCAGAGCAGGCCCTTAGGGAAAATACTAGCAAACCGAGGAGAAGCTTAAGGGTGAGACTGCATGCAAAGGTGCAGCAGAACCAAACAGCCGCTCATTTACATACGCCCATCCGAGGGTAACGTGATCTCACTGTGGCGGCAGCAGCTTGTAGGCTTTGTTTCTCTGGAGAACGCGGTGGCATTTTAGAAAGAATTATTATTTTTTATGTGAGTATGTTTGTGCTTGCACGAGTTTATGTGACCCGTATGTGTAGCAGTGCCCATAGAGGCCACAGGGCAGCAGATCCCTTTGAACTGGAGTTACAGTAACCGGAGCGACTACAGAAGCAGGAACTGCTCTTTTCTCTGAACTAGTCTCCAAGGTGTAGTGTTTAAAACTGTTAAACTGAGGCTAGCGCTAGAGAAAACTGATTTTTGAGAAGCGTTAGTGCAAATTGTTCTTACATGGAGGAAACTTCTTTTGTACCACTTAAGTTGTACCTCCTGACGGTCTCAGCAGTGAAATTTGGGAAGTCTGATTGTTTATTTTTGCACCAATACCAAACACCAGAACTTCATCATTGTTTACCAAGTAGATGGTATTTATGCTGTCCCCAAACCTAGGCTGCTTAGTTCTTTTATCCTTATCAATACGACCACTAGGAAAGCAAAGCCTTGAGTGTGTTGCTCCTGCCTCCGCCTGGTCAGTGAGGGAGCCTAACGTTTGAAATGTGACCAGTTAGCAGCCACACTTGGCCGGGCTCTGTAGACTAAAGCTGGAGGCATCTAGCATTGCAGAAGACCTGATGGGTCCCTTTGTCCTGTCTTTCTTTGCTACTGGGGACTGAAACTGGCGTCTCAGACATGTTGAGGAGTTTGTCTCATCCATACAGCATGAGTTAAACACATCTTTACAGAGGGTACTTAGGTTTAAGTTCTGCATCTCCCAAGCTAAGCACACAGGGTACCATTAAGTTACTTCCCAGCCCCTTAAGCACTAGTCTTGTCTGTCTGCCCTTTTCACTTCGATTGGGTTAACTTCAGCACGGTTCAGAACTAGCTGAGGAGACAATTCAGCATACTGATTGGTATTGATAAGTGATTTTTAAGTGATTTTAACTGCTTTTCCTGTTCTTGAGAGGTATGAATTGGCCTTCTGCCTAGTAGGTGAGCACTCACTGCTGAGCCTGTCCCTAGCTCTAAACTTTTTTAAAGTGACAATGGTGAGGACAGTTAGAGATTTCAATTAGTGTCGCCTTAATTTGCTTTCTGTACTTGAAACTGGGAAGAGGTAGTGAAAGAATTCACAAGTTTTCTGTAAGGAAGTTGTTTTTTGTTTGTTTGTTTGTTTGTTTTTTGGCATGGTAATGCATATTTAATCTCAGCATGTAGGAGGAATTTGGGGCCCACTGTTGAGACACCATCTCAAAAAAGAAAATATTCAATTCCAAATGTCTTTATGCAACACATATCTTAGTTGGGGAAAGAAATATAAAAACTGCCTCATGTGTTTGTCCTCTCTGGGCATGTCCTTTGCTATCCTGAGCAGTCTCAAATACCTGATTTTATTTATTCTGGATTCTGTCTTCCTGACTTAGGGGCTGATCTCATTGAGAGATTCTGGAATCTAAAATTATCAGGACATCTGGTAGGACATTGTTTTGACAATAGAATTCTTACTTTATCTTTAAAAAGCTTTGCTCTGGATTTGTTTAATCACTGAAGGGGCTGTGGAGATGGCTTAGTAGTTCAGACACTGGCTGCTCTTCCAGAGGACCCAGGTTCAGTTCCCAGCACCCTGGGGCAATGTACAACTGTCAGTAACTTTAGTAATAGGGCACCTGACACTCTGGCCTCCATAGTCACCAGGCACACATGTGGTATACAAGCATGCAGACAAAATATTAGTATGTATAAAATAAACATTTTAATTACATTTTAAAATATCTTTACAGGTATCCATCATGTTTGTATATGATTACATTTAAGTTTCTGTATACAGATTTACTGAAACAAATCAACTGAATTTCAGATTTTATGGTAGCCTTGATTGCTCTCTCCCTCCTCGTCTCCCCCACCCCATCTATCTCATGTCCTGCCTTGCACGCGCACACACAGAGTATACAAACATGCTGACTTGTGCATATTGCTAGTAGAATATATGAAACTTATATTTTTGCCGATTTCACATGTTTTCATATATTTAACACTCACTCGCTGGGAGATGACTGCTGACGGATGGATTCAGGATTCCTTCAGGTGGTGCCTACCAGTCTCTAAGCCACCAAATAGTGCTGTAAAGCAGGTGATTTTTTTTGTGGTTTTTGAATTATTTTCTCAGTAAAGCAACATTTTTGTTTTTGTTGTTTAGTATATGTGCTGCCAAAGCAAGCACAAACAACCATTTTTTCAAAACTTCACTTTTCTAAAAATAAATTCCTTTGTTTTCTGTTGTTGTTTCTTTTATAAGAAACTAGTTTGTTAGCTGGGCCACACACCTTTAATCCCAGTACTTGGGAGGCTGAGGTAGATCCCTGTGAGTTCCAGGACAGCCAGAGCAACACAGAGAAACCCTGTTTTAAAAAATAAACAAGAAACTAGTTTGTTGTATTTGTTTGATCTATTCTTCCTAAGTTGGCCATTTGTTACTTTAACCTTAACTTTAAAGAAAAGTTTGTTTTCCTGTTGTCATCTCTCCTTCCCTCTTCCAGACCTATCATGGCTTCTTAAGAACTGCTTGGTACATTTGCATAATTGAAATTTTTTTTTCTTTCTTTCTTTCTCGAGACAGGTTTCTCTGTGTAGCCTTGGCTGTCCTAGACTCGCTTTGTAGAACAGGCTGGCCTCGAACTCACAGAGATCCACCTGCCTTTGCCTGCCGAGTGCTGGGATTAAAGGCGTGCGCCACCAACACCCAGCGTTTCTTTTTATTTATACATTTAACATTTTTTGGCTTAGTAATTTATTTTGATGTACATTGTGAAGAAAACATACAGGTTTCCCCCCAATATAATATCCGTTTGCCTTCATCTGGTTTTTAAAAATAGTTCATTTTCCTTATTGACTTCTTTACCACTTGCTATCTACTTTTTGTGTATTTGGGTTTATTTATGGACTTTTTGTTCCGTCCAGTTCTGTGGTCATCTTCCTCTGCCTCCACCAGACTGCTTTCATGCTTAGCTGTAGCGACTAGTTCACGGCTCGTTGTTTAAACGCTTCCCTGGCCATCGTGTGTCCCCACGTCACTTTACAGGGCTTGTGTTTTGTTTGCTTGCCTTTTAAAGTTTATCTGTTGATATTTTGTGGTGGCTGTATGAATTTATAGCTAGAATCATAATAAAACTGAAGAGTTTTGCCTCTTTTCTCCTTATTTTTGCCTTAGGTCTGCTCATGACTTCAAAGCAGTTTTAAACAGTAGTGACCACAAGCTGGGCGGGGCAGTGCCCGCCTTTAATCCCAGCCCTTGGGAGGCAGAGGCCCTGGATCTCCATGAGCCTGGTCTACACTCACCCAGAGCTACGTAGTGAGACACTAACTTGGGAAAAAATGGCAGTGATCACAAGAGTTCTCATGTTCCCTCCTCCTCCTCCTCCCCTTTTTCCTCTTTCCTCCTTCTTTCTTCTTCTCTGTGTAGTCCTGGCTATCCTGGAACTCACTCTATAGACATAGTCCCTAATTCTAATGGGCATATTTGAAGCATTTTACATTCATATTCATAAGTGAAATTAATCTGTGTGACTCTTTTGCTTTTTGTTAGCATGTTTGGCTTTATCCTAGATAGGCTTCCCTATAGTTCTGGTGTGAACCCAGCCCTGTCCATGCTACTGTGTTTGGCTGTGTAGTCCTACATAGGCTTCCCTATAGTTCTGGTGTGAACCCAGGCCCTGTCCATGTTACTGTGTTTGGCTGTATAGTCCTAGATAGACTTCCCTATAGTTCTGGTGTGAACCCAGCCATTGTCCATGCTACTGTGTTTGGCTGTATAGTCCTAGATAGACTTCCCTATAGTTCTGGTGTGAACCCAGCCCTTGTCCATCCTAGATAGACTTCCCTATAGTTCTGGTGTGAACCCAGCCATTGTCCATGCTACTGTGTTTGGCTGTGTAGTCCTAGATAGACTTCCCTATAGTTCTGGTGTGAACCCAGGCCCTGTCCATGCTACTGTGTTTGGCTGTATCCTAGATAGACTTCCCTATAGTTCTGGTGTGAACCCAGGCCCTGTCCATGCTACTGTGTTTGGCTGTGTAGTCCTAGATAGATTTCCCTATAGTTCTGGTGTGAACCCAGCCATTGTCCATGCTACTGTGTTTGGCTGTATCCTAGATAGACTTCCCTATAGTTCTGGTGTGAACCCAGGCCCTGTTCATGCTACTGTGTTTGGCTGTGTAGTCCTACATAGGCTTCCCTATAGTTCTGGTGTGAACCCAGGCCCTGTCCATGCCAGGCAAATACTCTACCATTGAGCCACAGCCACAGCTCTTGGGTTTTGTTTTTTGGGACAGGGTCTCTGTAACCAGACTGGCCCCCACTTACTGTATAGTCAGGCTTAGCTTACAACTGAGAGCCTGCTGTCTCCAGTCCTAGGTTAGAGGCGTTAGCCACATGACTGGAGTGTCCTTTTCTTTTCTTTTAATTAGCTACGGAACAGTTTAAATGCCACCAGTGTTTTGGGCTTCTTTAAAGGCGTGATGATAGCTCCATCTGTGAGTGTAAATGGTGGCCTAGCTTTGGGGAGAATAGTTCAGTGATGATCTTACTTCAGTCAGCCTTTTCTCTTTTGGAACCAGTTTTGGCAGTTGATGTGTTTCTAAAAATTACTCATTTTTCAAATGTATATGTTGATGAACATACTCTTAATTTTACCTAACTTTTGTCTTCTTTGTTCTTTTGTGTAGGAACAGGAAACACAGTCGTCATTATGATTAGCTATCCAAAAGGACGAGAAATTTTTGATCTGGTGCAAAAAGGCATTCCAGTAAAAATGACCATTGGGATTGGTACCCGCCATATGCAGGAGTTCATCAGTGGTCAGTCTGTGGTGTTTGTGGCCATTGCCTTCATCACGATGATGATCATCTCATTAGCATGGCTAATATTCTATTACATACAGCGCTTCCTGTATACTGGCTCACAGTTTGGAAGTCAGGTAGTTACAGATAACTATTCATTCTAATTATATAGCAATAGCTCATAAATACAGTCTGTATGCTACTTGAAGTTACATTTAGCCACACTTATCCTTGTTTACTTATTTAAATATTTATATGACTTTGATAAAATTTTAATTGGAGTACATTTTTAAGTCTGGGTGACTTTCTGTACCTTTAGTTCCTGCAGGTACCCATACCCTCTTTGTCTTAGTGTTGACAGAGGGGACTAGCGAAAGGGCATGTGACAGCAAGAGCATACGTAACCCTGTTTTCTGACTTGGCATGAGGTTGAGGAGCAAAGAGGAAAGGCCTGCTCTGTCTGCTGGAGTAGCTGGCCAGCCATTTGCCTGAAGGGAGCCCCTTCCTCATGGCAGCAGAGAGAAGAGCCAGAGGCTCGCGGTAGCACACTCCGTCCTGCAAGACAATATAGGCCTGGCTGGTGACTAGCCAGGACTCTTCCCTTGGGGACTTGATGGAGAGGATGGTACCTTCTTCCTGGGCATCCTTACAGTTTCTTTTTCTTTTTCTTTCTTTCTTTCTTTTTTTTTTTTTCCCCTCCAATATTTAAGTGTAGGAATTGTTTTCTGGAAGTTGAAAAAGTGAGGCTAAATGACAACACATGTTTAGAGTGCTAGAGTTGCCCTGAGTTTCATTTCAACATCACCAAAAAAGGGGGGAGATGTTCTTTTTCAAATATGGAATTAAAAGCAATTATTCTTGGGCTGGGGACTACAGCCTGTGGTAGGGTATTCACTTAGCATTGTGAGGCCCTAGATTTAATCCTACTGTTGCAAATTAGCAAGTAGGTAAATACTTGGTAGCTCATGCCTCTGGTCCTGGGCTGCTTTGCGCTCAGGGCCAATCAGCGCTTTAGAGTGAAGCATTATCTCCAAATAATAATAATAAATAATAATTCTTATCAAGTAGCTTATAAGTTATATCACTTTTTTATATGTTAAAAGTTTAGGGTTTTTTTCTAAGTTAATGTTCATGCATTGTAATGTGTGGGCTACTTTTTAAAAGACTATTTAATCATACTATTTTCCTTCCCAAGAATCATAGAAAGGAAACTAAGAAGGCTATTGGCCAGCTTCCACTGCACACCGTAAAGCTTGGAGAGAAGGTAATGCTTTCTGTGCCTGGTCGGCTTCAGACTGGAGTGTGTTTAGGTTATGAGAAGTGTTTTTTCCCTGTCCCTGTTCAGTAGTAAGAAGATGTGATGTTTTGTCAAGCCTTCATGTGTGTGTTTCATACTGTAAAGAGCTGACAGACGTATAATGAATGAAGAGGCTACTATGGCAGCCATGTAAAACATGTGAAACAGTTACATTACAGGCCAGGTCTGTAGCCTAGTGGTAGAGCGCGTGCTCAGCACACATGTGTCCTGGGTTGACTCCACGCCCCATCTCTCTACCTTGTATGTGTTCAGTGATGACAATATGCTAACGTTGCTGTGCTTGAAAGTCCCCATGGGCCAAGGAGAATGACGGTGAAGATGCTGTACATTAAAAATATGCACCCAGCTGAGTGGTCGTGGCGCACGCCTTCAATCCCAGCACTCGGGAGGCAGAGGCAGGCGGATCACTGTGAGTTCGAGGCCAGCCTGGTCTACAAAGTGAGCTCAGGACAGCCAAGGCTACACAGAGAAACCCTGTCTCGAAAAACAAACCAAAACAAAAAAGTATGCACCTGGAATACTATAAATTCATTAATTGAATATGAGTCTTTGGAGGGAAGGTTTAAGACTACACATTTAAAAAGGAATCATTTTGACATGCCCAGTTAGGGGGTTAAAGCACTTAGGGGACAGCACCGGGCCCCTCCTGAGGCACCGACTCCTGAAGGCTTTACCCTGACATGGTTGGTTCCTTACAGTGACATAGCACGGCACATGTTGGTTCCTTACAGTGACATGGCACGGCACATGTTGGTTTCTTACAGTGACATGGCACAGCACATGTTGGTTCCTTACAGTGACATAGCACGGCACATGTTGGTTCCTTACAGTGACGTGGCACAGCACATGTTGGTTCCTTACAGTGACGTGGCATGTCACATGCTGCCTTGTAGCTGTGGCTGGTTCAGTTGCTTCGTGCGACTCATTTTGCTTCATTAAGCTCTGAGGGCCAAGTGCTTCACCTTCCAGTCTTTATTTCCCTTCAGGAAAGGAAGGCTGAAGAGAAACTACTTAAGCGCTTCCTTTTCCCTGCTTAAAGGACTTTTCTTTTAAAAGACCTTTGAGTTTTAAAATTTGGAACCTGTTATTAATGGCTTCTGTGGTATATTTAGGATTAAAATGTGCTTGGAATTGTTTGGGTGGTTCAGTCCTTCCCCAATAACTTGTTTTGTTTGTTGTTTATTTGTCTTGTTTTTTGGGACAGGGTTTCTCTGTGTAGCCTTGGCTGTCCTGAACTCGCTTTGTAGACCAGGTCGGCCTCGAACTCAGAGCGATCTGCCTGCCTCTGCCTCCCAAGTGCTGGGATTGAAGGTGTGCACTGCCCCCAATAACTTTGACACTATAGCGCAGTAGAGTTTTAGTAGTTGTACAAGGTACTGATTTCCTTCTCTGCAAATCACCAAGGGAGTTTCCAGTTAATAACTAGTTGTGCAGAGGGTGTGTAGAATTTTCCATAGGAATTAACAGAAAACTTCTGGTAGTTTATAAATTAGGTGCTGATCTTAAATGTGAGAATTGATTTCTAAACATTTATTTGTTCTTCCTTTCGTTCGCAGGAAGGAAATCAGTCCTTTTACAAACTATTAAAAGTCTATTATACTTGCCACATATTTTTTCCCCTTCTTAGCAGAAAATTTCATTCCTTACATGTGAGAAGACAGGTTCATATGTATAACTTACTGAACTAAGCCCTTGACAATACAAGTAAATTGATACTTATTTTCTTCCTATACCCAGCATTTGTTAAATGTTTTCTATGTAAAATATTTGTATTTGTATGATACCAGGAACTTGCTTTAAAATTGATAAGAATGATTTTTTTAAAATGTCTCTAAAATGAATGGTATGTAAAGTGTGTACCTGGATTTGTAAGCATTTTTAAATTGTATACTGACACAGAAAAATGAGTTTTTTATAGTTTACTTCTTATCCAGTTCTGGAGACAAGTGATTATTATTTTTTTAAATTCTTTTCATGTGGATTTATTTATGATACTGTATAAACTTGTTAATTGTTAAAGAATTTAAAGTTGAGCCAGGCATGGTGGCGGACTCCTGTCCCCCATGTCAGCTCATAACCACCCCTAACTGCGCTGCCAGGGCATCTGTTGCTTCTGACATCTGAGGCTTCATGCGTGTACATGGTGCATAAACTTATACAGGGACCCTACAGACAAAAGATTTATTTATTATATATACAATGTTTTGCCTGAATGTGACGCCTGCAGGCCAGAGGAGGACACCTGATCTCATTGTAGATGGTTGTGAGTCATCATGTGGTTGCTGGGAATTGAACTCAGGACCTTTAGAAGAGCAGGCAGTGCTCTTAACGTCTGAGCCATCTTTCCAGCCCCAAGTAAATCTTTTTATAAAGTATCACAGCATATGCAAGGCAGGTTGGTACTATTAGAGGCCTCCCCTTTTCTGAGGAGAACGAGAGGGGCATGGGGGAGGGGAGAGGTGAGCGGGACTGGAAGGAGAGGAGGGAGGGGAAGCTGAGATCAAGATTTAAAGTTAATTAATTAGTTACTGAAAAAAAAAGAACCCAGGATTTAAAATGCTGTTGTAAAGTTAATTTTAATAGGCTTTTATATTGGTATGTACATAAAAAATCAGATTTTTGCTGTTTCCTCATTAATTGCTACATGTGGCTAAGGGTATGTTTAAATAATAACTCAGAGGTGTGTTCTATAACGTGAAGTTGCCAAAAACTGAGCCTCAGAAGTACATCCTCCCTGAACTCCTGAGCCCTGTCTCAGAACCGCGCTTGCTGCCTCTGCTGGTCCTTACTCACTCACAGAAGCCTACGCCTGTGGCTTCTTAGGTGGACAGCCAACGGCTTTTGTTTCTTTATTCCTTTGTTCATTTTTTATCATATTTTATGTGTATTGATGCTTTGCCTGCATATATGCCTGGGTAAGGGTGTTGGATCCTGAAGTTATAGTTGTGTGCTGCTATGTGGGTGCTGGGAATTGAACCCAGATCCTCTGCCAGAGTGGTCAGTGCTCTTAACCACAGAGCTATCTCTTCAGCCTCCTTTGTTTATTTTTAACTCAATAGGTGTCCCCTCAGTCTAATTTGGGCAGGACGTTAACACCGATGAAGTAAAATTTCAGATAATGTAGCCGCTTGTACATTCTCCAAGTTGTAACTGTTCTTCCAGAGATAAAAATTTCTTTTAGATAACTTCAGAATACAAATACTGTCTTTGAGTACTCATTCTCTTTATGATTTTTATACTTGGAATTATTTCATTTTATCATAACAGCAGGCCTGGCTGGAATATAGTTAGTTTTGTAATGTAATGTAGCATTGAGGACGTTCTGAATTCATTCTCCAGCCCCATAGAAGCTGGGCTTGGTCCTTCATGACTGTAATCCAAACTTTTGGAAGATAAAGACAGGAACATCGGAAAGTCAAGGTCACCATTGGCTGCGCAGTGAACCTGAGGCTTGCCTGGGAACAAGAGCCCTCTCAGAAAAAGTGTGGTTTGCGTTTCTATAGCCCCCAGGAGTCTAATATTTTTTAAAACACTGTTAATACCTGCATGAGTCAGACAATGATCCCTCCCCTTGTTTAGTTTCTTTACATAACTGATGATAGTGGGAAGAAATAAATGGCTTTTAGGCCCAGGTTGGTCCAGCATAGTGGGGAATCCAGTTGTTTCAGTTTCCTGTTTCTGTAACTCAGTCTTGTCCATGTGATGTGTGTGACTCTTCCTTTCTTTGCAGGGAATTGATGTTGATGCTGAGAATTGTGCAGTGTGTATTGAAAATTTTAAAGTCAAGGATGTTATCAGAATCCTGCCATGCAAGTATGAATACTTTTTCCTACTTAAGATATTAAAGATTACTTAACGAGCTTTGGTATTTTGACAGGAAATTCTTGATCATCTCGTCTTTCATACTGTCCCCAAGCCTCCTTAAAACTGCTCTGCTTCAGAAGCTTGTAGTGAAGACCACTCAGCCACTGTGTGCCTTTGTTTTACTTTGGCTTTTACTCTTAAAGGCTCATTTAGACCCCATCGCACACCTAGTGAACACATGCTACCTTGAAAAGAAAAGGAAAGATGGAGTGAGAGCCTTTGGTGACCCAGAGTGGATTGACGCAGACAGTGGTTTGCTATTACTTTGCGTTCCTTTTGAAGCTCTGTAAAAGTGAATATTCCTCCCTTTACTCAGGTTCAATAGCACAGGCACAGTTTTAAAACTGGGAAGTAGCCAATTCATTTTTAATAATCTGCTACTTTAATGTGGTGGGGTGTGTGTGTGCGTGTGTGTGTGTGTGTGTGTGTGTGTGTTAAGAATTGTTGATTAAAGCCTGTCTGGAGAGATGGCTCAGTGGTTAAGAGCACTGGCTGCTCTTCTCCCATTGGTTCAATTCCCAGCACCCACATGGCAGCTCACAACTGTCTGTAACTCCCCTCCCAGGAGATCTGACACCCTCACACAGACTACATGCAAGCAAAGCACCAATGCACATGAAAATTAAAATAAATAGACAGACAGACAGACAGACAGATAGAATTGTTGATTAGCCAGGTGATGGTGGCACATGCCTTTATTCCTAGTACTTAGGAGGCAGAGGCAGGTGAATCTTTGAGTTTGAGTCCAGTCTGGTCTACAGAGCGTGTTCCAGGACAGCCAGGGCTACATAAAGAAACCCATCTCAAAAAACCAATGCCTCCTCAACATAAAAGAATTGCTGATTAGCAGAATAGTTTGTTTTATGTATAGAAATTAGATTTTTTTAAAGTCTAGTAAATTTCAACTATATTCTATGTATTTTAGAATCAAGTTACAAATTAGTGCATTTGCTTTTAAAAATGCATTATGCATACGGTACTTCTTGATACCTCTGCTAAGGAAATTAAAAAAAAAAAAAAAAAAAAAGAATACCAAAATAGTAATGGTTCCAGGAAGAAAACTTCTGCTAAACTCCGTCAGCACATATATGTGGTTGGCACAGTAGATACCTAATGAGTTGAGGTCAGTGTTGTCAGTTTTTGCAGAAAAACACTGAAAGTAGAGTTTTAAGCTGTGTTTAGAGGTCTTTCTGATTTCAGAGCGATGCCTGATCTTTGCAGATACGTTATGTGTACACATTCCTTGGTCTCCTTATTGGGGTTGTTATTGTATCCACTTTTCTCCTGAGCAATATGTTAATCATCCCCCCAACAAACTGGAAGTTTCTTTTTTGTTTTTTGAAATTTTCTTCTAGGTCAGTCAGTTTCAATATGAGGGTGAATGGCAAGCTGGACTAGACTGTCACATAATTAAGAACTGCTATTCTTAATGGCACTGGCAGCTTTTTGTTTAAAGAAAAAGTCCTTGAAAGAGTAATAGTCATGAACAGTATGCTGTAGGCACGATGAACAGCTCCTGCGGAGGGTGCAGGGATAAGGAGACACAGCTCCTTGTGGCCACACAGCTGGTATGTGAGCCCAGTCTGTCTGCCTTCCAAGCCTACACTTAACTTCACACATCACATGGGAGAGGCAGGAAGCCAGCCTAAACCAACAAGAAAAGAAGGTCTGTGCGCCTTTCTGGTAGCAACAGATGTTTATTAAAGAGGGGTCTGTGAAGTGTGCAAGACGGAATAACTGCTCTTTCTGATGCTCACAGATATTTCCACTTGAGTCATTTTGTAGACTTAAAGAAGATACTACCAGCCTACTGATAGCTTATTCATAGGCGTTGCTAGCCTAATGGTGTGTAAGTATTCTACCAGGGCACATAGAAACGGGTGGGCATTGTAGTGAATAACAGAATCCTAGTACTTGGGAAGCAAGGGTACAAGGATTCTAAGTTCAAGGCAATCCTGGACTACATAGCACATTCTAGGCCAGCTTGAGTAATATATAATATTGCAAGATCCTAAACTCAAAAATATCTCAATATAAGTGAGTATATACCATTTAGCTCTTTTTGCTTCTGTGTGAACTCATTATGACAATTTCTTTTTTTTTTTTTTTTTTTGAACTCATTATGACAATTTCTAGTTCAATCCATTTGTCCACAAATTTTGGAAATTCCTTGTTTTTAATAGCTGAGTAGTATTCCATAGTGTAAATGTACCACAGTTTCTTTATCCATTCTTCTATTGAGGGACACGTAGGTTGTTTCCAAGTTCTGGCTATTATGAATAAGGCAGCTATGAACATGGTTGAGCATTTATCCCTGTTGTGTGTACGTCCCCATGAAAAACTGTACCTACCAGGATAGTGGGTAAGAGGGGAGGTCATCCTATTGAGACATTAGGTGTGAGAAGCCTGGGAGAAAGGAAATAGAAGGATCCAGCGGGTCCTGGAAAACTACAGGCGAGTCTGGGCCCTGGGGTCCTCCGCAAACTATGGCAACAGCCAAGGAAAAAATAGGCAGTAAACCTCGAACCCCTACCCAGACTAGCCGATGGACAGGACATTCTCCACTGGTGAGTGAAGAAGGAGATCTAACTTTCACACAAACTCTGGTGCCCCATATTTGAACATGTCCCTTGGATGGAGATGCCTGGTGGCACTCAGAGGAAAGATAATAGGTCACCAAGGAGAGACTTGATACCCTATCCTATGAACATATACAGGAGGAGGAGGTCCCCCTCAGTCACAGACATAGGGGAGGGGAGGGGAGTAGGGGGGAAGTGGGAGGAAGGGAGAAATGGGAGGATACATGGGATGGGCTAACAACTGAGATGTAATATGAATAAATTAATAAAAAAACAAAAACAAAAACTAAACTCAAAAATATAAAACAATACATACATACACAATGTATAACTTATGTGGTGGAAATAGATCCACAGTGTTTCTTTGTAATAAAGAGCTTCACTTATTTTAAAAAAATGTCAGTAAGTCCAGAATTTGTGAAAAATAGGCTAGAAATAACTTACATAGGTGATTAGACTACAATGTTGATGTACTGTTGGCTAACTTTTAATATGTTGATAAAATGCATTATTTCCTTTATAAGATATGGAAACATTTATTTTAAGACATTAATGCATACTTAATTTTTTTAGGCATATTTTTCATAGAATATGCATTGACCCATGGCTTTTGGATCACCGAACATGTCCAATGTGTAAACTTGATGTCATCAAAGCCCTGGGATATTGGGTTTGTTACGTTTTTGTTTATATTCAATCTCTGCCCAGTTCTTTCTAAGCATCTCACTTTATTGCTGACAGGCAGGGCGGACAGACGAGGTGCTCCTTCTCATGTCCTTACTGCTGTCTGAAGGCGTTTTCACTGTTAAGATGTATTCGTGGAGTTGAGCTTATGACAGAATAATATAACATGGTAACAGGTTCCCCAGTTTGTAATGACTTAGAGCAGGGTAGTTCTGTGTACTCCAGGATCCTGTGCTCACACACACATGCATGTTGGGTTTTATGTAACCCTGAATCATAGAATGTATGAAGCATAGGTGCCTTCTGCAGTTCCTGGCTTCAGAGGTACGCTGTACACACACTGCCCCCCTCACACATTGCACCCCCAACAGTTTTTGTCATCTATTCTCACTATTTCTGGGTTCCACAGCTCACTAGTTCAGGCTAAAATTGTCCCACATTAAGTGTCCCACTGTTTTGTGATATTTTGATTGGCAGAACCTTTCTTTAGGAGACATAGGGGTAAAATGAAAGAGATTGTAACAATAGCTAGCCATATGTTTGCTCTAAGCCTTAAACACATTATTACACTTAATCTTCACAGTCTCTGTGAAGCATTCAAATTCTTAGACACCTAAGCTTAGAGCCACTTACTTTTCATCTAAGGTCTCACAGCTAATTGGTAAGGAAATGATTTCACACATAAGTTATTTCTTCCCTACTTAGAAGAAGACATAAGGGAGTTCTTCTTTAATTTTTTTTTTTTTTTAGATTTCCATATAATTTATTATGCCTCAGAATAACAGCATATTTTAGCTAAAAACTTAAGTTTGAGGGGCCTGGGATGTAGCTCAGAGAACTTGCACACCTTGCGCTGTAGTCCCAGATTCAGTCTCCTGAGGCACATGAGCTGCATGAACACTTTATGCAACTAAAGCCATAATGCCTTGTAGGCCCCTATGAGGGGATCGCGGGGAACCAACCACCCGTGGAACTGGACTGGCGTCGGCTGCAGGTCTCACCTCCCCCCTCCAGCTCGGTCTGTCTCTTGCTCATTGCTGGTTACACCCAAGGACTGCTGTGCCGCAGCCTCCTGCTTTGTCCTGAACTGTGTCTTCCTTAAAGTTTTTAATTATCCATCCCTTTAGTCTGGGGCAGCCTGCCTTCCTCACGGTCTGGGTTCATGCCCTCTATTGTAGAAACTGCAGCTCTACAAGAGGCTGAGCCATCAGGGTTCAGAGTTTTACATGAAAAAGCACAGAGCTTGATGAATCTTGTTTCAGTCTTCAGTTCCCTTCCTTAGGCGCACAAGTAAGCTTGGGCTAAGTTGTCTTTGTTGGATGATTACAAACCAGGCTTGACATCAGTGTGAGACTGGTTTCTGTTCTTAGCTAAGCGAGACTTGCACCTCATCCATTGTGTTCAGAGACTATAGGTGTACTTATTAACATGTAGTAGGGGCCAGACTTCATTTTTATATAGAGTTGAATTATTTTCTTATTAGAATATAGAGAACCAAAGTGTGTGACTTACTGTGTGAAGGACAGAAAGCCATTATAACTTCAAAGCTAAGGATTTGTCTTGCTTTTAATTTTCAATTTTTAGAGGTCTCTATTAGCTTATAACACGTAGAGTCACCAGTCACCTTTACACAGACTTTAAAGGCAGTCCTTTGCTTGCAGCCATGTCCACTGCACTCATTGGGCAAACACTGATCTAGAAAATGCTGTCTCAGCTTGGCGCAGAGGGAAATAGGGAGCGGTCCTTTTGTTGCAGCAAGGACTCTTAGCGATCTCTCTTTCAGGCCAAGTGGGGCCAGTAGATATGCAGAGATCCAGCATAGCAGGGAAACATGGTAGGTGGATGAGAGAAGAAAGGTTTTATGCTGCCTGTTAGCCATGGAAAGATGGAGGGGTGTGTTTTAGTGGGCCAGCTGAGGGTTTGACTGTCACCTCAGCACATAATGGGTGGATGGTGCTACACAGGGACATGAGCTCAGACAGAGCTGAGCAGGGAGTTAGGCTTGGCAGCCTTTCTGAGAAACAGGTTGGAATGAGTCTAAGCAGGAGTTGGCATTGTGACATTATGACAGGAAATTTTGCTTGAAGTGTTAGGAGTCAGAGTCAGGAAAGAGCTGTGTTGAATGTCTATAGTGGCTAGTTAGCGGTGAGGGATGCGGGGTGGTTTTAAAGTGCTTCTAGAGCAGACCAGAGATGTCTGAGAACCCAAGGAGGGTGAGTGCCCAGGACCCACGCCCACGCTCTCCAGCCCTTAGTCACTTGCCAGCACTCCATCTGCCCACATGCGGCTCTGGCTCTTAGGTTAGCTCCCATCAGGAGTCTCTGGCCTCCTTAGAGTCCTGAAAGCAGCAAGTAGAAGGGGGCGGGGCAAGTTGGAGACAAACCACAGCTGGGAAACTATACAAGAAAGGAGGCGGAACTGATTTTTAAAACAAACAAAAACCTGAAGCCTTTAGCTGCTCAGAGCCTCGTTGTCTCTGACACCCAGTTCTGTAGATAGTCAAGGGCTGTCACTGGGGCCCGGCTGCCTCGTGAGGGAGCAGCAGTGAGGCTGCACAGGTCTGTAGACTGCAAGAAAGAGCCACGCTGTGTGAATAGTTTTAAAGGCGAGATACAGCTTGCGGCAAGCAGGGAAACTGTTGTTGGAGGAAAACAAACCACACTCTGTAGTTGTTAGACAGCTGCCTACCCTTTCTCATGACACATGCGTAGGAGGTGGTGTGCTTCCCACCAGACTCCCCATAGAGAGTCAAGGATGTGTCACACGACCTCACACTGGTCACTGTACTGAGAAAGCCGTTGCCTTTTGTCTGCCTCTCTAGGGGGACCCTGAGGATGCCCAGGAGCTACCCATCCCAGAAGCTGCCCCAGGAAGTGTTTCTGTTGGGAATCTGAGTGTGACATCCCAAGATGAGGACCGGAGTGGTGAAACCAACCTTCCATCCTCTTCCTCAAGCGAGTCTGGGCCACGGCGCCCTTGTTTTAAAGACGATGCAGGGGAAGACTCAGCATTACTGGGTACGTGGCTGTGGGTGTGACACCATGGTGCTGTCAGTGACGAGGGAAACGGAAAGCTGAAGAATGTAAACGTAAGCTGAGGCGCACACTTAGACACTGGTTGACCTTTGATAGGAAAGGGAAGCTCGCATAAATGCCGTCTGATAACTGCCCTTTTCATGCATGGTGCCCATTCTGTGTCATTTGGTAGGTCAGCTTCTATAACCATGTTGGGTTTTGAATTTTCTTTTGAATTGCTTGATCTCTACATTTCCTGTGGGTTTTGTTTTGTTTTGTTTTCTGTGGTCTCATTATAGTGTATAGCGTAGCGCGCTAGTGGCCTTTTTGCACCTGCTTCTTAAGTCAGCTGCTTTTTATTCATGCCAATTCTTAGTTGAAGCTCTGTCTCAGTTACTTTTCTAATGCCATAACAAAACACCGTGGCCAAGGCAACTTAAAGAAACCCGCATTGGAGCTCACTGCTGTAGGTTAGAATTTCAAGGCCGGCACAGAGGCGAGCGTGGCAGCAGGCATGGGGCAGGCGCTGAGAGCTCACATCTTAGCCTGGGCCTCATGTGAAGTTCTAAAACGTCAGAGCCCTGTCTGCAGTGGCACTCCTCCAACAAGGCAGCACCACTAACCCTTTCAAACCCACAGTCCCAGTCCTGGGGACCAAGTGATGGAATACAGGAGGCTCAGAAAGTTTTGGTTTTTTTTCCCCCGAGACAGAGTTCCTCTGTGTAGCCCTGGCTGTCCTGGACTAGCTTTGAGGACCAGGCTGGCCTCGACTCACAGTGATCTGCCTGCCTTTGCCTCCCGAGTGCTGGGATTAAAGGCATGCACCAACCCAGCTTTATTTTTTAGTGCAGTGGGATGGGGCCAGTCAAACTCAGGGCTTTAGGCTTGCTTGACAAGAGGCGTACTTCTTGCTCTTTCTTAGAACTTTTTAAAAATTGAATATTGCATCAGATATGGTGGCACACACATTTAATCCCAGCACTCAGGGAGGCAGAGGCAGGCAAATCTCTTGAGTTCAGGGTCAACTTGGTCAACAAAGCGAGACCAGGACAGCCAGGGCTACACAGTGAAACCCTGTTTTGAAAAACAAAAGCAAACAAACAAGGGCTGGAGAGATGGTGCAGAGGTTAAGAGCACTGACTGCTCTTCCAGAGGTCGTGAGTTCAATTCCCAGCAACCACATGATGGCTCACAACCATCTATGGCCCTCTTCTGGCCTGACGGTGTATATGCAGGCAGAGCACTGTATATACTATAATAATAAATAAAAAACATCTTTAAAAATATACAAATATTAAGTACAGACCTTTGTCATATATTTTTGTATCCTTTCCCTCAGTTTCTTTATTTCTTCTTGTTGGGTTTTGGGACTCTAAGCACAAACTCTGCCACTTGGCCATATTTTGGTGCCTAATTTCTGTATTCTTAGCCTCTTTGTAATTTTTTTTCTTTTTCTTTTTTTCTTTTCTTTCTTTTTTTTTTTTTTTTCTAGTGTCTTAGGTCTTTTATGGCATGCTAAATAGAAGAATCTTTTCTTTTTGGTTAGTTATAGGATTTTTAACCTATATTTTGCAAATATTTGTGGGGTTTTTTTTTTCAAATTCCATTTTGAATTTGTCTTATGTATCCCAGACTGGCCTCAAATTCCCTAGATAGCTGAGGATGATCTTGAACTTCTGATCCTCTGCCCACCCACCACCTCCCAAGTGTGAGGTTATAGGCATGTATTACCATGTTGGTTTTATGCTGTGCTGGGGTTCAAAACCAGGGTTGTGTGCATGCTAAACAAGCACTCTACCCACTGAGCCACATCCCCATATCTACTTTTAAATTAATTTATTTATTGGGATAGGATACCCAGGTATATCATCGTGCAAGTGCTGAGGGCAGGAGATAGCTTTGAGCAGTCAGTCCCCTCCTCCTAGCACAGGTCCCAGGGGCAAACTCAGGTTGCCAGCCTGGGCAGCAGGCGTCTGTGCCCTCCGAACCATCCTACTGGCTCCTCTTCTAAGCATTCTTTTTTTGTTTTTTCAAGACAGGATTTTTCTTTGTGTAGCCTTGACTGTCTTCCCCTCTTCTGTATTCCTTCCCCCCACCCCCAGCCCCCAAGCAGGGTTTCTCTGTGTAGCCTTGGCTATCCTGGACTCGCTTTGTAGACCAGGCTGGCCTCTAACTCACAGCGATCCACCCACCTCTGCCTCCCAAGTGCTGGGATTAAAGGAGTGCGCCACCACCGCCTGGCTTCTTCTGCATTCTTTATACTAATTATAAGCCAGGAATAGTGGTGTACACCTAATCCCAGCACTCAGGGAGGCAGAGGCAGGTGGATTTGGCCTACAAAATGAGTCCAGGACAGCCAAGGATACACAGAAAAACCCTGTCTCAAAAAACCAAAACAAACACTAATTATGAAATTATTTTGAGCCTGGTGTGATAGCATATGCCTTTAATCCCTTGAGAGGCAGAGGCAGGTGGACCTTCTGAGCTTGAGGCCAGCCTGGTCTACCTTAGGCTTTCCAAACCAGCCAGGGCTACATAGTGGGATCCTATCTGCCTGTGTGGTTAAGAGCACTGGCTGCTCTTCCAGAGGGCCTGAGACCCATTGCCAGCACTCATGTGGTGGTTCACAACCGTCTGTCACTCCAGTCCTGGGAATTCCATACCCTTTTGGCCTCTACAGCTGCCAGGCATGCATGTGGTATACATGCATACGTACATATGCACAAAATACCCATACGCATAAAATAAAATTTTTATCTTGTCAATTAAAAGAAAATTCTGCTGGGCGTGGTGGCGCACATCTTTAATCCCAGCACATGGGAGGCAGAGGCAGGCGGATCGCTGTGAGTTCGAGGCTAGCCTGGTCTATAAAGTGAGCCAAGGCAACACACAGAAACCTGTCTACAAAAAACAAAAAAAGAAGAAAAAAGGAAATCCCATCAATTTATTAGAGTTAAATTAATCTATAGATTGTTTTAATTGAGAGTAATTGATGCTTTTAATTTTGAATTTAATTTTAAATTAAAAAATGTCAATACCAAAAATCTTTTTATGAAAAAGATTTCCAAAACAGTAAGATTCAAATTGAATCAGTTTGTCTTTTAACATGTTTAGGAAGGAAATTTTACAGAAATGTTAGAACTTAAGTTTTTATTGTGTGTGTATGCACATGTGTGTGCAGTGTAACAGCAGTTGTGCACACATGTGTGCAGGCCAGAGGTTAACCTCAAGTATGACATCAGGGCATCATCCACCTTATTTTTGGAGACAAAGTCTCCTGCTGGCCTGGGACTTGCCTGGTGAGCTAGCCTGGCTGGGGAGCCTCGGGACCCGCCCCCTCCACTGGTTCTAGTCCTGGGTTATAAGCGCACACCACCACGCCCAGCTGTTGTGAGTGCTCTGGGGACCGGGCTGAGGTGGTCAGCGCTTTATGAACTTAGCTAGAGCTCGGGGTTTAAAGCAGTACTAGAGGCAAGAGGGAAAGGAACACATTGCGGCAGCGGCACTAGGGAGTGGATTTCACAGGATTCTAGGTGGGGCTTGATCTCAGCAGTTCTCTGGCTAACACGGAAGCAGGTGCTTCAGAGGCGGTCAGCAGGTGAATGCTGGCTCAGGTAACACCAGAAAGCCTGTCTGCCATACTCCAGGAAAAGGGATTTCCGCATTTTCCTTACTGGCTGTCTTTGAAGTGGGTTGTCATTTTTACATGTAAGTTTTATTTAAATGTTTCCATAATCTGTTAATTGAATTGTTATTTCCACATGTGTAACTGAGATTGGACAGACCTACTGACCTGTGGTGACCTCTGATCTTTGTTGTAGGAGCCGGCAGGACTGACTCTCACCATGGAGGCCCCATCTGCTAGCACACGCCTCACTGGCAGCCTCACCGACAGAGCCTTGGCTTGGACTACAGGACATTTAATTTTTTACTCTAGGGCATAGTTTGTATACTTGAAAACAGTGGGTATTATTTTACTTTACCTTTCAGATTCAGGTTTGATATACAAAGGGCTGAGATATTTTATTCCTAAAAGACTTTTAATTAGCCTTCCTCTATTTATCTACTAAAGTATGATGTCTATCAGACTTTGTTGCGTCCGACTCACAAATGCGTGTGGGCTTCTGAGTACTAGACTAGCTTCTGTGGTACTGTAAGACACAATTCTGTTTCTCAGGCTTTTTAGAAGAAGCTCACTAAGTTAAAGTAGGATTGTGTGATGTAATGCATAATCGATCACATGGACTTTGCCTGACGCAGAGACTCTTAGAAGTCACACCGTAACCCAGCACTCAGGAGGCTGAGGCTCGAGGATGTGAGTTCAAGCCAGCCCTGGCTGTGTAGCAAGACTGCCTCACAGAGGGGCTGAGGGGAGAGAGTCATCTCTGCTGCACTGTGTTGTCCATGGAGACTCCAAAACCAAGCATACCTTTTTATTACGTGGAATTGTGAACAGAACACTAGATGATTTTATGATTTGCATTTTTACCTTTCTTGCCTAGTTTCTTTTCACACTTGGAAGGAGAAGGAAATTTATCCGTGTTTTTCTACAAATTAAAAAAAATGGCACGAATGCCATATTGTATGTTAAAAGCATTAAAATATTGATTCATTAAGAAAATCAAGTAAGCAGACTGTGATGTTTCTAAATGATTAGTGTATTTCAGAGGATTTAATCTTTACAAATAAAAAGACTTAAATTTTGTTAGACTAAAATAACATTTTCCGAGTGAGATTTTAAGCCTGTTTTTTACTGCGGCTTTTATCCTTCTTTCCTGTGATTGATGTTCTCAGAGATGAAGCCGTTGAAGGCTGCTGTCTGAGCTCTGTATTGTGCTCAAATACATTTTCAAGAGTGAGGTGCCCGTGGCTGATCCTAAACTTAGGCTGCATGTCTACTTTGTAGACAAAATTAAATGCTTATTGACAAATTTTTTATGTAACAAATTTTATTTAGCATAGTCAATACCAACATTCAACATAAGTTTACAGAAGATAGAAAGTGCATTACTAAAACCAGTCTTTACCCAGAGGAAACAGAAAATACATTCTTGATTCAAAATATTTTACACTTCGGTGATAACTGAGTTTATTTGATCTAAATGAGTGCTTTGCCTGTTGTGCATGCCTGGAGCCCAGGGGGAGCAGAAGAGGGCATCAGAATTGCCTGGACTGGAGTTGCAGAGGGCTGTGAGCCACCTGGTGGATACTGGGTATTGAACCTGGGTCCTCTAGCAAAGCAGCCCATGCTCCTAACCACTGACCACCTCTGCAGCCCAAGGAAAGAATGCTCTAAGAGGCCTGTCTCTGGGGCTGGAGAAATGGCTCTGAGGTTAAGAGCACTGTCTGCTCTTCCAAAGGTCTTGAGTTTAATTCCCAGCAACCACATGGTAGCTCACAGTCGCCTATACTGAGATCTGGTGCCCTCTTCTGGTGTTTAGGTGAAACACTATACAGAATAAGTAATAATTAAAAAAATAATTATAAAAAAAAAGAAGCCCATCTCTGGCTGACAGCAGTAGACAGTAGACGTCACTGATTCCTGGTCTTTTTTGCTTTTTGAATTAATGGCCTCAGCTGGAACTACTTAATAGGAGACAGACATGCATTGGGAATACATCCAAGTAAAAGATAAGTCTTCACAGCATGGTCTCTGCATGCAGACTTAGGAATAACTTCATCATTGTTTTCAGATCTATTTTCCTCCAGAGCAAAACATAAGTACTTCATCTTTCGTCACAAGTTCTGTTTTTTTGCCACTGTCAGCTACTACTTGATCCACATGGGACCATTTCATCGAGTCTGCAGTGATCTGGTCTTTGTTTCATGGCATTGAGCCCTAACTAGGTGTGTTTCCCCATCTGCCGTCTGCTTGTGGTTAGACTGTGGTTAGATGCTCGGGTAGTGTCCTCACTGATGGTCTCATCTCCTCTGGGACCAATAGGAATCTCAGGAGCCTGGGAAGGTACTGAGAACTTGTGAGTGTGTGGACCACTGGTGGGTAAGGAGAGCAAGGGAAACCACTGGGACTTGGGAGGGAGTTATCCAGGTGGGTATACAGATTCCACTTGGCACGCCTGGCATACAGGAGTATATTGGTCCTGTTCAGGAACAATAAATAGAATATAGAAATGACAGGTTGGAGACCACTGAAAAGGTCCTCCAGACACTACAGTCATGACCTAAGTAAGCTTCAAATATTTTGACTGTTGATGTTTAGCCACTACAGAAGAATTTTCTCACTGTTTGATCTGAGTTTGACTTCACAGCCCTCTGCCTCAGCCTTCACAGTGGTGAGATTACAGGCATACAGCCCGCTCCTGACTGGTGTTTTGAAGATTGGAGGCAGTGAAAAGGCAGTCTGTGACACTGAAGGCTATTTGCTGTGGCTCTGCTCTCTTGGCCTCACTTCCAGCAAAAAGCAGTTGTGACTGCATGGCCTCACCTGGCAGGTAAACCGTCCCTCACATGCTGGGTTGGGGTTTAGACCCTTTCTTCCCAAATGGTTGCTTCCTATGGCTGCTGAGGAATGATGACAATAAAAGGCCGAATTGCAGTGTCTCCATCAACAGTTTGCTCTCTATGTGGGCACACGATGACAAAACCTCCTGAAGCGAATCACTGTCTGACCTCAGTAATGCCAAGACGGAAGCTTCCTGCCTGTGGTCAACTTCCCAGGTGGGAGGGGCCAGGATAGGCCTTTCTATGCTAAGAAAAATAATATCTGACTAACCACCCTGACCAAGCAGTATCAGCGCCTTCATCAAATCAAAGGCTGCTAGAATTGTAAAAGTAATAGTAGCCCTTCCAGAATAAGATAGCAAAAATTGGCGGCAGTTTTCCTGGGGAAAGCTGATACGAAGTGCTCAAAGAAGGATGAGGTTTTTTGGTGTTCCATTTATTGTTAGCTAGAACTTTGAGGACATTATTGTAGACAAAAGTACTTTTTACAGGTCAGGGAAACGCCGCTTTGCCATTCCAGGCAGCACATGAGGGCATGGAGCCGATAGCTTTGTAGTGCAATACTATGTTGTGTTTCTCTGAGGCAGCACATTAGAAAAGCAGCCCGTGCCATCTCCAGCTCAGTCTTGCTTCTAAAAAACCTTAGAAATATTTGTTGGTGTTCCATTTCTAAAAATGCTTGTATTTGCATCTCTCGTAGTAGAGAAGTGTCTGCCATGCAGCTACCTGCCTCTAACTACAGCCAAGTACAGAACAAAATCATTTGTTGAAGTATTTGTGCCCATTCACTGAAAACATGAGGAACAGCCAGCGTGGTGGTGCACGCCTTCAGTCCCAGCACTCAGGAGCAGAGGCTGGCAGATCTTGAGTGTGAGGCCAGCTTGGTCTACAAAGCAAGCCCAGGACAGCCAGGGTTGTAAAACAGAGGAAATACACCTTTCTGACAGTTGGTAGGTTGTTTGCTGGCTGGTGAGAAGTCGGTGGAAAGCCTATTTCCTGTGGGCCCCTTGTAAGTTAGCACATCTCAAGCTTTTGTAAATCTATGTTCCTAATATAGACAGTAATTACAAAAAAAAAGACAGATGAGGATGAAATGAAACCAGCAGTGGCTAAGATTTAATGAATACCTAAAACCTTTTTCCTAACTTAATTTCTCGGATACCCTTGTTTCCAAGAGCTACTCAGAATATTGTGTAGACTGCTGCATAGATCATACTGAGATTCACTCTGGAAATGTTACCAAACATGTGTAAAGTGTGCTACTTAAAATTAGGTGTAAATGGGAACATGCCCTATAGACTTAGTGGTCTTGTTCTCAGAAAGCTGCTTAAATCATTAATACACGCTGTTAAGAATTATTTAAGTGGTTGTATTTTGGGACTCTAAAATGTGTTTTTAAAAAACTTCTCTTAAAATGTTACTGGTTGTGTTTTTTTTTTTACAGGTGATTAGAAGATTTTAAGTTGGACTGAAAAAAGTTCACGAAGCTCTTTTACCTATGTTAAATTAAACTCATTTAATTATACTTAAAAGCTGATTGTGGTTTCTTATGCTCAAGATTTTATATATAATCTTCTTTTGAGATGGTAACTTGTTGCCCAGGCTAGGGCTGCTGCACTGGTGTGTGCACCTTGTCCTTTAAACATGGTAAACCAAGAGCATCTATGGTATTGCAAACTTGATTATGTACATCTAATGTTGACCAAGCACAGCTACACTTTGTAACAGTCTTTGTTTTCCTCGTTGGAGGGTCCTTACTTGAGAATTGTATTTGGGATTCTAAAATCAACAGTGTGCATTTTTCCTGTGTGCCACAACACAGCTTGCTTTCTGACATTTTTGAGCTGCTTGTGCCTTTTTGCTGCAGCTTTCACTGCAAGGATCCCATTTCAAGTTTATACCTTATTGGGGAACATTGTGTTTGTTTTGACAATTACATTTTTTAAAACAAGTAAGCATATAATGAAATACCATTTGGTATAAGCTTAATACAGCTGTGACAGGCCTTATGGACAAAATACATGTTAAAGTTTCAGAAGTTTATTCATGGACTCCAATTCCGTGTCCTCGTTGGCTGCACCTTAAATGTATTTTACCAAACTCAGGTGCAACTGTTTGGTATCTTGACAGGACACTTGTCATCTATAGAGTTCATGTTCAAGAACCACACAACCGGGTTTTAAATATAAATGCACACATATAACCTTCACCTAAACAAGAAACTGTCATATTTAAGTAAATGTTTTAACTTGGGGGTGGGCTGTAGCTATAGCTACCCTGGACTACAGGATAGGCGGGCCTATCAGCTGTAGAGCTGTTTCCCACAGTGAGTCTTTGAGAACTTGTCTAGGACATGAACTGTTGTTCTTTGCCCACTGTCATCTGCAAAATGGTGGTGGGCACTGAGGGAAGCCAGCTGTTTGGTTGGGGGTCCTTCTACAGGGGCTGAGGCGCATCTTTCTTCTGTTCCTTCTACACTGTGAGAAGGCCACCAAGCTTGGCTTCCTTTTACTTTTTGCCAAATGCTGGAGAATCGACTATGTCCCCATGTATCTCTTCTGAGAATATCTCCAGAAAAGGAGCCCTGACTTCAAGAGCAGCCTGGTCTATGTCATGAGCCCCAAGGCGACGTAGACAGACCCTGTCTAAAGAGAAAAACTAAGGCACCTTCCCAAGCACTGACCTTGCTCTACCCCCCCCCCCCAGGCATCTAGGGTACACACTCCTGCTATGCCAACAAGACCACACCTATCTCAGACTACAGTTAGGAGGGAATAAAACGCCAGCTATTACAGCCTAGCAAAAGGTCCCTGCCTGAGTGCCCATGCTTGTGGCCCGGCTGCTCTCAGCACACCCACCGTGAACTCTCGGTGTCTGCACTCACTCTCACTGAACATGCTTCACACTAGAAGCTACAAAAGCAGATGCCTGGTTTTTCAGAAACTATTTTGTTCTAAAAGAGTCGGGTACTGTGTTTTATTTCAAACCTCTTTTCTTATAGTAACTATTTCCAGAATAACTATTTCTACAATGGATTGTCATCAGCAAAAGAGCTAAAAGATACATTCCTTCAAGTTCTTACCAAAATTTATCCATGGGAAACTCAGCTAGGAAAAAGGAAATTCTGCTTTAGGTAAATAAAGTGTCGTTTATATTTCTTAGATATAAAGCAAGCAATGCACTCAAATGTTACAACAGTTTTAAAAAACCAATCCAAATACAGTTGAGCAGCAGAAGGGCAGGGCTGTTGGTGCTATTTTGATATTTTGGTCTCTGAAGGTGTTTCCCCAGTATCCAGTGTCTTTAGCAACCGGAATAGGCCTGCAGCTTCCCGTATCCTACTGAACTCAATACAGAAGGCCTGCACTTCTATAAACAAGTCCTGCACGTTAATAATTTTGTTACGGATCAAAGACTGGAGGAACACACATACGAGGCGCACCAAACGATTCTGGAAAAGAAAAAGGAACAAGTTTTAGAAACTTGTTTTCTTGGCAGATAATAATGTTAGAAACGTTTCTACTACTCACCTGCATATATTTATCCTTAATTTGTTCACAGGTAGAGATGCAATTTGATATGTAGAGATGAATAAACTCAGGAGGTAGATCAACAGCTGTAGTTAGTCTGTTACACGAAAGAGAGTTTGAGCTGTTAGTTAACTGTGTTTGCTGATACAGAGAAGAAGCGTAAACACGAGGTGCAAATCTCCCTGCGGTCATCCATGGTCATCTAGTGAAACCATGTGGCCCAGTTCTCTAGCTTCTAACCCCAGAGGCCATGTGAGCCTCTGACACTTCCATTAACAGTGAGTATCGCGCCCGTCACTGCCATCATTTAAGACTTAACAAGCACTGTGAGGCAGTGAGTCTGATGAGGTGTACTGTAAACAGCACAGCATATAATCAGACTAAAGTGGCCCTTTGAAAAACCAATGTGAACCTGGTAAAGCCTTAAAAAGTTACTTAGCTGATATGGAAAACAGGCTTTCCTGAGAACTGCAGGCGTAGCTGGGGGTTACACAGTAACACTGGAAGACACAACAGCTATGTAACAAGTTTAAGAGTCTTTACATGGGCTAAAGAGATGGCTCAGCAGATAAGAGCAGTGTCTGCTCTTCCAGAGGTTCTGAGTTCAATTCCAAGCAAGCACATGGTGGCTCACAGCCATGTACAATGTGATCTGATGCCCTCTTCTGGACTGCAGGTGTACATGCAGACAGTACTTTCCAAAGGAATAAGTAGAATATTATGAAATGGAGTCAGGTAAGAATTTCACACTGAGCCAGGCATGGTGGCACACGACTTTAATCCCAGCACTCAGGAGGCAGAGCCAGGTGGATCTCTTGAGTTCGAAGCCAGCCTGGTCTACAACTAAGAGTCCAGGGCAGCCAGGGCTCTGTGTAAAAGAGAAACCCTGTCTTGGAAAAAAAAAAAGAAAGAAAGAAAGAAAGAAAGAAAAGAATTCCACACCGAGCCAAGTTCAGCCCAGGAAACATTAGGACACAGGGTTGACCGCTGCAAAGCTTTTTTTGCTATAAACTTTGCTAAGGCAAATGAACACATGCTGCCTTGTCTAAACCTGTAGGACCTTAAACACGGCACCAGCCACTATGACCACTGCGATCTGTGCAGCAGCAGCAAGGCTGCCTCATGCTTGGGAATAGTAAGTTGCAACAGGTGCCAGAGAACAAGGAAAGCTAGGAGTTGACTGGCTGGTAAAGAGGAATGCAGTGCAGGAGAATCCATGACCTCTCAGACTGCTCCATCCAAGGCAGAACGTGGCTACTGCAGAAACAGCAACTGCAACTATAATAAGTCCCAGCAAGGAGATGTGGGAGCAAGCAGCGTGTGTCACAGGTAACCAGCCAGCTCTGCCAGTGACCGTCTTACAAAGTAATTAGGAAACTCATGCTGGCCTTTCCCTCCGACCCCTTCCTTGTGCTGTCAGCCAAGCTTTGGTCACCAGTCTACTTAGCACACTCCTCAGTTCAAACTTCAAACAACTGCCATTTGTATACGCATGCTCAAAAGGCTGTGGTCTGGTTCACACTGTGACCCAGCACTCGGGATGAGGCAGGCGGGCTGGTGTGAATGAGAAGGGACTGCGATATGATGAGATTTCATCTCAACAGACAAACAGAAAAACCAAACAAAGCTCAGAAAAATAAATACCCCATCCACCTAAGTACATTTAATTCACAATTTACCTTTAAAAAAAAGAAACCTGAAAGGAAAGTAAGAGATGGAAACTATATAGCGTTCCCCCAGCAGGGGAAGAATGCATTCTTTCCTTGATGATCACTGAGCTGGAGAACTGGACAAAAAAAATCCCAGCACTTGGGAGCAAGAGGCAGGTGGATCTCCGTGAGTTATACACTGAGGGCCAGGACAGCCAGGGCTGCACCAGGACTGCCTCAACAACAGGAAGTACTGGGAGAACTCTAGTAATCACAGCAGCGTGCCAAGAGGTCCAGTTCCCTGACCAACAACGTGCACACTGCCGCTACTGGCTGCCAAGGAATGTATATCTGCATTTGTAAGGGGCACGAAAGTCAGGGAAGTAAATTCAACAACTGAGTTCTTAACAAATGCAGTGAACGCTAAGGATCAGCTTAGGTTCAACAGTATCAGAAAAGAGAAAAGAAAACAAAACCAAAAACACTGCAGCTTTTCAAACTTTTGGGTACCTGAGTCAGGGCTTGTGTATCACCTCCGCTGGAACACAAGAACTTACCGGTTTACAACTTCCATTGAATGTAAGGACATATCCATATTGACCAGGACAGAGAAATACTCCGTGATCTGGCTGGACTGCATTAGTTTCAGCAGCATTTCTATAGCCACTAAAGGGTTGTTTTCCACTAGGTCGGGAAGTTTTGCTGGAGTAAGGCCAATGTGATAAACAAGTTTGGGATCTTTTTCCAATTCACCGAGGAGCTAAAGAAAACCAAATTGACAGGTTCTTTAGTCAGATTAAGAGAATTTTCCTGCATACAAACCAAGTGTTTTATTTAAGAATTATATAAATTATTCTTGTTAATTTGTTAAATTTCTTCCCTCAAAGCCATGTTCATTATGTCTTCATATATTTTCAGATCTAAATTATGATCCAAAAATAAAAGACAATTTAGAAGTCCAGACAGCTGGGCACAGTGGCACACACTTGTAATCCTAGTACTCAGAGAGGCAGAGGCAGGCAGATCTCTGTGAGTTTGAGGCCAGCCTGGTCTACAAAGCGAATCCAGGACAGCACAGGATACACAGAGAAACCCTATCTCGAAAAAGCCATATATATGTATGTATAATAAAAACCCACTCACTGGTCATTCTTCCTCTAGACATGAGTCTTGGTTTTGTCTGGTAGTATACAGTATGACCATAACAGTATCATTCTTAAAATCTTAATTACCAACTACTTCTCCAAAAACACACAAACCAAGTCGAGTGTGGTAGCACACATCTGTAATAGAAGCATTGAGGCAGGAAGTAGCCAGCCTGGGCTACATGTTGAGTGAATGAGGAAAGGCCAGAATACAGCTACAGAGATTGCAAAGACCTCGGCAGCTTCCTCCTGCTGGTTCCACGTCTGCAACTGAACACTCCCGCACCACTCACACGGGACACTAAGACACGCATACCTGTGTTTGCTGGGGAGAAGACAAAGGGCTTTTGAAGGCCTTGGCCATGATCCGCTTGATCTCCACACCTGTGCTGTTTTTCACACACATTGATTTATCCCACTGAATCGCGTGCTCAGGCTCTGTAGGATTTAGCCAGGCCAGTTCATCCTCACAAATGTGGAGAGGTGGTGGTGGGCGGATGAACTCTGGCCGGAAATGGCCTATAATGAGAATGGCACATGACTGAATCTGGAAGCTAACATCTGCATCACACCTATGCACATTTCATCTAGTGAAGTACAGGAATGCCTTTAATAAGGACACACGATAAAACTCACGCTTCAAACAGTGATGATATAAAAATCAGAGTTCTACACAAATTACAACCAAGAACGCGACTCCATGCAGCACCCCTTCAGGATGACGCCAGAGACCAAATACACTTTTTGGAAGAGGAGAGGAGAGCATGCACATGCAGTGAGTTTTAATGCAAGCATATCCCTTTAGGCTAAGAATAAAGATGTCAGTGGTAGATTTTTATTAATTTTTATTATTATTATTATTATTTTTTTTTTTTTTTGGTTTTTCGAGACAGGGTTTCTCTGTGTAGCCTTGGCCATCCTGGACTCACTTTGTAGACCAGGCTGGCCTCGAACTCACAGCGATCCGCCTGCCTCTGCCTCCCGAGTGCTGGGATTAAAGGCGTGCGCCACCACCGCCCGGCAATTTTTATTATTTTTAAAATATTAAACATTTAAGTTTAAATCATAGTATTTTTATGTCATATTTTAATTTGTTAAAAAAGTCTCACTCTGTCTCTGGCTGTCCTGGAATTTACTATGTAGACCAGGCTACCCTCAACTCACAGAGATCTGCCTGTGTCTGCTTCCCAAGGGCTAGTTTTAAAAAGTGCACCACCACACCTAACTTAAAATTAAATTTTTGATTTTTTTTTTCATTTTCTTTCTTTTTTCGGCACTCAGGACCTCAGCATGTTACACAGCATGCTTGGAGCTATCCACACAACTCAAGGCTGCTACGTAAGTTATCAGTTATCAACACACTAAAATACCTGGCTAGTACCTCTTCTGAACTAACAACTCACCTCACTGTTGCTACACAGAAGAAAAGCTAACATCCTATACTATGGCAACCAAGGCACATTGCCTGCCCCCAGTGGAATACTATGTCTTATGTAAACACTTGCAGCCCAACTCTAGTGACCCACAATGCTATAGCCAATGACCAGTCTCAAGAAAGACACTTTGCACCGTAACAAGATAGACACACACCTATCCACCCAGCCGTGGCCCTGCCTGCCCACTAAACCCCACCAGGGCACAGGAAATGAAAACCCCGGTAATCTCCACTCAACTGTGGTAGAAGAACTCCCACTCCCTCTCCACAGCTTTTGGGTATAGCTGTGTCCTGGGAGTAGGTCCTACCCAGTCGCATCACAGAGAGCACTTCCCACATAGGACAGAAGGCAGTCTGCTCTATTATGGATCCTAAGCTCAACCGAATTGGAGATGAATCTGTACTTTACTGACAGCAAAAAACCACGTTAACATCTCCAATTCCCCCTCACTGGCATCACCAGAATGAACCCCCATGTCTCTCCTCTGACACTTACAGAGATGGTCTCAGCACATGAACAAGGACTCCTTCTCTGAGGTAGGATGCTGGGATATAGTTACACTTGGCTACACATATGGCTGACCACGGCCCTTGCAATCAAACCCAGAGGCAGGCAAATCACTGAGTTCAAGGTCAGCCTGGTCTACAGAGTGAGTCCAGGACAGCCAGGGCTCCACAGGGAAACCTTACCTCTAAAACCAAAGGCCACCACCTGCCATGGAGCTGAAGACATGCTTGTAACTAGCGGAAACGTCAAGTAGTACATGCACATATGCCAGAGACCACACCAAATGGACGTTACTGTAAGCCTACAGCCCTGGGAGTACTGTCACCAGGGGCGACGTCCAACCCTACGTGGACTGACTTCATCATTCAAACCACCCAGAAGCTTACAGCACCAAATGGTACAGCTGGTTCTTTCTAACTCAGTGGGCTTTGTTTGTCTCTGGTTTGTTTGCAGTTGAAGGAGAGTAAGGAACTTTACTCAGTAGTTTACTCAGTAAACGTTAAGACAGAGGCGCTGGCACGGTTACTGAAGGCTGCCAATGACCTCAGCAGGACAGGGAGTGAAGGCCGAGCTGCTTCAGGGCTGGAGGTGTGGGTTAGCTGGAGCGCTTCCCTTCCACACAAGCGGGCCTGGCCTTCACCTCAAACACTGTGAACAAGCAAAGGCAGGCGCGGCACACCTCCTCTGCCCCGGGCACTTGAGAGGCAGGAGCAGAAGGACCAGGGCTTTAAAGTCATCCTCAGCCACACCTGAGTTTTCAAGGCTACTCTGTGCTACACAAGACTCTCATTAAAACAAAAACAAGTAAGAAGATTCATTTTAGTAAAACCTGACTTTCTGTCTCCCAGGAGGCATACAACAAACAAGTAACAAGTGTCCTAGTGCATAGCTGGCTTTATCTCTGCTATATTCTAGACAGGAAGGCAGGAAGTCTCTCATCAGATTCAATGAAAACAAACTATTGTGAAAAACTGAAAAATTTCAGAGTGCTGCTAAAATATAAGCCTGAGAACATAAAATTAGTTCCTATAAACCTATTTTCTTTTTTAAAATATTTTATTAATTTATTCATATTACATCTCAATTGTTAGCCATCCCTTATATGCTTCCATTCCTCCCTCCCTCCCCCTTCACCCCTCCTCTCCTCCCCGTGTCTGTGACTGTGGGGGACCTCCTCCCCTGTGTATGCTCATAGGGTCTATATACCTACTTTCAATAGGTGGTTTTGGCCCACTGACCAAAGACTCTGTTATCCGAGAGGCAACGGAGCTGTCAAATCCAGAGTTAGAGGAATCCGGGTCGGGGTCACTAAGGATACTTGGGAAACTCGCTTTGCTCTGGGTTGGCAGTTCAGACTGACGCTCTGAAACAGATTCAGATGAGAAGCATTTACAATATTTAAGCCGGGCCTGGGGCTATACACCTGTAATCCCCGCGCACTTGGAAGACTGAGGCAAGAATCAAGACTCCAAGGCCAGCTTTGGCTATTTGAGCTGTGGGAAAAATAACATTTTAAAATTGGAAATACCATGAACAGAGTGGGGGTACAAAATAAATAGGTTTAACTCCTATAAACCAAACAGTAATATTAAAATAACTGAACAAGAAAAAAAGTGACTAATGATTTTAACAGGCATTTTACAGAAAACTGTAAACGACCAGTAAACATTTGAAGAGATGCTGGGGATCTCGTCACACACTCACAGACTTGGCAAAAAATTAACACACCTGGCATCAAGTATGGAGGAGGAGGATGTCGGTGAACTCATACTGTGCTGGGGACGGGACAACTGGACACGACCCATTAACTGTCCCACGTGCCTCTCTTCCCATGCAGAAGCAGCACTTTGCACACGCCCCAGAAGAATGCTCAGGAACTCTCACAGGAACACCAAGTCCAACAAGCTTGGGATCAAAGGACCAGAGCACTGCACACAACACTATCAAGGGCTATGTATCCCCAACACGGACTCATCTCTCAAATCATACCCTACAGAAGGCTGGAAGAATACAGTATGATTCTGTGCGCGCCGACTTCAAGGACAAAGTGAGCACCACAGGCATGCACAGGAGGGAAGGCTGTACAGCGCCCCATGAGTACAACTAAAGGTGGGTCAGTTGCAGAGCCTCATCTTACCCTTCTAAGGAACAGAGAGCACAGGCTAGCACCAGCCTGGAGACTACTGATTCTTTTTTTGTTTTTTGTTTTGGGGGGGGGGGGGGGGAGACAAGGTTTCTCTGTGTAGCCTTGGCTGTCCTGGACTCACTTTGTAGACCAGGCTGGCCTCGAACTCAGAGATCCGCCTGCCTCTGCCTCTCAGATTGCTGGGATTAAAGGCGTGCGCCACCACACCCAGCAGAGACTACTGATTCTTTATTTTATTTTATTTTGGTTTTTCAAGACAGGGTTTCTCTGTGTAGCCTTGCATGTCCTGGACTTGCTTTGTAGACCAGGCTGGCCTCGAACTCACAGTGATCTACCTGCCTCTGGGATTAAAAGTGTTCACCACCACAACCAGTTTACTGACTCTTTTTAAGACCTAAGCAGTGGTGGCCTGTGATGAGTGGCGTGATGACAATGTCCCTGACAGTGTTTGGCATTTGAAGGCCCCCAGTTGGTGGGGCCAGCTGTCTTGGGAGTCAGATGTGGCTTTACTGGAAGAAGGATGCCACAGGGCAGGTTTTGAGAGCTTACAGACTCAAGCCATTTCAATTTTGCTTCTCTCTGCTTTGTGTTTGTGGTTTAAAATGTGAACTCTCAGCTTGCTAATTCAGCTGCCAAGGTCCCCCATGACGGGGACCCCTCTGGAACACACCCTTCCTTATAAATTGCCTTGGTCATGGTATTTATCACAGACAGTAATTAACATATTGCCAGTGATGAATTTATTATAATCCTGAGATACAAATGCATGTTTTAGATTCATTTTAGGGGCTGGAAATGGCTTAGTGGTTAACAGCACTTGCTCTTGCAGGGGACCTGGGTTCAATTCCTAGCACCAACATGGCGGATCACAACCATTCCAGGGATCCCACACTCTCCTCTGAGTCCCAAGGGCATCATGCATGTATGTAGTATGTATGCACAGTGCAGGCAAAACACTCATATATGTGAAACAAATAAATCTACAAAACTTTTAAAAATTAAAACAAAAACAGAGGTCTCTAATGATAGAGTTTCATGAAAATATCTTTTACACATTAAGAGACTGGATCTCTTGCAGGACCTCACAGCTAAGTAAATAATATACCCTAAGGCCACTTAAGACCTGACCTGAGGAGGAGCTGTGTGCTCAGCCTGTCTGTTTACCCTGTCCTGAAGAGAACAACGTAACAACCAGCCTTACTTGCCTTGGATTTCTCCAGATTCTGCGTTCACAACCTAAGCTGATATAGAGCTAGGATCTCAGAGTAGGTGTAAAAAGACCTTGTACAATGAGTATCTACATCAATCCTGGCACAACACACAGATACAAGCCGACAGCAGCACGCTTCCTGTGTGGTCAGCTGCAGTCAGCGGCCCACTCCTCTGTCCACTGTGAAGGACTTCTATAGTGTGTCCTCATTCCTATTCCATGAGATGTTCTCCGTGCTGCTCAGTACATAAGGGCAAAATCCTTTGTCAGAGACAGTGAGACCAGGCAGACATAGAGATATGGACGCGTTCAGACTCACACATCGGAGGCCACAGACAAGGCAGAAACTACAAACTACAGACAGACAGACAAACAGACAGAAGACACAGAGAGAGGAGTGAAGAATCCAAACAGGTTCAATCTTGGTCAGATTAATCCAAGGTAAAGTCCTCGGCTTTCATTGCTTAAAATACTGAAATAACCAATGCCACATTTTCATCGTTGATTGAAATTAAATAACATACTATCAACAAAGATGTAAGAAAAAGTTAACTGGAAAAATGTTGGAAAGCCAATATATAGTAGGTATTTGTTGGGAATTCTAAATAAAATTTCTGAAGGGAACAGATTATTCATGAAAATCTCTACCCCTTGGAGTCACTAAAACGTGACTTCTTGGTTTGTATTTTTAAAGAAGACATAGATTCTGCTGTATTTGTTTCCATCATCTGTATTTGGGGTGTTTGTTTGTTTGGTCTTGTGTTTTATTGTTTTCAGATACGTCTCACTACGTAACCCGGGGTGGGCTAGACCTCACAGACCCAAGTGCCTCATGCGTGTCCGCACACCTGGCTCAGAGACAACTGTGCAGCAAGCTCTGGGGAGACCATGAAGCAGATGAAGAAAGGGACTCGGACAACTTCCATCTGAGAGGAGGACACAACTTTAGTCACTCCCTTCTGCTAGGAAGACAAGAGGTTCCCTCTCACATGCAGATCTTAGCTCATACGATGTAGGAATGCATGTAAATGCCGGGAGACCTGGAAATGACAATACGGGCTAAAAGAGGGTCTAAGAAAGAGGATAAGGAAGGTAATACAACACACATAATACAAATGAATGTGGGGGGGGGGGGTTGCTAGGGTGAAAGGGTCTGAGCAAGGGCGGACAGCTGAGGTGGAAAATGAGGATGGGCAGGGGGTCAATCAAAAGAACACAAAATAAAGAGAATAAAAAAGACAGTGAAGGCACAGATTCTAGGGTAGGAGTGTATAACACGGGATGGCAGCTGGCCTTGGTGTGCACACCTTCAGGCCTGGTGCTCAGAAGTCAGAAGTGGGAAGAGCTTAGTTAGAGGCTATTGTGATCTAGATAGCAAATTCCAGAATACCCAAGGCTACACAAAGAAACCCTGTCTCCAAACAAAAGTGGGGTGTGTGTGTGTGTGTGTGTGTGTGTGTGTGTGTGTGTGACACATAGGGAGATGGGGAAAATAAAAGGACAAAAAAGGATGGGAAAGTATCAAACAAATAGAAACAAAAGTGTAATTTTTTAATGTTTTTTTTTAAAGATTAATTTATTTTATTTATTGCATATGATTGCTTTATCTGCAGAAGAGGGTATCAGATTACATTGTAGAGATGGTTGTGAGCCACCATGTGGTTGCTGGGAATTGAACTCGGGACCTCTGGAAGAGCAGGCGGCGCTCTTAACCACTGAGCCATCTCTCCAGCCCTTAATGTTATTTTTTAAGTAGAGGATCTCAAAAACGAAGAATGCCCAAATCCCTGGCCCCTCATACCTGCCAAAGCTAACTGAAGGCCGCTGATGTCCACAGACTGTCCCATGTTGCCAACATCCATGAGTGCAATTTGGCGAGGTGTCTTTTTGAAGAGTTCCCTCGGGGGTGCCAGCATCAGCTGGGAAAGAAAAAACTTTTCTGGTGGAGTTATAGGAGGCAAAAACCCTGCAAATAAAAACGCATACCGATTTCTCTCTCTCCGATGGTTACTTTAAGAATCTGGTAAAACTTAGTATTTGCTACTTGCCACACGAAGCTATTTTTATAAATGAAATGTAACTGAGTCCCAGTTAACAGAATATATACACTTAGGAAGTCCACAAACAAATACATCACTTGAGAGTCTCTGATCTACGGATATGTCAATGAAACTTACAGTTTTAATAACTGCTGTGAATTTCCTGTTATCAAATACTTCAATTCCTGCAAAGACTAACACTTATATATGGTAGCATTCAGAAATGCTTTCTAGCACTTGGCCTAAGGAGCAGTTTAAACATACTTTTTCAAAAGTCTAAAATGTAGCCTGTGGTTTGTGGGGTAGAGGGGTGACCCTGGATTCCATCAGAGGCGCCAGAGGTAGGGGAGCATCCTCGGATCTAATCTTTGCCTGATCTCAGCAATGTGGCAAAAGAAACACTCCACAATATTGCCAGGAGACGTGCACCTTCTTACAGTGAATTAGGAACCCCTTCATCCTCTGCTCCTGTGACATTACAGCGGACCAAGAAGGCAGGTGCAAAGATGTTAGGTGTAGTGTGATGCGGGGTTTTTTTTTCTTTTCTTTTCTTTTTTTTTTTTTTGGATTTTTGAGACAGGGTTTCTCTGTGTGGCCTTGGCTGTCCTGGATTCGCTTTGTAGACCAGGCTGGCTTCGAACTCACAGCGATCCGCCTGCCTCTGCTTCCCAAGTGCTGGGATTAAAGGCGTGCGCCACCACTGCCCGGCGTGATGTGGATTTCAACCTGCCATTTCTTTGGGTTCTTTACTCTGAGACTTACAAAGTAGGTAGAATCAGAGGCGATGGCTGTAACTTCGCATACCTCTGGGCCTTAAAATTATGAGTGACCCGTACTTGACATACTAGAATATATCCAGCTATTCGGTGGGCTGTACTTTGCGTTGAATTTTTCGATCGGGAGGGATCATGTGGAGTGCAGCGAATTTGAAAGAAACAAACAAAAAAAACCCGTGCAGCTTTTGGCTACCCCTCCCCTATGTTAGTGAAAGAAAGCGTGGGAAGGGGAGGAGGGTTGATGCTCTCCAAGGAGGGTTAATTTTCCCAGCCGCTGAACTCCCACAGAACGTCGGGCTGCAGGATGTACCTGAGAGCGGGGGCCGGTCGGGCTCCTGTCCGCCGCGGGCGGGCGGCGCAGGGTTGAGCAGGTGCGCGAAGCTGGCGGCGAATGGGTTGGCGGCAAGCGGCTCGGTGCGGTACATCTCCCAGAGAAGGTAGAGCGCCGTGAGGCGCTGCGCCGCGCTGGGCAGCAGGTCCGGCTGCTGCAGCAGCATCACCAGCACCGAGCCCAGGCGGAAGTGGTCGGCCTTGCTGAAGTAGTGGTGGAAGGCGGTGGACAGGCCCTCGAAGGTGCTGCCGCCGCCCGCCTCCTCGGAGATGATGCTCAGCAGGCTCGAGAGTTCCTTCGGGGTCAGGCTCATCCTGCCCGCGGGGCCCCCGGGGCCTCCACTCCCTGGCCTGGAGCCACCTGCTCCGCCTCGGCCTCCGCTCGAGCCCGCCGGGCCGCTCCGGAACGTCGCCGCCGCCGCCGCCGCCTCCCGCGCCCCTCTCTGATCCGCCGAGGAGAGAAGCCGGCCAGACGCCGCGCTCACCCCGCCGCCGGGCATCAACCTCACCCGCTTACTCTGCTTCCCGGCCGAAAGGCCCACGGGCACCGGCTCGCTGCGTCCCCCCCCCCTCCCCCGCCCGCGGCCGTAAAGCGCGCCCACACACGACAGAGTCGCAAATAAAACAGCTTGGAAGTCGGACGCTCGGGACCGAGAAACAGCGCGGAGCGACGGAGTGAGGCCAAGCCGAGGTTCCGGAGACGCGAGGTGGGCGGGGCGCCGTGACCGGAAGTGGGCGAGGCGTTCTAGAGGGCGGGCCCGCGAAGTCTGAGATGGGTCCCTCTGGTAAAGTAGGCCGTGGGTAAGGTGTGGTTAAAGCCCCAGAAAGCCATCCTTGGATGGTGGGTGGTGCCAGACGGCCCAGTAAATATTACTTAATTTGAGAAATAGATCTTAGATGTTAACCAGCTTTAGTATGACATCCTTGACGGTTCAAGGTGGAATTATTGTAAATGCCAGTGTAAACAAAGTTTCTCATAGCTAGTTTAAATTTCAAGGCTTACTCGTGAATGGTTGTGCATGGTTATGTAAACAAAAATCTGTGCAGGCGCCAGCTATAGAGAGGCAGAGACAGGAAGATCACTGAGTTCGAGGAGAGCCTGGTCTACATAGACCCTGTCTCAAAAAGTTAAAAAGGAAAAAAATTAAAAAGGAAACAAAAACCTGAGACGGTTACAAAATCGCTTGCTGTACTTTTTTCCTTAGCCTTGGCCACGCCTTAACTAAACACTGGGAACATGTTACAATCCAGCCTTTTAGTCTTGATCTGATTTAGATGTTCAAAAACATCACTGCCCACCCACACCCCCTCCCCCCCAACCCCCGTGCGCGCTCTAAGTGGGGAACTGCAGAAACCGACAGAAATGGCATCACCTGCTACCCTGTGCTAAATAATGGCAATAGCTCAAGAATTTTCTATTTGCTTAACCGCTGAAATTCCCAAGGAAAATTTGAGGTACAGGTGTTGGGCATGGTGCATATTTTAAAGGCTTCTTTCCTGTTAAACCTGTGGAAGGGTTCAGCCAATGACCTCTACAGTCAGCAGAAACTGCAACTTGGCAGATGGGGAAAATAATTCAAATTAGCCTGTTTTTGTTTTTATTATAAATCAACAAAATTCTCCATGAGCCCTTTTACTCTGTACGCTCTGTTTGTGACTAGTCAACAGTACTACAACCGACTCACTAGTGTTTTAAGAGGCTTTAAAATGGTTGAACATGCCGGGCGTGGTGGCTTCGCCTTTAATCCCAGCACTCGGGAGGCAGAGGCAGGCGGATCCCTGTGAGTTCAAGGCCAGCCTGGTCTACAAAGCGAGTCCAGGACAGTCGAGGCTACACAAAGAAACTCTGTCTCGAAAAATGAAAAAAAAAAAAAATTGACCATAGCACGTTACCCCACATATAGCTGCTTTTCTTTTAAGATAGATGTGGTGCCAAGAGTTTGTCTTTGTTTCTAGGGCTTCTGTGGCATAAACACCAACTGGGTGCATTTTCACAGTAGAAACCAACCTCCCTCCCTTCCTGAGGCTGAAAGTCTGGAATCTGTTATCAGCTCTGTCATTCGCCTCTGAGGTATCTTGTTCTCGCTTTTGGCATTTATTGTCACTGCACGGTTCCAATCTTTTGTCGTGTGGCCTTAATTGTTGTCAAGTTTCAAACTGGAGACAAATAGCTGAGGGACCTGTCTGACCTATTAGAGCTGACCTGGCCCCCAGGTTCTCCCAGCATCCCTCAGTCCACCTGCTTGCTATAGGGGATAGCTGGCCCAATCTGCCCTCTACTCTGAACTCTCCAGCCCAGAGCTGGGCTGCCCTCCCCCAGAGACTCCTCCCTATAGAATCCAGACACTTTGGTCACTCGTTCCTTTTGTACCTTTGGACTGACTCCTGGCTGCTGCACTTGGTCTCCTCTCTTCCCTCTCCCTCGCCCGACGTGACCCAGCTCAATCTGGTCATATCCACTCTTGGATTTTCCAGAAGACCCAGCTCTACCTATGCTCTCCTCTGGAGCAGCCTTGTCCTTTCCATTCCTTGTTCTTTCTTTCTTTTTATTCCATTGTGTCTCCTCTAGGCTTTTCTGTGGCTTCCTGGTATGGAAGGCTGTGCTCTGGGCGTCACATGGGTGTTGCCATCAGAGCAGCTGATGACCCACATGAGACACAAGATCGGACCCACTAACATTGCCTTGTAAACCGTCATAGAGCGTGTGGAGTGGTGCACTACATGCACAAGGCCAGGGCCTTCCCACCTTCCCAGGGTGTAATGGTTTTGGGGTTAGAGACTTAAGTGGTTGCCCTTACATGATCTATGCTCCTGTGGGTAACCCCTCCCCCATGCTCCTGTGGGTGACCCCTCCCCCATGTTTCTGTGGGTAGCCCCTCCCCCGTGCTCCTGTGGGTAACCCCTCCCCCATGTTTCTGTGGGTAGCCCCTCCCCCGTGCTCCTGTGGGTAACCCCTCCCCCATGCTCCTGTGGGTAGCCTCTCCCCCATGCTCCTGTGGGTAACCCCTCCCCATGCTCCTGTGGGTAACCCCTCCCCCATGCTCCTGTGGGTAACCCCTCCCCCATGTTTCTGTGGGTAGCCTCTCCCCCATGTTCCTGTGGGTAACCTCTCCCCCATGCTCCTGTGGGTAACCCCTCCCCCCTCCCCCATGCTCCTGTGGGTGACCCCTCCCCCATGCTCCTGTAGTAGCCACCCTAGCTGAACTCATTGATTTACCAAGCTAAACTTCAGGTCGGGTTTTAGTGCCCTGCCAGGTTGAATAGATAATGTCTTCCCAGGAAAGGCATGAACACTGTAAACAGGGACATAGAAAGAACCAAAGATAAGCCTAGCAGTGGTGGTGGCACACGCCTTTAATCCCAGCACTCAGGCGGCAGAGATAGGCGATCTCAGAGTTCAAGGCCAACCTGGTCTACAGAGTGTCAGAACAGCCAGGGCTAAACAGAGAAACCCTGTCTCAAAAAACAAAAGCAATTAAAAAAAAAAAAAAGAACCAAGGATACATCTGAGAGGAGCATTTGCATTGTCACTGCTGTGGGTGATGAGCCCTACAGTGGAGCTGATCATCTGAGGGTGGAGCTAACGCTCAGCAATCCCAATATGGTTCTTTTCCTCCGTGCCAAGGACGGAAGGGCTGCTGCAGTAACATTCTCCCTACTGTGGGTGAAAAGGCTGCTCCAACAGAGGATGGAGTACCCATGAGGAGAGCCCCATAGTGGCCATCTTCCTCTGTGCAGTACCGAATGGGATGCCTCCTTAATGAATGGGGATGCTTTTAATAAATAAAAAATAAGATGCCAGACAACAGATATGGAGAAGTTTATTGTATGAGCATGGGAAGAGAATGAACGGGGGAGGGGTACCCCAGAGAGACAGAGACAGAGAGAGGAAGAGAGAGAAGGAGGGAGAGAAGAGGTAAGATGGGGTAAGAGGTGAGAGGGAGAGAGAGGTGAGAGCCACGAGGAGAGTTTGTCCTTTTATAATCTTGGGCAGGGCCACGCCCAGTGGCAGGTAAGCAATGACATCTCAGGTAAGCAGACTGGGGCAGAATCCTAGCATCCCCGCCCCTTCTTATAATTAAAAAAAAAATGAGGGCATTGGATTGTTTTTCGTGTAAGGTAGGTTAAAGTATGGAAATGTAGGTAAAGGGGAAAAAGAAAGAAAAAAAGCAAGAGCAGCAAAATGTGCAGATGATATGGTGAAGGGGAAGGAAAAGCTCTGTCCTGAAAGCACAGGGTAGAAGGCAGGGTATGGCAGCCATGTCCTGCAGCAGATAGGCACCCAGGAGTGCGGGGAGAACCTGGGGCTGCTTGTCCTGGGTCTGTAGCACAGCCTATCAGCCTTTTGTAAATGGATAAGGGATGAAGTAATCAATTGTCCTGCTGACAGTAGGGTGGCGAAGGGGAGGGGGCAGCAGGGGGCGTGTTGAAAGGCTGAAGTGTTGGCCATGTCCCGGAAGAGCAGGCTGTTGCGTTTGCTGTCCAGGGTCTGAGAACATCTGCGGCTAGGAGGGACAGTGCAGAGCACCTGTGGGTAGCGGCTTTGACACTGTCCTGGATGTAGGAAGTCTGGCAGGATACTGGAACATATATGTGGGCAGAAGACAAAGTTAGTAGGTTAGGGAGAAAATCCCCTCTAGGTGGACATTTGAAACTCTTGGGAGAGCGAGCAGAGATGGAAGTTTTGGAGTGAAGAAGGGGAAAGCTTGAATGTAGGGAAGTTCCTTCCATTTTACCTTAGGGGTACATTTGAGACTCTTGGGAGAGCAGAGTCGAGGAAAGGTTTGAACATAAGGAGAGAGACAATGTTTGAAAAATTTGGAAGAGCAAAGAAAAGGTTTGGACATGGGGACCTTCCTTCCATTTTACCCTAGGTGTACACTGAAACTCTTTGGAGAGCAAAGAAAAGGTTTGGCTATAAGGAGAGAAACGATGCTTGAAAGAGAAGGAGCTTTTTTCATTTTGCCCGATTGTTGGCAATAATTTAAAAGGTTTAGTTTTGGATCTGTCCAAGTTTGGTTGCAGAGGTGTGTAAGCTTAGCAGCCCTTAATGTGGGCATAGGGACTTGAAATTCTCTAGAAGGCATCCCAGAGGATCCTGGAAAGGCGGCAAATGGACTGTTTCTCATGGGGAGATGAAATAAGTAATCTGTTAGGGCGTCCCCAGAAATGGATTGTGACTTAAAAGAAAGGTACAGACTTCCCCAGCGACTCATCAGTGCTGATCAGCCAATAGAAGAGCACAGCTCCTCGGATGAGCTGGCCGGGGGTTAGAGCCCACTACTACACTAGAATTTTCTGTGGCCAGGTGGCAGTGGGAAAAGAACTGTGTCAGCAGTCTCAGCCTGTAGGAAAAGTCCTAGTTGTGGTTCCGTGAGAAGGACCAGCCACAGTCAGACAGACCAGAGTTGGGTGCCTCTGCTCCCAGTGAACCAGAGAGGAAGTATTTACTCCAACTCGGAAGGGAGAATTCATTTAATCAGCGGTGTTGGGTGCAGACAGCTGTCAATCAGGTAGTTAGGGACCTGAGTTCCAAAACCAGTGAAAAGGGGGAGGAACCCACCCTCAGGGATAGGAGATACGAAACTTAGGCTGTTGATTGACAGTACTTACCTGGGTTTCATTTGACCTGAGAGATAGTTTTCCTGTAGCTTACAAGAATCCTTTTAAATTCATAAAGAGAGATAAATTTTAGACACTTTAGCATCATCACTGTTCAAAATCTACAGTGAAACACACATTGTTAGACATGTGCGCTGTAGGAAAAGGCAGTGGATATACAGCGTGATAGAGGCTGGGAGAAGAACTTTGTGTTAAAAAGCACAAATACTCTTTGAGGTGAGCTTAGGAAAGACAGAAGCCTTATCGATTGTTCTGGCATCTGTGGAACAGTAACATGGAGAGGACAGAGATCTCCTGTAGAGCAGAAGGCACTTGATCTTGACTTTCAGCATCAGTACACATCAGGAAAGAGGTCTGTCCAGAAGACTGGTGATATATAATTTTAGCACAATGAGAGACATTTTAAGAAAAAGATGAACCACAGGAATTTTAAAATCTTGAACTTGGAACTATGATAGGATTATATAGTGGAATGTTTTATCATAGTTAGATTAATAAATCAGAGCTCTGCTGATCAGTGTCAACACTCTGAACAGTTAATACAACAATAACACAGCAACAGGAAGAAATAAAGCATCATTTTAGACATGTTGAACTTTATAACTTGCATTTACCAACTTAAAACACATTCTTAGACTTTCCAACATTCATAACCTGCATGTATCAACCTTAAAACACCTTCTTAGACCATCTAACATTCATAAAACATCTTCTTTGAAGCTTTAAGACATAGGTGAAATTGTTGTAAGCAGTCACTGCTCTTTAGCTAAAAGAATGGTAAAGGGAAGTCTGGTAACCAGGTAGACTGTACTAGACCTGACAGGAGCTCTAGCAGTGAGGTTTAAAGCCTCTTGCATATGAAGAGGACTGAGAAGGTATCTGAAGCCTGTTTATCTTTAACCTGAGATCTGTGAGCAAGGCAAATCTGTTTGCCCTTTCTAAATAAGAGATCTAGTATCTAGTAGTTTTAACTAGCTATTGAGTTGACCAATGAACTAACATGGCGGACTACTTTGGGCTAGGAAGCTGTCTGTTTTCTAGCTATCAAGCTAACATTAGCTTAGTCATCAATGTGATCAGAGACCTGAAAAGGATAAATTGTAACCTAAAGGAATCTAGATATTAATAAAAATGACAGAGATGACTAGTTAGCCATATCCTAGTAAATAGACTGTCCCAATTATCTCCTGTGGCAGCATGGCACCATGGGCAGAGACAGTCGGGCGTCAGACACAGAGGGCGAGAGGCTGTTCTGTGGAAGATGAACATGGAAGAGACTGGCCTCACCTTCTTTTCAAAAACGTGAGACAATGACTCTCTGGGAGTCCAGTTTGTTCACAATTCGTGAGACATTGGGAGTAGTTTTGCTCAGAGGTCAGCATACTACAATCCAGGGTTGAAGTCATCTGCCTTTGTGCCAAATTCTTCTGAGACCTTGGGGAACTACTGTTAATGATCTGGGAATTTCTGTTTTTTATAATAAACTTGTACATGTTAAATACTACATTCAGCAGATCTCTGACAAGTTTGAGGGTTACATATTTTAGCTAAGCGATCTTTGTATCTAGTTATCTGCACTAAACTATACTTTGCAAACATAAAAATAGAATGTTATAGTCCTACTCTATGCTTGACCTTGAAAATATAACTAATTACATTGGTTCTTAGCATGACTAAAAATACATTTTGAATATGTTAAAGGACTTGATCATTTATAAGACCTTAATAATTAAAGACTAGGAGTTTAGGTTTTAGCCCTGTTAAGTTGGAGCCTTAAAAACATAAACACAGTCGATTAAAAGAGAGCAGAACAGTTTCTTGTATGATTAATAACATCATATTTAGAAAATAAAGTTAGACATGTTTTAAGGCAGTGATTTTTAGGCTTTCTAGGGCATAACAATAAGTTTTAGCATTGTAAACAAATAAATGTTAATACAGCAGAACAGAATACCAGAGCAGTTGACCAGGAAGCTTGTAGGTGAATCCAGGGTAACTGGTGACAGGGGGAACAGCATTTATTTATTTGTCTAGGAATTAGTAAAGACATAAGTTAGATGTAAAAACATTTTGAATCAGGGTAAAAACATAACTTTGAAAATGTAAAAATCAAAATTAGGTAACCATTGTAAAACACAGAAGCTATGTTTGGAGTTTAGAAAGGATGTGAACAAGGCTGGGAGCCATTAGTAAAGATGGTGGGTGCAGCCACTGTACTTCCAAAACAAAGATGGCGGCTAGTCATGTGATTGCCCCTAACAAAGATGGTGATGAGGGAAATGGGGGCAGAATCCTAGCAGATGTTCCATGTTGTCCTATATGGCTGGTAGACTAAAAGATGTATTGCAACCCCCAAATGTAGTGTGAGTAGGATAGGATCCTAAGCAGAAAGTGGCATCACTGGTGTGGCCTTGTTCTGGGCATAGGATATGCAATGTGAGGCTATGCTGTCTGTCCAGAAAGAAACTGCCTTTGCAAGGGAGAAACTGCAGTGAGAAAAGAAGTGTGCTGCTGTCCTTCACGTCGCAGTTCAACTGACAGGATGTGTGAAGGAGCTGAAGAAGAGGAAGATGGAGCTTCTGGTTGTCATTTCTCCCTGCTGGGGACGAAGAACACCAAGGGGGAAAAATACAAAACAGATCTAAATAAGCCCCCCTGGGAGCCAAACTTTAGAATCCATGAGAAGAATCAGACAATAGGAGAAAGTAAGGTGGATGTGGTAGGAGATAGCCCTCAGGTCTAACCTTGACTAGGGAGGAAAGGAAAATCTGTGGTACAACATGCAGGCAGGACCTTAGTATTAGCCCAGCACAGGAAACTAGCATGATCAGGGAATACTCTGCCTTTGAACTGTTTGAATGAAAACAAAAAAACAAAACAAAACAAAAACAACCTTTAAAAAGGGTGACTGGAAAAAAAAAAACTACAAAAGGAGGACGAACACTCCTGGGGATGGTAAGGGGAGAGTTCATTGTGGAAATGAAGGAGAGCATAGCTGGGGGCGAGGCCAGACTGGGCCATGTGAGGAGACAGGGATGGGGGATGAGAGAGCCAGCGCCAAGAGGCCAGGAGGCAAAGAGGCCGAGGGACCGAGACAGACCAAAGGGCGGCATAGCCAAGATGGCTGGATTATACAGGAGAGGGGCAGCCCTGCCCCTGAGCTGCAGAGTTCAGGGTCCAGGGTCGGGTGTGCCAGCCATACCCTGTAACAGGTAGGGACTGGGGGATGCTGGGAGAATCTGGGGCCAGGTCTGCTTTGATATGTTACATAGGCACCTCAGTTAGCCCTCTGTCCCAGGTTTGAGGTCTAACAGAGGATCTGCAAGGTGACTCAGCAGGCAAAGGTGCTTGTCCTCAGCCCTGACAACTTGTGTTTGATCTCCAGGTGGAAGGAGAGAACCAACTCCCTCACTTTATCCTCTGACTTGCACATGTGCACCATACGTAGCACACGCTGAAATGAGAGATAAAAGGCCCTTTCCCCTTGGCTCCTGAGGCTGTGGGGGGTATAGATGGAGATGGGATGGAGCCGAGCACTGTGGGAGCCCGAGAAACTGAGTAATATAGCACCCATCCCTCCGCAAGCAAAGACTGCATGCTCTGAGACAATATGAAATCAGTCCCTGGTAGGCTGGCCCCATGAGCCCTTAGGAACGCTTGGTTGTTGCTAACTGAGGTCCCACTGCGTATCAGAGGATGGAGAGCAATAGATGAGCTTGTTTGTGTTTTGGTTTTGTGTGTGGGGGGGGTCATATTCTTGCCAAGTAGTCAGGGTAGTTTTGAACTTGCTCTGTAGGACAGACTATCTCCTAGCACCCAGTCCTCCTGCCTTGCCTTCCCACTATGCCCAGCTACATTTGGGGCCATCTAAACCATCCAGTCTGTAGCACACCTGACATAGCAGTCTACCGTGTACATGTATGAGACTACCCATCGTTATTGCTGGGAGAATTGAGGGAATGTCTAATCTGAGTGGCTGAGGAGATGAACTTGGCCACTCAAGGAAATCTCTTTTGTAGCTATAAACACTGACCTCTTGGCCCTGTGTGGAGGAATGCTCCAGCAGGACATGTGCCTGCTCAGCTTCAGTCGTGTTCCCATGCTGGGAATTGAACTGGGGTCCTATGGGGACTTAATATGTGAGCCATCTCACCTGTCCCTTCATGTGGGATTTTTTTTTCCTACTGGATGTCCTACACTAATATGGAGGTCACCCAATGCCCCAGCCAGGGGGGGTTCGACTAAAGCCCGGGAGGAGAATTCTGTATAGGGAAAGAACACAAGACATGAAGAAGGAGAGCAAGTCTCAAATTTTATTTTTCAGGTAGAAGGTTTTATAAGGCAGAAGGCAGGGAAGCATATTGCTATGGCAACCCAGCTGCAGGCTATCTCAAGATGCGAGGAATTCCAAGCAGGTCACAATGTTCTGCCACACCGAATATTTGCTATCTTTATCTAATCTAACTGCTAAACTACAACAGGGTGGCTCCGTCTAAATCTTATCTTTAGTCTAACTGCCGAACCACGACAGGTTTCTGTCGTAAATGACAGACTGCTGGAGAGATAGAAACCTAGGCTCTGACAAGATGGCTGAACATTGGCCATATGGCCTACTGTCCCCAACATCTCCTCCCTTTCTTTATTAAAAGAGGAGGTAGATGGATCCATCATATATGGGTGAGATTTGGTCCCCGGAGGGAGCGGGCATTAATCAGAGTGGGGAAGCATTGACCCGATCCTCCTAGGGCCAGATTAGCCTACCAAGATGTCTTTTTGAGGAGGAGAGGGAGGTCCTGATTTGTTGTCTGTGGGCGTCCCCAACATACAGCGAACAAGACAGTTTTCGACATCAACCTGTATGCAATCAGGTTTACGTCTCAGGGGACTTAGAGTCGGACGATTGGGTCCTCCCCCTGCGGTGCCTTGTCCTACACCCCTTGCAGGTGCCCATGCCTTATGGCAGGCAATATGTGAGTATATGCCATTCTCACCATGCCAAGGAAGGGGGAACGGAGGCACATTAGTGTTCAAGCTCATCATGGCCTTGGTCCACCAAGTCAAGTCTACGATAATGCACCTGTATTGCTCAGGCATCTTGAGCATCTAGCTGCAGTTTTATAAAGCCAGTAAGGCATCTAAAAGCCCAAGGTGTGGCCTGCTATTCATCTGAATAGCCTTAGTCCGCAATCTCCAGCCTGTGAAAATGGACCTGTATAGGTTTTGCCCATATGGCATCCACTTGCTGTTTGACAAAAGCCGTGAGTTTCTTAAAGAGAAAGGGTCCTGGTGATAGTAATATTAATAAGCCAAGCAAGGGACCTAAAAGCGGGAGAAGATATGAGAGGAACCCATAGAGCCCATTCCAAAGGGGATTATGGAGCAGCTCTTTTCGCTGCTTTTCCAGGTCTTCTTGTAGCTTTTTAATCTTATCTCAAACGATCCTAGACTTGTTATCATAGAAATAGCACTTCTCCTCCGACCTCGAGATTATTGGCAAACTCATCCATGCCAGCATCCACCTGACACACAAGCCTCTCAGGCAGCCAGCGTGCAGCATCATGTTCCTGTGAGAAAACACAAACAGAGCCCCCACCCCATATTAATACAGGGTCGGGTCCATTCCCTGTCCAGTTACAGGATCCTTCCATGTCACTCTAGCGAAGGATGACTGAGTGCCAGAATCGAACGGCTGCGGAATTTCCTTTGGCATCAAGCAGTAAAAAACTTAAAATAAAGAGAACATGACGCAAAGCATTTTAGGTGATTGGGGGTAAAGTTCCCCCTTCTTTACTTTTTGTCAATAGGTTTTTATGGTGGAATGAGCTCGTTCCACCACACCTTGTCCTTGAGGATTATAAGGAGTACCTGTAACATGTTTTATGAAAAAAGAGTATTTTAACTTTCAAAATTCAGGTAGATGAGTAACATCCATTTGTTAAAGTTGGTTAGGGACCAGTCCTCTGGGATTAACTCCCACATGTGGTACAGGAGGAAACTGAGGACGTGTGAACCATGCCTCCACAATGGCTCGAGCTTGCTCTTTAGTAATCCTATATTGAAGTCTTAGACTTCGGCTATTAATATGATGTAAATTATGAGCTTTTTGAGCCCTTTCTATATTTGTAAGGCCTACCAAATTTTTGGTAGCTGCATCTGTTAATGTATTACCTGTAGCCAAAGGTCCAGGTAAATCAGTGTGAGCTTTTAAATGTCCTATAAAAAGGATGTTTTCTCTTTTGAATAGCTGTCTGGATTTGAGAAAATAATCCACTAGCCCATGATTGGGGTGGGATTTGTCCTGTAGTTTTTAGGTGAGGAACTGTCTCTGCTATATAGCCACTATCTGAATATAAATTAAATGAACAAAAGGCATAATGTTGGAAAACAGTAGCTACTGCTTGTAGTTCAGCAATTTGAGCAGACTTAGCAGTAGTAGGGATAACATATGTCTGTCCTTTTACTACGTAACTAGCTTTTCCACTAGAAGACCCATCAGTAAAAACCAGCAAACCATCTCTCACAAGTTGAAATTGAGTTATCTTAGGAAAAATAACTGGATGTTTATTTAAAAAGTGGAGAAGCCTGTTAAAAGGAAAATGGTTATCTATATCTCCACAAAATTGTTCACAAGCCAAAGGCCAATCGTCAGTGTTAGCAGTCAGCCAATTTTGTTGTTCCTGAGAATATGGCTAAATAATAAAATCGAGTTCTTTACCAAAATACTTTATTTATTGCATTTGACCTATACGAATCAACTTTGCAACAGGCAAATAATATGGTACTATTACCTTATTGGGAGGAGATGGCAAATGTTCCCACATAATAGGAGCACCTTAAGAGAACACCGCAGTTGGTGTAGCATGAGTGGCCAAGATAAATATACCCTAGAGGCTTGTCATAATCTATATAGGTTATGAATTGATTGGAGATAGCCTCTTCCACTAATGCCAAAGCTTTCCTATCTTCAGCTGTAAGCTCCCGGGGTGAACTTGGAGAGGAATCTCCTTGTAAGATTTTGAATAAGGGCTGCAAATCTCCTGTTGTTAATTTTAAATAAGGTCTAAGCCAATTTATATCACCAAGCAACTTTTGAAAATCATTTAAAGTCTTTAAATGATTCCCTCTCAATGTGATCTTTTGGTGTGTTACCTGAGAAGGAAAAAGCTGGGATCAACTGTTTTAAGGAGCCATTTGTAGACCAGACTGAGATAATTGGGATTCTATAAAAGCATAACACAAAAGCACTTGTTGTCCATTCTTTCCAGCAATAAGTATATCATCCATGTAATGAATGATATATAAATCAGTATTTTTTTTCCTAACCTTTTGTAAAGCTGTAGCTACAAATTTCTGACATAGGGTGGGACTGTTAGCCATTCCCTGAGGCAAAACCTGCCAATGATATCTTTCCATTGGTTCTCTGAAATTCACAGAATGCCTACTGAAAGCAAAGCTATGGCAATCTTTTGGATGCAAGGGAACAATGAAAAAACAATTCTTAAGGTCTATAACAATTTTGAAAGTATTTTTGGGAACAGCCACAGGAGAGGGCAGTCCTGGCTGTAATGTTCCCATAAGTTGTACTTACATCTCTGTAAGTAACTTAACTTATAAGTAGATTACACCCTGTGGAGATCATGTTAGAATTTAAGAGTTTTGTCCGTGTTAATACCCAAGTGTTGGGATTAAAGGTGTGCACCACCACACCCTGTCACTGTGATCCACCTGCCTTTGTCTCTCCAGTACTGGGATTAAAGGCATGTGCCACCGTGACTTGTTTAATTGTTTCGTTCCAATTCTAGTAAAAAAAAAAATCTTTAAACATCTTAAACAAAAATTAATCAAGGAAACAAGAAAGGTCTAAGATCTAGGTAGTTAACTACATTCCCTAGCCTAGTTTAGAAATCTATCAGCCTCCTAGTTCCATCCCTTCAACTAGCCACGTGTCTGTAGCCAGGACCATTATCAGTTTTGATCACCCTAGGTTTTCCCAGCAGTCTCACATCCCCAAGCCTTGCAGTAATAGTCAGAGGCACCGCAGCAGCCAACACCTCTGTTCCTGCCTCGATGGGAGCCAGGGCAAACACAGAAGGACAATTGCTGCAGCAGGCTCCTCCATCTAACCGTGCCACATTCTCCCCAAGGGTCAAGCCCACAGATAACTAGGAGCAATGTCTGTAAAATTATCTGGCCCGAGGGAATTCTAGCCTTGGGCTTTTTTTTTTTGGTAATAATTCTTTACAATCTTTATTGGACAGTATGGTGTGTGTGTGTGTGTGTGTGTGTGTGTGTGTGTGTGTGTTTGAAAGATTTATTTATGTATTTATTATGTACACAGTGCTCTGCCTGCATGTACACCTGCAGGCCAGAAGAGGGCACCAGATCTCATTATAGATGGTTGTGAGTTACCATGTGGTTGCTGGGAATTGAACTCAGGACCTCTGGAAAAGCGGTCAGTGGTCTTAACCTCTGAGCCACCTCTCCAGCGGTAGAGTCTGGTTTCGTGTGTGTGTGTGTGTGTGTGTGTGTGTGTGTGTGTGTGTGTATGTGTGTGTGTGTGTGTGTGTGTGTGTGTGCGCGCGTGCGTGCACTTATTGTGTCCCTCTTTGAGATTTGTGTATCTGGCCGGTTGAGATTTCTACCATTTTTTATGGATGGCTTTCTTCTGAAGATGGGCTTTGGGGGTGTCAGCTGTTTGCACAACACTGGCTTGACATAACCTGGGTCTTAAAGTGTCATCTCCCTGTGGCTATGTGACGAGATGACGAGAGACACTACATATCACAATGGATTTGGGAAAACAGTCAGCATTGTCTCCCTAGCTGTTTGGGCAGTTATGGTGTGAATAGGAGCGTGTGTCCGGGGAATCCTGAGTGACTGTTCCTACAACAGACCCTGGGGTCAGAGCGTCCCAAGGTGCTGTTGCTTTGAGCTATGTTCTTAAGTAACAGCTTCTGGTCCTAGCAGTGCCGACAGGGGGGAGGGGCCAGGCTGCAAGCCTCCCGAGCAGTATGGGAACAAGAAGCATAGCCCCTGTGGTGGCGCTGAAAGCAGCGTGTGCTCAGACAAGGTGCAGCGGTGGCCAGCAGGGCACACTGTGCTGCCTGAGTGGCACCAGGAATGGTAGTGTTCCTAGGTCCTGCTTTGATGGGAAAAGTAAGACCTCAGCATCCCTCCCCCCCTGCAGCTCTCTAGACAGACCTCCTTTGGTTGTGTGCCCTGGGGGCAGGGTGACACCAGGGGACGCTGATCAAGGCAGCTGAGGAACCCGATGCTCTTCTGTCACCCTGTCAACAGCAGGTACTTGGGCAAGAATGGAGGGTGGTGGGCGGGAACTGTATGGGTGGTTACCGTCAGTCCCGGCCTAGTGTGAGGCGCATTCAGCTGGTGTCCACCTGGTCTCAGAGGGCAAGCGCCCTGGTCTTCCAGTTCTCCAGGGTAACACCTTCTGTGTCCCTCCATGGACTGCAACAACTGTCCCCTAAGGACGGAGCACTCACTAAGTTTAAGTCAGAGTAACTTTGCTGGGAAATTTGGCTTTTCAAGACCTGGGGCTTTGTGTATTCTAGGCATGCACTCTGCTGACTGAGCCACCTCGAAAGTCCAGTTACTTCTTTGTTTTGGGGAATGCTCCCTGTAAGACCCCCAGCACAGTGGTCTTAACGTGGAGACCCCCACCAAGAACCAGCGAGACCAAGGTTTCGGTTGCAACACGCAAGAGGCTTTATTGCAGGGGGTCGGGTACCCGGGCGTCTCAGTCTCTGGAGAGGCTGGCGCGCCGAGCGAGTCTTTCGGGGGCCTTTTATAGGGATTTTAGTGGAAAGCGCGGGTACAGAAGCGAGAAGCATAGTTACAGGGCTCTGATTGGTAAATTTAAATGAGGTGAGGTTATGGCCCGGTCATCAGATGGGCTCTAGGAACAGGGGAGTTTACCCGTTCTCTGGGCCAGGTGGCCGACCATAAATATCTTGTTTGACAAGGACAAACTGTTTCTGTTATCTCAGCATGCTTTTATCTTTCTCCTCTGGGCCCCAGGCCTCATCTTATCCCGGGAACCTATTATTCTAGTCTTGCCTTGCAAGATAGCGTTACTGCTGCTATGCTTGCTATGGCGGGTGCACAGGGGAGGGGGTCTTACACTCCCCATCTGCAGCCATCTTGAAACTCTCCTGTGTTACACTGGAACACTATCTCCTTAAGGGTCGGAGGTAAGAAGTAGGTTAGTAGCCCCCATAAGTTGGGGACGGTATAGGCGGAGAAGTAGGCAAAGTCAATCCTGAAGGCTCCCTGAGGGAGCATCGTGCTGACAGGACAACTCTGCACCTTGTGGCTTCAGGGTTGTGTCTACACATGTGCTAAGTTCTCAGGCAATTATGCACACACCCACTGCGACTGCCAGCTTCCTAGTTGCAGCTTAAGCTGCACTTCTAGAAGGTGTTACTGCTGAGGGAGACTGGGTGAAGCGCATTCTACACATTGTCTCCCGATGTCCTGTAAATGTGGGATTATTTCAAAATAAACACTAAAACAGTCTGGCAATATTACTCCTACTGCTCCTACTATTACTATTACTACTGCTACTACTGAAAAAATTCCTAGCACAATGCTAACTAGGAGCAGTATACTAGTGTGTATACGAACATGTGGCCGTGATTGTTGTCCAAGAAAACAATCAAGATGAAGTAGCTGTGCTGGGGCACTTGAGTCCGGCTTGGAGGCCATTGTTAGTCAGGCCTGACACATCCACAGCTGAACTTTTGAACTGAGCCAAACCACAGTTTCCTGAAACATTGTTTCCTAACCTCTGGTGACCTTCTGAATTACAGTGTTTTCCCCCAAACCACACCCCTTTACCCACCAATGCTTGATGTTTGCCACACCAATTATAACCTCTATAGCAAGTGAATTGGGTGGTTACTAATCCCACCCCATGTAGTTTAAAACTGTAGATACAGCTACCATTGTGTAAAACCACACAGAACTCCCTCCCCCTCCCCTCTCTCTTCTTTTCTGTGTATGTGTTTTGCCTCCATGTATGCCTGTGTACCATGTGTGTGCCTGGTCCTGAAGAGGCCGGAAGACAGTGTGGATCCCCCGAACTGCAATTGTAAATGCAGTAAACATAAACCTCTAGGTGGGTGCTGGGAGTCAAACTCAGATCCCATGTTCTTAACCACTGAGCCATCTTTGTATCCTAAAATGTATGTAACTGTAAGTGCACAGTTAGAGATTCTTTCTTTCTTTCTTTCTTTTGGTTTTTTCAAGACAGGGTTTCTCTGTGTAGCCTTGGCTGTCCTGGACTCACTTTGTAGACCAGGCTGGCCTCGAACTCACAGCGATCCACCTGCCTCTGCCTCCCGAGTGCTGGGATTAAAGGCGTGCGCCACCATGCCCGGCACCTTTCTTTCTTTCTTTCTTTCTCTTTGGATTTTTTGAGACAGGGTTTCTGTCCTGTCAATACTTTCGGAAGTTGCTTGCCTGTACTTCCTTCCTATTAGATAGTTTTTCCTTCTGGGGTCTCTGATGGGGTTGAAAACTAGATAGCCACAGTATTAAGGTAAATTTAGTTTAAAAAAGAAAAAAAAACTTTAGACATTAGGATAAGAATCAGTATCATAGGAGAGATAGTGGAATGATTTCTTAAAAATTGTTGACTACAAATGGATTGGTACTTGTAAATGTGACTTAATGGACAATTCTTATTTTGTTGTATATAGCTTATTTTATTTAATAGAAATGGGGAGATGAAGGAGAGATAAACATGTTTTTTTTTATTTGTTTGTTTAGATCACAAGTGGGGATGATAAAAAGGCTTGTGAGAGTGCAGGTGATGTTTATCCCCTTAGAAGTCAAACCATTGTGTGTGGGAGATTGGTTGTTAAACAGATGAAAAACATCCTTGAACAAATTCTGGGAGGAGGTATAAATGTGAGCCAAAAACAAGAGGTGGGGCCTTTTGCAGACTTGGCATAGTTTTGGCTGTTCATCGCTCCACTTTGAGACGCTCCTAGAAAGAACCGCTTGAGGGAAGGCTTCTGGGTTCCGGGCTCCTGCTGAGGTTCCAGGTTCTGGTTGCTCCAAGTTCCAGCAGAAGAAATCCTGCTGATTATGCCAGGAGAATAATTCCTTGGAACTGATATCCTTATGGTTGCACTATTGTATTCTTTAATTTCCTTTTCCTATTGTTTAGGTTAGTCGGGTTATAAGTAAGGTACTCTCGGTTAGTAAGTTTGTAATAAAATATATTTGTTAGAAAAAGTGAGCCTACAAGGGTTTATATGTATGTAGGCTTGGATGTCTTGGACTCGCTTTGTAGACCAGGCTGGCCTCAAACTCACAGAGATCTGCCTGCCTCTGCTTCCGGAGTGCTGGGATTAAAGGCGTGTGCCACCACACCCAGCTAGGGATCTTAATCCAAGAAAGCAAGCAAGCAAAAGAGTGCTTCTGGCCATGTTTGGCTTCTTTCCCCAAGAAAAGTTTTAATTGTAGCCAGAAGAAAGAACGCTTTGAGAGTGTGCTGATGAGGGACTTCTCCTAAGGGCTCTATCCCCTCAGCTTCAAGCACATCTTCCCCAGTGTGGACCGCAGTGCCCTGAAAAGCCGCATACATCTGTGTGAAGGTTCCACAGACCAATTAGAACTTCATGGTTAGGGGCCTGTTGCAGAAAGCCAACATCATCCTGTTTATCATCTCTGCGTCTCATTAACATCACTTGCAGATAAGACGCTTGCGATGTCTTAGGCTAAAGGTGACACTAGGCAGCACCTGGGACCCAGCTCCGGGATTCCTCCTCTTTGCTTTAAGCAGCCTACGTGCTCCACACCAAAATGTTTTCTTTTGATTTGGGTTTGGAGTTTTGAGGATTGAATCCAGGGCCTTAAGCATGCTAGGCAGAGCTGTACCATTGAGCCACACACCCAGTAATGTTCTGGGGAATACACTGGTTGTGTCTGTACCTGGGCAACCGGAGCCCAGATTCTTAGAGTAGGGACACTCAAATTTGCCTCAAAATAGATTTCTTTTTCTTCTTCTTCTTCTTCTTCTTCTTCTTCTTCTTCTTCTTCTTCTTCGTCCTCCTCCTCCTCCTCCTTTTCCTCCTCCTCTTCCTCTTCTTTCTTCCTTCTCTGCCTCATTTTCCTCTTCTTGTGACAGGGTCTCATTCTGTAGCTCAGGCTAGCCTCCTGCATGCTAGGACTCCATCACACCCAGCTTAAAATTATTTCCTATTTGGAGGAAGAACTGTGTTCACATTAATACCAGCACATCTGGCTGCTTTCTTGATGATTCTGTTCTGGCTGGGGGTGGGATGGAGTCTCGCTGTAGACTCTGTTCTCACTGGAGGTCTCACCGTAGTCTGTGTTCCTCTGGTATTAAAGATACTGAACATTTTCGTGTGTTCCATGTGTTGTCTGTGCCCTTTTAAACATCGCTCAGCTTATTTCCTCGTTGATTGATGGAGATGTCTGTAAGGGATTATTTAGTTCCAGCACTCAGCAGAGAGAAACAGGGCAATCTTTGTGAAGCCCCCCAGGTCTATAGTGAGTCCCAGGCCCCCCAGGTCTATAGTGAGTTCCAGGCCCTCCAGGTCTATAGTGAGTTCCAGGCCAGCCAGAGCTACATAGTGAGTTCCAGGCCGGCCAGAGCTACATAGTAAGGCTATGTTTAAAAAAAAAAGTTTATTTATGCCAATCAATACTGCCTACAAGTAAAACTATAAAAGGGCACATGTCTATAAACAGTATATACATCTATAAAATTAGATGTCAAAAATACATTTATGAAAAATTTCAAAAATATTATTTAATAAGTAAGTATTTACCAGGTTTTTACAAAGGTATATCACATCAGATCCAGGTGGTGGTGGTGCATGCCTTTAATCCCAGCACTTGGGAGGCAGAAGCAGACATAGAGAGTTCCAGGACATCCAGGGTTATACAGAGAAACCCTATCTCGAAAAACAAAAACAAAAAACAAAAAACAAAAGAAAGGAAAGAAAGAAAATCACCCAAGGAGCTTTTTGAAGAAAATACCCCAAGAATGGGGACAGTTGCCAGTGTTTCCAAGGCCTATGCACGTTGCACGTTATCACCACTAGATGGCAGTAGACACTGGCCTAACATTATCAACTTAGTTCTTTTTTATTTTTTATTTTTTTTTGGTTTTTCGAGACAAGGTTTCTCTGTGTAGCCTTGCCTGTCCTGGACTAACTTTGTAGACCAGGCTGGCCTTGAAATCACGGCGATCCACCTGCCTCTGCCTCCCGAGTGTTGGATTAAAGGCGTGTGCCACCACCGCCCGGCTTTTTTCCAAGTTCTTAAAGCCAACTACAAACCTGTTATTCCTTTCTTTTATTTTGAAATTGGGCAATGGTATCAGAGTCCACTGATGGCCATGTGTCTACTTGTAACACACAAATGCCAACCCCTACCCCCTCTCCTCAAGGCTGAGAACACAAATCCAGGATACAGGAAATGCGTTTGAATAAAGTTAGTCTCTCCCAACCCCTTCCTTAAACATTTTAGGCGTACAGAACTTAAGTGTCTCCAGGTGAGAGCCAGGAACAGAAAGACAAGCATGCTCTCGTGGGCGTGGCCCCTCAGGGTTCTCTCCATCTGTGAACCATCTAACTCCATGTTGCTCAGGAGCTTCGGCACCAAAAGCTCACAGCGCTGTGGATTGGGAGCCTAGGTTACATTGGTCTCTGTAGAACTAGTCTCTTCAGAATAATAAATACGGTAACTTTAAAAAAAAAGATTTATTTATTCATTATGTATACAGTGCTCTGCCTGCATGTACACCTGCAAGCCAGAAGAGGGTGCCACATCACACTACAGATGGCTGTGAGCCACCATGTGGTTGCTGGGAATTGAACTCACGACCTTTGGAAGAGCAGGCAGTGCTCTTAACCACTGAGCCATCTCTCCAGCCCCAAATATGATAACTTAAGATATAAACCTATGCTGGATGTGGTGGAAACCATCTTTAATTCCAGCACTCTAGGGATAGAGCCATGTGAGAGTTCAAGGCTAGCCTGGTCTACATAGCAAGCTGTGCCTATGGGCTAGCCAGGGCTGCACAGTGAGGCCCTGTCTTTTTTTTTTTCTGTTATTGTTTTTGTTTTTGTTTTTCAAGACAGGGTGTCTCTATGTAGCCTTCGCTGTCCTAGACTCACTTTATAGACCAGGCTGGCCTCGAGCTCACAGATCTGCCTGCCTCTGCCTCCTGAGTGCTAGGATTAAACACATGCACCACCACGCCCAGCTGTGAGACCCTGTCTTAAAAAGTAGTTCCCTCCCCCATATCTGGTGGGAAAGGTTGTCTATATTTCCTTTCTGATTAATGCTGGAAGGAGTGAAACGGGCAGCTAGGGGACTCAAGTGAGCGGTGATGGAGCGTGCAGAGTGCAGGATAAGGCCCGACTTGATTATTCCGGTGCCTTTGATTACAGAGTTAGGCTCACCAGAGAAGCCCGCTTCGCAGCCCAGCATGTGCAAGGCTTTATAAAGCACAATCATGTTGTCTTCAGAAAACTATCCAAGGAATTTCATTCACCTTAACTCTTACCTCGAAACCGAGGGAGGTCACAGGCATCCCTGTGGTCCTTCCCACATTTGCTGGCCTTCCAAATTCCCTTCTAAAGAAATACGAATTCCCCAAATATGTCCCCATGCTCCTGTCACAAACTTGTCATTTCCTCACATGACCTTAATTCAAACTCCAGCAGTCTGGCTTCTAAAAGACCATCTTTTATTTTTTTTAAATTTTATTTTATTTTATTAATTTATTTATATTACATCTCAATGGTTATCCCATTCCTTGTATCCTCCCATTCCTCCCTCCCATTTTCCCCTTACTCCCCTCCCCTATGACTGTGACTGAGGGGGACCTCCTCCCCTTGTATATGCTCATAGGGTATCAAGTCTCTTCTTGGTAGCCTGCTATCCTTCCTCTGAGTGCCACCAGGCCCCCTCCATCCAGGGGACATGGTCAAATATGAGGCATCAGAGTACGTGTGAAAGTCAGTCCTCACTCTCCACTCAACTGTGGAGAATGTTCTGTCCATTGGCTAGATCTGGGTAGGGGTTTGAAGTTTACGGCCTGTATTGTCATCTTTTCTTTTCTTTTTTTTGTTTTGTTTTGTTTTTTTTTTGAGACAGGGTCTCTCTGTGTTAGCCTTGGCTATCCTGGACTTGCTTTGTAGACCAGGCTGGCCTCGAACTCACAGTGATCCACCTGCCTCTGCCTCCTGAGTGCTGGGATTAAAGGCGTGCGCCACCACACCCGGCTTCATCTTTTCTTTTAAAACAATAACAGCAACACACTCTAAACGCCCAGCTTAGTGTTAGCCCTCAAGAGGCTGAGGCAGGAAAGTACAGAGTAGGAGGCAGATGTTTTACCTTAAAAGCAAACAAACAGACAAACAGACAAGTTTCGTAAAAAATGGTTTAACTAGATCTCCTTGGTGGAGAGTCCTGTGAAAAATGACCCAACTCTACCCTGGGAACTGAGGTCAAGATGTCCCAGCTCACTTAGCCTCTGTTCCGCTGCCTGCTTGTGCAGACCCACCCCTGCAGCTGCCAAGCGAGATGGCAGGATGTAGCTTTGCCTTTAAAAACCCCTAAATGCTCAGCACTACACTTGGATCCCAAATACCTGAGTGTAGGCCCAGCCGCCTGGAATACAGACTTTGAATTAACTCTCTGCAACAAAAGAGGAGGGAACACTCCTGAAAGGGAGGTATGAATCCCCAGGGCAAGAAGACCACCGCCACAATTTTTTGAGCCAAATTTAAAATAAGCTTTATTAAATACTGGCCAAGGTGATGGACACTGGCCAGGCCCATGCCCAGGATCCCCAGTTATGTTATTCAAGAGTGTGAAACAGCAAAACCCACAAGGCTGTGCACTTCCCACCTTCATCCAATCAGGAGCAAGCATACATCCAGATGTCCCTCCCACCTATATGTGATTAACGTGCATCTTGTGCAGTTGGGGCAACCAACCATATTTACAGAAGTGAAAACACGGTTTGCTCTCTCACATGAGCAGCAGCCCCAGCAGTACTCCATGAAGTTATCAGCCCTTGGGCAAGTGGGGCTTACAGGCCAGAGGTACTTTTGTTCTGTAGATCTCCCAAGCACAGTAATTAAAACTTAAAACATAATGTTAGCCCTCACAGAAGCTCAAAAGGCCCTGGGTTTCCCCAGTCATAAAAGGTCAACTCCCCCTCAGCTGCGCCCCTTTCTTCCTTTGCTCAGCATGGCTCCCCTCCCTGTACTTGGCTGATTTCTTTGCAGCTGATGGTACATTGCCATCAGGTGGAGGAAATTTAAGGCACAGAATTCCTTTTATAAAAGGAAGCGAGCGCACACAATAGATCCCAGCTCACCAGCCTGAGCACAGGCCGAGTCTCACCTCCCTAAAGTGCGTGGAACCAAAAGTGTGTTGGATGTCCCCACTTTTCAGATTTTGGAATGTTTGTACATATATAGTGAGACATCTTAGGGGGAACTCTGTGTTAGTCAGCCTTTCATTGCTGTGATAAAATACCACAAACCAAACCAAAACACACACACACGCACACACAAAACAAAACCATGTCAATTCTGAAATTTTCTGGGTTTTGGATTTCAGATTTTTGGATGAGGGATGTTTAATGGGTAAGATATAGGGCGTTAACACCAGCTACCCAATCACCCCCTTCTGAGGTCAAACGCAGAGTTGGCCATGGGTTCCCTGATTTTGCCTCTGGGACAGCCCTTAACCCTGCACACACAGGTATGAGCGGGTAGGCTGGGTGCTCCGTTATGAAGGAGATTGCTTCTGAGGCCACTTTGGCTTCTCTCAAAAACAACGTGCTCTAGGGCTGACATTTCCCAAACCCTACGCCTAAAATGGAGAGCTATTTGTGAACTTGTTTTAAGAGAAAAGAAGGGGAGGGAAGGGCTTCTCAGGCAGTCTTTCTTCTGTGGAAAGCAAGTGCCTCCCACAGACACAACCCGAGTGTGCTCCCAACCTGCCTACCTTTCTCTCCTCTTAGGAGATGGAGCACATGGTAACCCACCCCCTGCCCCCCCACTACTCCCCTCCGCTCCCCCACCCCCCTCCACTCCCCCTGCATCCTTTTTGAAAATTTTCTCTTGCATTAGCTGGGATCACCACCTACATAATAACGACATAGCAAAAATAAAGTTTGTAAGTCTTTGTGACTGTTAAATACTTGGCACACGTTACTATCTGAGTTCTTCTGAACAGCTCAGTGGTCAAAGGGTGAAACTACAATTTTAGTTACAGCTCCAGTTGGCCTTGGCCATGGTCTACACGTGTGGTGCTGTTGAGAAACGGAGCCGGAGCCTACCAAACACACTGTTCTTGGATGAAGGCAGGTCTGGGACCCTGATTTACTTTTGTAGCAGGGTTATAAAACAACAGGCTCATTGACGGACTCCTCACTTTAACTTCCCTCACCTGCTGCTGGATCGTCTCATGTGTGCTCCTGTGATCTCAGCTCCTGTGAGCTCACCCGATTCCCTGATGAATGCTAAGTGCTGCTTCCCAGTGGGTGGCACTATTAGGAAAGGCTGGTACATCTGAGGAGCAGGGACTGATGGGAGACCTTCAAGTCATCAGGGTGTGCTGGGACAACGACTGTGGACTGGCTTCTCCCTCATTCTCTTTCTTGCTTCGGAGCCATGGGGGCCCGGTGTATGTGTGTGTGACAGCAGTGTTCAGTGGCGTGTTCCACCACGTGTGCTATCCTCAACAAACCTTAACCGACTACAGGCTAGATTCCTCAAAGTGTGAATTAAAGCAATCCTTTTGTTTTGTTTTTTTCCCCCCAAAAAACCACCTATGTGTATGAGTGTTTTGCGTATGTATGTTTGTGCTATGTGCCTGCACTGCCAATGGGGACAAGAGACAGTGTTTGAGTCCCCACTGGAGTTACAGATGGCTGTGAGCTGCCATGCATGTGCTGGCATGAGAACCAAGCCAGTGCCCTTAACAACTGCAGAGCCATCTCTCCGACCCCCTTTTCTGCTCTTTATGAGTTGATTATCATAGACTTTTGTTATGGTGTTAGAAAGCTAGTTGGCATATAGCGTAGGCGTTCACCAACATCCAGCCAAATCTAGTGCCATGACCCTGGTCTCCAGAACTAGGCACAAACACACCCCTCCCTTTTCTTATAATGTACCCAGCACCCACCCACCCTCACCCACGTGTGTGCGTGTCTGTCTGTGTCTACGTGTGTCTGTGTGTCCACATCTGTGTCTGTCTGTGTGATTAACAGGTTAAGACAACCTCCATTTTGTAAGACAGAAAGCTCCCAGGCACCTATGGAAGAACAGTAGAGTTCGTGAGGCAGGAACAGACAGCAGACAATGAAGACAGTAACAGTTGGTGAATATCAAATTACTAAAGATTAATTTTTTAAGAGTAAAGCAAGGAACTTCCATATTGGGCTGACCTGGGTAAGCTGAGATCTTCTACTTCCTGGAAAACTGATCTGTTTTTTTTTCTTTTATTGAAAATAGATTTTTTTTTCATACAGTATATTCTGATTATGGTTTCCCCTCCCCCTATTCCTGCCAGTTTCTCCCCACCTCATCCCTGCCCAGGTCCATGCCCTTTCCGTCTCTCCTTCTAAAACAAACAGGGATCAAAGGAATAATGATAAAATGAGATAAACTAAAAGGAAACAAATCAGAATATGACAAAACAACCAAACAAGGAAAAAAAAGAGCCAAAGAAAGCACAGGAAATATATATAGACACACATGTCCACAGAGTCAGGAATCCCATAAAAGCCCCCAGCCAGAGCCATAATGTGTTCACAGAGAATCTATAACGTAGACAAACAATGGAACACCCTGACCTAATATTATGAGACAAAAAAAATTGTCAAAGATGCCGCTGAGTTCGTTTTGTGTTCGCATCTCCTGCTCGGCATGCAGCCTGCCCTTAAGAGTGTCTTGTTTTCCCAGTGAGATGCCTTGGAGAAAGCCATTTTTTTTCATTTGCTATCAATTGGAGACAGTGTCTGGGTTAGGGACGGGGGGAATGTGGCCACTTCTCCTTTCATCTCTAGGACACCCCATCTGGTGCAGGTGCAGTCCTGTCTGCTGCCCCAGTCTCTGTGGGTTCACATCTGTGCCAGCCCGGTTGTGTCTTGAAGGCCTTGATTGTTGGGTGGTCTCCATCCCCACTGCCTTTTACACATTTGTTTGCCTCCTTGCTGCAGTTTCCTGAGCTCTGAGGGGAGGTATTTGACGGAGACATACCTTTTAGGGATGAATGTCCCAAAGTCTCGCATTTTTCACACAATGTCTGGCTGGGAGGTCTCTGTATTGGCTCCCATCTGTTGCAGAAGAAAGCTCCTCTGATGATGGTTGAGCAAGGCACAATCTATGATTATAGCGAATTGTTGTTAGGAGTCATTTTATTGCTGTGTTCCTTTAGCAGAACGGTAGTATTTGGATGTGCTTTGTGTCCCTGGTCTATTTGGTCTCAGGTGCTTAGTCATGCAAGCAGCACTGGGGATGGGATTCCGTCTCATGGAGTGGGCTTTAAATCTAACCAGGTAGTGGCTGGTGTTACTTCTACAAGCTTTGTGCCAGCATGCCGGCTGGCCACCCTTGTATATCCAAGGCTTTGCGGCTGGGTTGGTGTTTGCCTTTTTCCTCTGGGAGAGTGCAGAGGACCTTCCCGTACCCCGCGCACTAGCCATTCGAGGGGAAGGCTCGAGGTAAGCACCAACCCAACTGCTTCACGTCCAGTGAGCTGGGTAGCTGTTGCCTCATCTTCAGCTTGTGGAGAGTCTTGGCAACGGTGTGGATTGTTTGGAGGTTCCCGTGGGACCCCTTTGGCCAATAACCTGATTAGATGTAACCCATTCCCAGTACTGGAAGCTTCCTTTGAGGACAGTAAATGTCCAGCGGAGGCTCTGTGCCCCTCATTACTTGGCGATTTCATTTAGATCTCCTTCATATTTGTATACATCCTAGGAAGCATCTGCTGTTTTAGGGTTCCGTATGACCGCTCAAATGACCCTTGGCTTTATATCTGTCCCTCCCCGTGCTTCCCTTCCTTGGCCCCTCCTCCCCCTCCCTGTTTGATCCTCTCATTTCAGTGCCCCGCTCCTCCATCCGTAACTATCCTATTTCCTCTTTCTAGGGCAGTTCCTCCCCCGGACCCTAGTCTCTTAGTCTTTACATAACCTCTGTGGCTATATGGGTTATAGTTTGTTTATCAATGACTTCACAGCTAATATCCACATAGAGATGAATACATATTATGGTTGTCTTTCCAGGTCTGAATTACCTCACTAGGGATGATTTTCTTCTAGTCATGTCCATTTACCTGTGAGTTTTTGTTTTTGTTTTGTTTTGTTTTGTTTTTATTTTTTGTTTTTTGTTTTGTCTTGTTCTTTTTGGTTTTTTGAGACAGGGTTTCTCTGTGTAGCCTTGGCTGTCCTGGACTCACTTTGTAGACCAGGCTGGCCCCGAACTCACGGAGATCCACCTGTCTCTGCCTCCCGAGTGCTGGGATTAAAGGCGTGCGCCACCAGGCCTGCCTACCTGTGAGTTTTAAGATGAGTAATACTCCATTGTATAAATATAACATGTATTCTTTATCTGTTAATCCATTTACAGGCATCTAGGTTGTTTCCCATCTCTAGCTGTTATGAACAGAGCAGCAGTGAACATGGTTGAGCAGTGTCTCTGTGGTGAAATGAGGCAGCCTTTGGGTATGCGCCCAAGAGTGGTGTAGCTGGATCTTGAGGTAGATGGACTCTCATCTTCCTGAGGAACTGTCACACTGATTTCCACGGCAGCTGTGCAAATTTTCACTCCACCAGCAATGGAGGAGTGTTCTCCCACTCCACATCCTCACCAGCACGAGCTGTCATTTGTTGTATTGATCTTGGCCATACTTGCTGTGTGTGTAAGATGGAGTCTCAGAGTCATTTTGATTTGCGTTTCCCTGATGAGTAAGGGCATTAAACATTTAAGTGTTTCTCAGCCATTTCCTCTTTTGAGAAGTCTCTGTTCAGATCTATGCCCCATTTTTTTCTTTTTCTTTTCTTTCTTTCTGTTTTTGTTTGTTTTTTGTTTTGTTTTGTTTTGAGACAGGGTTCTCTTTGTAGCTCTGGTTGTCCTGGACCTCTGTAGAGCAGGCTGGCCTCAGACTTACAGAGGTCCTTGTCCTCTGCCTCCTGAGTGCTAGAATTAAAAGCTTGCACCACCACCTCCTGGATACACCCCTTTTTAAAATTGGGCTATTTGCTTTCGTGATGCCTGGTTTTTTTAGTTCCTCATATGGTTTGGATACTAACCTTCTTCCCCAGTGGTTCTCAACCTTCCTAATGCTGTGACCTTTTAATACAGTTCCTCATGTTGTGGTGCCACCTCCACCCATAAATACTCTGATGATACTTCATAACTGTAATTTTGCTACTGTTATGAACTGTAGTGTAAACACCTGATATACAGGATATGTGATGTGTGGCCGCCAAAGGGGTCAGGACCCACAGGCCGAGAACAGCTGCTCTATTGGCTGTGTAGTTGGTAAAAAGCATTTCCCAGTCTGTAGCCTACTACTTTGCCCAAATGATGGTGTCCTTTTTCTGTGTAGAAACTTTTCAGGAGCCAGGAGTGGTGGCACGTGCCTTTAATCCCAGCACTCAGGGAGGCAGAGGCAGGTGGATCACTGTGAGTTCGAGGCCAGCCTGGTCTACAGAGCGAGCCCAAGACAGCCAGGGATACACAGAGAAACCCTGTCTTGAACTAAACTAAACTAAAAAAAAAAAAAAAAGAAAAGAAAAGAAAAGAAAGAAAGAATGAAAGAAAAGAAAAGAAAAGAAAAGAAAAGAAAAGAAAAAAAATTTCAGGAAAACTGGTCTATTGGGGGACCTGCTTCCTTGACGCTTCAGTTTGGCAGGGTGGCAGTTAATACAGGTAGCTTTGTGTTGGCTTGTCCTGACATGATAGGGCTCAGCACAAGGGCCCAGTCTGCAACCATGGCTTCCCACAGCTTCTGTTTTTTATCTCCTGGGTGATGAGGAGTGCGGAAAGGGATGGGGATTCTGAGACTACTGGCAGGCAACAGCAAAGAGCAGCTCCATCCTAGAGCCAGCAGCAGCCAGCAGCTCCCATCCCAGAGCCAGCAGCAGCCAGCAGCTCCCATCCTAGAGCCAGCAGCAAGAAGCAGCTCCCATCCTAGAGCCAGCAGCAGCAAGAAGCAGCTCCTATCCTAGCGCCAGCAACAGCCAGCAGCTCCCATCCTAGAGCCAGCAGCAAGAAGCAGCTCCCATCCCAGAGCCAGCAGCAGCCAGCAGCTCCCATCCTAGAGCCAGCAGCAGTCAGCAGCTCCCATCCCAGAGCCAGCAGCAGTCAGCAGCTCCCATCCTAGAGCCAGCAGCAGCCAGCAGCTCCCATCCTAGAGCCAGCAGCAGCCAGCAGCTCCCATCCCAGAGCCAGCAGCAGCCAGCAGCTCCCATCCTAGAGCCAGCAGCAGCAAGAAGCAGCTCCCATCCTAGAGCCAGCAGCAGCCAGCAGCTCCCATCCTAGAGCCAGCAGCAGCCAGCAGCTCCCATCCCAGAGCCAGCAGCAGCCAGCAGCTCCCATCCCAGAGCCAGCAGCAGCCAGCAGCTCCCATCCTAGAGCCAGCAGCAGCAAGAAGCAGCTCCCATCCTAGAGCCAGCAGCAGCCAGCAGCTCCCATCCTAGAGCCAGCAGCAGCCAGCAGCTCCCATCCGGGACCCTGCTTTCTTCCTGAAGATCCTGGGGGTGGTGTGAGGGTAGCTCCCAGTTACCAGGGAGAACGGCGGCCTGGCTGTGAGGGAACATAACTTGTACAGGGAGGGCTAGGTGCCTCCACGTCTGCCCAGATGCTAAGATCTGGTCTTACCTTGGGGCAGCTCTGTTAACAGCCACTCTGGCAGGTGGACCCCACGCCACTTGCAGGAGTCTGTTGGAAAGGTGGGCAGGCGACAGGCTGAGCTTGTGCCTGGCTGGTCTGGGCTCAGTTCATGCTGGTGGACCTTCCCAAAGGCCTCTGATTCCAGGCACACATGGCCTTTCCTATTTTTATCTCCTGTCTCTTTTTCTCCGCTCCTTGCCCAGTAGCTGGCGCTGTGCCAGCCAACCCCACTGGATGCTTAAAGGCTTTAAATACTCTGTAATGAAACATAGCAGCAATCAGGTGCTCTCAGCAGGGAGTTATCGATTTTCCTGTGTAAAATATTAACATCTTTCGGTGCTATTTATGTATGTCATTACAGCACAGCTGTCTCCTGAGGTCCCAACCACATAAAGATCTATGTATCTTTCTGGGAAAACATCAAGATTTACCACTAGCGTTACCTTTTCCTCTGTATTTTTACTACATGTCCAGACACTAAATAATAGTAATATATCCAGGCTTGACCTGGGAATGCCTCAGCTGTTGCTACTTCTCTGGGCTCTGTCTGGTCTGTGTGTACACAGAGCTTCAATCTTCAGTTACTGTCCCACTGACCTGGTTTCCAGCGGTCAGTTAGAGTCATGACTTCTTGTTCCCATCTGACTCGGTCTCGGTCGAGATAGAAATGTGTGGCTGTTTGGCATGTGGCCTCCTGAGTTGTTCACATTATCACTAGCAAGGCAAGCACAATGTCGGAAAAAGTGCTGTTCTCTCGGCATCACCGAGAGTACCACCTTAGGTCAGGAGACAGCCGGGTCAAAGGTCGGACCACTAGAGCTCAGCAGTGTAACATCTGTCAATGTACATGCCAGTCCTGAAGCCGGTTAAGCCTCTGCCCCACTGTGCATCTCAAACCTCTTTCTACGGAAGCAGAAAGACCACGGTGCATCTAGAGGGGCGAGCCACTACTCCATCCTAGGCAGGGGGCTTAGGGATGGTCCCTGGTGCTGTGAGGAAACACTGTGACCCAAAACAACTTGGGGAGGAAAGGGTCTCTTGGGGCTTATGCTCCCACATCTCAGTCAGGGAAGGTCAGCTCAGGAACTCAAACAGGGGGAGCTGATGCAGAAGCCACGAAGGGGGTGCTGTTCCCTGGCTTGCTCTCTTAGCTCACTCAGCCTGCTTTTGACCAACTCTATAGGAGTGTCCCCATCCTCAATGCTTGCTCTCTCCCCTGTCAATCAATATCAATAATAAAATGCCCTACAAGCCTGCCTAGAGCCTGATCTTATTGAGGCATTTCCTTCCTTCCTTCCTTCCTTCCCGTTTTTTTTTTTTTTGGGGGGGGGCGTTTTGTTGTTTGCTTGTTTTCAAAACAGGATCTCACTATGTGTCTCTGGCACTCCTGGAACTCACAGAGGTCCACCTGTCTCTGCCTCCCAAGAGCTGAGATAAGAGGCGTGCATCACTCCACTGGGAACTAGGGCATTTTCTTAATTGGGATCCCCTCCTCAGCTGCCTCTAGCTTATGTCAACTTGACATAACAACTGTCCAGCACAACAGGTGCTCTCACTGACTGTAAGCATATCAAACCCTCCCATCTTAGCAGCCCAGCTCCGTGCCACAGCATAGGACAGAGTGTCTGCCACACAGGTGGCAAGATGGACTGGAAGCTGCCGCTGCCAGAGCCGAGCAGAGTAAGCGGGGCTCAGATGTCACGCTGCGAGCTGGGCACGGCGTCCCAGTTCAGAGTTTGAGCTATGGTTCCCGTTGAACGCTTACCTCTTTTGCATAATAGAAAAATCAAATGCAGAAGCGCTGATGTTCGGGGACAGTCCCAGCAGGAGGGTACATGTGTGGGAAGTCCAGGCTGTAGATGGAAAGTACAGCTGTCCCCTCATAGGGAGTAACAACAGGCTATCCTCTGGCCCGCACTGTGACTCAGACAGGGAAACATGGCTTCAGGTTGCCCTAAATACCATGTTCCTTGTGAAAGTGGTTCTATGAGGTTTTTATCGTTACGGAACAAAAGGCGTTGTAAGTTAGAGCATTTTCTTTCAAATGTGTTAGTGTGGGAGTCAGACAGGTGGGTCATAGCAAACAGGAAAACCTGTTACAGGTCTCAGGTACTAGAGATGAAATTACTTGTTTTTTTGATTGATGGATGATACTGGTCAACTAAGTCGACGCCTTCTGGAAGCTGCCGCCTGATGGGCACAAGGATGTTAGGCCACACACCAAGGAGGGTGAGGAATGGCTGTCCCACGGGACAAAGACAGCCAAGGTCTGGGGCTGCAGCCTTCCAGCTCCCTGCAACCATGCTGTTCCGGTCAATCGGCCTCGCAGACTCTGTAACAGAAGTGTACACTTTTTCCCCTGGCAACTGCGATTCCTGCAGTCTGTCCCCACAGCACTCCCCTATCAAGGTCCCAATTTTTCCCCTCCCTTCCTGGTCTCCTAAGAGTCATATGTACCAGAGGGAGCGGTGTGAGAGGAGGAGGTGAGGAGGAGGCCAGCAGACTCACTGGATTCTAATGAGAGTGTAAGACTACTGTTCTTGTGACCGTGCAATCAGGCCTTTCTAATACAGCCCGTCTTTTTGTTGTTGTTTTGTTTTTTCAAGATAGGGTTTCTCTGTGGAGCCTTGGCTGTCCTGGACTCTCTTTGTAGACCAGGCTGGCCTCGAACTCACAGAGATCCTGCCTCTGCCTCCCGAGTGCTGGGATTAAAGCCATGTGCCACCATGCCCTGCCAGCCTGGCCTTTCTAACAATCGAGTACCCACTGGTTCAAAAGGTACGAGCTGCTCTTCTGATATAATTTCTTGATGGGATGATTTTTGAAGCTTGGTTTAAATTTATTTGTTTGGTTTTTGAGACAGAAAAACCTGGATATATAATTAAAGCTGAGCCAGGCTGTGGTGGCACACGCCTTTAATCCTAGCACTCGGGAGGCTGCTGCAGGTGGATCCCTGAGTTTGAGGCCAGCCTGGCCTCCAGAGTGAGTTCCAGGACAGCCAGGGCTACACAGAGAGCTCCTGTAAATTACCACACTGTCTCTGAGGGCCCTGCCAGGCTAGCAGTGCTGAGCTGAGCCCCATGTTCATGGGAAAGGCAGTGAGGTTCCCCAGTCTTCTGAAGTCTGTCTGACCCTTCGTGCTCCCGGAAAGGGTTGACCTTCATCTCTAAGAGCCCTCTTCCCCTTATGACTCAGCTAGCACGGTTGTCCAGCCATCCTCCCAAGGCTGGAGGCTTCCAAATTGGCTCCATCCACCTGCCTTTGAGAACTGTCTCCCTTTCTTTGCCTCTGGTGTCTCTCAGCCATCGGTGGTTTCACTCTCGCAAAAGCCTAAAAAAAAAACCATTCCTTAATCGCCCCCACTTCTGCCTTTCACAGGCATGTAGCAAATTCCTTATTTTGAACTTAAGAAGCTGTACCTTTTTAATTGTAGGTAGGCTTCTCTTTATGACCCCCCCCCTCGCCCCGCCCCACCAAAGAAAGTGCTAACGGGCTAGGAAGAAGCTGAGAGGCTAAAAGCACCCGTTGCTCTCACACAGGACCCAGGTTTGGTTCCCAGCACTCACGTGGTGGCTCACCAGTCTTTGTAACTGCAGTTCCAGGAGATCCAGTGCCTTCTTCTGGCCTCTGCAGCTGCCAGCCATGCACGTGTCACACATACATGCAGGAAAAAACAGCACGTATACACCTAAAATAAAATAAATGTTAAAAAATGGAAGAGCTGAAAAAAACAGAGCTAGCTAGGAGGTGGTGTTCAATCCCAGCATTTGGAAGGCAGAGGCAGGGTGGCTCGTTGTGAGTTCGAGGCCAGCCTGGTCTACAGAGTGAGTTCCAGGACAATGAGAGTACACAGAGAAACACAAACACAAAAGCAAGTAAACAAAAAAGAAAGAAAAGAAACCCAAAACTAAGCAAACAAATAAACCAAACAGAGACCTAAGCTATGATGCTAGCACTTGGGAGGCCAAGGCAAGATGCTCAGAATTCAAGACCAGACTGGGTCACATGAGAGAGTGCCTCAAAAACAAACAGAAAAAACAGCCATGCTTGGGGAGGATGCTTCTGTTTCCCTGGTACTTTAGGAGCAGGATGGGCCAGTCCTAACTTCAGTTGTGTAAAAAGTTAAGCGGCAGAGGTTATAGGTGAACAGCGGAGCTGTACAGAGGGGTGAAATCCCACCACGCAACAGATCCACTTGAGAGGTTTAATAGGGAGCTACAGGAACTGTCTCTGGAGACACACATGGAGAGAGAGGGAGGAAAGGAGGGAGGGAGGGAGGGAGAGAGAGAGAGAGAGGTAGAGAGGAGAGAGAGAGAGAAGTAGAGAGAGGTAAAAAGAAATAGAGAGAGAGCCACATGGAAAGTGTCTTTTATATAGCCTAGGACAGGGCCACGCCTCCGTAGCAGGTAAGCAACGACATCACAGCTAGGCAGACTGTACAGAATCCTAACATTCCTACCTTTTCCTATATTTAAAAATGAGGAACATTGGATTGTTTTTATATAAGGCAAGTTAAGGTATATAAATGTAGGTAATAGGGAAAAGATATAGAAAAAAGCAATAGCAACAAAATGTCCAAATTATATCCTGAAGAGGAAGGAAAAGTTCTGCCCTGAAAGTTTAAGGTAGAGGGCAGACAGGGACTGAGGAGTGCTGGGGGAGCCTGGAACACACCATTTCAGCCTTTTGTAAATGGATAAGGGGCAAAATAATCATCTTAACTACTTCCTGCTGACAGTAGGGTGGCGATAGGGGGTTTGAAAGGCTGAATTGCTGGCCAGGTTCTGGAAGAACAGGCTGTTGTATTTGCTGTCCAGGGTCTGAGAACATCTGCAGCTGGGAAGGGCAATGCAGGTTCAGCTAGAAGGAACAATGCAGGTCCAGCTGTTACGATCAGTGAGGTTGGATGGGAGCACTTGTGGGTAGCTGCTTTGATGATGTCCCAGATGTAGGAGGTCTAGACATTTTGTTGCTATTGTTTTTTTTTCTATCTCTTTTCTCTATTACCTACAAGGTACCTTGTGTCCATCTGGGTATGTGTGTGTCATTGGGTGGCTGGGGGCAAATGAGGACGATGCACCACAGCTCTGCTAAGGGGTTCATAATGAGAGGTTGTGTGTGTGTGTGTGTGTGTGTGTGTGTGTGTGTGTGTGTGTGTGTGTGTGTGTACAGAAAGCTCTCTGTTCCAGCTGACTTAAACTCTGGCCCTCTACCTGTTCCAGGTGACTGAAGCTCTAGACAGTCGGGGAACTGTCACGCACAGGTTGGGAGGCTTTGGAGCAGTTGTTTCTAAGGTTTTTGTTGTTGTTGTTGTCTCTTTATCTGTGGGGCACATTCCAAGATACTCTCCCAAAGATACCTTAAACTTTGTGTAATACCAACCCCTGTATATGCCCCTGTATTCCCCATGTATACACCTGTGAGAAAGTTACATTTGTAAATTTCGCACGGTAAAAGATTAATAGTAATAATAAAAATAGACCAATTGAAGCGACTCTAACCAGCGCAAGCCTGTTGGGCATGGCTCTGGCCAACCTTGCACTTCTCCCCCATCCCCTGTGCTTTGATGAAAACAGATTACTAACAGCTAGTCCCCAAGGTCTATTGTCATATCTGTCCACTTCCTCCTCCTGAGGTTCACTACCAAGGAAGAAGGCCCAGCTATCAAAGTAGTGAAGGCTAGCAAGCAAAAGTCCCCTTTGGCTCACCTAATTAATATGCCCTGTAAAATGAAGCCCCTCGTGCTACCTTGGGTTTCCCTCTCACCTGTGGAAACCATTTGGCCATGGACCACATCTGCCTCCTCTGTCCAGAGGCATCCTTGCTTCCTCTCTGGCACAAACACCTGCCCCCTTTGCTTGTTCTTTCCCCCTTCTCCCTCATCCTCCTGGGTTTGTCTCTTATTCCCTGCCCTCTGTGCCTCTGGGGCAAATAAATCTCCCTTGGGCTGAGAACTTAGCCTTTTAGGGGCCTTAATGAATTTACTTAACACTTTTTTTTTTTTTTTTTTTTTGGAGATAGGGTTTCTCTTTGTAGCCTTGGCTGTCCTGGGCTCTCTTTGTAGACCAGGCTGGCCTCAAACTCACAGCGATCCGCCTGCTTCTGCCTCCCAAATGCTGGGATTAAAGGCATGTACCACCATGCCTGGCTCACTTAATCCTTAAGAGTTCTTTATTTCTAGAATTTTCCACAGATCCTGGGAGACTGCTTGAAGTATAGGCATTAGGGTTGAGAATCTTTGACAAGACCATAGTTACCTACCATTCTTACAGAATAAAATTGAGCATATATGAATCACGTGATAAACAGCGGGGAAAATAAACATCCCTACTATCCTGTTTTGTTTTCTGTTGCTGTAAGAAAAAAAAAAACTGACCAAAGCCATATTGGGGGAGGAAAGGATTTGTTTTAGTTTACAGGTCACAGGCCATCACTAAGCTAAAGCAAGGACTCATGGCAAGAGCTTGACGCAGAATCTACAGGGGGGTGTGGAGGGGGGAGGGGGGAGGGGGAGTGCTGCTACTGCTTAGCTCCACACTCATAGTCTGCTGCCTTTATTAGCCAGCACTTGCCTAGGGCGGTGCCCCACACAACGGTGCTGCTGGTGAAGCTGAAGTCTGACATTTCCAGGTAGCTTCTGAGTTTGCTCTATAATGCTTAGACTCCTTTTCTCAGCAGGGAGGGGTTCTCTCTGTTCTGGGGAACCCCAGATCTTGTAAAGAGCATTACAGAGCCCTCAGGGAAGATTACTGGCCAGACCCTCTCCCCCTCCCCCCGTAGAACCTAGTCAGCAAGCACCTGGAGATTCCTGGAAGTACCCCTCCCCCACCCTATGCTAAGGAGATCCTTGGCTTCAGCAAATGACCTTTAACTATACCTAGACGTTCTTCCCCCACCCATAGGATAAGTAAGTACTGTGCTCTCCTTTTTGTGATAGGACCCCTGCTACTGCATGTAAATTGGGTATTATACCACTGCATTTAGGTTAAGTATCCTGGCACCTCTAGCCCTAGAGAATCAGACACATTCACCCTCAAACACCGCCCCCCCCCCCCCCCCCCAGTGCCCAAGGCTTATACATAAAGGTTGGCTGGCTCTCTGAGGTACTTGCACCATTCCTCCACCTTGACTGTCGGAGACACATGGGGCTTGACTGCTGGTCAAGGCAGTGATGGGGAAGCTGCCGTGGCAGCCGCTGAAGCCCGCTCCCTCATCTCAGTTAACTTAGTGCTGACTGCCAGTGAAGCACCCACTGGCCGGCTTTCTGGCCAGTTTCCGGTGTCTAGCTACATCCTCCGGCAGCTAAACGCAGAGCTGTAACACTCTTTGCTATCATCACGGGGGTGTGGAGCTCCTGAGTCTCCACTGCCATCTGGCACCAGCACTTTCATTCTAAAAGAGCTAAACTGTTAACACTCCATGGACAAAAGTTCTTCCACATGCCTAGCCTTGCACATGGGCCTCACCCTAAAGAGCTCTAGCTGTTCCAGAGAGAGAGAGGAACTAGACCTTTGACCTCAAGGTCCAGCTGTTCTCATCCGGAAGCAAGCAGCACCTGGACCAGCCCACCAGATGCACCAGGCCACCCTCTGGATGCTGACTGAGAGACAACAGTACCTTCTACATAAACCAACAATCAAGAAGATGCCCCAGAGACATGTCCACAGGCCAGTCTGATGGAGGCACTTCCTCAATTGAGGTTCTCTCTCCCCAGGTGTGTCAAGTTAATAACTAAAATTATTCATCACCTACTGTAGACCCAACACATAAACACATTTTGTACAGGAGCGATGTAGGGGTGGGGGTGGGGCTCGTGCACCTCTTTAAGCCAACATTCAAGAGGCAGAAGCAGGATGATTTCTTTTGAATTTCAGGCCAGCCCAGCCTGCACAGTTCCAGGACAGCCAAGGATACATAGTAAGGCAGTGTCTCCAGAAAACAAAAACAAACTCACATAAGACAACAACATTAGTTCTTTGGATAATCTCCCAAAACTTCCTATTGAAGTAGAGATGTTGGTTTGAACGCTTTGGGGGAAAAAATTGTATGGGGCCAACTGTGGTAGCACATGGTTTTAATGCCAGCACTGAGAGGAGAGAAACGGGCATATCTCTGAGTTGGAGGCCAGCCTGGTCTACATAGTGAGTTCCAGGACTGTCAGGGCCACATGTGAGGTACTTGTGTATGTGTGTGTGTGTTGTATGCATGTACACACATTCCTGTGTCTATATTCCCGGTCGCTACTAACCTTCTTTCTCTCCTTCTTGGGTTGGTGGCAAGGAAGGGAGGTAGAGGCATTAAGGAGCCCCAAATAAGGTAGATTTTTGAAGAGTCAAAGCATTCATAGCCGATTTCACGCAGAAGCTGGAGCTCCAAACTCAGATTCTCATGCCTGTGTGGGAAACGCTTGGCCATCTTCTCATCCTCGATGGCTTCCTGCTTCAGGCCTTTTTGCTGTTTTCTGTTTGTTTTGGATTTTTGAAACCAGACCTCACTTGGCTTCAGACTTGGAGTCTCTTACCTCAGTCTTCCAAATACTGGGATGACAGGCATGCACTACAGTGGCCGGCTGCCTTCTCTAGCCACGAGCAGACTGCCCCACTGTGGAAGGAAGAGCAAGCAAGGATCCTGGATTCCTGTCTTAATCAACCACACTCCTTACAAGTAACAAATCTTATTCAACCAGGACTAAGCAAAAGAGGAGAATTAAGGAGATCTGGGTGTGTCTTGGGATTCAGAGCTGTACAAAGACAGAGGTCAGGGTGCCCAGGCTGTAACGCTAAAGAGGACACTCCAGGTTTGTATAAAGGCAGAGCTACATGGTCCACCCTGGCAGGGCCTGCAGGATGGAAGAAGGGCAGGCCTGGACACGTCATGTGGGTCTGGGCCTCTGTCCACCACATGACACAGGGCACTGTCAAGAGGCTGACAACCCACACAAAATGCATTTTGTAATTAAAAACATGTGGAAGACTTTATAATCCACTATCAGAGTAAATATAACGAACATTAATTGAGCTGCTGGATACATACCTCAGTGGTAGAGCCCTTGCCTAGAATAAAGGAGGCTGCCGTGGGTTCAACAACAACAACAACAACAACAAATTAATAAGATTTTATTATTGCCATTTTTCTATTTATATTTTTCAATAATTTAAAAACACGTAGCTTGTGCCAGGCGTGGTGGCGCACGCCTTTAATCCCAGCACTCTGGAGGCAGAGGCGGGCGGATCGCTGTGAGTTCGAGGCCAGCCTGGTCTACAAAGTAAGTCCAGGACGGCCAAGGCTAACACAGAGAGACCCTGTCTCAGAAAAAGGAAAAAAAAAAAACTTAGCCTGTGTCTGTGTGTGTATGTGTGTGTGTGGGGGGGCACATGTGTGTGACAGCACATGTGTGTGATGGCACATGTGTGTGACGGCACATGTGTATGATGGCACATGTGTGTGATGGCACATGTGTGTGATGGCACATGTGTGTGATGGCACATGTGTGGAGGTCAGACGACCACTTTCAGGAAGTTTCTTCTACTTTGTGGGTGTGTCCTGGGGGTCCAAGGTGACATCAGACTTGTGGCAAGCAAGCATCGTTACCCACTGATCCAGCTCACTAGCCCTCCCTTCACATTTCGAAGCCATTGCGAGCTTCTTTTCAGCATGCAAATGTCTCTGTAAGATGCAGGGTTGCTCTCAGCTCTGAGCCTGCATCTTTCCTCGGAGCTGAAACCTCTGCCGGTCCAGTCTGACTGTTTCCTCCGACAAAGAGCCCCAGCTGAAATCAATCCAGAGATGATATCTGATGCCCAGCTTTGATAAGGGGTCCAGTTAAGAACCCGAGCCGCCTTGGGGACAGCCTGTGAATCTCTAAGCAGACACACATTCTCCATTAGAGGCCCCGGAGGAGGCCAACTTCAGCAAAACCATTAAAAGCTGATGATTCTGCAGCCGTTGGGGGTGGGGAGGGAGTAGGCAAGTGTAGTTTTCCTCCAAAACAGAGTGATGGCGCAGTAGGCCCAGAAAGACAGTAAGACAACCCCACGCTTAACCTTGAACAGGCCGTGAAATTCAACATCTAAGATTTTCCAGAGACTGGAATTGGGGAGTGTTCCTGTGACTGCTGTCTCATCTCAAGGTTACCAAGTGGGAAAGGAGGTCAAAGGCTCTTCAGAGTAAATCTGAGTACCAGGGCCAGGAGTGAGCGTTAGATTTCTCCCCAGAAGATTTAACCAATCTCTGTGTGTGTGTCGGTGGTGGTGGTGGTGGTATGTGTGTGTGCGGGTGTGTGTGTGTGTGTGTGTGCGCGCGCACGGGTGTACCTGTGTACTTATTCATGTGTATGTAAGTGGGTAGGTGCATGTATGTGTGTGTAGGAGTATGTAAATAAGGGTGTGTGTGTGTATAGGCTAGAAGTTCAAGGCAAGTATATTCCTCATTCTCTGCCTTATTTCTTTTAATGTTTATTATTTTATACGATTGGGTGTCTTGCCTGCATGTATGTCTGTGTACCATAGTATGTGCCTGGTACCTGAAGAAGCCAGAAGAAGGTATCATAGCCCTTTGTGTTGGAGTTACAGACAGTTGTGAGCTGCCATGTGGATACTGGAAAGAGCAGCCAGTGCTCTTAACTGCCAAGCTATCTCTTTAGCCCTTCTACCGTATTTTTTGAGACCAGGTCTCTTACTGCCTCTCCAGGGACCTCCAGGGACCTTCCATCTCAGCCTCCCCGGCGCTGAGATCACAGCTGCCCACCGCTGTGTCCCATGAGGGTGCTCTGGATCTGAACTCAGGTCCGTATGCTGTCACAACACTTTGCCAACTAAGCCACTGACCGTCCCTTGGGGTTTGAGAATTTTAATACTGTGGACACCACTATATGTCCAGGCGTCTTCCTGTATCTAGCCTCACGTGGGCTGGGTTTGAGCATCACCTGTCAGGAGCCCCAGCTGCTGTGGGGAGAAACATAGGCTATGGAATTGCAAATGGGTCTAGATACACATACAATAAAAAGGAGCAGAAGGGAAGACAGCATTATGAGGCCTGAATTAAGGGCTGAGCGGAAGCCCACAGCTGAGGACAGCTGCAGCTACCTTCAGCTTTCCCTGACCACCAACTACATAGATATAAACCCATTCACTTGGGAAAAAAACCAGCATTTTAAGGTTCTGAATAATGTGTATTTTATAATAATTTCATATTAATTTGAAATTTTAAATTTGGTTTAATTAAAAATTTTATGTGTAGCCTGGTGCCATGGTGCATACCTGTAATCTCAGCACTTGGGGAGGCAGAGGCAGATAGATCTATGTGGGTTCGAGGCCAACCTGGTCTACAGAGTGAGTTCCAGGACAGCCAAAGCTATACAGAGAAACTCTGTCTCAAAAAATCTAAAAATAATTTTTTTTATATGTATAGCTGTTTTGCCTTCATGGATGTCTGTGCACCATGTGTCTGCCTGGTGCCTGCTGCAGACCAGAAGAGGTGTTAGATGCCTTCTTCTTCTTCTTCTTCTTCTTCTTCTCCTCCTCCTCCTCCTCCTCCTCCTCCTCCTCCTCCTCCTTCTTCTTTTTTGCTTTTTTCAAGACAGGGTTTCTCTGTGTAGCCTTGGCTGTCCTGGACTTGCTTTGGAGACCAGGCTGGCCTCGAACTCACAGTGATCTGCCTGCCTCTGCCTCCAGTGCTGGGATTAAAGGTGTGTGCCACCATGCTCAGCTGATGTGAGCCCTCTGGAAGAGCAAAAGGTGCTCTTAACCACTGAGCTGCCTCTCTAGGTCCTTCATACTTTTTTTCAATCAGCGTATGATCACTGTACATATTTGGCCTGAGGAGATAGTTTAGCACAAAGGGCTTGCTTGTCTAACTTGTACAGAGTACCACAAAATAGTGAAAAAAAAAACTGTACTACTTTTGTGATTCTCTGGTACAACTTGATACTTACACATAAATAGTTAATGATCAAATAATTGCTGTGTCCTGAATCATCCATCCGCTTTGTGTATTGGGAGTCTCTGAACTCTACCTTGACATTCAGAGTAGCATTTCTGTCTTGTCCTTGTTGGCTGTCCTGCAACTCAATATGTAGACTAGACTGACTCAGAAGTCACCGAGATCTGCCTGCTTTGATCTAAGTACTGGGCGTAATTGTGTGTGTTCCCGAGCACGCCTGGCCTGGGTGTCATTTCTACATGATGTGCTAACACTGCCTGTTTTGAAATGTGCACTTCCGCCATAGTGGTGGAGTCTATGCTGGGGGAGTTGAGCTGTGTGCATTTTCACCCCACAGTGGTGGAGTCTATGCTGGGGGCGCGGGTGAGCTGCTTTTCTTCTGAGCATTTGTCAGTCTCATAGCTGTACCACTGTTCTAGGGAGGAGGGATGGCCTATGGGCAGTTTCACAACACAAAAGAGTCTTGCTATGCTATTATTAAGCAGAAGTGTGTGTGTGGTGGTGGGGGGTGCGCATGTCCAGAAAGGACTTTTCAGGTAGTGAGAGGAACCAGCCACGGAACAGTTTTTATTCTGTTCCTCTCTGGGTCCTGGAGGGTGAACCTTTGCTAAGGGGCAGTTCCCCAGCCTCAGGAACAAGCCCTGAGCAGTGTGCCTCATATCTTCCTCTTTATGCAGCGAAAGAGACCCCTCAGGCAACAAGTCTCAGTTCCCCTCTGTCACCACAGACCTGCTGAGTGACATTGGCAAGCCGGTAGCTGTGCGCCTTGTGGACGCTCCTGTGACAGCCGAGGAAACCCCATCTTGCCTGTCCAGCCTGATCAGTGCCAGACACGGAGAGGGAGAGGAGGCCTAACCCAGTGGTCCCTTGAGTGGGAAGCACCCCCACAGCTGGAAAACACCCCGTGTGTACCGTGAGACCCGAGTGCCCTTTTCTCACTCCCGCTTCTCAGAGTAGACGAGGAGCAGGAGGGAACTGAGCTCAGAATGGGGAAGTCAGGTCACCCACACAGGGACAGTGGCCCAGGATTCCTTAGTTCCCATGGATAACCTCTGTCCCTTGAGTGACTGGGCACTTGAGCCCACAGAAGCAACTTCAGCATTGAAGGAGACAGAGCTGGGCCGGAGCCAGAAGCGCTTGTAACTTTCAGAGAGTTTTCAGACGGCGTCAGACAGGACAGGCAAGAGGCCCGGATGCAGGGACATGCTTGTTTTTTCAGTGATTCTTGATGAAACACCTGGAGTGGCAGCCACCAAGGCATAACCAGAACACAGATTCTGGTACCTACATGGAGGTACAACCAGATGACACAGTTATAGGACATTAAGGGAGGCAATTTTCTGCGCCCTAAATCCTGGGACAAGTAAGATGCCAGGAAGGTAAAGGATTGAAGAAGCCATGAGTGTGTGTAGCTCTGAGGAGCAGCGGTGCGTAGGTGATGAAAGAGGGTCCCGGGAGGGTGTGTGCAAGGCTCTGCCTCCTAGTGTGATCTGTACACTGAACACGGATCCAGGAAGTTGTTGGGGGTTGGCAGTGCAAGGGCAAGGTTTAATCTTACTGCTATGCAGGCTGAGAGATTCGGCCTCTGACATCCAAGGAGGAGGCGCAAGTAAACCATGATTTGGGTCTCGAGTCGCAGTGGCAGTGACGGTGGAGAGAGAAGGCTGAGATACTAAGCAAGAGAGAGGGCGCTGAAAAATGGTGCCGTGGCTTAAAGCAGGTACAACTCATTCAAAGGTCCCGAGTTCGGTTCCCCACACCCACACAACTGGGTGCAGTTCCAGCCCCAGGGGAATCCCATACCTTCCTCCAGACTCCAGAGGCACCCAACCCCACCCCTCTCCACATACGCACATAATTAAACCAAATCTTTCAAAAAAGAAATACCGGGTAAACAAGTCAGTGGTTAGTGGGGCGCCAGTGACCGCATGGAGCGCGAACTATACTAGGGAGAGTCTTGCGTCTTTAAGTATTTTTGTCGGGTTGGGGGATGTTTCTTTTCTCCTCTATTTTCTGGCTTTTCCCTAGGGAATAGGGATCTATTTAGATAGCAGAAGAGTGGGGTACATCTAATGCTATTGCTAGTCACACATCATCCAGGTGGCTGCTGACAACTGACACTTTGGTCTGACATGTGATTAAGAAATGGTTTAAGTGTCCAGCATGGTGGCGCACACAGGTAATCCTAGCACTTGCAAGGCAGACACAGGCAGTCGGGAGTTCAAGCTCAGCCTTAGCTACACAGCAAGTCTGAGGGCGGTCTGAGTTACAATGTGAGATGCCTTCTCACTTTTACCACAACACATAAAACTGTACCCAAAACAAAACAAGGAGCTCTCCAGATAGTCAGCCTTCGTGTATCAGCTGGGTGGAGGGGCTTGGTGCTGCCAACCTTCTTCTTCTTCTTCTTCTTCTTCTTCTTCTTCTTCTTCTTCTTCTTCTTCTTCTTCTTCTTCTTCTTCCTCTTCCTCTTCCTCTTCCTCTTCCTCTTCCTTCTTCTTCTTCTTCCTCTTCCTCTTCCTCTTCCTTCTTCTTCTTCTTCTTCCTCTTCCTTCTTCTTCTTCTTCTTCTTCTTCTTCTTCTTCTTCTTCTTCTTCTTCTTCTTCTTCTTCTTCTTCTTCTTCTTTCTCTTTGTTAGGCCATTTTGTGATTTCTTTGTTCTTAACATACACAGGGGCCAGGAAAAGAAAGGTTGGAGGAAGTCAGTTCTGGCTACAAGTGTTCACTGACAGCACAGCATGGGGGTCAAGTCTTTGCACTCTCTTCTACCTGGGAGCTGCTCTGCCCTTTGAGTTAGCATCAGACCAGAGCAGGTGTCTCGGGTGCTGTATCTGCCCCCCCCATCTCTACCCCATCAGACATCCCTGACCCTCCCTCCAGGAGCTGGTATTGTAGAAATCAGACCAGAGAGGCAGATGGTACAGGCTGAAAAGATTCTAAGGTTTTCTAGCCCGTCCCAAAGGGCACTGCTATTTAACGCAAATGTCTCAAGCAAAATGAATTAACCTCTCATTCCAGACTTTGGGAATTGTAGCCAGGAAGCTCCTTCAGGTAAGGGCTGTGGAATGCCTGAAGACTGCTTGCGGCCATGAGATGTGCCATATGGTTGGACGTTTCTCTGCTGAGGCCAGTTTTGGTCCTGATTAATAAGCACCATGACAATCTAATGTGGATGCAAATCCCAGAATACCTCTGGCCTCAGCCAGCTTGTCTCCCTACTTAGGCCAGGTCCCATCATTTTGTTTTGTTTTGTTTTGTTTTTTCTTTCAAAGAACACACTTAGACCATGACATGCTGGATGTCACAGTTGGTATGCCTGTTGCTAAGGGGAGAGGTCTCCGTTGGCAGCCGCAAAGCCAACAACTACACCAATGGTTGCTCTTGCTTTTCTACTCCAGTTCCCACCTCCGTTGTCCACCTTGGAGAGGCTGGTTAGAACATGCTGCCCTGTGTCGTACATAGCTGTACGGAAGGCAGCAGGCAGACGGGAAGAGAAATGGAGGCAAAGTGATGAAAACCTGACAGGAAATTGCTTTGGAAACCATGTTCCCACAAACACACAACAAACAGTGTAGCTCCTTTCAGAAGGGCTGGAGAGAAGGCTCCGTGGTTAAGAGCATGTTAGACTGCCAAGCACATGAGAGGTTGGGGGAGGGGACAGGGGACTCATGAGTTGTGGGATACATGGAGAGACCTTGCCTCAAAAGGCTTTGCTTGCTTTGGTTCAGTTTTTTGTTTTTCAAGACAGTGTCTCTCTGTGTAGCCTTGGCTGTCCTGGACTTGCTTTGTAGACCAGGCTGGCCTTGAAACTCACAGAGATCCTCCTGCCTTTGTCTCCGGAAGTGCTGGGATTAAAGGCTGTGCCACTGTGCCCTGCTCTTTCAAAAGGCTTTTTACCTAAGAAATAAAAGCTTATCTTGTGCTTCAAAAGATACCACCAAGAAAATAATAGAAAAAGAGAAAGGGGGGGGCAGCAATCAGGGAGAGAAAGAAAAGGAAGTACAGCTCCCCCGACCCCCCATCAAAGAAGCTTGGTTTTGCAGCAGATGGAGGCTACAGCCGAGACCCACAAGTGGCCAAAACGCAAAGGATAAGTGACTGTGGGGTGCCCATCCCAAAGGTACAACACAGTTCTGGCACCTAAGGCTCAGGAAGCATTGCGGAAGAAAGGCAGCAAGATGGTTAGAGACCGGGTGCCTGCTGCAGGGCAGTGTCTCCTCGGCATAGCAAGGGTGCTGCACCCACAAAATGTCAACAGTGTGGTTGCCTAAATGAAACCTACATGGTGACCAGTAGATATACCAACACGGATGGGGGGATTGCACAAGCCCCCACCTCTAGATGAGGAGTTACCGTTGATCAGTTGATGGATGCCAAGGGAGGGAGAAGCAGTTTCCTCCGGGGAGGAGGCCACTGGTAAATTTTCTAATGCCAAGGGTCAGCTCTAAGCACACACACATAGGAGCATTACTAAATGGATATGCAAGTAATGAAGAGGTGACGAATTGTGGAGAGAGTGTGAGGACACAAGAGTAGGTGAAGAAAAGCAGGGGGGGAGGGAGAGAGAGAGAAAGAGAGGGAGGGAGGGAGGGAGAGAGAGGGGAGAGAGGAGAGAGAGGTGAGAGAAAAGAGCCCACTTTGGGGCATCAGACACCTGATACGGGACTTAGATATTATGGATCATACTATGGTCTGGGTATTTGCCAATGCCAAGCTCATGATGAATATTTGATGCTGAAGTTGGTATGTTAGTCTGGATAGTCCAGGGTTATATGAGGTCATCAGTGGTAGGGTCCCCTTTATAAAAAGAGACCAAATGGGCTGGAGAGATGGCTCAGAGGTTAAGAGCACTGGATGCTCTTCCAAGGGTCCTGAGTTCATTTTCCAGCAGCCACATGGTGGCTCACAACTATCTATAATGAGATCTGGTGCCCTCTTCTGACCTGCAGGTGAAATGCTGTATACGCAACAATAAATAAACAACTCTTTAAAAAAAAGAGAAAGAGAAACTAAATCTAATATGCTTCTTCTGTTTTGCCATGTGATGCCCTCTGCCGTGTTCTGATGTAAAATGAGGCAGATGCAGAACAGCTGCCAGGACAGCTTCCTAGACTTTACAACTTCCAGAGCGGTAAGCCACATGACTGATTTTATGCTCTTTGTAAGTTACCGGTCTCAGGTATTTTATGATAGCCACAGAAACAGACAGTACTGTGCTGTCTTCAGATGTATACTCTGAAGCTGCAGCAGCCAAAGAGACTGTATTTGGAGATAGGGCCTTTTACAAGGCAGTTAGGGGAGAGAGACTCATTTTTCTTCTCGAATATGGCGCCTGGTAGGTTGGCTGTGATCCAGTGGGTGGTTCTGCAGCCATGAGTGTATGGACAGCACAGACTGGACTCCATAGGTTATTTAAGGAAAAAAAGAAAAAAGGAAAAAAAAGGGGGGGGAGGGGAGAGCACAAAGTTGGGGTGGGGAGGTGGGAGTGGATTCCAAGAGGAATTAGCGGAGGGGTTAAGAGGTAAATATCATCAAAATACATTGTGTGCGTGTATTCTCAAGGAATAAGAATATTACATTTAAAATAAAAAATAGAACAGTTACTTAGGCAAAATGGAATCATAAAAGTGGGCTCTAATGGAAGAGGCCTGGGGCCTTTGTAAAAAGAGGAAGAGATGCCAAAGGCACGTGTGAGGAAAGGTCATGTGAGACACAACAAGAAGATGGCGTCTGCTAGCCAAGGAGAGAGGTGCCGTGGAAAGCAGTTCTCGGCAGCCCTAGCTGTGTACTTCCAGCCTGCAGCACCGAGAGGAAGGAAATCTATGTCTTTTGTTTCCTGCACTCTTTCATTTGTATTTTGTTATGGTAGCTTGAGCAGAGTGACTTAGACTCACATCTGGAATGTGTAAGAAATTATTTTAAGTCAGTAATAAAGAGATGGGACATCTGACACTGACCTCTGGGCTCTACGTGGACACACACATGTGCACACACACTTGTGTACACATGCGATGCCCTCACGACACAGCCACACAACACATAGACACGTTTTGCGTGTACATGCACACACAGGTAAGTGTAACCTTTCAGATAAAAAGATTTTCACTGTGTAAATATGGTGGACCACATTTTATCTTGTCCATCAGGTTACAAGGTTACAATACTTTAGAGAGTCTCAGGTCACGGAACTTGTTGATCTTTTTCCTGGTCTTTTTCCCACTTCCGCTCACTTTGCTCTCAGGGGCACTTAGGAGATACTGTTCCCTGCCATTCTGCCTTCCACAAGCCAGAGGTCCAGAGAAGTGCTGGCCTCGGGGTCAGGTCCGTTGCTCATTTCCCTCTGTGGTTGTAAGCAAGGCTGCCATGCCTTTCTGCATGAACTGTACCACGTGGCATTGACCTTGAGAGAACTGACACCCTTAAGTCTGTAAAATGTGCATGACAACGTGTGTCTGAGGTGGGTAGGAGAGGGATGTGGTTTCCAACGTGCACCGTTGAGCACCTTCTGAGATTTTGCCTCCTAGAATTGTATCCCCTTAAAATGCACGCTATGAGATCACAGTTCCCAGTGCTCCTCAGTGTGTGACTGTATTTGGAGAAAGCCCTTTGGAAGAGGTAATCAAGGTTGTAATGGCTTGACTCTCCCATAGGCTTACGTGTTTGACCACCTGGTCCCTGGTTGGTGGCTGTCTCAGTTGGGGTTTCTGTTGCTGTGAGGAAACACCATGACCAGAACGCAGGCTGGCGAGGAGAGGGTTGGTTTGGCTGACTCTTCCCCACTGCTGTTCATCATGCATTTGCAGCATGTTCATCTTGTGTTTCTAGCACGCAGCCCCCTGAGAAGGCTCTCTTCTCGAAGTTGTTAGTCTGTGGCACTTTGTTATAGCAGTGAAATAAACATGATTTATGCTTTCCCCCCCTCCTTCCTTAAGAATGATTATTATAATATAAAAGAATGTCTTAAAAAATTTAAAAACAGAGGCAGGCATAGTGGCGGACACCTGTAATCCTAGTACTCTGGGACGCAGAGGCGGGTGGATCTCTGCGAGTTCAACGCTGACCTAGTCTACAAAGTGGATCCAGGACAGCCAAGGCTACACAGAGAAACCCTGTCTCAAAAAACCAACCAACCAACCAACAAACAAAAACCCCTAAAATTAGAAACAGGCAGGTAATGAGGGCTAGCAAGATGGCTCAGTGGGTAAGGGCACTGACCACCAAGGCCGACAACCCGAGTGAGACCCCTGGATGCCAAGTGGCGGAGGAAGAAGAGAACCAGCTTCACCTCGGACCACTTCTCCCATGCTGTGACACATGTGCAAACAGACACACAAAAACACATACATGCACACACGTGCATGCACACAAGCAAATAAAAAATTTCAATGTAATGAATAAATGCAACAGAGTAGTTAACATGATGTTCATTTTCAGTGCCCTCTGACATGCCCTGTCCTCAGCTGGTTTCCCTGACTTTTCTCATTCTGTTTTCCCTCCTTTGTTCCACCTTGAAGGCCCTAGTTCTAACTGGCTTCTCCTAAGACAGATGATTTTCCCACCAAACCTGAAACATCATCTCCCTTTCTAGGTGCTGAGAAAACACTGCCTCAGGCCTCTTCTGGACAATGGTCTCTTCTTTCTGTTTGACATGAGGTCTGAGAGGACTGTGCTCAGTCAAATCTAGACAACTTTCTATAGAGACAGTCTTTTGATTGGCTGAGTTTAGTTAGCGCCTCCAACCACAACAGGGAAGAAGGTAATACCCATTCATTTCCTTCCACTCGATTAAAAAAATAAATACCGTATTTTTCAGACTATAAGATACACCTGACCATAAGACACATCCAGTTTTTAGAGCAGTAAAACAAGAAAAACAGTAAAAACAGCAATTGGACCATAAGGTGCACCCTAATTTCTCCCCCACTTTTTGGGGGAAAATGCATCTTATGGTCCAACAAATATGGTAAATGTCTTCTTAATTTCTGTAATGGTGTTTGAAAGGCTAATTCTAAGAATACGCATTTGAAAATCTTTATATTGAAGGCAGGTGTGGTGGCCCATGCCTGTGATGCAAGTGTACTGGGGAGAGTGTAGGGTTCAAGACTGGCCTGAGCTACGTGGTAAGATTCTACCTCAAAATAGGAAATACGCGCCAAGTCTGTATAGGCCTCATCTTAGTCTTTTAAAAAAATTTTTTACATATATATTTATATTATTATACATATATACAAGAAACTGCCTATAGCAAGAAGAACCACAGACCAATCAGGAACTATATAAATGTTACATTCATTCGGCTATTTGTATTTGGCAACCTTGAGGAAAACATCTTTCCTATCTTGGTGTGTCTAAACTGAATGTAATTCAATATCTATCATATTTTGTCAATATCAACTTAAAACATCTATCTAGACCTAAAAAAGTTGTTTAACTCCTAAAAAAACTAAGCTTAATTGTGAAACTAAACTATCTGGTCTTCAACCCCATCACAGACTTGAGCAGGAATAAAATTAATCATCTGAGTAGACAGGAAGTGCAGGTTAGCAGCTTCCAAAATGAGAAAATGACAGAGACAGTTTGCTGCCTGAACAGCCACCTAAAACTCTCGTTGGAGCATCATCTTTAGCCTTCTAGCCCAATATCTCTGACAGACATATTTGTGAGGCAGGAACTATTGAGGACTAGTTTACCCTGTCTTGGCAGAGTTTGGCCGTCTACATGCAAGCTTGCCTATTTTTAGGCAGACTACTGTCTGTGGCAGAAATGAGGACATTTTGCCCAGTGGCTGGTTTGCCACATTTGAAGCCATCTCCATAAGGAGGTTCACTGATGCTCATCATCTTCTTTGAGGTAGGCTGGGAGTTGCCAGGAGTTAACCTGTCTTATTGTCAAAGAATCTTTAATAAAAAATTATTTAAAGGCCAGGTGTGGTGGTACACACATTTAATCTCAGTACTCAGGAGGCAGACAGACAGATCTCTATGAGTTTGAGGCCAGCTTAGTCTACAAAGTAAGTCCAGGACAGCCAAGGCTATACAGAGAAACCCTGTCTTGAAAAACAACAACAAAAAATTGGTTAAATGCCATATTCTGTAGATCTATGGGTTTTTTGAAGACCTTATCTAACTATTTTACCTTATATAGCTATAGAATCATATCTATCTGTTAAACCTAGGATATATATTCTTGTGATTAAAAATAGTCTAGTAATAGACATGATCATGATTTGATCAACTAACAATTAACTTGTATTACTTAATTATCCTAAGCACCCTGCAATAGCATGTTTAAGGTACTAGGAGTAAACCTTGAATTATAGTTGAGTTATATGGTTACAATACTTCATATTAGAGTATATGTGTGTGTAAATAATAATCTTATATTTGAACTCTATACCAATGTATCAAAATTAAACACACCTTTAATGACAATACTTAGGAGGCAGAGGCAGGTGGATCTCTGTGAGTTCGAGGCCAGCCTGGTCTACAAAGCGAGTCTAGGACAGTCAAGGCTACACAGAGAAACCTTGTCTTGGAAAACCAAACCAAACCAAAAAACAAACAAACAAACAAAAACTTATTTTGCATCAATATACAAAATTCTATACCAGTGAATTAAAAATAATCTTGTTAGTAACAATTAAGGCATCAAGTTGAGGAATAGATTCAATAATCCACTTTTTGTCCTATCATCCCTATATATTTCTATATTTCTCCTTCTTTCTTTTCAACCCCTATCACTAAACCTAAGAAACAAAGATAAAGGAAAAGAGAGACATCTCTGAGTCCAACCTTGTTTTCTCTCTGAATAAGACCATTAATAACTTATAACCAACTCCCAATTAAAATAAGAATCTATAGCCCAATAAAGTAACCAAAGGCCTATGCAACCCCCCTTAGAGGAAATGGGGTCTCATTTTCTTAAGGTTTCTTCTGGCTGATTTGGGATAAATAAGAGTGTTGGAGGGGCCCAAATAAAATTGGGGAAATGGTTAAACAAATTAGGAATAGCATTTGTGATCCAGTTTCTAAATGTTGATAAATTCCAGGCTTAATTAAAGTCCTGTTTGGTACAGTCTGAAATACTGGACCAATTGGGATTGGAAGCTTTCTTCGAAGCTGTCCTGTTCTGATGAGGAACAGCAACTGAAGCACTTTCTCAGTGTCAGGTATGAGTTATATCTCATGGAATGGGCCTTAAGTCCAATCATAAAAGTGGTTGGTCACTCCCATAACATCTATGCCACTATTGCCCAGGTGTGTCTTGCAGCTGGTCTTTGTTGTAGGTTGCAGACTTATTACATTACTTGGTGAAATTGATGATTACTCTCCTTCTCCAGTTGCATGCAGAGAGCCTGCCTGTACCATGAATGATAGTCAGTACGGGGGAAGCTTCTGCTCAGGCACCAGATCAACTCTGTGTTTAATGACATATGTAAGTGCTGTCTGCAACAATGAGGCTTTACCACCAGATTGTGTCAATAGCCTGTGGCATTTGAGGGTTTCTGTGGGGCCCCCTGGCCAGAGAATGGAAATATTCACTCTTCTTATTATGTTGGAAGTATGTAGCATGTATTTTTATTTCCAAGATCTCATGGTTAAGAAATTGTCTTGAGTCTCAGAAGAGGCATTTGATTTTAGAACAGTGTTTGGATTGTTGAAAACCATGGGGTCTGGGGGGGGGGCTGGCTCAGGGGTTAAGCACTGGCTGTTCTTCCAAAGGACCCAGATTCGATTCTTAGCACCCACATGTGGCTTACAACCATCTGTAGCTCCATTTCCAGGGGATCTAATATTGTCTTCTGGCCTCCATGGGTATTGTAATGCATATATATGCATACAAGAAAAAGCATCCATACATATAAGTAATAAAATTAAATAATAATAATTGACTACAGGTACCTTTGAAATCGGAGTAAATGCATTTTTCATTATGAGAGGGCCATGAGCCTATGGTGCCAGGGGCAGAATGTTGTGATTTGACTGTGGAATTTGCTTCATAGGCTCATGTGTTTGAATGTTTGGTTGCCAGCTGGAAACAAGTCTTTGAGATGGAATCAGAATCCTGGGGCCACTGGGAGGCTGCTCTGGAAGTTTCTTAGTGTGGTTCAATTTTCTGTCCTCTCTGATTTCTGACTGGATGCAGTGTTGCCAGAAGCTTCACTCTTCTGTGCCTTTCCACAGTAACAGACTGTGTCCTTTCACCCAGGTAAATTCCTTCAAGTTGCTTCTTCTTGCACATTCTTTCACAGTAGTAAAGAAAGTAGCTATGATAGTTGGGTATAAAAATGTCTAAATTAAAATTATCCTCCCTCAGACTTTTGGAGGCTTTGCTCCACTCTCTTCTAGCTTTGGCATTTGCCCTGCGAAGTACACCATTGACTGACATGCTAGTTTTAACCATTAGTTTGACAGAACCTTTGAACCACCTGGAAGAGAGTCTCAATGAGGGATTGCCTAGATATGTGGGAAGAATGGTTTGTGGGCAGCACCACTTCATGGGCTGGGCATGGGCTGTGTAAGGGTGAGAAAAGCAACTGAGCAGTGCATGCATTCATTTCTCTGTCTTGGACCAGACATGTAATATAGTTTGTTGTTTTAATTACCTGTTGCCTTGAAGTCCCCACAAAGCTGGATAGTTACCTGAAATTGTGAGCTAAAACGAACCATTTCTCCCTGCTCTTTTGTGTGAGGGTATTTTATCCCAGCATCTGAGATGAGACCAGAGCTCTGTTCTATGCCTCATCTTTTGTATGTGACCTTTCTGTTCTCCCCGGGAAGGGTTGAGAATCATAAGTCTAGCATGGGTTCTGCTAACTAGTGTGGTGATGTGTCTTGGCCTGGGTCTATTTTCATTCATGAGCACATGCACTTCACCCTGGGTCTTCAAGTTTGCTTTTGAAACTGGGACCTTGCAATATAGAGAGTCAGGTCCTCCAGTTCTGGGTAAGTATGTGTTTTTTGTTTTTAGATTGGTGTCTGTTTTCTTCTTTACAAACTCTAATTTGTTAGACACCCAGCTATTGAAATGGATACTTTGTCTTCTCAATGTATCTGTATTGCTCTCCTCACCTTTTGCCTGGTTATTCCTGCCTCCTGGGAAGATACCTCAAGCTCCACTCCCAGTCTTTTTACTAAAACTTCTCATGTTTGCAATTTCACTTCCCTTTTACTTCAGCCCTTTCCTTTCTTAGTCTCTTTTCCCATTAAAAAAAAAAAAAGTCCCCCCCCCCCCCCCCCCGTGTCATGGCACAGTGTCTTATTCTCTGAAGACTTTCCTTACAGACCTCTTCAGTTTTAGTTTTGTTTTCTTGAGATGGAGTCCACTTAGGTTGCCCAGGCTGCCTCAGCCCCTGGGTACCTATAATGACGGCTGTGTGCCACCATGCCCAGATTTCCTTAGAGCACTTTCAGTGTCATCTGCTCCCGGTACTGGCTGTGTCTGGTTTAGTTTTCATGGTGTTGTTTGCTGGAGTCTCCTGCCTCGCGTCACATTTCTCCCAGGGTGCTGAGATACTCAGTGGTCCATTCCTATTTTAGAATGAGCCAGATGAAGCAGACCCGTGTGCCTTGTGTGTGCTCTGTGGTGTTTGTTGTTGGCCCCTCACTGTGGGGACAAGGAACTGAGCTATCTTTTTCAGAGGAGCTTCCAATGTCAGGATGTTTGGGTCATTTTTCGCCCACTTGGCATTTTCTCTACTCTCCTGACTCTGTGTGGGGAAAACCCCTTCACATGTTCCCTAAAGCGTCAGCCAATGTTTTTAATTTCCATTTTTTGTCTCCACCCTGGCCTGAGAGGAAACTGGAGGCCTGCAGAGCTGACAGTGGAGGCTGCTCAGCCCTGTGACTGGAACCTTCTGGATCTCTCTAGTTCTCTACTTTTCATATTCTAGACTGGTTTCTATCCCAAGTCAACCTCCATGCTATTGCTAGCCGGGCTGCTGTTTCTACTCTCCTGAGCCCTGTATTGGCCTGTGGGTCCCATTCACAGTCATTTCAGTGGCGTTCTGAAAGGGAAGAAAATATAAACGCCTCAGTCAGGCTCTCAGTATGGCAGAGATACCCTGCATATCATATACTTTACATTATGGTTCATAACAGTAACAGAATTACAATTATGAAGTAGCAATGAAAATAATTTTATGGTTGGGGGTCATGACATTACATAAAGTGTAACAGTGGTATGCAGCTGCATTTTTCATACATGTAGGAGGAGCCTGCAGAATATAGCAGTAGTTCACTAGTGCACGTCACTGATGGTCAATGTACACTATGTGCCACGCATCACCCACAGGTGATGCTTTTGAAGGCCGACAGCATGGTAGGTCTATTCATGCTAGCTGCACCACTCACGTGACTAATGCGTTATGTCATCGCCTGATGTGTATCACAGGCAAGAGGAAGTTTTGACTCTTTTACAGCCTTATGGAACCACTACTATGCGTGATGCCTAAGTGTCACTGTGTAGATATGACTAATTTAAATGGACATCTAGGGCTGAGGACAGAGTGGAGCATCCGCCCAAATGTAGCAGGCCCTGGGGTTCATCCCTAGTGTTGGGGTCAGAACAGGAATAGATGCCAGGGTGACTGAAGCCTCCGGTGATCTCAACACTTCAGAGGCTGAAACAGAAAAGACAGCTGTGGGTTTGAGGCCAGACTGGGCTATAGGAGGATTGACAGCAGGACCATGTCACAATTCTTGCCCTCCTTAAAAAAAAAAAAAAAAAAAAAAAAAAAAAAGAATAAATCAAAATGGCCTCATGTGCCAAGTGATTGCACAGACAAAAAGCCTCAGAGTCCACAGACATTTTCTTTTCTTTTTTTCTTTTTTTTTCCTAAGGCAGGGTTTCTCTGTGTAGCCCTGGCTATCCTGGAGCTTACTATGTAGACCAGGCTAGCCTCGAACTCAGTGATCCACTGGCCTCCTGCCTCGTGCACACCGTTACACCTGGCCTGACCTGACTTTTTTTTTTTTTAATTTAAAGAAGTTTGGCACATGCTGATGGTACTGGACCAGGTAAGTGCTCTATCACAGAAGTCTATCCTCGTTCTCATGTGTATGTGTATATGCATATTTGCATGTGTGTGTGACACAAGGGTGGAGGTCTGCATGGATGTTTGTTCGTGTGGAAGTCAGAGGTTGGCCTCAATCATCCTTGATGACCCTACCACTTTATCCCATGGGGAGGGTCTCACAGTTAAACCCAGTGCCCAATGCCAGTGTGGCTAGTCTTGCCAGCCAGCTTGCTCTGGGAATTCTGTCTCCACCTTTGGAGGCTGGGTACAGGTGAGCTGCCACACACACACACCTAGTGTTTCTCTAGGCTCTGGGGGACCTGAATTCAGCCCTTACACTTGCATGGCAAGTTGTTTAAAACTGAGCCATCTCCCCAGCCCCCTGAAGATCTTTTTAGTTGATTAGAATTGCGCTCTCTCTCTCTCTTTGTCTCTCTCTCTGTCTCTCTGTCTTTCTCTCTCTCACTTTTGTTCAAGACAGGATTTCTCTGTGTAGCCTTGGATGTCCCAGACTTGCTTTGTAGACCAGGCTGGCCTCAAACTCACAGACATCCGCCTGCCTCTGCCTCCCGAGTGCTGGGATTAAAGGTGTGCACCACCACACTTTGTAGAATTAACTACAGTACCATAATCCAGGATGTGGGAGGTAGAGGCAGAGTTCAAGGTCATTCTTGGCCACATAGTGAGTTCACGATCAACCTGAGCTGAGTGGGACGCTGTCACTAAAGGGTCTCACCTCCTACCAGAGAGCTAAATGCTTATCCACGCCTATGGCTTCTCTGTTCATGACAGTGAGGAAATGGAACCAGCTATTAACAGTATCTACAAGACATCCACAAAGAGGCAGAGCAGTCCAATCTCTGTGAGTTTGAGATCTTAGAGCCTGGTCTACAGAGTGAGCTCCAGGACAACCAGGGCTATACACACACACACACACACACACACACACACACACACACACACACACACAAAGAAAAAACAACAACAAAAAACCAAACAACAACAACAACAAAACCCTGTCTTGAAAAAAAACAAAACCCAAGCTGGGTACAGTGGCACACGCCTGTAATCCTAGCACTCAGAAGGCAGAGGCAGGTGGATTGCTGTGAGTTCAAGGCCAGCCTGGTCTACAAAGCGAGTCCAGGACAGCCAAGGCTACACAGAGAAACCCTGTCTCAAAACAAAAACAAAAACAAAAACAAAACAAAAACCCAAAACACCCAAAACTTGCGGGGGGGGGGGCAGGTAGGGAGGATGGGAGGGGTAGTCAGGGGTGGGGGTGGAATGGGTGATGCAAAGAGCTGCTCTCCTGGGCCTCCTCCTGGTTCCTGGGACCTCGCTTCTCCCGGTGGAGCCGCACAGCTTTTGATGGTGGTTAGGTGTGGATGGGTTGTTATTTATGTCCAACAACCTTTTTTCTGGGATGCTGACCTCTGCCTATGCTTGGAAGAACACTAGGGCAGGTCCTTCGGCCTTCGTAATTGGGAAAGCAACTTTGGAGTAGCAGGTAGAGGGAGACATGCCATGCCAGGGCCCTGGTAACGGGGAGGTGATGACAACAGCTTCTCTCTAGTACTTGTGCATAGGACAAGCCTATATATAGTAAGTTAGTGGCCGAGGGCACCACACAGCGGCCATGGTGGCTGCAGTGACAGCACTCTTCTGTCTGGGTGAAGAAACTGTGCTTGTCTGAGGCTAAGGGACTTGTCTAAGGTTAAGGAACTTACCTGCAGTTCCACACTAAGAACTAGAGGAAGAAAATGCTGGGAACTAGATCTGCCATCTTTGAAGGCCATGCTGGTAATAGTTGTCAGAAATGTGTCGGGTCCCAAAGAAAGAGGCCACCGTTCCAATTGGAGTGTCTGGACAAGGCAAACTTCACTCTTGATCAAATTAAAAGGATGGGCTCAGAAGAGCAAAGACACAGAGGAGGCGGCTGGTTTCCTATTGGCTGGGCCCCAGCTCACGGTCTGAAAAAAACTGGTGCACAGGAAGGGGAAGAGGCTCACAGCTCCAGGCCATCAAATTCCTGAAATACAGCGGAGGACCTTTGTATAAACAAAGGTTTACTAGGTGGTGGGGATTAAAATATTTGCATAAAAGTCTTACAAGGTGTGGTGTGTGTGTGTGTGTGTGTGTGTGTGTGTGTGTGTGTGTGTGTAAATATTTGAATTCATTGTCCTAAGCATGAGTTTTATGGGAAAGACCCTCCTTTGATGTTTCCTACAATGGTGGTGGTGGTGGCAGCTTCTTTCTGCATTGGGAGCTATGCCAAGGAGAGAAATCCAGGACACTGTTCTGCCTGGTGAGTACTGAACCCAGCACCGAGTGTGCACCAACCAGGAAAAGGTGCTGCTTTGGGGACTCAGCAAAGCTGTGGACTAAGTTCTACCTGTCTGGTGTGAAATAGAAGCCATTTCCTAAGCGTGGGTGGGGATGGCTTTCCTAATCTGTAAACTGGGACTCACTTTTAACTTTAGCATGAGAAATCAAGAAGACATGGTATTGATCAGAGTGCTCCGGAGGGACAGAAACTACTAGAACAAGCGGCTGGCTAGTCCGCCGACGGCTGCCTCCCAGCCGCAAGTCCTGGACGGCTGATGAGGCTGGATGTTTCAGCTGGTCTTCAGCCTACCCTGGGATCCTAAAGAGCAGCCTCTAATGCCTCAACAGCAGGGGAGATGAACCTACAACGACGGTCAGAGCAAAGAAGAGCCTTCCTCCATGTCCTTCGACTGACAGAACGTTTGGCCTTATTTAAGGTGGTTTTTTTTTTCCAACCTCAAAGGATCCAATCAAGAAAACTCCCTCACATGTATGCCCAGCTGCATGGGTTTTAGTTGATAACAGATATGGTCCAGCTATCAACCAAGGTTGGCCTTGAAACACACCGGTTATTTACCCTGAGCACCACTTTTGTCTTTGGGTAGCATTCCTGTGAAACGCAGGGCCCCGACACGGAACTTATCTTTTGACAGCAGTAATTTCTCACAGTGCCAGCCCGTTAAACGTTCAGCACTTCTTTTATTGTTGGTGCAGGCTGTGAACTTAAGTTGTAGACCAGGCTGGCCTCCAACTCTGTAACCTGAGGATAGCCTGGGACTCCTGATCCTCCTGTGTCTACTTCCTGAGTGCTGGGATTGTGCCAACACATCCGTTGATCTGATGCTGTGGACTGCATGCAGGGATGTGTGCTCGCTAGCCACGCACTCATCAACCGAGGTCCACCCTAGGCCTCAGTGAATCTTTCTTGACCCGAATGTTCCCTTGAAATGTGTTGGCTTGGCTGGTGGTGGCACGTGCCTTTAATCCCAGTACTCTGGAGGCAGAGGTAGGCATTCTCTGAGTTCAAGGCCAGCCTGGTCTACAAATTAAGTCCAGGACAGCCAGGGCTATACAGAGAAACCCTGTCTTGAAAAACAAAAACAAAAAACAAAAAAACAAAAAACAAAACAAAACCAACAACAACCAAAAAAAAAAAAAAACAAAACAAAAAACCCACCCTCTCAAAAAAAAAACAAACAAAAAACAGAAAAAGAAAGAAAGAAAGAAAAGAAAAACCAGAAGGGAATGTGTTGGCTTATCGTGGTTCTCCTCTGACCGACGTTGCGCACCCCTGTGAACAGGGGGTGGCTTGGATGGGCACAGAGCCTGTACCCTGACTCTTGCCCTTCACAGCACGTATGTCACAAGAGGAAGCTACAGACTGGGTTGCGGCTCATTTGGTAGAATGCTTTCCTTCTATGCACTACGCCCTGGGGCCAGGCTCCAGAACTGCATCAACTGTGCGTGATGCCGTGCGTGTATAGTCTGTGCGCTCTGGAGGTGCAGGCATGAGGATCCGACGTTCAGGCTCATCCTGAGGTTACCTCAGGGTCCATGAGACCCTGTGACAAACAAGCCAAGGGAAACACGGAACCATGATCTGGAGAAGTAATGAGAGGAGGGACGTGAACAAATGTCAACTCCCCAAGAGAATGTGAAAGTGGGTCAGCGAGTGTTAATTATGGGGTCTGAGGGAAGTCTCGGCTGGTAAAGTGCCGGGCACTGGCATGAGGGCCTGAGCTTGGTCCCCAGTACCCACGTGAGGGCCCTTCTCAGGGGACGAGCAGAGGCAGAGGGTCCCTGGAGGCTGCCGGCCAGGTAGCTGATAAGTGAGCTCTGGGTTCAGTGAGAGTTTGCTACAAAGAATAAGGCGAGGCATGCTGTTCCGCACCTTTCATCCACGCCCTGGGGAGGCAGAGGCAGGTGGACCTCCAGACTGCACAGCTCGGTCCAGGACAGACAGGACTACATAGAGAGACTTTTTTTCCCCCAATAAACAAAACAAACAAATGAAGAACAGTTGAGGAAGACAGCTAACATTGATCTCTGGCCTTCAGACAGGTCACACACACACACACACACACACACACACACACACACACACACACACATCTTTTGAAATAATTGTTAATTGTAAATGGAATCTAGAAATGTCTTAATTTTGGGGGAGAGGGGTGCTCGGTGTAACATATTCCCAGAATATTTTATTTTTCTTACTCGTTTCTCTTCTTTTCGTTTCCCTCCTCTGTATGTGAGAAGGGAAGGGCTCCAGGCAGGAGAGGATGCTCGGAGGCAGCTGACAGGCACCTGAACATGGATATGGCTCCAGGAGAGGGAACAAGAGCCCACCCTCCCTGCCCCCCTCACCCCCACCCCTGCCTTTAATCACAGGCAGAGCCACGGATGCTCCTATCCCTTCTGTTCTTGGGAAGAGATGAGGGTTTTCTTTCACTGTTATAGTTAGTCCTTAGAGACATTGGCCCTTATTTTGTGTACTCGCATGTGTGTGTGTGTGTGTGTGTGTGCGCACACGTGCGTGAGCGCATGTGAGTGTAGGCTACACACATGGGAATACCCACAAAATCAGAAGAGGTCAACAGGTGGCTGTGCTGCAGCTGATGTAGGGTCTCCAAAGGACCCCAAGTGCTCTCACCTGCACCCCAGCTCCTCAGCTTCTCAGCTCCAGCACGTTTCCTTTTAAAGTAAGTATCTTAATTGTGCAAATGTGTGAGGTGCAGTCGCTATTTTCACGTATGCAGTGTGCAATGAGCACACTGGGTAAGTAACGAGTCTCCTCTGTGAATATTGGTCCACAACTGTCCTGCAGGGGTAGAGATGAACCCAGCACCTTCCCCACACCAGGTGAGCTCTGTGCCACCCAGATACATCCCCAGCCCTGTATTATTTTAAATTTGGGACAGGGCCTGACCAAACTGTCCCAGCTGGCCTTAAACTTACACCTCCCCTGCCTTAACATTCAGAGTATCAGGGATTACAGGCACATGCCACTATCTAGCTAATAATCTTTGTTTTTTGTTTGTTTTGTTTTGTTTTGGCAAAAAAAAAGATCTCCCTCTGTGGGCCAAGCTAGTCTAACACTCATTATATAGGGCAGAGCTGGCTTTGAACTCATGATCCTCCTGTCTCTAAGGCCTGTGTGCCTGGATAATGGCTGTGGGATATTATTACATGGTAAAAGAAAATCTGACCAATATATAAACACTGTACATATTTGTGGGCTTCATGCAGTATGATATTTTAATATCAGGACTGATCAAAGCAACACAACTAATTTCCCCACCTCCTTATCACTTCCTTGTGGTTAGAGAAGTCAAGCTCCTCTGGAAAGATATTTTCCTCACACATAAAATATTTTACAATATAGTTTTATACAGCAATGCTGAGAGCATCTTTCTTCACGTTGTACAGAAGGGCCCGAGTTATATGGACTCTATAATATTCATACTATAGCTCTAATTCCTAAATTGCCATTTATGGGATTTTTAAAGGTTTACTGGCTAGGATCAGGGGAGGAAAAATAATATGTAAATGTATATAAGTGGCTGAGGGAAAAAAACCTCAAGAAAATAAGTAGTATGGTATCTTACATCCCAAAAGGAAGTGGCACTGGATTTGAAGGGGAGTTGCCATGAACAAACAGTGGCCTATTTGGAAGATTGACTGTGTGGCCATGGAGTCATCAGTGCCCCTAGAGTCAGCCATGGGCTGTGGATCTCCTCAAACCCCAGGTCTTTTTTATTTATTTATTTATTTATTTATTTATTTATTTATTGGATTTTATTATTCAGATTACATCTCAGTTGTTGTCCCCTCTCTTGTATCTTCCCTTTCCCCCTCCCTCCCTCTTTCACCCTATTCCCCTCCCCTAGACCTGTGACAGAAGGGGACCTCCTCCCTGACCATATGGTCACAGCCTATCAGGTCTCATCCAGATAGCCTGCTTCCCCTTCCTCTGAGTGCCACCAGGCCTCCCCACCAAGGGGAAGTGGTCAGTTAGGGGCCACCAAAGTTCATGTCAGAGTCCCCACTCTCCACACAACTATGGAGAATGCGAGATCCATTGGCCAGATCTGAATAAAGGGGTCTAGGTTTACTGCATGCAGTGTCCTTGGTTGGTACAGAGGTTTGTGCAGGCCCCTTCTGGGTCCAGATCTGCCAGCCTTATGGACTTCTTGTAGGGTTTGTGGACCCTCTGGGTCCTTCTATCTCCCCATTCTCCCATACCACTCTCACCTGGAGTCCCAATAGCAAGTCCCAGCATCTGTCCCGATCCCCTGCTGAGTGAAGACTCTCAAGAGGACATCCATGTTGGGCTAGTATCCAATTATAAGTGAGTATATACCATGTGCATCTTTCTGGGTCTGGGTTAACTCAGGATGATCATTTCTAGTTCTATCCATTTGCCTGCAAATTTCAAGATTTCCTTGTTTTTAATAGCTGAGTAGTATTCCATAGTGTAAATGTACCACAGTTTCTTTATCCATTCTTCGGCTGAGGGACACGTAGGTTGTTTCCAGATTCTGGCTCTTACAAATAAGGCTGCTATGAACATAGTTGAGCAAATATCCTTGTTGTGTGGTGGAGCATCTTTCAGGTATATTCCAAGGAGTGGAATAGCTGGGTCTTGAGGTAGCACTATTCCCAATTTTCTTTTAAGAACCATACAAGCAATGGCAAAATTCAAGCATATGCCCTTTGTCCTAACTTCTAGACTAAATTTTCTTTCCTCTACTGGTCAGCGTTTCAAGGCTGTGTCCATCCAAGGCGTAGACCTGAAGCTTACTCAAGGGTCTATTTACATGGGGGACTTTGTCCATTTGGGTGGCTGCGGCTGTGGCTTACGGTGAAGTCTGGCAGCAGCTTGTCTTCTCTTGGTCACTTAGCCCTGGGCTCCTTCATTTTCTTTTGTGCAATGCATGGCTCCTCGGACATCCTCTACCTTTCATCCATGCTAGGAGGATCTCAGCATGTGAGGACTCCGCCTGCCTCTGCCTCCCCAGTGCTGGGATTAAAGGTGTGCACTGCCGTGTCTGGCTTATTAGCTTTTAATTATATGAGTGTGTATGGGTCTGTGCGTGCATATGTGTACATAAGTGCAAGGGCCCAAGGGAGGCAGGATCTCCTTGGAGCTGGAGTTTCAGGAGGTTGTGAGGCACCTGGTGTGAGTGCTGGAGACTGAATTTGAGGCATCTGCAAGAAAGAACATCAAGTGCTTTTCACCACTGAGCCCCTCAGCCTTGTTTATTGAGTCTTACTGGGACCCAGAGCTCTGGGACTGGGCGAGGCTTACTGACCAGCGGGGCCCAGCTGTCTGTCTGTATCTGCCTTCCAAGCATTAGAACTACATGTGTGCACCACCACACTCTGCTTTCTATTGGGTTGTGGCAGTCAAACTGCACGCATGGCACTTAATTTACGATCCCCTAGCCCCATCCTCCCCTTTTTAAAACATTCAACTACAACGAATTAAGTTTAGAAATCTTTCAACTGCATCCCTCCTCTTATGGGTGAAGTTTAACTTTCAAAGCTAAAAGCATGATTTTGGGGCGTAATTATGAAGTGAACATTCACCAGAGATGTTTTTCAACTCTTGAGTTGGGGAAACTGGAAAAATGTTAAGACTAGTTCAAAGGAGAATTTGAAGACCAGATAGATGGGTATATGATTTAATGTATTATATGTAATATGAATATAACGAGGTATTATAGTAAACAAATTGCCCACAAAACATTGTCATACAAATTTATATACAAACTATGTGTATAATTCATGATAATCTGAGAATATCAGGGGTCCCCTCTCTCTGTGTCACTGTGTCTCTCTCTCTGTCTCTCTCTGTGGGACAGGGTTTCGATATTCAGCCCTATCTAGCCGGGAATTTAGAGAGATCCTTCTGCCCCTGTGTCACAAGAGCTAGGATTAAAGAAAAGGCTGTTACCACGATCATCTGTATGGCCCGAAGCTTACTTACATTGCTCCAAACAAAAATTATCTGATACCGTTTTTCTACAGAGTGCCCTTTCAAAACATTTTAAAAATTATTTTGCTTGCATGTATATATACATGTATGTGTGTATGTGCCTGCACATGAACTGTTCTTTAGCTTTTAAAATAGTTAATTTTTAAATGTTTGTTTGTTTGTTTGTTTTTCTTTCCGGCCCCTTCACCTTATTTTGGGGGACAAGGTCTCTGGCTGAGCTGGGAGCTTGCTGAGTTCGCTAGACTGGCTGGCCAGCATGTCCCAGGGCCTTTCCCATCACCGTGTCTCTGAGCTGTGGTTACAGGCATGCACCACTGACTTTCCTGACTTTGGTTCTAGGAGATCAAGCCCGAGCTTGTACAGCACACAGTGGACTGCATCCTCTCCCTGGTGTCACAGGCCCTAGCTTTTAAAGAGATTTAGCATATGCATGTGGATTCACAAGCACCACGATGTTTCCCCAGACTCCTTCGCTACTCAATACGTCTTCCATCACATAATAATCGCAAGTATGTGAATATTTATTACTATTGCTGACTCCAACTTTATATTTCAACCTTGGCCTGATGCTCTAGACTTTGACCCACACATGACCTCCAACTTCTTCCCAGTACATATGGGAAAGATTTTCCAACTCCGAGGTGTGTAATGTATTTCTACTCCACTTCCCCAAACTGACCTTGGATTCTCTCCCACGGAGACTGTCTTTCAAGGTTCTGGAGCCGATGATGGCGTGGTGTGTGTGTGTGTGTGTGTGTGTGTGTGTGTGTGTGTGTGTGTGTGTGTGTGTCTGTGCTGGAGTAACTCGACGCTGTTTCCCCTGTAGTGGGTTGAGAGGCCTGGATCTGGGGAATCCGAGTGTTTGTGTCCGTTCAAATGCTTTTAAAATGCACCTATGACTTAGGTCTTCCTCATCTTAGCAACGGAGCTTGCTGAGGTCAAATGCTTAACCTTTGTCCCAGTTCTGTAACCTGCACAATTATATTTAGGATCAGAAAAGCCTGCCTGTCCTGTGGCCCCACACACGTAAGAATGTCTTGAATTTCACCACATCTGTACCCTGAGACTGAAATTTAATACTTCATGCTTCCTTTTTTCTTCTCCTTTCTCTCTCTCTCTCTCTCTCTCTCTCTACCTCTCCCTCCCTTGCCCTTCCTTCCTTCCTTTCTGTCCGTCTTTTTTCCTCTTTTTTTTTTTTTAACTCTTCAGGGCAGTCACAAATAGCCGTTTCATTGTACAATCTTTGTAATTATTATTGTTGTCATAGCAACCACACTTTATAGCAGCAAAAGCCCCCAAGCCCTGTTCTCTACCCACTCCTCACACCACCGCCAGGGCCACTACGAGTAATCCCACAGCCGTTTGAGCTGTATACTATTGTCCCCTGTGTACAGTTAGTTGTAGGCAGACTTCTTTGTCCATAAACTGTTTCCTGCAGTCACCCCTGGTGGCAGCCAGGGCCCTATCCAGAACTAGAATCCCTCTCAGAGTGTTTGGAAGTAACTTGGTGCTGCACAGATGCAGTCAGGATTGAGAAAGCAACCACAGTCTTTTGCTAGGGTGGGTCTAACAAAGTACCACAAACTAGACTGTTTAGGTAGAAGGTCACTGTCTCTCTATTTTGTTTGTTGGAAGCCCGCAATCAGTGTCACCGGGGTTGGTTCCTTCTGCGGATGATCCAGGCTCTCTCTGAGCTCCCGGATTTTACTTAAACCGCGGCAGCATTGCTCTACTCAGCACATGATGCTCTCTATGTATCTGCCCAAACGTCCCCTTTGACAAGGATCCCACTCACTGGATTAAGACCCACTGTAATAACCCCATCTAACCGATTATATCTGCACTGACTTATTGCTAAGTGAACTCACAGTCTGAGGTGCTGGGGGGCGGGGCAGTTAGAGCTCAACCTTAGACATTTTGAGGGATACCATCCAACCCATGATAACACCATAAAGGGGGTGACTAGCATCCTGAGGCGAGTGACATGGAGATGCTGTGTGCACTTGTGCCATGTGTTCCTCACCAGTCCGTCTGTATCTCCCTTTCTTGTTCTGTGTCTGGAAGGCGGAGCAGTGTAGACGGCATGCCGAGTGTTCCTGCCCTCTACTGGCTTCTCTCTGACAGAGGTGATGAGAGGGGAAGGTGGGAAGATGGGCAGACATGTAAGACGCAGTAGCTTCTCTGTGTTCCCCTGGATTTTGTTTTTGAAGATTAAGATTTTTTTCTTTTTTCTTTCTTTTCTTTTCTTTCTTTCTTTCTTTTTTTTTTTTTTTTTTTTTTAGTTTTAGTTTTTGGAGACAGGGTTTCTCTGTGTAGCCCTGGCTCCCTGCAATCATTCTGTAGACTAGGCTAGCCTCGAACTCACAGAGATCCACCTGTCTCTGCCTCCCCGGTGCTGGGATTAAAGGTGTGCACCACTGCCCAACAAGACAGTATATTAAATTATGTGTTTGTGTGTGTGTGTGTCTGTGGGTTTGTTCAGGTGAGTGTGGTGCCTGTAGAGGCCAGAAGAGGGCGATGGACCCCTGGAGCTATCTGAGTGCTAGGAGCCAGACTGCAAGAACAGCAGTCCTGTTCCTAACCACCAAGCCATCTTTCCAGCCCCTGTTTCTCTCACTTTTAACATTTGATAGTGAAATGTTTAATAATTACAAAATGAGTGACTGTTGATGGGTCAGGAGACCCATCCACATAAGAAGAGCTGATATTCACTCTGTGTATGTGTCTGTGTGTGTGTCTGTGTGTCTGTGTATGTGTGTGTGTGTGATGTCTTGTTTGTTTTTGCTGCTATAATAGGTCAGACTGAATAATTTATAAAGAATAGAAATTTATTCGTCTCTCATTTCAAGAGACTGGGGCATCCAGGAGCCTTTAGGCTTGACCCTGTGGCAAGCCCATGTGTATTTTTTTTAAAGCTCTAATGTAGTAAAAGCTCTTCTCTAGAGCTTTCTTAACCCCACTCTCCAGAACCTGAACATTGAATTTGTACATCCCCAGTGTCCTCAGCCCATTTCACTTTTCTATTTTACCACCTGTGAATCTTAGGGCGGGTGTTGTGTAACAGTTTCCACCAGATTAAAATATTTCATCTTGCAGGAAAGCTCCTTAAGCAGGAAGATAAGCAAACAGCTTCAGGAAGTCCCTGACACTGACCAGAGTCGCCAGGGCCTCCCTCTGCCAGAGTAACAATAAAAGCCCAGAGTCCTTTCTCAGATGCCACAGATCAAGGCTGCGGAGGAGACTCTACTGTTAGACCAGCTACCTGGAAAAAGCAGAAAACAGCCAATCTGCCTGAAGAGGTTTAGACAACGGAGGCACCTGGCAAGGGCACTCTCCTGCCTGCAGGCTATGTAGTAGGGTTCCTGTTTCCCAGCTTTGTGAGCTGTCACCCATGCTGTCACGGGCTTTGGTGACGCAGCTGCCTCTGTGTTGTTTCTGATCTCCTAAGTAACCCCTCACTTGTATTACTATAAGTAACCCAGTGAAACTCATTGGCTCACCAAGCTGGACTTGGGTGGTACCCATACTTTGGTCTGTCATGGGCTCCCTACTTGGGGTCAGTGGATGTGTGTGCTGTGTCCCCCCAGCAGTTTTGTCACATGATAGCAGGCTTAATATCCAGTTCATCTCTATGGTTCCAGCCTGCGGTGTGCTTCTGAGAGGGGAGGTTGCTGGTGACCGGCTCTCAAAGAAATTCTCTTCTTACCATCCATCCCTGACTTTTTGGGTCTGGGGCAGCTCGGTGCAGGTGATTATGGCTTACAGACTTCCTGTTTGCCAGCTTTCTTTCCTGTCCCTTTCTTCCCCCTTTCCTTCTCTCTTTATTATTTTTTGGCTCGTCTGCAGAGAAATGGGTTTCATGGTGATGTTTTCATACAACACAGAGCTAAACCTTGCTTATTCACCCCCCCACTGTGCTCCCGTTCCCCAACCTCCCGTCTTACTAGCTTTGATTTCTACAGGGGGGCTCCTGTCTGCTGGGTCTGACCAGAGTTTCTGATCCTCCTCAGGACAAGTTCCTCAGCTTCTGCTTTCCGCTTCTGCCCTAGTTAACAACCACCTTTTGTCCTTTTGTCAGAACCCAGGGACTGAAGGAAACTTTCCTCTCTCTTTGTTGAGGATGTTGGATCCTACTCCCTCCCTGTGGAGAAAGAACACTTGCACCCCCTCCCTCAGCCTTTTCAAGGACAGCTCCCGCCTATCTATTTCTACTACAGCCTAGAAGAAATATTTATTTAAAATCCCATCTCCACGTGCCTGTGGCTCCTGTTACACGTTATGGTGTTTTCTCAGAATAGACTCAAGGCCTCTATGTCTGTGAAGAGGACCCCCAGGGGTGGTTCTCACTGTGGTGCGTTCTATCTGATACGCCTCTGGAGCGCCATTCAAGGTTCAGTATATAGTCTGCTGCTTGCCTCCAGTCCCTACGTCTCTCCCTCTCCCACAGCTCAGCTGGAGCCTTGCGGAAGCAGGAGACATGTGCTCTAAGAGAAATAATGAACATGAACGGGGCCTGTCAAGATGACTTCGGCTGCCAAGCCTGATGCCCTGAGTTCGATCCGAGGATCCACATAGTGGAGACCAAGTCTCTTCTGACTCTCACATGCCAAACTGGCTGTCTTGAGCCACACCCTCCCCAATAAATAAAGTGTAATAAAGAAGAAATGGTAAATATTTGAATTAACGAAAGGCGATTTCTCTGACCCTATACTCACTGTATACATGTACTAAAATATGTACTCTGTATGTACAGTTATTATGTGTCAATTAAAAAAATGAAGAGCGCAGTATTTTTTAAAAATCGAAATATAATGCTTTCTGGTTTTCATGTTAGCGTTTGGTTATTTGAAACTCAACGCACTGGAGGTTACTGGCGTGCATTGTACTCTCCAAGGTTAAGACTCTGGGTTGGGCAACAAGCATCTTGGGTAACAAGATGTCTTTTCCCCGTGTCCTTCCTCCACCTCTTAGAACCAGGAGCGCGGAGACAACTCGCGTTGTTGCCTGCTTCCTCCCGGGAAGGAGGGAATTAGAGAATCGGCGGGTCCCGGACTGGAGGGAGGGACCTGGCTGTGGCTATGATTTCCTCCCGCCACTCCGGAACCCTAGCGGGGAGCTGCTGGGACAAGGAAACCAGGGAGGCGCCACCGAAGCTACGGGGGCGGGAGGCGGGGGCGTGGCTTCTGGGGAGGTGGGCGGGGCCGCGGCTGGCGGGGCGGGGTTCGGCCGGGGCGGGGCCACGGCGGGCAGCGCGGGGTGAGCCCGGCAAGCCGTGGTCTCGGCGCTCCAGGACTCGCAGGCGCTCCGGCTGCAGTCTTCGCGCGCAGCCCCCGCCGCCTCCGTCCAAGCGGGCTCGGCCCGGTGCGGCCAGCGGCTGTGGCGATGTGATCCGGGGCCCGCGGGCGCGGTAGGTTCGCCGCGATGTGGCTCAAGCCGGAGGAGGTGCTGCTCAAGAACGCGCTGAAGCTCTGGGTGACCCAGAAGAGCAGCTGCTACTTCGTCTTGCAGCGGCGCCGCGGGCACGGCGAGGGGGGCGGCCGCCTCACCGGTAAGGGGCGCGCGCGGAGGCTCGGCCTGGCCTCTGTCCCTGCTTGCTGACCGGCCGCGTCGCAGGTGGTGGTGTTTCGGTGGCAGCTGCCGAGGCCAGGACGGCCCTGCCTATGGCTTGTTTTCCTTTCTCCTTCGTTTCTCACGCGAGCTCCGGTCGGGCTTGGAGCTTAGAGACCCACGGGCCGGGAGAGGCAGGTGCATCTGATGTGACCTGGCTTGCGAACGCTGGAGAAGCGGCTTCTAGAGCTTGCCCAAAAGGCTGCGGGATCGGGGCGCCCCAGGGCCCCGCCAGGTGACAGAAGGGTGCGCCCGGGCAGGCCTGGACTTGGCCATCTGGACGCAGCTGTGGCGGCTCCAGGTGGTGTTGCAGCTGGGAACCTAAGGCCAGACCATCGTCGGGAGGCTCTAGAGATCCTGGACTTCGTAGTTCAGAAGGCAGGGGCTGTCCTTGCTCCGAAGGGAGACTGAGGCACTACACTTCCTAAGCTTGTAATATGAACAGTGAAATCAAGCGCGGCAGTCTGTTTCTCCGTTCGGTGTCTTTTAGGGAATGATAGGACAGAAACCTAGGGCTTTGAAGTTGCCCAAAACAAGGCATTTTCCCGTCTAAAAGTTACCACTCATAGCTGTTAGAAACTGGGACCAGCTGGTATTATTAGCTAGAGCGCCAGCTTAATTGGTGAAGGAGAATTGCGGTATTGTAACCCAGGGGATCGAAATGAATCCTTTCGATAAAGAGCCGGGATAAAGGGGCCTAGGATGATGGCCCTTTCACAACCTTCTACTGAACGGCTCTGAGGAAGTCAGTGGGCGGAAATTGTGTGCCCAGGTTAATTGTTGGTGACTGTCTGCTCCTGGGCCAGTCAGGGGAAGGCCCTTTGGGAGTACAGCCTGGTTGGAGAAACTGAGGAAATACCCCTGAAGCCATGTGACAAAAGGCAGGATATTTTAGCTTCAGAGACCTCAGGAGTGGGTAAGAGATGGCAGGGTTGCTCTTGAAAGGGTTAGTAGTAGGCAGTGAAGGGTCCTGGATGTAACAGTGGCGGGGGGGGGGGGGCGGGGGGCACATTAGTCTCCCTGAGCTTCATGAGGGAAGAGTTACTGTAGGAGGCAGGAGGCCACTGGGACTTTTGTGAGCCCCTGAGCAGCACAGTGAGGTTTAGATCGGAGATCAAGAACTTGGAAACGTCCTGTACCGTGCTGCCGCGGAGGCCAAGCGGCTGGAGAGGGCTGTGTGTGTACCCTGAGCACTGAGGACCGTGGCTTAAGTAGAAGATCTGGCGTAGAGGTGGTCTTCCGTTGCGGAGGATGACTGTTGGGCAGGAGACTTATAAACTGGGAGGCATAAGAACAGCCTGTTCCCTAAGACTTTCAGCCCTGCCCACCTGTACTTACTGCCCTGGGAAAGAATCCGTAGGCCAGGTGAGTAAGGGCCTGACATCTTGCCTACTCTCCATCTAGCAGGGTGGAGATGGAGAGGGCAGAGCTGCCTCTCAGTGCTGCATGAGGCTTCAGAGAGTTTATGGCTCAGATGTACAGAGTTCATTTGTACTGAGTTCAGAGCAGTGGCGGCTCCTCCCTGTTCAGGTCTTGTGTTTGGGATCCCTGTGGGGTTTTCTTCCCTGATGTTTCCTTTGTCTTGCTCTTGTGAGAATGCAGAAATGTTTCTCTTCTTCTCCTCTTGGAGACATAGTATAAAATATGTAGCCCAGGCTAGCCTCCCCATGCTCCTGCTGCCTCAGCTCTGGGGTCACCATGTCTGGCTCAGACATTTCTTAATGGCAACAAGATAAATGGGAAAAGGGGAAAGCCGACCAAGAGAAGATAATTCCTTTCTTATAGACCTAGAATCTTTTGTTGATTGTGCCAGGTTGAGATGCCCTTTGCAGCCTGACTCTTGACCTTTGAACATTTATTGAGCAACCCAGATGTAGGGTATTACCCTTGAACTTGTCTTTACTCGGGCAAGTAGGAATGTTGCCCAGTCAGGACCAGTGAGGTCTGGCAACTGTGGGAGAACTTAGAAATGTAATTGGCAGCTCATAACAATGTAAGAGTTTATGGTTTACGGTGCGTTTAAAGGAAATAGTAAGGCTGAAATGATGGGTGTTCTGGCTACTTCTAGGCCTCTTTTTTGCAGAGAAATCAGCAGACTGGCTAACAGGTCAGAAATAAAGGAAAGAGTACAGTAATCTTTCCATTTTATTGTTATGCTAAATTTGTTGTTAGATAGTACAAGTTTAGGCATACAAAAGTCCACAGGATAGAATAATTTGGATTGCCCATTTTCAGAAACAAAAGCTTTCATCGGAGGGGTATAATTTACCCTCCTACACACACACACACACACACACACACACACACACACACACACACTTTTTATATACACCTCCAGTTTTAAAAATCTAATTTTAATTGATTATAATTTATTCAGATCCTGATTGTTATCCCCTCGATTGTATCTTTCCTTTCCTACCCTTCCTCCTCCTTCTGCCCGATTCCCCTCCCCTAGACTTCTGACAGAAAGGGACCTCCTCCTCCTCGACTATACGACCATAGCCTTGCATTGTCCTTGGTTGGTACAACAGTTTGTGCAGCCCTTTGCTCCCCCTCCCCCATCCAGATCCGCCAGCCTTGATGATGTCCTTGTGGTCTCCTGAATCCTCTGGGTCCTTCCATTCCCCCACCCCGTTCTTCTATACCACTCTCAGTGGTCAACCCGGAGCCCAGCAGCGAGTCCCGGCATCTGTCCTGATCTCCCGCTGGGCAGAGTCTCTCAGAGGACATCTATGCTGGGCTAATATCCACTTATATACCATGTGTGTCTTTCTGGCCCTGGGTTCTCTCACTCAGAATGATCGTTTCTAGTTCCAATAATTTGCTCTCAAATGTCAAGACTTCCTTGTTTTTACTAGCTGAGCAGTATTCCATTGTGTAAATGTACCACTGTTTCTTTATCCATTCTTCAGTTGAGGGACATTTGGGTTGTTTCCAGATTCTGACTATTACGAATAAAGCTGCTATGAACATAGTTGAGCAAGTGTCCTTGTTGTATTGTGGAACATCCTGGGTATATGCCCAGGAATCACATCTCGACTTTTTTCTTCCTAACTTTCTAATTCTCCGGCTTAGTTACTTTTCTACTGCTGTGACAAAATACCATGACCAAGGCAGCTGATAGAAAAAAAATTTATTGGGGACTTATAGTTTCAGAGGGTGAGTCCATGGCCTGCATGGTGGAGAGCACGGCAGCAGGGAGGCAGGCAGGCAGGCGGGGCACTGGAGCAGTAGCTGAGAGCTCACACTGTGAGAGGCAGAGACTGGGCTGAGGAAGAGAAGAACTGGGAGTGGCTTGAGCTTTTGAAACCTCAAAGCCTATCCACAGTGGTATACTCCCTGCAACAAGGCCATACCTCCTCCAAGGCCACACCTCCTCCAACAAGGCCACACCTCCTAATCCTTCCTAAACAGTTCCACCAACTGGGGACCAAGCATTCAAATCTATGAGCCTGTGAGGGCCGTGCTCATTCAGACCACCTCATTGTCTCGTGTAATATACTCATGCTTTTTTTTAAAAAAAAATGCTTTTCCTTTTAAAAATATTAATTTTTTTGTTATGTGCATTGGTGTTTACCCTGTGTGCATGCCTATGTGGGGGTGTCAGATCCCCCTGGAACTGGAGTTACGGACAGTTGTGAGCTGTCATGTGGGTTCTGGAAATTGAACTCAGGGTCCTTTGAAAGATCAGCCTGGCGCTCCGAACCACTGAGCTGTATCTCCAGATGCCTTTTCCCAATGAAATTGCCTGTTTATAAGGGTGGGCGGTTTACCTCTGAAGATGTTTGGTATACAGTGTAGGCTCAATGAACATTTGTAAGAGGAATAGGTGGATGAGAACACATATGAGTGAGCCTTCTCTTTTGGGGTGTGGGCACAGTGACCAAGACTAAGCTGATCCTATGGGATAGGAGCGTCCCCTGTTTGACCTCTGTGGGAAGTGGCGATGGGTGGCTGGGTGCTGTGCTCCTCCTTGTCCTCTTCCACATCCTTTGTTTTGGAGCTGCTGCTTTGGGGACCTGGGGCGGGGGGGGGGGACCATGGCACTGACTTCTCAGGTGGTCAGCAAGGGTAGGTAAGACGGAGCTGTCCTTAGCACCTCCTGGGATCCAGTTTTCTTTGAGCAAAGGGGTGGCTGGGATATGAACACCTGGGCTCTGGGAACTTCCGGGTGGCCACCACCTCAGGTTAGGACACGGTGAGTGTTTCCAGAGCTCTGTGGGCAGAAACGGGTTTTGCCACCCGGGGAAGGAAGTAAAGTCAGGCAGTGTTCACTTGGATACAGTCCTCAGCCCATGGGAGTGAATATTGCTCATGGAAGTTCAGTCCACCCTGGGAGAACAAAGAGCCAGCCAGTGAGCATGTGGGAGGCAGGGGACAGAGAGAGCGTACACCATCTCCGCCCCCTCCCCCAGATCTCTCTGAAACCCATAAAGCAGTGGGGATAACGCCACATCGAAGCCCAGGCATCCTAGACCAGAAGGGCCCCCCAGAAGGAGAGTTGGTGTTTGGTCCTGTGTATTCCTCTGCAATCTTACTGTTGTTTTCTTACAGAGCCTGGCTATTATAAACTTAAAACATGAATGCGTTATTGATGTTTTCTGATGCGCACGGTGCTGACTGCAGCCCCTGTTCACATTACTGCCTTGGTGATTATCTAAGCAGCTCAGGGAAGGGGTAGAGGAGAGTGGAACACAGTGGGTGATACCGGCTTTGACTCGGGGTTAGTCTGCTGGGTACAGTGTGGGGCTGGAGGCCTGAGTTTAGTTTATCCTGTCTTTGGAGCCAGAGCTGTAACTCAGGGCTAAAGTGGAGTTTCGTTACTTTGGAGGGTTGGAAGTGGTTCCAAGTTAGGCTGTTGTCACCTGCGTTTCTACCAGCACAGGGATTTCCATGGAAGTGTTAGAATTAAGCAGGATAATTATTTACACTTCCTCATGCTTAGCAAGTTGGGGGAGGGGAAGAGAAAGTAACATTAACAGAAACTAGTAATGTGAGGGCAGAAAGAAGTTTGGACCTACTTACTGAAGGACATGTAGGGCTGCTCTTGAACTCACGCTCTAGCCCAAGCTGTTCTAGACCTGGAAGCCGTCCTCCTGTCTCGGCCTTCCAAGGGCTAGGATTATCGTGCCTGGCTTCCTGAATGCAATTTAAAAATTGATAACACTAAAATCATTGCTGGGCAAAGTATTGCCATTGTCAGTGGAAAGGCATTTGGCAGCCTGGGGTGGCCCCTGCGTGGAACCGCCACTCCAGAGAGAGTGTGGGAGGGGCGTTGTTATGGGTGTCAGGGTAGCCAGCCTGGGCTAGAGTAAGACTGTGCCTCAGAAACAAAAAAAACAAACAACAACTCCACCCAAAACAAAAAACTAAAACAAAACAAAAGCCGAAAATAACAACATCAGAGGAGGGAAAGGCATTTTCCTCAAGACTTGGTATGGGGCTTCTTAATTACTACAAAACTTTTACCCCCCGATCTGTTTGTGCAGTGTGTTGGCAATTTGGGCACAATGAATCCCGAGCATGCTGTTGCCTTGTTTTGCCTAGTGTCGTGAGTGGCTTTACTTCTCAACTTGACACAACTTAAAATTACCTGGAAGAAAGTCTTAAAAAAAAAAAAGATTTATTTTCTTATTATGTGTATATGAATGTTTTACCTGTATGTAAGTCTGCATACCACATGTGTGCTTGGTCCATGTGGGTACTGGGAATCAAACCTGGGTCCTTTACAAGAACAACAAATGCTCTTAATGACTGAGGCAACTCTTTAGCCTCTGGAAGAGGGTCTTAGTGAGTGATGGCCTGTGAGGGAGGTTTTTATACTTGGTTAATTGAGGTTGGAAGAGTTACCCTGAATGTGGGTGGTGGTACTGTTCTGAGAACAGGACTCCTAATGGTAGACGAGGGCAAAAAGTGAAAACTAAGAATAAATGAGCACGCGTGCATTCATTTCTCTGTGCTGTTGATTGCAGATGCGATGTGACTGTTGCAGGGTCCTGCCCTGATGCCCATGCAGTGATGGATTGGAACCTGAAATTATAAAGCCAGAGGAGAACCTTTCTTTCCCCCTCTAAGTTGTGTTTTGTCAGGCCATTTTATCACGGCACAGAAATGAAACTAGGATAGCAGGCATGTCTGGTGTCGCCTGGGGACCCACTCAGGTGACTGGATTTGTTGGTGGTTTTTGTTTCCACCACCAAGGAAAATCTTGAGTTGAGCAAGAGAACCTGTTGTTCTGTGTAGGCGCTTTCACGTTGCTTCTAGAGTCTTACTGCTTTGGTCTTGTTCCCCCCCCCACCCCCCCCACCCCAATACCATTAAGAAACAAACCATAAATAGAGCAGTTTAAGTTGTGTGCACAAATCTGGAAAAGGGCAGGAGCGAAATAATGGCTGCAGTCCCAGGGGCTGAGAGGCCATTAGCAGAAAGCTTGGTGGTTTCCAAGACTTGCCCTGAGTGAGTGTGCACAGTAAGAGCAGCGTGCACCAGTGAGATGTTCAAAGCCATTCCTGGTGTCACTCCACAACAGGTAAAGGCTATAGCCTGTGAGTTGACAGTGAGCCTGCAGCCCTGGACACTCCCAGGAAAGAGGGACTGGGAGCTGAGTGGCCCATAGCCTTAAGGGAACAGACTTGCAGGAGGGAAGGACACAGATTTTATGTTCCTGACCTTGCGCCATGGTGGCATTGAGGAAGGAAGGAACATACTGAAAGTTAAAGTAGCAAAGGCCATAGATAAGAGATTACGCAGTCAGGTTTCCCCAGTTTGTATAAACTGTTCATCATTGTATCAAAAAGTAGCCTGAGTAGGTTTTCCTTGTCCTGAGCTGTGGGTGTCTCCCCTTTGCTGACTCCTGGGGCTTCTTATGCACAGACTCAGACAGTCATTTCGTCCTCGGCCTTTACCAGCTGTCCCTACTGGCTCACACAGAAGGCTGCGTGCCCCTCATCTCCCCTTCTTTGCGGCTTTTCTTGTCACCCTGAATTCCGTTTTCTGGAAGGGTAGGACCTGCCCCTTGCCTACTCTGAGGTGGGCCCTCTGGGCCGCTTCATCTCAGCTCCTGGTGGCTTTATTTGCCTACAGCAGACTAGAGCATGGACTGTAGCAGGTGGGGTGGGGTGGGGGGGGAGAGGGGGGCGAGCATGGGTGGGGAGGCCTCGTCCCTCCGCTGTGCTCTCTCTAGGCAGAGTGGTTCTGGCCGCTGCAACATGCTTGGGAAATATTTGTTGAGTTGGACGGGCATCCAGGCAGATCCGAGATGGGAGCCTGTGGCTTTCAGCCCTGGAAATGGCAACTCTGTGTGGTTTGAACATAGGAGCGGGTAACAGCATTGCTTCCTACGTCTCATGCCGCTGTAGTGTGCTGGAAGGACGGGCAGGTGATGCTGGTGGCTCCAGCTGTTGGAACAACCCGCAGGTAACCGCACAGATGTGATTGCACTCTGAGCCAGACGAAGCAATCAACTCGGCTCCCTGAACTCTTGCCTTTTTTTTTTTTTTTTTGAATGCTTTCGGGGTTCTATCGGTCCCTTGGATTTTAATCTTTTTTTTTCTCTTCTGGAGATCTGCTTTTCACAAAGGAAAGAAACGTTAACAAAATAAGCATCCTTGCTGTGTTCTCCTTAAGAAAGATGCAGGCTGAGTGTGAAGTCTGTGTGGTGTAAACAGAGAACAAGCCCTGGAAGCAGCCCTGTGCGCTGACCACTGGCTAGTGAAAGTCTGCAGAGCATCCCTCGCTCCGCCCACCCCCCCATCCCTACTCAGTATTTGCTTAGTTGTGTATCATTTTGTAGCTGTGTAATGGGAGTCATGTTTTAGTCAAGGCTTATATAGAAGTCTTCAGCAGCTTGGCTACCTATTTCCCTCAGCAAAACGCCTCTCTAAAGCTGAATCATGGTGCTGCACAGAGCCAGGGGGTACACATCCTCATCCACTTTTAGTAGCCCGTTGCCTGTCTCCTGCTACCTGTTTACTTACTTTCCTGCTGCCGGTTATTTTTGGTCTAGGCGTTGTTTTTACTATCACACACAATATTGCTATGAACTTTTAAAAAAAGATTCATTTTATCCTATGTGTATGATTGTTTTGTTTGAATGTGTGTATGTGCACTTCATGTGTGCAGCGCCCTTGGGGAGGTCAGAAAGGCAACCCTGGTACTGGGGTTACTTACAGTGGTGAGCCACCATGTGCATGCTGGGAACAGGACCCAGGTCCTCTGCAAGAGCAACAGGTGCCCTTAGCCACTGAGACATCTCTCCCGCCCCAGCCCCCAACACGGTTTTTTTTGGGGGGGGGGTTGTTGTTTTGTTTGTTTTGTTTTTGTTTTGAGACAAGGTTTTTCTGTGTTGCCTTGGCTGTCCGGGAACTCACTCCCCCGCCCTCCACACAGGACCCAGCCCTGTGCTCGCACTTTCAGTCTGGAGAAGGTAGAGAAGGCGATGGTGAGATGACGTTGAATCACAAATACCGTGCTACACGTTGTGGCGAATGAGGAAATCCAAGAGACAATATCAGACAAATTAATGCAGGTTGGAAGATCATAAAAGATGTCTCAGGACCTGTGGTCTCAGCTGAAACCTACAGGGGTGTGCGAGATGGTGTTAGCTGTGTCAGAGGTTGAAGAAAGTAACCCAGGTGCAAAGGCCCTGAGGCCACCGGGAGTCTGTCACACTGGAGATTCCTGGGGGCTTGCTCACTAAGTAGAGGAAACAGTAGGGACCGAGGAGTGGCCAGGCACACAGGAGGAACCCAGCAAGTGCATTTTCCCTGAAGCTCAGGGAAGTCTATGCAGGTAGGAAGGAAAGAATCCAGTCTGCTTACAAGTAGGGAGAAAGCTGGCAAGACACTGGGGTCCTCTGCAGTTGGGTGCAGGAAGACGTCCCTAGGAGCAGATTAAAGGCCAGGATTTGTGGAGGAAGCAGGGAGGGTGTGTGGGGACAGTTTGTGAGTGTGAGTGCAATACACTTTTTTTTTTCTTTTTGAGACAGGGTTTCTCCATGATAGCCTTGGCTCTCCTGGACTCACTTTGTAGACCAGGCTAGCCTTGAATTCACAGAGATCCGCCTGCCTTTGCTTCCCGGGTGCTGGGATTAAAGGAGGGTGCCACCATCGCCTGGTACACACTTAGTTTTCTTTTCTTGTTACAAGTTTATTATTTGTCAATCCATAATATCTGTGAATGCCCAATCTCCGGGTACGGTGGACCAGGGGATGAGATGCCAGGGCTTGGATGGGCCAGGGCAGGACTTGAGTCATTGGGAGGCAGGTGAGGTGTTCACACGAGGGGCTTAGGTGCCATTTCCCAGGGATGTTCTGCTTTTGAAATCAAGCCAAGTGCTCTGTACAGAGAAGGCTCAAAGGCTCTGTGAGTGACTTCCTATACGTCATAAGCACTCTTGTGTCTTTTCTTGGCCTGAGCTCCTAACACGCCTATAATTTCTGCGTGACAAGGAGTTAGGAGCATGCTTTGTTCCAATAATTGGCCTTTGACCCAGGTTCCTGGCTCAGAGGTCTGACTCCTTTGGGACTGTCTAGAGCATCCTTGGTTCTAATGAGGCAACCTGTGGGCTCCTGGACCAACTGTGATCAGAAGCTTAGATCTCAGCTCCTGCTCCCCACTCCTGGGGAGAGAATAGGGCTTAGATCAAATCCACAATTGATCCTACACAATGAAACTTACATAAAAGTGCCTTAACTACAGGTTCCGGGAGTCCAGGCTGGGAAGTAGACCAAGTTGCCAGGGAGACGGTGCAGCTCAAACTCACAGAGACTACAGCTAGTGGTCTTGGGGTCTTCTGGATCTCACCCTAGACACCCTTCATCTGATTATTTATCTGTCCCCTTTGCCATGACGAGTCCGTTCCCGAGGGCCACAGGCTGTTCAGATAAATTATCAGACTCGAGGAAAGGGGCCCCGGTGATTCCTGGCTTGAAGCTGGTTGGTCAGAAAGACAGAAGGACTTCAAGAGGGCCAGCCCTATAGGCCAGCTCCTTTAACCCCTGGGGGCTGCCTGAGTGCTGATGGGCTGTTGGCTGCAGGGAGAACCCGCACGTGTGGGGTCAGAACTGCATCTAATGCAGTCACAGCCGACTCGGGGGATGTGAGTAACTAGTAAAACTGGAACCAAGGATGTCGGCTTGGCACTAGGAAGAAACCGTATCATCGGGAGGAAGGAATTCTTTGAGGAGAACTTGAACCTTGGGGAACATGGGCCGAGGGTCTCAATCAGTGGTGAAGTCTACCAGAGGCCCTGGAAAAACAGTAACATGACTTGCTTGGTGACCCACGGCGCCTGCATGCCTTTCAGGCTGTCTTGTCCAGGGAGCTGGCCGCAGGCATCCTCTCTGCTTTCACTGTTTTGCTCAGGGTCATAGATAACGTAGATCTCAGCATCATAGTCTCGGCGTCATAGATACATTCTGTTGCAAATATCAGTGATCAGGGTTTAAGCAATGCGGTTTATTTTTAGGAGGGAACCATAGGTTGGTTATCATTTCTGTGACTCATGTGGGCTGACGAGGAAGCTTGGTTCTCCTGAAATAATACCGTGCTAATTTTGGGTGCTCTGACGGAACACGTGACACATGCCGTCCAGGAAGAAAAGACTTGCATTTGCCTCATGGTTTCAGGTTTTCAGTCTGTGTCTGCTCGTCCCACTGCTGTGGGCCTGACATCAGGATAAATACCATGCCTGGGAACATGTGTTGGAGCAGGCAGCTTACCTCACAGTGACCAGCAAGGAGGGGAGGGACTCCAGGAAAAGGTACAGCCAATGAGGATACTTGCCTAGGAACCAATTTTAACTAATCAGTCCCCACCTCTTAAGATGCCAGAACCCTCTGAAAGAGCATCATTAGCTGATGACCAGGCCTTCAAGAATGAGCCAGGGGAAGGGGTGTTTCATAAGTAAATTATAACAATTATTGAGTGTTTTTCAGAGGGGTTTGAATGTGTCTGTGGTCTGTTGGCCTGGGATGCAGAGAACTTTCTCTACAGAACTCAGGGGTAGTCCTCCAATCGGGTTTGCCTAGTGAGGGAAAGACTCCTGGACTTTTCCCACAAGAAGATACTGCAACACCATGAACAACAGCATTAGCTCAACCGCAGAGAGATGTAGGAGGCACAGATTAAAGTGGTGTCTGGCTGGGCACGGTAGCGCACGCACTCGGAAGGCAGAGGCAGGCAGATTGCTGTGAGTTCGAGGCCAGCCTGGTCTACAAAGCGAGTCCAGGACAGCCAAGGCTACACGGAGAGAAACCCTGTCTTGAAAAACAAACAAAAAAGTAAAGTGTGGTCTGGGTTATGTTGCTATTTTGTTGTTACAATCAAGTGTAAAACCTGAGCAAAGCAGGACGCTTGCTTTCAGAATCTAGCTTGAGGTTGACCTCACCTGTGTAGGATCCAGTAGCAACAGTATTTGGCTGGTGGGAAGGAAAAGGCTAGTCGTTAGTAAATGCAGTGTCCCCAGACTGCGTGCGAACCTCACCTCGGCATTCTGCTTTGATCTGGAGCTTCTCTTGGATTCTTTAAGAAAAGGACACCTGAGTCCTCATTCAGGGTTCAGAACAGATAGGCCTTAGTGCCTGCCCTTTGGTGCCTGTTCGTGTGGGATGAGGTTGCGAAATCAACGCTTAACTTGGCCATGCTGGAAGGAGTCACTGATGGTGCCCTGTGACTCCGTATGCAGCTCGCTCTCTCTCAGTGACAGACAGTCCATGCTACCCGAGCTGCTCTGGCCGTGTTGCCAGCCTAGCACAGGCTGCTGAAGTTGATACGTCAAACTGGAGATGCTAGTTGAGACCCTACGGCAGCTCCACAGCCGGAGGCCAGCGTGCTCCCTAGAGTTTGCTGTGTTGACTAGGGGAGTGCCTGCCGTTAGGCGATGGTGGCGGTGCGTTGACAGCAGTGTGTTGATGGCGGTATAGTTTGTTGGAGCAACAGCGCTGACTCTGCTATTTGGAGGGACTTGTAAGCACAAGGTCTATACTAAGTGGATGCTGTTTTCCCTTTAGCCTTTTGCCCATCTTCATGTATCCAGACACAACATTTAGATTTGGGAAGGAAAGGAGCTGGGGAGCCCACTGTAGACCTGGAGGATCCTCTGTGGCTGTCACATATCTCATGGCACAAGTTAATTGCCCAGTTTGAATTTTACCTCTTATGTAACCTGGAAAGCCGAGGGCGTTCTATCTTAAACACAGACAGCGAAGTTGAACTCTGCCTGATGGGTAGCATTGGTTGGAGGCTGAGTTTGGATGCTGTTTGGGTACCTGAACTGGGCTGAACAGGCCAAGCCCACGTGGCGTTTAATTGCAATAGCAGCTTTCCATGCAGGAAAACCTGCTGCCAGTTAGCCGTGCTGCAGCCCGTCGACTGGTTGGTTGACTAAACCATTGGCAGCCCAGGGATTTCCTATGCCTCGCTTCTGTTTTCTCCTAAGTGCTGTCAGACTAGGTTGCCTGTTAACATTCTCAGAGCCTGCCTTGGTTCTAGAAGCTTTAGCTCTCTCGTTTGAGCATTGATTGGTCTAGGGGATTCCCAGTTTTGGTGTGGTGGGTGAGCTAGGAAGCTAGGGCTCCAGCAACCCCCTCCCTTTCCCCCAGGAACCAGATACCAGCACAGGTGCCTCACAATGCTCTGCGCTGATGTTTGTTGGTCTCCCCGTAAGTTCTTCCTGGGCTTTTCCCAAATCAGTGGATTCATGGTTTGAATTCTCTGAGTTCGATATATACTTCGGTCTGGCCTGGATTTAGAATGTGTGACAGAAACAAGACTGGGTCCTGTAAGGAAGTCTCAGGTGTCCAAGCCAGTCCGAAGTTGTCCTGGGTTCAGTAGGACACGGGTTGGGTCATGGAGAGAGGCCCTTACTGGTCTGACTGGTTATCCCCTCCCCCACCCAGAAGAAACCCAACCCTAAGGGAAACGGGCTCAGTAAATAGGCTGTGTTCCTGGGAGGCATGGGGTTGGGGCTCCTCTAGATCCTGGGAGGCTGGAGTGCTGCCTTTCCATATTCTGTCAAATTGTAGGGTGTGCCAGGGGCATGTGCTGGGGTGGGATATGTCCCTTTGGAGGTTTGTGTGTGCCAGGGAGGGTGTATGACCCTTTGGGGGTTATGGTGATGCCTGAGTTAGGTAGAAGGTGCATTGGCCCAGGGCCTGTAGCACCTCCGTTTGGAGATCTAGTCAGTCTTATGTATGAGAATTCCCAGAGTCTGTTTTCTTTTTGGGGACAGGATAAGCCTTACCAGGCATTAATTACAGTGGAACAGTTGCAGGACTCTTTTTTGGACAGAAGTGTGTATTCATAGGGCGAGGAAAGGCAGAGTGAGCATGCACAAGACAGCAGTGGAGTGTGTGACTGTCACCCTGCAGACCTGATCTGTCTCAAGGCCAGGCTGGGGTGTATGGCGCTTTAAACGTTTACTTCTTTACCTGGAGGTATGAGGGACCTGGGGCTATAACTCAGAACTCTACCTACCGAGCCATCTCTATGGCTCTGGGATATATTTATAAGATCAGTGCAGCCCTGGTCTACAAAGCGAGTCCAGGACAGGCAAGGCTACACAGAAAAACCCTGCCTAAAAAAAAAAAAGAAAAAGAAAAAGAAAAAGAAAGAAAGAAAGAAAGAAAAGAAAAATCTTGACCTGGAATAGTAAAGGGTCCCAGTTGGAAGGCAGTTAAGATGCTGCCGGCTTCTGTTGTTCTCATACCAGTGCTTAGGGGAGGTGGCTCCGTCTGTACCCGCAGAGGAGGGAAGGCGAAGTCGCTGAACCTTTTGATAAGGGACAAAAGGACAGCTATAACAAGCCTCACGCTTGGCCATCTTTGTCTTGGCTTCCTGCTTGGTGCTTCCCTGTCTTGGCAGGGAATGGTGTTCGGGTCTGGAGTCTGACGCACAGCAATCCTGAGGCAGGCCACTCAACGGAAAGACAGGCAAGGGTGAAGCAGGTGTCCCCCGTGGAGCGGCTGTTGAGAAAGCTGGGTGGGCCAGAGAGCTTGTAAGGATGGCTGCGCAGTCTGAGTGAAATCTGCCCTGAAATCAGACTTGTTCCTCCCCGAGGACGGCTGTGAGGTGGCTGCCAGCTGAGACACTGGAGGCCTTAGAGAATCTGTCTTTTGTTGGAGGGGGGAGCCTGGCAGTTTGCTGTTTTCTAGTGCTTTGAGCAAGATGTTAATATAGACACCCAAAAGAATGTATTTTGGGGTGGTACTTTTGAACTCGTTTGACAGCTCACCTTAAGCACCTCGGACATATTTACGGTAAATATAAACTTGTCGTGAGCTTGTCACAGCTTTGGGAATATTGAGCTTGAGGTATGTCTGGCACCGTGGGGTTGGTCTCAGGGGAGGATATCTGTGGAGTGCCTGAGTCTTCTTGAAGAAAGCTAACACACCGAAGTTTATGACAGACTTCAGCGGGGTCCGCTGGGAGAGTGCCCAGGTTCCTTTAGTGACTGGGGTGCACAGCGAGAGGCTGTTGTGAAAAACAGCCATTCGCTGCTCACGGTGAGAAGTGTCGGGTGGGTTCTGATGGGGAAGCAGTGTGTGATGGAGTGAGGGGGTGGTTGAGGCTGACGATGTGTGGCGTTGAGCAGATGCTCAGCCACCTATGAGTAACAGCCTACAAAGGCACAGGGAAATAACGACAAGGTAGGTGTATGTCCCATCATGGGAGTCAGAGGAGGAACAAATGCATGGTCATGGTGGGACATCACAGGGAGAGAGAGCATTGTCTACTCTGTCACCTGTGCACACCTGAAAAAAAAAAAAAGAGGGAACTGGGATCCCCGTGCCAGCATTTTTGTAGGGGGCTGCTTCCTTGTTGGAAGAGTCTGTTCTTCTCATGGTTCTTCCTTTCATGTCTGCAAGGATCTTACGAACCGATGCTCGATTGCGAATCGATGATGCAAAACCACTCAAAATTACTTCCTTAATCGTCCCCAGAAGTTAAAACTCCTAGAAACTGACCTCTGATGAACAAGTGATGCTTAAAACTAGAAACTGTCCCTGGGTAGAGAATACAGGGCCCGTCTTTGGTGGCCGAAGCTGCAAGGTAGAATTATTCAAAAATTAGAGTTTTGTTGGAGCCTGGCTTTGCTGGCTGGTCGGCTTGTGCTGCTTCAAGCTCTTGATGACCTCGTCCTCCATTGAAGAGGTAGGGCTTGCCTTTTGTTTCCCTTTGAAATTTTGTCATGTGTCTTGAACGGCTGCTGCTCACTGTGCCCTGTGGTCTTGTTTGATCAGGCCTTTCTTTTCCTTCCTTCCTTCCTTCCTTTTTTTCTGAGGTGAGCTTTTGTTCTGTAATCCTGGCACACCTTGGCCTCACTAGGTAGCTGAGGATGACCTTGAGTTCCTGAGTCCCTGGCTACCACCTCCCAAGTGCTGAGTCATCATTCCTGACTTGATGCCATTTTGTTGAATAAAATTTGTTAAGAGACCATGTGTGTGGCCCGGACTCTCACACTAGCCCAGCAGACAGCGTCAAGTCAGCCAGGGACGGCGATGCTTCACCTAAGTGAAGCCTGGTATTGACTTAACCAGGTTGTAGCTACTTGCTGACGGATTAAGCTGCGGCCAGTCAAGTGGTTTTCTAATCTTTATTCTTTTCTTTCTTTCTTTCTTTTTTTTTTTTTGTCTATGTCAGTTCATATTGTTGTTTGGAGTTCTCAGAGCTTGTTGTAGTCTGATAAGCTCCCGCCTTGTCCCCCAACTTCCAAATTGTTTTTGTCTTGACTTGTTTAGCATTAGTCAAGTAAATCCTACGGAATGGGATCCATCTGAGGGATTGGCATTGGCAGTTTACATAATAGTGTACGTTCTTTCTTAGAATTAAACTTTTATAGGAACTCTGGAACTTTCTATAACCTTTAAAAGGCAAAGCCAGAGATGGGTTGTGTTGACACCCAAATCTTCTGAGACCTCAGGCCAGAGTCCCCATAAGAAAATGCCCATTTATACCAGAGAGACTATTAAGAGGTGGATATGTGACAGCAATCTGAGATGCCAGTAGCTGACGTACTCACTTGGAGAGATCTTTATCCCGGAACCGTTTGGCAGCACACGTGCTGATATACTCTCCGTAACACAGATGTGTATATTCCTGAAAAGCTTCGTTTAGAACCAGAGTTGAGCAAAGTAGAAACCTTCCCATTATAACTTCAGAGAGATTGCGCTAAGCATGGAACATTCTGTTAAAAGTTATATTCTCCAAATAAAAAGTGAAGGAACTTAATGCAGACCTGGAAGCACTCTATTGGCGTTTTTTAAAGTAGACTAAAATTTGAATAATAGTCTGGCTTGCGTTACAAACTAAAATCAATTTGATAAAAAGGGAGGGTGTGGGGGAGGGTGTGGGGGAGGGTGTGGGGGAGGGTGTGGGGGAGGGTGTGGGGCCATCTCAGCAATGCCAAAGCCATAAAGGACAAAGGTGATAGAAGTGTTCCCTAGTAAAGGGGCCTAGGGACATGGGTGAATGTGTACTATAGGAGAGGGGACAGCCTTGGTCACCTGGAAAAACTGCCTATGAATGACAGCAGCAAGTATGAATCAGGTGACGTGGGGCACCTGCAATCCCAGCACCCTGGAGGCCGATGCAGGAGAATTCTGGTTCCAAGGCCAGTCAGTGTGACATACAGGATGAGAGCATCTTAGGACAGAGGTGGGGGCGTTTCCCCATTTGGATAGAAATGGGTTGTTTTGCTGGTTTGTTGTTGTTTTTGCCTAGCAAAACGTATGTGTATCAAAAACTTTTAGGAAAATTTCACAAGGAAAGTAACTTTGAGACTGAACCCTGGTTTTATCAAGAGGCTGAGATTTGCAGCGTTTGAGCTGCGATTTCAAGGGTTCTTGGGGTCCTGTGTAGATGGCCTGGCTTATGTATGCTTCTGTGTCTGTCTTCTCCTCAGTCACCTCAGGGCTCCTTATGATCACCCGTGTCTGTATGGAGCAGCATTAAGGCTTTGTCATTGCCAGAGAAGGCGGATCCTAGGTTATTTGGCTGGTATTTATTGTTGGGCCTCTGTGTGCCTGACTCTCTGTCTTCCCAGCCAACTACCACAGTCATCTAATGCAGGGTACTCAGGTGTTGCCTTGTGTAGTGCCACACATGTCATCTTGGGCATCATTTTATTGAGGTGAATTTAGCTAGAATATTTGGTGTCTTCATCCTATATCAAGATGTTAGCTCTTTGAAGTTGAGGACAAATATTTAGTCAGTCTTCATGGGGGCTCATCTGCTTTAGGCGTGTTGACGTCTAGCCTGTGCAAGCACTTGGAACTGGATTAAGCAGCTTTGACTCCTGGAAGATTTGCTCACCCAGAGACAAGCCTGGAGAGTGTGTGCCCAGCTGGAGCCCTGCACTGGGCCTCAGGGTGCAGATACCTGCCCCGTGGGCTCAGCCCTCCTAAGCCTGTGGAGCTTTGGCACAGCCGCTCTTGCGGATGGATGTTTCCCTGCCTCCCCCATTCCCCAACCCCCCAACCCCCCCCCCCCCCCCCCCGTGTCCTGCAGCTCAGCTGCCTTGAAGGGGAACCAGGGATGAAAGAGACTCATATTCCTGCTTAAAAATAGGCCTGGCAGCTGTGGTCTCCAGGCTCTGGGTCACGAGGATGGCACCTGTCTCCTGCTCCTGGGCTCCAGGTCACTGTGCTCCACGAGGGTCAGGACAGGTCCTCACTGAGCTGGGAGTGGAGGCTCTGCCTTCGTGTAGGTGAGGGGACTTGGGAGAGGTTTAGTGGCTTATCTGGGCCAGTGATGGGCTCACTTGGTTGTCACTTACCTGAGACTGGCCCTTTCCAACAAAACAAAGAAGCATTTAAAAGGTGGGTGAGGGGCTGGAGGGATGACTCAGAGGTTAAGGGCACTAACTGCTCTCCCAAAGGTTCTGAGTTCAATTCCCAGCAACCACATGGTGGCTCACAACCATCTATGATGCGATCTGATGCCTTCTTCTGACATGCAGGTGTATATGCAGGCAGAACTCTGTATATATAATAATAAATAAATAAATCTTTAAAAGGTGGGTGAATAAGAGAGAGATGGGGGTTGCAGGGTGTTTTTTGTTTTGTTTCGGCACGAGGCACCGCGCTGTCCCCTAAGACGCCTTAAGTTCACTCTCTAGCCTATATTGCACTTGAATTGTCATTCTTCCGCCTCAGCCCCATAAATGCTGGGATTAAAGACCTGTACCACCCCACCTGCTTGTAATGGCTCAGTGCATATAAGAATCCTGAAGCAACAAAACAAACAAAAAACACTGGTCATGTGATTCACCACCAAAGCAAACAGAGTGTGAGTTGAGTGGCCCTTGGTGCATCATGGTGTGCAGCCCTGACTGCTGTCTGTCTCCAGAACTTTTATTTTCACATGGGGGTACTCCTCACTCCTGCCCTCTTCCCTCCCAGCTCCCACACTCAGCAGTCTCCCGCCTTTGTGGATTTGAGTCTTCTTGGTTCTTTCCCTCTTTTGTGCCCATCTTATCTTACCATACCTTCAGGTGTCCCAAGGAGTATACCTAAGGCTAACACTCCGTTGTATGCACACAGCACCTTGAGGGGCCTTCACTTCCTTTGCCCTCCTGACTATTGGAAATAGACCTCTGGGGAGGGGTTTGCGGACAGTACAGGTGTCTGTAGACCCCTGCTCTCTGCCCTTTCCAGTGGGTATCCTAAAACTGGAATTGCCAGCCCAAGTGGTATTCGTTAAATTCTCAGATGACTTTGACTCTTCCTTGCTGACGTCATTGAAAAAAAAATGACTTAGTGTTTCCAGGTTTATGGTTTAGTCTTGTTTTGTATTTAATGAGCTTTCTTCTGAGCAAAATGCTGCAGGCTAATTTGGTTTTGGAGGCTATTCCGGACATACCTCGATTCTCTCTGTATGTAAAGAGTGCCGTTAGGGCAAAGAACAGGATTTTCAGGAGGCAAGGAAAGCCATCTCAGATGTTCTGTTATCTGGATGTCCTTAGGCCTTGGTTTCCTCTTCTGTGAAACTGAGCCAACTGCACAGAACCAGTAATCACTGTGAGTAACTTAGTTATCAGCTGCGGGTCCTGTCGTTGGGGATGGCGTGTTGTCGTCCAATCTTAAAAGACACATTGTATAAACCCGGTGGCAAGGTTGAGTTTTGTACTCAGCAGTGAGCCTAGGGCAGAACTCCGGGGCTGGGGGGTAGGGCTGGACTTGAGGCTCATGAGCACAGTTGCTTCCACCCCACTTTCGGATTCATTGGCCTTACCTGTGAGGAGGCTGGACCTCTCATGTCCCTGACTCCTGGGTGGGGTGCTTTGTTTTCTAGGACTGCTGTGCCCCTCTCTGGCCCATGGCAGACATAGCCCATGGGATGTGAAATTGCTGGGAAAGGACTGTTTGATGTTCCATGATGCCCTGCATCCAGCTCATAACTTCCTGTTAGCAGTTTGCTGCCAAGTCCCTGTAGCTTAGGATTCCAGAACCTGTGCCACTTCACCTTCCAAGGCCTTGTTTCTCTGGGACTACCACGGAGCAGGGCGTGACCTCCGACCGTAGAGTAAGGCAGGAAAGAGGTGGCCAGGGAGTGACAGCAAGCTCTGCCCACCCCAGGCTTGAGCTACCATCTCATTAGTGTCTAACACATGTTAGGCAAGTGCTCTAAGACAGAGACACTCTCCTGGCGTAGCTCTGGCTCTTGGACTCTGTGTAGACCAGGCTGGCCTCAAACCCTCTGAGATCCACCTACCTCTGCCTCCTGAGTGCTGGGACTATAGGTGTGTGCTCTCACTCTTGGCTCAGCCCTAGCTTTTGGAAGCAGAGTCTCATTGGGTAGCTCTGGCTGGCCTGGAATGTGGCTTTATAGCTCAGGTTGGACCCAAACTCACAGGTAACCCCCAATCATCCAAGTAGCAGTTTCTAAAGAGCGTGTTTAGAAGTTGCCAGACTGCAGGCTTTTGTGTCTGCTCACCACCTCCCAGCTTTGTTTAGTATAAAAAGACAGGAAGTCACCTAACACATCCTATTGCTAATCTCGTGGTTGGGGGCTAGCCACTTTCTTTAGAACAAAAATAAATAAAGGGGCCTGTCTCCACAGTGCTCTGCAAAAGTCGCTCCCGGAGAGGCTTATGACAGCGTGCGTGTGAATGTCTTTGTGTATTTTCTCAAGTTCCTGGCTCTGCAAGGGCTTCATAAATCTGTCAGACTGGTATTCGGAGTGTTGCCGAAGTCATGGAAAATGTGGTGTTTTCCATGGTTTTTCCTTACGGGCTCATCTTGTATCCTTTCAAGAGGGAGTGGCTGTGTGGAGCAGGTTCAGGAATGTGGGGCAGTGTTGTCAGAACCTGAACTCTGGACCCAGCGTGGTGGGCTCGGGGGGTGCTGCGTTGGCTGGGTAGCCCACGTTGGCCCGAGGAGATGCTGTCCAGAGGAGGGGCCGGAAGGCCAGCTCGATTGTTTAGATGAGTGTGCTTGTCATGGGAAACTGCTTTTTTTAAAAAAAAATAAACATGAGAATATCATTTTGCTCAGAGGAAGTCGGTTTTCTCAAGAGTGCCCTGAGCCGTGGTGATCTTCGATGGTCTGTGAGATGGTCTGGTTACAGGGACACTTCTCCAGAGCCTCTGACCCCCCTCTGGTGGGAGCCTTCGGCTTCCTGTGCTGAGCAGTGAGAAGCCCTCCCGTGTCCCCAGACTCGCTGGCCCACTCAGCCTCTTCACAGCCGCAGGCAGCGTTTCTCCCACAGCCTCACAAGTAACGACCCAGTTAGTGCCTCCCCTGCCATACCTACCAGCCCTGGCCTGTGGACCAAAGCAGGATTGCGTCCTGAGCCTTGAAAGGGAAAAGTCGAGTTGAGTCTGGTCCCCACGCCAGGCTTGCCCTCTCTGCTTTCGGAGGGAACAAGCCTCACTGACATGCTTGAGTCCCCTTGCCAAGTCATGTCTTTTCCTTTAGCCACTGACTGTACACTGAATTAACATGAACTGTTTCCTTTCATTGAGAAGGTTTACAAAAAATGCTCAGGGGGAATTGGCAAAATAGTAGTGAAGAAGTTTCTGCCCTGTCCAGGCTTCATGTAATCCCTTGGGAATTTCAGATATCCCCAAAATGGCTTCTTTGGGTGTATGTTCATGTGTGCATGGGCAAGAATTTGTGCCCCTATATTTCTGTATTCGATGTGCATGCATCGGAGGGAGGGAGGGAGGGAGGGAGGGAGGGAGGGAGGGAGGGAGGGAGAGGGAGACACGCACAGTGGGGAGGGAGCAGCAAAGGTCAATTTGGGCATTATTTCTCAGGAGCCGCCCGCCTTGTGTGTGAGGTAGGCTGTCTCCCTGGAACCTGGGGCTTGCTGATTAGGCTGGACAGGGTACCTGGGGAACTTCCTCCCCAGCACTGGGATTGTAAGCACACTCCACTTTGCCTGGCCTTTAATGTCAGAACCGGGCTCCTCAGCTTTGTGTAGCGCGAACTTTACCCACCGTGCCACGTTTCAAGCTCCAAGAGCAGCTTCTAGGAAGGCTTCCTCTTGCAGCCTTTAGGTATCATATGAATGTAAGACATGTCACACATTGGTGCTACATTCATGTTGCTAGGGCACTTCACTGCGCATGTGCTGCGTGGCTGTGACACAGTGCCTTTGCCTCTTACTGGCACAGTCTGCACACTAGTGTCACATGGCTCTCCCACTTGGTGCCAGCCAATAGCATGTCCAATCGATAGCAACATGCATATAATTCTCTCTGCTGTGGCAAGGCATATTTTATGTGTTGACCAAGACTCCGCACCGTGTTGGCAGACCTTGGAGTTTTCTGGGGTGTACAAGTGTGGCTGGGAGAAGGCACTCCTGCTTTAATTTCATTTTAAGTCTTGGAACAGTTAAAATCCTGAGTAGCCCAGGAGTGTTTGTGGTTCTACGTGCAGTGTTTGTGGCTCTCGTTTGTCACCAGGTGCTGTCTCTGGGAGGGAGCTATGGCAGTCACCAAGGTGGTGTCACTTAGAGCCTTACTTAGTCCTGCCTGCCTGCTTGTCTGCCCATCTTTATTTCTTCTTTCTTGCCTTCCTTCCCCTCACTTCTTGAGGCATAGTTACTATGTCTTCCGGGCTGGCCTGGAATGTGTTTTGTAAACCAACAGGTTCCTCAAACTCCAAGAGGTCCATGTACCTCTGCCTCCCAAGCATCGGGGTAAAGCTGTGCACCACCACGATGCCTGTTACTTAGTGCTTTCTTTCTCTTACTTATTTGGTGTATTCGCCCCTACTCCACTTTCCGGTTCAACACTTCCTAACAGACATCTCATTCCACCTTTGTGTCTCTCTGCAGTGTTGCTCTTGTTGGCTTTGTCTTTATTGTTTGGAACTAAAGGTGTGTCCTAAGGCCAGGTCACACAGACCTGGAAGGTCTTTTGGTGTGATTCCTTGCCAGAGCAGCCATGTTACAGAGGCTTTCTTGCATGATTTTATAAATAAGTGGCAGCTGTAGATGGCCAGAAAAATAAAGAGAAAGATGCTACCCCAGAGTCCACTTTCTTTCTGGTTTACATGAGGTCTTGTGTATTCCAGACTCGTCTCAGCTTGCTGTGTGGCTGGTGCTGACCTTCAACCTCTCACCCTTCTGCGTCCGCCTCCCATGCTGTTGAATTATGTGTGTGCCACCACATCAGTTTCCCATGGGGCTGGGGATTGAACCCACGGTGTCGTGCACACTGGGCCAACATTCCAACTGCACTGTATCCATTGCTTAAGCTCTCGTTTTTTACACAGAGTTTCACAACTGTACCCATGTGATTTCATGGGACCAAGGAGTATGGAGGCCTTTTGGGGACATCCAACCCTTTGCCTTAGGTGGCTGGTACAGTCTCTGGGGTATGTGAGTTTGTCCCTTAGAAGCTTGGCTGCCCATCTAAGTATTGTGGCTAAGGGGCTGACTTGGGGGGTAGTTTTTCTGGATGAGCTAGCCCCTACTCAACTTGCACCATGTGAGCTTGTTTATGGAACCTTCCTGAACATTGGAGATTGAGTCTGGCCCGCTTCAGAATAGAGGAAGTGGTGTGTGGCAGGAGCCGGTAGCAGTCTGTGGTGTACACTGTATGTGAAAGGTATTAGCTGATGGAACGGAAGGAAAATGACCTATTTAAGTGGGCATGGCTGCCAGCAGTGTCACAGAGGCTAGAATAAGACATGACTCTTTTTCTCTATACAAGGTCCCTTAAGATTCAGCCCCCCCCCCCCAAGTCCCTTTTCTCCCTCCAAAGCACTGCTGGGGACCTTGAATGTCCTCCATTAGGTGAGTTGGAGACTTGCTCATCTGGGGTCTCTTAGACTTCTCAGTGTCCTTGGTAAAGTCGTGTCTGGTGCTACCAGAGTTCAAAAGGTCAGGGGGATAACAACAGAAATGGGCAAGGAGGCAGTTGGGCACTGCTAAGCCTGCCCAACGTTGTGAGTTCTAACTCGGAAAGCGTGACTTTTCCTTCTCCTGACCTCCATCTCTTGCCTGGATTCCCATCGGCTTCCGGAGCCTGTTTGCCTGGACACTCGGGGATTTTTACCATTTCCTACGAACGCTCAGGCCCCTACTTTCGCACAGCTGCTCACGTGCCTGCTCCCTTGGACCCTATCTCAAAAGGCAGGGCTCCATATCCCTCCTCTCAGCAGCTGTGGGGATTTACAGCCTGCCTGCCCTGCCCGCCCCGCCCCCCCAACTCTTATAAAATGTTCCTCAGGATTGAAGGAAGGAACTGAAGAAAAAAAAGAAGGAAAAAGAAATCCTTAAAAGTTCAGATTTTGAGCTGGGCCTGGTGGCGCGCACCTTTAATCCCAGCCCTTGCGAGGCAGAGGCAGGTAGATCGCTGTGAGTTCGATCGAGGCCAGCCTGGTCTACAAAGCAAGTCTGGGACAGCCAAGGCTACATACAGAGAAACCCTGTCTTGAAACACCAAAAGCCAAAAACCAAACCAAAACAAAATGTCCTCAGATTCTGCAATGATTACTGAACATTCCAGCATGGCAGTAGGACCAGGGACTTAGGGTTCCAGTGTGACTGTCCTATTCTTACATCCCTCCAGGCCCGTGAGTGTGCATAAACCCTCCTGTGTGCGCTCCTGCTAAGGTTCCCTGGTCTGTGGCTGTGGTTAAGGTTGGATGTCAGTTAGGGTGGTCCTTGGCTTTTCTTGCCCACTGTGTGAGTCTGTCCCCCTGAGACTGGCATTCCTACAGGGGCCAGCTGTACTGAATTACATGTTCCAGCCTTTATAATCCTTATAGTCGGCTTACCTGAGTTCTGTGTTCTCTCAGGCTGAGAGTTTTGACTGATCCCCAAGGCCCTTCACGGATAGGGTAGGCCCAGTGTTTCTCAGCCTTGCCCACACAGGCCGCCTCCTGCTGTCAGTGTCTGTCCCAGACCACACCCCACATTTCCAGAGTTTCCTTGGCTGAAGCTGGAGGAGGTGTGAGGAGCAGGGGCGGCGAGATGCCCCACCTATCCCCAGCATGCTCTAGAGAAAGGAGAGGTTTTCATGCTGCCTCCAGCAGCCTACTGTGGCGTTGCTTCTAGATGCTGGAACAAGTCTGTTCTCCTCCTCCCCATCCTACACTAGAATGACAAGTCGGGGATCCCCTCCCAGCCCTGGCCTCCAGTGACTGCCCAAGGGGAGCCAGACCAACTGAGGGATGGAGGTCTGAGACCGTGGGAGACAGGCACCTTCCTGGCCACCATCTTGTTTTATCTGCTTCTCATGTGACCAGCAAGAAGGATTGTCATTTCCATCATGCCGATAAAATAGTGCAGCGGTGAAGGGATGTGAGCCCCAGAGCAGTGAGCCATGGTGCAGAGGGAAACACAGCAGCAGGTTCAGCAGCCCCAGGGATGAGAGAGAGAAGTCCTAGAACTGCGGTCCTGGGTTTTGACTGCATAGCAAGTCCTCAGTGGCTCGGGACATTTCCCACGCCAAAGCAGCACCCCAGGCTCTTGCCCGCAGATGGTGTGTGGGGCCAGGGCCATGGCATTGTAGCCAGAAGTCAGGAATCTCTGCAGTGGAGAAAGGGACCAGGAGTGTGAGCAGAGGACTGCCTGTCCGTAGTCTCTAACTGGGGCTTCGTGTGGGTGTGTATGGAGGGTGAGCTGAGGGATCTTGGGATGGATGCTGAGGGCCTTTTGTTACCAGTTTCTCCCCCACTCTCTGCAAAGACCGGATTGACTTAGCTGGCCGAGGCCCTGGACCTGGTGTGTTGCCAGGTACCAGTGAGAGCCCCACTCCCCACCCCCGGCTGAGCCCCATCCTTACTAGTTCCGGCCGGACAAACGGTGATGGTGATAGACGTGGCATTAGCTCTTTGGGGAATTTGAGTGTACCAGTTGGTGTGCAAGGACGGGGAGGGGTGGTGATTTCTAAAGTCGAACAATTTTTTTCAGCCACTGTAAACACTTCAAATGTGGCTTTCTCCCTGAATGTGCTCTTTACTGCACTTTAGACTTTTAAGTGAAGAAGATACACAGAGAAGACTGATGCAGATACTTCTGGGTAGAGACCGCTTTTGAAATCCACCGTGAGTCCAGGCTCATGGGCTGAGATGGTTATAGTGTTTCTTTTGCCTTTTCCTTTCTTTGCTCCCGGTGGTGGTGGAGGTGGAGCCCAGGCCCTGGTGCATGCTGGGAAGCATTTCCCCACCACACTCCACTCCAGCCGTATCTCAGGAGACCCTGAGACACATCTGCTCAAGCACTTAAGACCTGCTGTCCTCATGCAGCCTGGTCCTGCACTGGGCCGTTTGTCCGTTTCGGCGGGGCTGCCTTCCACAGGACCGTAAACTGGGCGCCGTGAGGCAATGGGACTAGGCTCTGGGTTGCAAAGCAGGGAAGCGTCATGGCACCCAGAGAAGAACTCTCCCTCGCCTCTTCTTGCTCCTGGTGGCTGCTGACAGTCTGTGGGATTCCTCACAGTGTGTTTTCACCCTCAGGTGCCATTCTTCCTGGTATCAGTCTTCACATGTCTGCTTCCCGTGAGGCCAGCAGCCATCTTGGGCTAAGGGGCCACCTTATTCCAACGTGGCATTAAGTCGCATCAAGGCCTCTCTCCTTTATTAAGCTAGGGCTTGACCCTCAGGACCTCGTACAGGCTCCGCCAGGTCCCAGCACTGACTATGACCGTACCCGTTCCATTGTTTTATTTCTCTCAATGTCGACTCACATTGCATCTACATAACAGTTTTTAAATGCACATCCACACCGGGAAGCATACCGTGGGTGCTGCAGGAGGAGAGTGAGGAAGAGGCTTTTTGCATGTGCCGCCTCAAAGCAGACCTGTACGCTGGGCACTGCCACCACTGAATGCACAGGAAGCGGAGCCCGAAGGAGCTGAGCGTGCATATCCGAGGCACACAGCTAGTGGGGGACAGAGTCAGATCGCGTCAAGAGCAACATGTGATTCAAGACTGACAGGGGCCCCTTGGGGGCTATTTGGAACGGAACCATAGTCAATCGGTTCTTTTCAGAGCCCTGGGGTTATAACGTCTGCAAGAAGCCATTCATCTCCTTTTTTAAAAAAATATTTTATTAATTTATTCATATTACATCTCAATTGTTATCCCATCCCTTGTATCCTCCCATTCCTCCCTCCCTCCCACTTTCCCCCTACTCCCCTCCTCTATGTCTGTGACTGAGGGGGACCTCCTCCCCCTGTATATGCTCATAGGGTATCAAGTCTCTTCTTGGTAGCCTGCTATCCTTCCTCTGAGTGCCACCAGGACTCCCCATCCAGGGGACGTGGTCATTTCTTGATGAAAAACAAAAACAAAAACAAAAAACCTCTGTCTAAAAGCAAGCCTGGGGACATGGAGTTAGTTTAATTGGTTGAAGTGGTGAGGGGCGGTGCATGTTTCTCTTAAATACACTTCCATGTACGCTCACTGCTCTAACAAGCTGCACCTCTAACGGAAGAGAGAGATGCTCGTAGGCCTTGGCTTCGCCACACTTAGCTGAACAAAGTGTGAGCCACGAGCACCAGGTCCTTTCATGCCCTCAGTGTCACTTGCTTAGGCTTCTGGTGGCTTCCCTAGCACCCGAGGGCCCAGATGAAAAGAGCCAGTGACAAGTGGCCTGGCTTCTTCCTGACCACCATGCTCCCGTCTGCCTGCCATGGCCTGCCTTGTCTCAGGGATTCTAATGTGGAAGGCTGCAGCAGCCAATACAGTGCAAGGTCTGGCTCCCCAGTAGGAAACGCTCTCTAATAATGAGCTGGTCGTCCATCTGAGGAAGCCAATTGTCCCCCCCGCCCCCCGGGGGGCAGGGCACACTGCCACTCAGTCTTAATAATTTTAATTGGATAAGAATTTTTTCTAATCACCGGCTCTATGATTGCTACTCACCACATGTTCTCTATGCCTACAGATGTTGGTGGAAATACATTTCGGGGACAGAAAGGACAACTTTCCTAGCGATGAATCCCGTGACCTCTGTCGCTGTGATGCATTCATGCCTTAGAGACACGGGGCAAACTATCACTCTGTTGTCCCCCCCCTTGACTGTCTTGGTCTCGTCAGGACTTGTATGCGGCTGAGCTCTGGTCCGTGGCCGCCTTAGGACCCAAAGTAGCAACAGAGTTTGCAACAGATGTGCACTGGCAGCGCCTTAAAGACCAACTGTGACAGTGTCACCTTCTGAAAACAGACCTCGGTGATGGCTTTCACCTTTGATTTCTAATGTCCACTGAATGGAATCTGTCATGGGAGGCGGGCAGGCAGCTGGGCTCCCCTTTCTCCCATCTCACCCTGCTCTTCTTTCTGGAGTTAATGGTTATCTGTATAATGGTACAGAAAACTCAGGAGCTCAGGAAGTCCTGTGAGGACTTCACTGCACACTTTTGCCTCAAAACAAAGCAACTATTTTAATCCACAGGATAAATTTGGTGTTTATTTCTGCCTAGTCTGAGATAAGATTAGCAGGGCCCCGTAACAGAACCACGGAACTGTTGCTGCACTGTGCGTCCCTGCAGGAGACTGACAGATGGCAGCTTTGGGTAATCTCATTTCAGGGCTGTGGTGGACACACTCCAGCTACTTAGCATATGGAAAACAGCTGAGCGTACAGGATTCCGCTGTGAGCGTCTCTGACTCAGGGTTCGTTGGACAAATGCAGTTTGAGGTCATATCGGGAGCCAGGTGCAACAGTGGTTGGCCATAGGTAGAGGGTCACATCCCCAACCCTTGTCCTTTATCCCCGTGGGTGTGAACGTAGGAAAACATCTGCTGTTCAGTGGTGGAAGACTAGATTTAATTTGGTGTCTGAAGACACTAGAGTCAAAGATAAACGTTGACATGAAAGTCAGATCTTGGGCTCTGTTGTGAAGGTGGCAAACAATTACCCCCAGTGCTGACGTGTGGTCAGCCTGGCGCCTTTGGTATACCAGTGGAGCCCAGTTAGCCCTCAGAGAACTCCTGGTACATAGTTGATGAACAATAGACACTTGTTTCAAGAATTAGTGGTGAGCCACGGTCTTGATATACGAGTGGTTGGTAACCAGTGGCCTCGTCCCCTTTGGAGATCTGTTTGTGGTGTGCAGCCTCCCACTTTCACTTTGAACTTGAGCCTGTAGAGCTGACGTCAGTCTCTGACCCTTTTGCCTTTCATATTGATTTCCATTTTGTAATGGAGACTCTGTTGCCTTGCTTATTTTTCTATGATTACTGTGTGCCTCCAAGCTCCATTTTCTGCCTTTAGTTTGGAACCAGACCATTAAACAAAAGAGTGGATTGCAAGGTGGAGGTGGCAGGACTGTGGCTCTGGCGGGCCAGCGTGCTGTTGGGGAGCTGGTTGCGTCTGCGATTAATCTTGCCTGGCAGGCTGACTGTGTCATGGGCTCTGAGTCCTGTTGGACAAGTTTAGCAGCCTTTCTGCAACTGTCTCTGAGCATGAAACGGAAACTTTTTTGTGTGTGTGTTTTCCTGTTCAGTCTTGTGTGCATATGGCTTGTGTGTTTCCTATCTTTTGTTTGTGTGTAGTGTGTGTACATGGTTGTGTGTGCATGTGTGTGCATGTGCGTAGGCCAGAGGTCTACATCAGACACCTCCCTCTGTCATTCTCCACCTTTTGGAGACACTGAACCTGAAGCTCACAGATTGGCCAGAGAGTGAGTATGGGGTCTTCCCCTCCCCCCCCCCCCAGCGCTAGGATTATGGCGTACCTTCTTACTCCCCCCCCCCCCCCCCCCCCCCGCCCAGTGCTAGGATTATGGGCATACCTTCTTACGCCCTCCCAAGTGCTAGGATTATGGAGTACCTTCTTACCCCCCCCTTTTACCCCCTCCCCGCTAGGATACCTTCTTACCCCCCCCACCTCAGTGCTAGATTATGGGCATACCTCCCACCCCCCCACCGCCCCCACAGTGCTAGGATCATGGACATACCACTATGTCCAGTGTTGGTTGCTGTTGTTGTGATCTAACTCAGGCCCCCATGCTTGCACAGCCAGCACCGATTGGCTGAGCCGTGTCACCGCCCCACAGTGCCTGTTCCCAGTCCTCAGTCTCTCCTGACTGGCCAGATAGGAGTAAAGTAGCTTTTCAGAAAAACAAGATATCTTAGCAGCCAAGAGGGAAGTTGCCTCTGGGGGGACAGATTGACACTCAGCCTTATTTTTCTTAGCTGGGATTTTAGGAAAGATATTTAAAAACTCATTCTCTTTATGATTTGGGGTAGAGTAATAACTGTTAAACTTGTTAAAACAGAATACCAAGGTGTGTGTACGTGTGTGGTTGCATGTGTGCACACGTGTGCACGCACATATGTGCAGGGAAGATTTCACTAAGGGATCTTGGCTCTTTTAAAGCAGCAGACATTGGCAGGAAGGGACCACTGACCCCATGTATCAATGACATACATAGCCGAGAAATAATGTTTCCTTAGGCTTCATGGATTAGGGCATGATAGTAGCTTAGTCTCAGTGGATCAGGGGAGTGCTGGTCACTCACAGAGGTGGGTAGGAGTTAAAATGGAAGACAATGACGAAGATGATGAGGCATCTAGGAAGAGCCTAATGGGTGAGAGGTCGGTACAGTGGGAGGGACCATCGGGACCTAACCCAGAGCAGTTAGGGATGAGAGCAAGAACAGTTGTGCGTGGCCCTGCTTTGCCTTGGGCTGGGCAGGGAAGGTGTGGCAAGTGCTTGTCTATTCTGGATGCCTCTGGCAGCTGGCACTTCATTTGAAGGCTCTGTTAGAGCTTAAAGCCAAGTTCGCTATCAGGTCTGGCTTGCCTTCCTTCCGCCATGTCCATGGCGTTCTACTTTGATAGACTCGAATAATGATTATATGACAAGAAATCAACTACCTTGCACTCTCACCACACCAGAATGTAGCTTAGATCAGGCGGAGATTGGGGGGGCATGTGGATAGAAACGCCAGAAGAAGGGTTCACAGAATCGCATACTCCATATCTACGATCACGAGTGTCATCGGTCCTCCTGCTCGACCTGCCGTCCTGATGGCATTCTCAGCAGGATGCTCACTGTCAGTGCGGGCTGAGCATTACATCACCCTGCTTAGAGGAGCAAGACAAACACCCCTGCATTTACTGTGAGGCAGGGCAGAGGGTTTGGGCCCCATCCAAGGGTTATTTGCAGAACAGGGTTCGGCTGCATGAAGTCAGACTCCGCTCCCGTTCCAAAACATTTTCAGTTCCTCACTTGTAGATGCAGATTAGGCAAAACTTACATTGACTTTTGAGTTCAGATGTTTTGACTAGCGGAGTTTCCCCTGCTTTCTAACATAAATTGACCCCCATGCTCCTCTTGGAATGAGCAGTTCTGTGGTATTGAACACACTCCCATTGGGGGCTTCTTCAGATTTCTGTTGAAAAATGAACGGTTTCTAGTGGTTTTTAGCTTAAATGAAGACCCTTTCAGAAGCTCCTATCTGCTCTTTAGTTGCATGGCTCGAAAGAAAGAGCAGCAGGTGGGTGTGGCGCCCATGCCTATGATCTTAGCACTTGGGGAGGCAGAGGCAGGCTGATCTCTGAGTTTGAGGCCAGCCTGGTCTACAGAGTGAGTCCAGGACAGCCAAGGCTACACAGAGTAACCCTGTCTCGAAAACACCCAAAATCAAAAACAAACAAACAAAAAAACCCAAACCAAACAAAACAAAAACCAAAAAAAACAAAACAAAAAACAAAACAAAACCACAAAACTTGACTGACACTGTTCCCGGGGTGCTGAGTGAGGTCTACCGTTGTAGATGAACACAACACTGCCCCTCTTGGTTTAGGGGAGACTCGGGTGGAACGTAAAGGTTACATATCAAAAGGGACATTGCATTGTGTAGCACACTTTCAGAAAAGAGCTCACAGCTCAGAGTTTGGGTGAGCCTTGTCAGTTGGCTAAGGGAGGGTCTTCACATTGAAAAGCCAAATCTTTGTTTCCCCCAATACTTCCTTCATTTAGTTAGGAAGTACTTCTTTTAGCTATGGGATCTTTTTTGTTTGTTTGTTTGTTTTTCAAGACAGGTTTTTTTCTGTGTAGCCCTGGTTGTCCTGGAACTCACACTGTAGACCAGGCTGGCCTTGAACTCAGAAGTCTGTCTGCCCCTGCCTCCTGAGTGCTGGGATTGAAGGTGTGCTTTAGCACCATGTTGGCTGCCTGTGGGATCTTTTGGCTATCTGTGAATTTTACATTCCTTTCCTTTCCTGTGGTGTGTGTGCATGTTCGGCATTGAACCCAGGGCCCTGTGCATTCTAGATAAGTGGCTACCCTCAGTCCATCTGCTTCTTTTTTTCTGTACTCTCAAACACAGCCCAGAGCCACAACAGCCTAATAGAAAGACAGACCTAGCCAGTGCTTGGGGTCCCCCCATGGGGCTGTGGTGCTCAATGAGCACACTTAGGCTCATGAATAATAATAATAATAATAATAATAATAATAATAATAATAATAATAATAATAATAATAATAATAGGAATCCTTTACCAGAGGATAGAATTTTCCATTATGGGACTGCTCAGATTGTGCTTGAACCCAGAGCCGTTAGAGACCAGCATTGTTTAATACAAAGGCAGGGGGGAAAAAAATAAAGGCTCCAGGCTTTATTGAAATGCTTTGTGTGTTGGGGAAGGGGGCTAAATGCCCCCGTTAAAAAGGGGGGCATCTCACTGTGGGGTTATTTTTGGTAAGAGCTGAGAACATTGCCACAGTGCTGGGTTAATAAATACAAGCCCCCAAATACAAAGCCATGGGACAGTTTCTCTTAGCATCTCTGTTTGTTCCATGTCAACACTGCCATTGCATCTCAAGCCTAGCATCCAGAGCATATGGATCCAGCAGGGATCAAAGGACGCTGGCACCCTCATGGCAGAGCGAGTTCGTAGTCAGCTGCTCCTCGGGCCTTCGTTATTCAGCCTGTCACCCAGCGTCCCTCTCAGCCAGAGTTGTTATTTTAATAGCCTAAAAATAGGAGTGTTTTGCTCACTGGAATGCCAGGATGATTTTCCTGCAGTGCCAGACAAGCCGTTTGGAGCCTCTGATGAGGGGAAACCAGACTATACCCTACAAGCTGCCCTGGGGTCCCCTGAAAAATAGTTGTTAATTTGGGCCTATTGGTTTCAGGTGATGGATTGCTGTCTCTTTGTTGTTTTTATGTGCTTGTCTGTATGTAGGCTTGTGTACACGAGTGCAGGTGCCCGAGGCCAGGTGTGTGTTACGGTTCTCCTGGAGTTGGAAACATAGATGAGATCACCAGATGTAGGTGCTGGGAACCAAGCTATGGTCCTCTGAAGGCCAGAGGACTTTCTAACCCTTTTATGCTTTTTTTTTTTTTTTTGAGGCAGATTCAAATACTCCAGGGTGGCCTTGAACTCGTGATCCTCTGGAATCCACTGCCTAAGTGCTGGGAGTGTTGATGTGTGCCACCATACATAATGTCATTGTCGTGCAGTCTGCTCCTGGTAGGACAGAGCGTGGGTCCTGCAGGCAGGACCCGTCCCATGTCATGTCTTTCATGCTGCCAGCCTCCGCTTCTCGTCATCCTGCTCATCAAAGGATGCTTCTGTGGGCTGGATGGGAAAAAACATAGTGTAGGATGCTAGTGTCTGTATGTGCACAGCGCTGACAGGGCTGTGTGTCAGAGCTTCACTTTTTGCTTGCTTTACTTATGTATTCCGACTGCCTTTGGACTCATTCCGCGCTGTCCTGCCTCAGCCTCCCAGGTACGAACTTGTTTTTGACTCATTTGGAATTTATAGAAATCTTTCTCTCGTGACTTTGAGAGTATTCTTTGCCACTCAGACTTTTTGGGTGGGTGGCACAGAGTCTCTCTGTGTTAGTCTTGGCTGTCCTGGACTCACTTTGTAGACCAGGCTGGCCTTGAACTAACAGTGATCTGCCTGCCTCTGCCTCCCGAGTGCTGGGATTAAAGGCATGTGCCACCATGCCCGGCTGCCACTCAGACTTTTAAAAATTGGCCTATTCAAGAAAAATTTTATGACAAATTTGAATTACGCATTTCAGAGCTTCCATTTCTCCGTGCTGTCTACATCGAGTCTTCTTTGCGTCTCCTTTGTGGTCTGCTCCATAGACATGCTGAGTGCCCTGCCGGCCGCCTAAGTGCTCCTGCTCCGACCTTGTGTTTCAGCTGGCTCTGGTTGTATTTATGATTTGTCTCTTAATGGCCATTGGCTGGCTTGAGTTTCCTTATCACATTTAGAACAGTTGCCATGGTAGCCCGGAGTTCTCCTGTGATTGATGTGCTGTTGGCACAGCGCGCCTGTTGCTTATGGGCTGACACTGGTGCATCATCACGTGAGTAGGCAGAACGGTGGCGCCAGTCTCCAGCTCGGCTAAGTTGTGTGGCAAAGGAGCGTGCAGATCAGCTGACCCTAAGTAGACAATTAGTTACTCCGGATGGTGTAGGTGGCCTGATGTGGCCACAGGATTGCTTTCCTTGAGGGTGAGGATAGAAAGCAGGGCCTTGCCAAGCAATGTGAAGTGTGCGCTCTGCCGTGGAGCTGATGTGGAGTCCTCAGAGAGGAGGGTTTTCTCAACTGCAGGAGATGCAAGACAGGGTCTCACAGATGCCTCAAAGATGGAGCATGGGCCCACGAGCCAGGTGAAGTGGGTGATGTCAAATGCATTCTCACCCGGAGCCTGCAGCAGGAGTGCTGTGTTGACACAGATCTGAGTGCCATGAGACCTGTTAGGACTCTGCTCGATGGAACAGTGGCAGTAAATCTGTCTGGATTTCCTTAGCCCTTTTCTGTTTCGGAATCCCATTCAGGGTGACATGTGGCTTCCAGAACCTTCCCTGGCTTTTGTTAACCTTGCGGGCTACATAGATGACTGGTTATGTGTCCGTGGCACATCCTTTGCTTGGGATTTGTGTAATGGTTTTCTCATGGTACGTAGACTGAGTGATTGGTGTTTGGGCAGAAGACCACACATGCCAAGTGCCTTCAGAGCCCTGTGTGTCACCTGTATACACAGACAGCCTGATGTCACTGATGATGTCATCCCTGCGCACCTGGGTGAGGCAGTGTTTGTCAGATGTCTCAACTGTAGAGTTACCTTACTTTCCATGTTGTTGTTGCTGTTGTGTGTGTGTGTGTGTGTGTGTGTGTGTGTGTGTATGTGTTCTGTCTATCTGTCTGTATGTTTAGCCCTTCTATACTGCCTAGCACTGCAGAATACTCTAGGCTCATCTTAACTGTCTCCTGCTGCAGTTCCAGAAAGAACCATTTCTTCAAGGGACCCTGTTCTTTTTCCTGAACTTGGGGTACAGTGTGCCAAGAAAGCCAGGTTTAGCTCCCTGCCCTCAAGTCAATTAGAATAGCCAAATTAAGAGTAAAAAGCAGAAAAAGGAGATTTGTTCAGTATGACCAAAATTGGGAGATGGATTTCAGGGGTCACTGAATTCAGTGTGTTCACATTAAATACATTAAATGCCCTCCCCCCCCCCTGCAGAAACCAAATGTGGGAGCTGAGTATGTGCACAGAGATTCTGGATCGACTGGCTGACAGAGCCAGGGGATACATGTATGTTCACAAATGTAGACATTGTCTCAGCAATGCAGACTCAGCTGGCCTGCAGCTGGCTTTGAACTGTGGGCACCTTGCACCAGCATTCCAAGCGTTACCGTTACAAGAGAGTGTACCACTACGCTCAGTGAGATTTTCCTTTAAGCAACTGTGGCAGGATGTTTGCACACGCACAGCCATGTGTTAGGTAACGATGGGGGTGTATGTTGAGAAATACATTGCTGCTGCTGTTCTGCAGCACTGGAGCACACGCTAGGCACTATCCCCACCTGTGTACGTATGGTAAATGCCATAGCTATTGCTCCCAGGCTACAAACATACTACTGTACTAAATCCCATATATAGCTGTAACATAATAGTGTTTGTCTAAGTATGTTCAGATGTGTTTCAGCATGTGTAAATATTGAAGAGGCCACAGTGACGGTAACAAGATAAGTGGTCTACCTGTATAGGGCACCCGCAGTGTGTGGGAACTGCAGGGCTAAAATTTGCTTTGGAGGCGGTTTACTGGGGAGAGGTAAAGAAACGCCTACCCACCCCAGAAGGGAAACTACAACACAGCGAGAGGATGGATCCTGGCACAGCCCAACATTGTGAGCCAGTGAGCTTTACTGTGGGGTTAGTTACAGAAATGCGGGTGAGGGGTCACTTATGGGAGCCGAAATGACTTAAGGATAGCTGCGTTACCAGAGGCCCACCCTAGCATGGTGACCACGCGTGGAGGCTAGAAACCTGGAGTACACTGCAGACAGCTCCGCAGGGTGGAGAGAGGCTCTTCCAGATAATTCCATTGGTCTGAGCCCCTTCTGGGCAGCTCGGCTTGTCTGAGAGTGTCCCTCAGCAGCCCTCCTGCTTATAAACTGTGTGCTTGGGGAGCGTGTTCGGTTTCAGGGACTTTCTGAACCATAGTTGTTTGCTTTGTGAGTTGAAGGTACTTCCTTGTGTGATGTATTATTTCACCTCTCTCTAGAGCAGTGGTTCTCAACCTTCCTAATGCTGTGACCCTTTAGTATAGTTCCTCAGGTTGTGGTGATCCCCAACCATAAAAACTGTTTTCATTGCTACTTCAGAGCTGTGAATTGTAACGTAAATATCTGTTTTCTGATGACCTTAGGCGACGTCTATGAAAGAGTCAGTTGACCCCCACCAAGGGGTCAGAACCCACAGGTTGAGAAACATTGCTCTAGAACATCCTGTGTGGTAAGGAGCTCCCTCCAAAATTGGGCCATTTTCAAAGGAAACTGCTACACGACAGGGCAGTCTGTTCAGAGCTAGTGTGACAAACCCTGACAATTTTACCATTGTGGTCTTGAGGCATGCTGTGCTTGGGCTGTGCTGAATCTATACAAAATGTTTTCTCTTTCTTTCTTTCTTTCTTTCTTTCTTTCTTTCTTTTTTTTTTTTAGTTTTTCGAGACAGGGTTTCTCTGTGTAGCCTTGGCTGTTCTAGACTTACTTTGTAAACCAGGCTGGCCTCGAACTCACAGTGATTTGCCTGCCTCTGCCTCCCGAGTGCTGGGATTAAAGGCACGTGCCACCATACTCGGCTATGTTTTCTTTTTTTCAAGAACAATTGTCTAAGTTTACTGTGTAAGCTTTGCTGTTTGTTTGGTTTGTTTTACTTTATAAAGAAAGCTTTTGTAGTGGCACTTAGCTTAAAACATATTAGACTATGCTTAGTCTGTAAACCTTTCCATATTCTAAGCTTTATGCATGTTTATATGTGTATGTATGTGTATATATTATATATAATTTAAGTTTTGCTTTTTTTCCCCTCTAACACATTGCTTGGCCTAGGCAAGACTACATAACACCAAGACCATTAGCTTTTATTTACACATTATGTGTATCCTTCTGGAAGGATTTCAGGGAAGTAACACACAGAGAACTGTCACCTGTGTGTGCATGCGTGCATGTGTGTGTGTGTGTGTATGTGTGTGTGTGTGTGTGTGTGTGTATACACGCGCGCATGCGTATATATGTAGGAATGTATGTGTGTTCATGGGAGTGCAAGTATTGGTGATGGCCAGAGGAGGTGCTGGCTCCTCCGGCACTAGAGCTGAGGTGAGCTGTCTGATGTGTGTGCTAGGAACTGAACTCAGGTCCTCTGCAAGAGCAGAATCTGCTTTTAACTGCTGGATCATCTCTCCAGCGCTTGACGGTGCCGCCTTTTCTGAGTCTCTCCTGGAGGATCCACCTGAGGCTTTTACTGTTGCCCCTCGGCTTGCTCTGGTTTCCCGGGCTGAGGTTTGTCTATACCTATGACTGCGCTGGCTTTTTTGTTCCGTGGACTGTAGACTTGCTTAGAGCTGGGTAAGGTTCTGTGGGCTCAGCTCCACCCTGATGAAAACCTTTCATTGTTTCCATGGAGAGGGATGAATGCAAAGGTTTATTATGGGGTTCATACGATTGTGATGACTGAGAGTTCCCAGGAAAGGTTATCTATTCACTGGAAAACTACAGAAGCTGGTGGTGTAACTGGGAGCCTGGGGTGAGGCACCCCTGGAGGAAGTCTGGGAGTGTGAAGGCTGGAGCCGCTGGAGCTCAGAAACCCAAGCACAACAAATAGGAAGAGGACGCCCCAGCTGGAGAAAAGGCGGAATTTACATTTCCTTTGCGCCTTGTTCTGTGGGGGCCCTCAGGTAGCTGGACAGTGTCCTCCTAGGTTGAGGCGGGGGCCAGATTCTCTTTACTCAATCTATGGATTGAAACACCAGCTTCTTCTAGAACCATCCTTGGAGCCGTTTCCAGAGATAGCCCTCAGCCCTGACGGCATCCCTCACTCTAACCATGACGGTAGCCGCTGTGTCTGCAGCCATTGAGACATGGCACATGCTTGTCTGTCAGCTCCTTCCGTGCTGCTCATTCTGCCTTCCTCCCTCCCTGGAAACCCCTGCTCTGATGTGGACCAGGGCTCTCACTCTGTGTTCTATTCCTTGATGTTTCATTTCTAGTAGCTGGATTGGTAAGCTGTACCCCATGGAGCACATACATGCATGCATGCATACATACATATATTACACTACATACATATGTATGTATCTAGTACATATATACACTTACATATGTGCATAGATACATGCATACATATCTTTGTGTTTCTTCTTTTAGACTTCATTAAATTCCAGTTATACATGAATATAGTTCTCCATGATCACCTCAGTGAGTTGGTTCAAAAATCTTTTGCACACTTAGACCGTCATTTCTTTAAAACAAAACAAAACAAAACAAAACAAAACAACCAGTGAGGATTGGTCACATTCAAGGACATCTAGATGTTGTGTGTGTTCCTCTGGAACTTTTTCTTTTCTTTTCTTTTAAAAAGACTTATTTATTTTTATGTGCATTGATGTTCTGTCTACATGTATGTCTGTGTGAGGGTGTCAGATCGTCTAGAACTGGAATTACAGACAGTTGTGAGCTGCCATGTGGGTGCTGGAAATTGAACCCAGGTCCTCTGGAAGGGCAGCCAGTGCTCCTAACCACTGAGCCATCTTGCCAGCCTCTTTCTTCTGGACCTTCTATGATTTACACTTCAGACTTTAGACCATAATAGGCTGTTGAATTAATTTTTGGAATGTCGTAAAGTATGCTGCTGTGTAGGTTAATTCTTTTAGATAAGCACCAGTTGCTGAGAAGACTCTTTTTCCCTGGTCAGAGGTCAGAATGTGCCTTTGAGTCACTTAAATCTGTTCTCCAGAGTCTGCTGGTGCTTGTAGGTCTTTGCTTTCTCCTCAGATGTTACAACCAGTTTTCAATATGTATAAATAGTGTGCTAGGATTTTTCCTGGTGTTGAGTTGCACCTGCAGATGGACTTAGGAGGTACCACCACTACAGCACACAAACTTAGGAGGTACCATCACCACAGCCCATGAACTTAGGAGGTACCACCATTACAGCAGATGAACTTAGGAGGTACCACCGCCACGGCAGATGAGCTTAGGAGGTACCACCGCCACAGCACATGAACTTAGGAGGTACCACCGCCACGGCAGATGAACTTAGGAGGTACCACCGCCACAGCACAGAAACTTAGGAGGTACCACCGCCACAGCACAGAAACTTAGGAGGTACCACCGCCACAGCACAGAAACTTAGGAGGTACCACCGCCACGGCAGATGAGCTTAGGAGGAGGTACCACCAACCACAACAGCACGGAATCTTCCACTTTTCCTTGCTCTCCTTCATCATCACTTTGTAGTTTTATGCATGTAGATCTATGCATAATAGCCAAGCTTGTGCCTGACAGATGTATCTTTTACTGTTGCCCACTGTGACTTGTTTTGTTTTTCCTCAGCGTCTACGCAGAGCAGTTGTTGTGTGGTGCCATGGTGTCTGCAAGTGCTACACTTTGTGTTATTACTTCCTTAAGATATATGTGGTGGTGGTGGGGGAACATGTCATCTGTGAACCAAGTTTTATTTCTCTGTTCCCTGTTTGTGCACATTTTATTCCTTGTTTCGTCTTGCTGAGTCAGCTCGGCCTTTCAGTATGATGATGTTACACAGGAGTGGCATGAGAAAGCACCCTTGCTGTAGTCCTCACTTTAGTAGGAAAGTGTTCCAGTTCCTTACCATCGCGTATGGTAACTGTAGGGTGCTCTGTCTGTGTGGCCAGAGATTGCCAAACTATAGAAATTCTTAACTCTTAGGTGGTTGCTTTTGTTTTAATTAATCATAAATAAGTGTTAGGTTTTTTTTTTCAAATACTTTTCCTGTACTAATTGACACAAAAATTTTACCTTGATGGTATGTTTTTTTTTTCTAATGTGTTATTCTTGTATGCTGAATGAGTCACAGTTGTCTATGGAGTTTAATTCATTTTATTCAAATGTTGGATTTTTTCCTCATGTTTTGTTGATGACTTTTTGCATGTGTGATGTGGTAGCTCCCTTTTTTTCAGTAGCTTTATTGATGTGGTTGTCTTGGGAAAGCAGGGTTTACTATCTTAGTGGAATGTGCCGCACAAGTGTTTTCTGAAGGAGACTATAGAGTGTCATCGTCGGCCCTTACGGTTTAATAGTGGTTTAACAGTGAACACATCTGGGCTGCCTAAGCTTTTCAGGCTATTGATTCAATTACTTTAATAGATGCAGGTTTGGTAAAATGATCCCTCACTCTTAGGAGTTTAGGTAGTTCATGTCCTTGATAGATTATGTCATTTTGTGTACGTTGTTGAGTTTAGGGGCATAAAATTATTTAAGTATCCCTCTTTAGTTATTAACTGTAATCCCTCACACCCAGAAAGGTCTCAGCGTCTTAGTCTGCTCTGAATCTCCATAGCCATGGATGACCTGGGACTTCTGAGCTCCTCCACTGTGGAACACTGAGAGTGGAGGTCTGCCGCTCCATACCCAGCCTGTGCCACGCCTCCGTTAGCATGCCGGGCAGACACTGCATGCCCTGCCCTCCTCTCCTGTACCCAGCCTGTGCCATGCCTCCGTTAGCATGCCCGACAGACACTGCATGCCCTGCCCTCCCCTCCCTTTCTAATAATGCTATCTAGTCTTTTCCTTCTCCTTTGCCTGGTTACGCTAAGTACCTTAGTTTTGGGACTACAAGATGTACCTAAGTAAGACACACCCAGTTTTTTAGAGAAGTAAAACAAGAAAAACAACAATCGGACTGTGAGGCGCACCCTAATCTCCCTCCCCACTTTTGAGGGGGAAAAAGTGCATCTTATGGTCCAAAAAATACAGTAGGGCTTCGACAAGTTTTAGTGATCTCTTAGTGTTTTTTTCTTCTCTGTCATTTAGCTTTTATTGATTTCCACTTTTTTTTTCCTCACTAGGATCAGATTGCTCTTTCATTTTCTAATGGCCCAGCTTCGGTTATTGATTTCAGGTCTTTGTACTGTCCTAACTTACGCACATGATGCTGCAGTTTCCTTCCAAGCACTGCTTTTGCTGTACCCTACACATTTGTCCATGTGAAACGTCACTTACATGTAGATAAAAATATTTAAAAAGTCTTGGAGAGTTTTTATTCTACCTGTGCTATTTGAAGTTGTTTAATTTCTAAATTTTGGGCAATTTCTGAGCTTGCTGCCTGTTCCTGGGCTTTTGGTTTAAATGTATTGTGAGAGCTATTCGTTTCAGACACGGTTTGATTCAGGTCCCTCTTGGCACATGTCACTGTAAACCTGAGATGCACTGTCTGGTATTGATGAAGGACTCTGTACCCTCAGAACCGGTTGTCAGCAAGCTTGACCTTCCAGCTGCTAGAATTTGGGCATCTCAATCTCCAACTAGGACACTGGACTCATCTGTTCCCTGGAATTTACTGCTCTTGTCATCGGTGTCTAGATGTCCTGTTAGGTGCATGCTAATGACTACTGTGTGGCCTCCGCCCTTTAGCATTATGTAATGCCTCTCTTTAACCCTGATAGTGTTTCTGTTATGAAACCTGTTTTGTCTAAAATTAGCACAGCCACGCTACTTTAACCAGTGTTAGTCTAGAGTCTCTTGCTCTTCCTAATCCTAGTATTTGAAAGTTGAGGCTTCTTTTACAAATTTATTTATTAAGATTTTGTATTTGAGCTGGGTGTGGTGGTGTACGCCTTTAATCCCAGCACTTGGGAGGCAGAGGCAGGCAGATCACTGTGAGTTTGAGGCCAGCCTGCTCTACCACGTGAGTCCAGGACAGCCAAGGCTACACAGAGAAAGAAACCCTGTCTCAAAAAAAAAAAAAAAAAAAAAAAAGAAGATGATGATTTTGTATTTGTATATATTCATTGTATAGTCAGTGCAATGGTTCCATTGTTATTTTCATACAAGTATTTTGTACTTTGTGTTTGTCCAGTTTATCCCTTTGGCACTCTTTGTTTTTAAAGATTTATTTATTATGTATATAGTATGCATCAGATCACATTATAGATGGTTGTGAGCCACCATGTGGTTGCTGGGAATTGAACTCATAACCTCTGGAAGAGTAGTCAGTGCTCTTAACCACTGAGCCATCTTTCCAGCCCCCCCTTTGGCACTCTTATGTCCATCCCTTTCCTCAAATATCACACACACACAGATTTGACATATGAGGGAAAATGATCAGATTTTGGCTTTCTGAGACTGTCTTATTTTGTTGAATGATCCCAGGCTCCATCCATTTTGCAAATGATAAGTTTTTATTCTTTGGTGGTTTTTAAAAAAAGATTTATTTTTATTATGTATACAATGTTCTACCTGCAGGTATGCCTGCCTTCTTGGCACCAGATCTCATTATAGATGGTTGTGAGCCACCATGTGGTTGCTGGAAACTGAACTCAAGACCTCGGGAAGAGCAGCCAGTGCTCTTAACCTCTGAGCCAGCTCTTGGTTTTTTGTTTTTTGTTTTTTTAAAGAGAGGGTTTCTCTGTGTAGGCCTGGCCAGCCTGGAACTCACTCTGTAGAGTGAACTCACTCACAGATCTATCTTGGGATGAAAGGCTTGCACCACTACTGCTCAGCTCTTTATGGCTTTTAAAATCACTTTTCGTTGGTATATTTAGATCAAAATCATGTAAAGTCATAAATTGACTTTTTGAATAAAGCTTCATTTTGTGTGTACACCACAATTTTCAAAACTCCACTCTCCTGTTGATGAGTGTGCCCTGCCTACTGTGCCTGGGAAATTAGGGAACATGAGTTGGACATGGTGGCACACAGCCCATATCTGCGATGCTATGGAGGTGGGAGGAAGAGAACTGGGGCGTAAGGTCAGCCTGGGCAAGTACACTGAGTTTGAGGCCAGCCTAGACCACATGAGACCCTATCTTAAGTAAAAGAAAATAGCGTGTACACGCACTATTTTCTTACTTTTAACCTTATCCTATGTGAGTTTTAATGTGAATTTCTCACAACACAGGTTTGTCATTTTAAGAACATGGAAACAGCCTAAGTGTCCCTCAGTTGAAGAATGGATAAAGAAACTGGGGTACATTTACACTATGGAATACTACTCAGCTATTAAAAACAAGGAATTCCTGAAATTTGTGGACAAATAGATTGAACTAGAAATGATCATAATGAGTGAGTTAACCCAGAAGCAAAAAGACTCAAATGGTATATACTCACTTATATCTGGACAGTAGCAGATTTGACATGAAAGTCTTTACTTACCAGGAAAGAGGGACAGAGGGGAGGGCATCTTATTTGGGACTCTAGGTGAGAGAAGCATGAGAAAATGGGGAAATAGAAGGATCCAGAGAGTCCTAGAAACCTATAAGAAGAACATTATGATGGGTGGATCCGGGCCCGGGGGTCCTGCTCAAACTATGGCACCAGCCAAGGACAATACGTGCAGCAGACTTCGAATCCCTACCCAGACCTAGCTAATGGACAGGACATTCTCCACAGTTGAGTGGAGAGTGGGCACTGACTTTTACATGAACTCTGGTGCCCCATATTTGACCATGTCCCCTGGATGGGGAGGCCTGGTGGCACTCAGAGGAAGGATAGCAGGCTACCAAGAAGAGACTTGATACCCTATGAGCATATATAGGGGGAGGAGGTCCCCCTCAGTCACAATCATAGGGGAGGGGAATAAGGGGAAAATGGGAGGGAGGGAGGAATGGGAGGATACAAGGGATGGGATAACAACTGAGATGTAATATGAATAAATTAATAAAATATTTTGAAAATACACTGAAAAAATAACTTTTAGGGGCTGGAGAGATGGCTCAGAGGTTAAGAGCACTATCTGTTCTTCCAAAGGTCCTGAGTTCAATTCCCAGCAACCACATGGTGGCTCACAACCATCTATAATGAGATCTGGTGCCCTCTTCTGGAATGCAGGCACACATGTGGGCAGAATACTGTACAAATTATAAATAAATAAATCTTTTTTAAAAATCCCTTTTAGTTGATGTATTTAGACCAAAACCATGAAGTCATAAGGTGATAGTGGAAGTGATTTCTAACGCTTTCTAACTGCCCCCTATAACTACCCTACTCTAACCCTTTTCTAACTTTAACGGAATGTTCTGTGTGAGCCCATTTACTCTTCTCTCATCAACTTTTCTTGGGCAAAACCTAGTTTCTGATGCACAGGATTCTCTCTCCCTGAGGAAGTCTCGTGAGTTGCTCAGCTGGGAATCAAGTTCCTGATTTTTGTTTAAAAATGGCACTTCTCTTTTAGGATATTAAGAATGTATTATTTTATGCATATGAGGGTTTTGCCTGCGTGTGTGTAAGTACACCCCATGTGAGCAGAGCTCTCAGAAGCCAGAAGAGGGTGTCAGAGCCCTTGGCACTGGAGTTACAGATGGTTGTGAGCTTCCAGGTGGGTGCTGGGAACTGAACTTGAGTCCTCCGGAAGAGCAGAAATTCCATTAACTGCTAATCCATCTATTCAGCCCCCTCCAGGATTAAAAAATGTGTTTAATATTCTTATTGTTTCTAGACATAATCTTGCTGTGTATTCCAGACTGGCTTTCAGTTTGTGTGCCCCGCCTGCACCTGAGTGCCGGATTACTGACGTGCACGACTGTGCAACACTCTCTCGGTCACCGGGTGAGCCCTCTGGGTGTAGACTTGAGGGCTGGTGGTGGGTCCTTTAGCCTGAGCTTGTTGTGTCCCTGCCACCGTGCTGGATTACAGACACGTGCCTCCTGTGCAGGCCTCTCCGGTTTGAAGGCTAATCTGCCTGTATGGGCGGGGATTTGCAGGTTGGCTTTTAAGTGGTTTCTTAGAGTTTCTCTCTATCCACTCACATGCACTGTGCGTGTGCCTTTCTGTTAGAAGGGCTAACCTGTTAAATGTAGCTACTACAGACTCGCTGTCTGTAACAGTGCTCTCTGCATCATTTCTGTGTCTCACTGAGGGTGCGTTAGCCCTGAGAATGCTTGCTTCTTGCCTACCAACAGACGTTGTTGTGAAAGCCAGTTGCACTGCGTCGGGAACTGGAACCAAGGGGGTGGTCCTCCGGTTGCGTTTTGGACCATGTTTCAAGGCTGGCTATATCTACCATATACATAAACAATATACCATACCACCACAGAAATGTGATACCAGGGTTTTCAAATCTCTCAGAGGTACCCATGTCGATGCGCTTGTGTCTCTGGCCTCCTTTAATGGCTTTTCAGACAGTCTGATTCTGGCTGCTCTTCCCTCTTATCCACAGTCACTGGGCTAGGAACTTGGGAGTTGTTTTAGTGACTGGAAGGTGAGGGTTCTGTGGTCATACGAGTCAATGTTAGCCACGACGGGCCTGTGACCTTCGTTTCTTGGTCATTCTCACCTCCGCCTTTGGGGACAGAAAAGCAAGAGGAAATGTCCAGCCTGGACAGTGTTCTTCTGTGGCTTGGATTAGGCCCTGGCCACCCGTCCAGGGAACTCTGGGTTTTTGATGACCCTCACAGGGGCCTTTGCCTATTGTTACACCTCACTCTGGGACAGTGCCTGGTGTTCAAGCCCCCGCAGGGTAGGAGGTTCCCTTGAGACTGTAGTCTTGAGATTTTCATTCAGGCACTCAGTCCACACTCAGCACCTTACCAGGGTCACTACCGTTATTCCTTCAGTTAGTGGCTGCAGACGGGGGGGAGGGGGGCAGGGGAAGAAGCCACCCGACCTGTGACTGAATTCTCATGCTGTCTAGAGATTTCGGACTGTGCTTTGACCTGTGGCCGTAGTTCTTTGGTGAGTTGAGGAAAAGTCCCCCACTCTCAGGTTGCTCAGATTTTTCTTGCGTGGATAGGAAGACTTCCGGGCTCCACAGGAGAGTGGAAATCCCCTGTGGCTTTCTGTACACAGCTTTCCCACCTTCCCACTAGCCAAAGGGGCTGGGTGGATGTAAGACATCCTGACCTTTCAAAAGCACCTGAATCTTACAGAGGGAAATAACCTCTCTTTCCAGTCCAAAAAAAAAAAGTTGCTACACACCCTTTCCCCATCCTTGTTTTTGTGGTTCCTTGAGTCCCCCAGGGGACTAGGGTGATAGCTGGGTGGTAAGTGCTTGCCTAGTGTGTACGTAGTACTGGATTTGATCCCCAGCCCTGCCAGTCAAACAAAGACTGAAGCGTACTGTGGTTTTAGACCAGATGCTCAGATTCGGAATTGCTGAGGGTATGTGCAGGAGGAGGGGCAGGCAGCCCCTTTCTAACTTTCCTCAGCTGCTCTGTCCCCGCCCCCAGCCCATCTTTGCTAGACAACTGTTTGATCTCAGCGGTCTTTCGCAAACACACCTTCAGCCACCTGTCTAACAGCTGCTGGATGTCCTATCAGGAGAGGCTCAGTTGCAGAAGGCAGCTGCTCAGGCCCTGGGAATGTGGGAGCACCCAGGAAGGAGGAGGCGGGGCTTCTGAGTAGCCAGAGTAATACATAGCATATACAGCCCCTGTGCCCTCTGTCCTTCTTCTCCTGGGAAGGTCATCGAGTCGGGGCAGAACGAGGAACTTGTGGGATAGTTTTGGCCTGGATAGGGTGAGGAGGGGACCTCTGCCAGGGAGGTTATCTTGGTTGTAACCTGACTGATTGATAACTACTCATGCTAGGAGCCATGAGAGCCAGGCTTGGTGAGGCATGTCTGCAATCCTTACTCAGAAGGCCGAGGTCGGGAGATGGGAATTTGGAGGCCACACTGAGCATGCTCAAAAGGAGTTTTCTCAGTGTTGTGCTTGATGTAGTTGCAAGTTGCAGCTTTTGTGGAAAGACTGCTTTTGGAGTAGATTGTAATAGGAAGTACTGGTATAAAGCTCAGTTTTATATATATTTATATATTATATATATATGTATGTATATATATATACATGGAAACATTGAATGTATATATACATGTGTACATAAATATATGTGTACATATTTACATATTACATAAATATAGGTACCTCTATGTACACATGTGCCACTATGCCTGGGTTTTATGGTTTTGGGGGCTAGAGTCCATGGCCATCAGGGCAGGGAACAGGGCAGTGGGCAGACAGGCACAGTCAGTGCTGGAACAGAAGTCAAGAGCTCACGTCCTTCCCCGCAAGTAGGAAGCAAAGAAAGCTAACTGGGAGTGGTGTGGGCTTTTCAAACTTCAAAGTGCACCCCGAGTCAAGACCACACCTCCTAATCCTTCCCAAACAGTTCTGCCAACTGGTAACCCCAGTATTCAAACATGAGCCTGTGGGGGCCGGGGTGAGTGCTCACAGCGTGGGGAGCTGTTCTGTAGGCACCTGGGAGGGTGAGAGCGGTGCAGGGGGTGGAGGCCTGGCTTGTGGTGCTTCAGAGGGAAGCAAAGATTCTACCGGGCCATTTGCATGGAGATCCTGTGGTGTCTGGCCAGCCGGAGCTGAAGAATGGGGTTGTGATTATTAACAAGAGACCAGAACCGCTAAAGTGAAACCTTTGCTTTGCTGGGACAGTGGCTGCTCGTCAGCTGGGACTGAGAAATTAGCAGTGATTAAGAAGAGGCCAGCGTCATTGGGGTGAAATCTTCTGGGCAGTGTTTCCTGAGAGTCACACACAGAAGCTGTGGTGCCCGAGGCAGTCATGGTTGTACCTGGTGCTCGTAGCCTGACTTGGTAGTTTTAAGAGTTACCCATGTAGTACTGGCGAAGTGTTTACACGGAAGACTGTTTCATGTCTGTTAACCGCCACAGCTCCATGCGTGGGAGTGGGTGGGTATGGGCTGGCTGCCTGGCCTGCCCTGGACTCACAGCTGTCTTTTCTTCTCTCTCCCTCTGAAGGTCGCCTTGTGGGTGCTCTGGACGCGGTGCTGGATTCCAGCGCACGGGTTGCTCCGTTTCGGATTCTGCTTCAAGTTCCTGGGTCCCAGGTCTATTCCCCCATAGCATGTGGTGAGTTACTGAGTGGACCAGACATTTACTGGGCCATAGCCACTGGTGAGTTTTGTTCCAGTCGGAACGCTCCAAAGCTTACGCTCGAAGCATGCCGAGTGTCTGCATGTCAGTGGTGTTTGAAAGGTCGAGCCTCTGGAGACTTCTCTCTTCCTCACTCTCACCTCCTTCTCTCACACCACTCCTCCTCCTCCTCCTCCTCCTCCGCACCTACTTTTCTCCCCCTTTCCCACCTCATCATCCATGTCACCATCTTACTCTTAGCCACCCAGACTACATAAAGGCCGAGCCTCTGGGCATGTGTGGTGTCTCAAAGCACTCGTGTAGCTCTGTATGAATTGAGCCATTTTCTCTATGTGTGCCTGGGTGTGTACACCGTGCCTGGGTGTGTACACCCGCTGGCGGGACACAAGGACACAGTCGGAGGCTGGATCTGACTTGTTTTGCACAAAGAGATAATTCACTCTATATGCACACCAAAAAAAAAAAAAAAACAAACGAGCACTGCTCTGCTAGGTGCCGAGAGAACTTCGGAATCACTCGCTTCTCCACTTGAGGGTTCTGTCCTTCCGGCAGTGTCACTCGGCGTTGCGTTGAGCCCCTAGTGTCCTCCAGGATGGAAGTGTCACATTCCAAGAAGCACTTCACCATCAGCAAAGCCTAATGTGTGCTGTAGTCTATATGAGTAACACACGCACTTATTTAGAAAATAAGAAACTGTCACGGAGACCCTTTATTTGGACACCCTATTCCGTGTTAGTCTTCTGTCTGCCTGGGTGCACATGGCTGCAGTGTTTTTAGCTTTGCATTAGGTACAGTAAACTTCGCTCCTTGTCTTGTGTTCACCAGCCATACTGGCCTTTTCCCTTGAAAAATGCAGATGTTTGAAAAAACCCTTCTCGCTCCCATCCACCATCCCACCTTCACCCTGGAAACATCTGGGCACGCTCTTCTCCGCCGTGCGCCTTTGTAACTAGGGCAGATCGTTCCAATTAAAAAACAATTTATAAAGAGATCCAACAACAGAAAGACGACACCTGTTGTCTCAAACTCTAGCTACCCTAAGTACCTGCTGGCTACACAAGGGGGACAGCTCCCTGAACAGCTTTCTAGTGGGTCAGACGAGGGTGGCTACGAAGGTGGCCACATGAAGGTGGATACATGTAACTTTGTGCTCTCTGACTTATACGACAATGCTGTTCTATAGTGGAAATGTTACATTTAGTTAGCGTCAATGGAAAGAAAGAAAGAAACTATGTTTAGCCTTGCAGATTACTTTTTCTGAAAGGGTTGTGTAAGGTTAAGGCGAGGGACTTTGGTTAGCAGTGCGAAGTTAGAGTTGCAGTGTTTGACGATTTCTCCATCACTTTACAGGATGAAATGGTCACGGCTAGGGTGGTGGCGCACGCCTTTAATCCCAGCACTCGGGAGGCAGAGGCAGGCGAATCTCTGTGAGTTCGAGGCCAGCCTGGTCTACAAAGTGAGTCCAGGACAGCCAAGGCTACACAGAGAGACCCTGTCTCAAAAAACAAACAAACAAACAAACAAACAGGATGAAATTGCCGGCATATTCTCTCTTCTGCTTCCCCTGTTTCTTATTCAAAAAGAGTCCCATTCAGACCTGAAATGACATTTTCCATACTGTTTAATGTGTGTACGCAGATGTGGTTGTGGTGTGCACGGAGGCCAGAGGCTGATGCCGGAAGGCTTTTCTACCTTATTCTTTGGAAGCTTAGTCTCTCACTGAACCTGGCGCTCTCTGACGAGGCTAGACTGGCTGACCAGCAGCCTGAGGGATCTGCCCATCTCTGCCCAATCCCAACCCTGAGGTTGCAGGTGCTATTGTCCCTAGATCTTACCAAGAGGCTGGGGGATCTGCACTCAGGTCCTCACGGCTGTGCAGCCAGTACCTTTCCACTGAGCCATATCTCTCTCTCTCTCCCCCCTGGATTTTCTGTTGTTTGTCTCAGTTCTTTATGCAGATTTTGTTGTTGTTATTCATTGCTTAGCTGGATAGATTAGATTTCTGTTTTCACGTACCATGGGTGGTTTTATTCTCTGGGTGTTTTCGCATTTGTGAACATCTGCCTTTGGCATTTGGCTTTGGGATACCAAGTTCAAGTATAGTCACAGGCCACACTCTATAGACTTGGTGTCTGCTGTCTTCAGGGTCTTGTGGTGTCTGATGTGACAACACAGCTTTCTGCCTGTTTTGTTACCCTCTCCCCACTTTTAGATTATATGCTTTTTAAGCATGCAATCCTGCTTTTATCCCAGAATGATTTGACTAGAATCTGTTATTCCTATGAGCTCAGCAGGTTGGCCATTTTACACACACTGTGCTCTTGCAATCAGCACAGTGATTTCTGTATTCATTGTGGGATTTTTTTTTTGCTATAATTCCATGCATGAATTTTTTAAAAACTATTTTTCCCTTGAGTTTATTGCATATTGGATAGTTGTCAGTGTTATATTTTTATTTGTTTTTCTTAATCTTGTTAATTCTGTTCACTCCATTCACTTCATAATTCTTTGAGTTAATTCAGTTTTCAGCAGTGTATTCTGTACCTTGCTTTTAATTTACTTACTAGGGTTTTTTTTTCCCCTGAGGAGAGGGGCAGGTTTTGGTCAGTAGTTCACAGTCTCCAATCTCTCTCTCTCTCTTTTTAAAAATTTCTTCTTTATCTTCTCCTCTGAGACCTCTTGTGTTCTTGCTTTGTTCTTGAGCACTTGACGCATTTGTGAAACATCCCCTTTTCTTCCTGGGCTGTTCTGTTTTCTTCTGGGGCAGTAGTCTCCATCTCTGGAACCATTTGTCTTCCTCTGCCCATGTTTCTTGATGTCCAGTGCGGTGCTGGTCCTCATCCCTGTCACATTGGGTGCCATCACCTCAGATGCTCTCTTGGCGTTAGCATGCTGTTACTTTATGCTTGGGTTGAGGGGGGTAGAACAAAGAAAGTGACTTCCTGCCGGACTGGATGTGGGTGTCAGGCAGTGGCACCCTCAGCTCTCCTCACAGCCATCCTCTTCTCTACTTCAAGCCAAATACTTGGTTGCCATCTGAATTTGTAACCTTGGACATGAATATTTGGATTTTTGTCTCCTTACTACGTTGGCTTCAGAGCACTCCCAGAGGCTAGGTAAGAGCCAGCCCACATCTCCGCTGTTTTGGTGTATCTGCACCCTTTGAAAATGCAGCTGCATGTTCAGTTCTTAGTGTCTGCAGGACGTTCAGCCCATGGCTGTAGCTCAGTTTCTTCGTCTAGCTCTTTAGCAGATGTTAATTGCTTTGGATTTTTCACTACTTTCCCAGCAATCTTTTCACTTAAACATTTCAGAACACTTTTCCCTCCCCCTAGGTTTATCAATTTGAAGTGTCTGCTTCCGGGTACACACCAGACAGCTTCCTGGCGCAGAGGGCTCTGTGGAGAATGGGTCAATGTCATCCCCTGCCACACAGCTCTGCAGGGCCATGGGGGGTGTGCATAGCAGGATGGGCAAAGCCTGGAACAGGGAAGAAATGGGCAGGGAAGATGGCAAGGCACATGGTGGCTGGAGAAACCCTGAAGGGGTATGCATCACGTACGTGCCTTTTATGCTAAGTATTTCCCAATTCCTTGTCATTCCTTGATGTGTTCTCTGGTCCCCAAGCAGCTGTTCTGAGACGCTGTCCTGAGATGCTGAACCCGTCCTCACTCTAACTGTAGATCCATGGTTTCCTGCATCTGGCTCAGTTTGTGCCTTGGGCTCCACACAGACTGAATTTGCAGAGATGTCCCTTTCTGCTGTCGTCTTGCCTGCAGAAGGTCCCCCAAACAATACTTATCTTTTCAGTGTGTTTTTCTCATTGGGAAATGTGAGCACAATTCAGTCTCGGCCCCATGAGGTTGACGGAGACACCGAGGTCTCCGTTGGCAGTCACTTGGGCATCTTACACTCTGTGGTCCACTCACCATAGTTAATATTGCACAGGGACCTGAGCATTGAGGATGGTCCTTGCCTATGGTTTGGGGCCTCTGGTAAAGAAGAAGGCTGGAGGAAGGGTTACATCAGACCAGGAAGAAGAATCCAGATCTTCACTTAGGTTTCACTGTTGATTGGTGGGGAGGCTGAGCAGAACTTGGAGGCCATTTTCTCCTTTTAGGCAGAGGCGAAAGAGATGGGGGGATTGTCTAATAGGTCAGTTATTTTACTTGGCAGAAGACCTGAAGATGACCGTGGTTCTAGACAGACAGAGGATACATTTACCATTTTAACCATGTGGCTTTAACCAAGGTGGCCAGTGCCTGTGGCTGAGATAGAATCAGGTATTGTTAGAGAGATGCTTAGTTGCTTTAAGATGATGTGAACAGGGATGGAGAGCTGGCTCAGAGGGTAAGAGCACCGGCTGCTCCTCCAGAGGTCCTGAGTTCAAATCCCAGCAACCACACGGTGGCTCACAACCATCTATTATGTGATCTGGTGCCCTCTTCTGGCATGTAGGCAGAGCACTGTGTACATAATAAATAAACATACCTTAAAAAAAAGTTGTGGACAGAGAAATGGACCCACCATCCCCAGTAAGACTCAGATGTTTCCTTCCCTGGCAGATGTCACCTGCTTCTTTGTGTTCTGTGCTCTCTCAACACTGGTGTTTTCTTGTTTCTTATCTGCCTCCCTCATGGAAATCGATGGCTCGGAGAGTTTTTTTTTTTCCCGGGATGGTACCTTCTGGTGCCCAAGGCAACACCAAGTATGTCACCTATAAATCTTAGGAAGTCACCACTGGATGAATGAGTTGGGAAGAACTCAGGCTTCTCTGCAAAGTGATGTGGGTTCATGTGGCCCTGGGCAGTAGAGCTTAGGCGAAGGGTTTTTCATCTTTATAGTGGGTACAGAAGCACAGCTGGACAGCAGCTGTTTATAGAAGAGATTTTGTGGTCTGTGAATTTGCCCAGTCCTCACAGGCTGATGGAACTGAACCGAGCACACTAAGGCAGACCAGGCCTAGCAGACCAGTGTGTAAAGTGCATTTCTGACTCAGCAGACGTTCTGATTTAGAAGTTGATTGAGTTGCAGCCAATTAACCAACAGTTATCAGCAATAATTTCAAACGAGTCTTTTTGGGCCCTTTCTGATAAGCCAGGCAAGTTGCCTAGTAGTATGTCAACTTGGCATAGGCTGGAGGGTCAGAGATGAGGGAGCCTCAAGTGAGAAAAAGCCCTTATAAGATTGGGCTGTATGCAAGTCTGTAGGGAACTTTCTTAATTGGGAATTCATCGGGGAGGGTCCGGCCCATTGTGGGTGATGCCACCCCTGGGCTAGTGGTCCTGGGTTCTATAAGAAAGCAGGCTGAGCAAACCATAAGGAGCAAGCCATAAGCAGCACCCTCCATGGCCTCTGCAACTGACTGCTCCTGCCTCCAGGTCCCTGCCCTGTCTGAGTTCCTGTCCTGACTTTCCTCAGTAATAGACTGTTACCTGGAGGTGTAAGGCAAACAAACCCTTTCTTCTCCACCTTGCTTTAGGTAGTAGCATTTACCACAGCAGTCAGAAGTCTTAAGTTAGACACTTGGACACAGGTAGTCTGGGGCAGGCTGTGAACTCAGAAGGTAGGAGTTACGGTTCTTATGAAAATGTTTTGCTAGGGCCAGTGACACAAGCCTGGAATCTCAGCTGTTCAGGACTTGAAGCAGGAGGTTTACAAGTTCAGGGCCTGCCTGGGCAAGTCTGCCTGGGCAAGTAGGTAGAGCCTGCCTCAAAATACAATGTTGGAAACTCTGATTGGATCACACACACCTTCGAAAAGAAAGGAGACTAGAAACAGGGGTAACAGGGACAGGAAAGGGGTCAATAGTGTGGGCAAAGGGTTAGGAGAAGATGACAGGGGCAGAGATTTTCAAAAGAAGTTATGCCCATCTATGGAAATATAAGGACAAAAGCCCAAACTGAAAAAAGGCTGGGCATGTAACTTGGTATGTAACATTTGCCCAGCACGCAGGAAGCTGTAGGTGCGTTAAGAGAAAAAAAACTTTGTTGAAAGATAACTGGTAACAGAGTTTGTTATCACGGCCTTTTCTTTTGGTGGGAAGGGAGCTGGCTCAGGACCCTTGTGCGTGTGACGCTGTCATTGCTACACTGATCTTCAGTGTTCCCAGCCAGAACTAGCCTACCCCCGTGAGACGGTCACCTTGCACCCTCCCCACATATGCCTCCAGCCACCGCCGTTCTATTTTCTGTCTCTGATTTTGACTCGCCTCTCATTGGTGGGGTTGCGCATGCTTCATCCTTTCGTGACTGGCTTGTAACGTCTTCTTGGTTCGTTCATGTAGTCACATGTGTCCGGGCTTCCTTTCCTAAGGCTGGATGGTAAGCCAGCTTCCGGCAGCTTTCTTTTGGGAATTAGATGGTTGGTACAGGAGTAGGATTGGTGACAGGACTCGTGGAGTGAGGGCGGGGTGTGGGGGGAGGGGCATGCTTTCCATGGGCCTGTGCACCATGGTCTGGATGCACAGCTGGGGGGCGAGGGCATGTGCGCACTGAGCCTTCATGTGTGGAACCTGCAGTGTGCGATACATATATGCACGTATGTATTACATAATACATCTGCACTAGCTATGTACAGACTTTTTGGTATTCCATGAACAATATGCCACGAGAATTCTGTATCATTTACGTTGTGTCGGGCAGTGTTAGGAATATAGAGATGACTTCGGGTATTCAGGAGGAGTGTGTAACTTACCTGCAAATACTATGCCATGTTAAATAAAGAACTCAAACAGCCCTGGGCTGTGGTGTCTTTGGGAGGCCCTGGATCAAGCAGCTACAGATAGGCCCAGTGCCCTACAGATACTGAGGGGCCGCTGTAGTTTGAAGAACACTTAGTTAATGTTTTTATTTGGAAAATGAAAATAGATGCCCATTGAAAACTTCAAAGAAACATTTGCTAATCAAAAGATGTGCATGTGTTTAAAAGTTAAAAGCCGCAGGAGCTGATTCTCTCCCTTAAGCCCCTCTGCTTTCCCCCATTTGTTCCTCTCAGCTGCACACCCTACTTGAGAGGGGAAAGATGCAGAACACAGGAAGCCAGCCACTTGCCAGGGTCACACCAGGCGCCGGGGTGCTGTGGGGCAGCTTCGCTGCGAGATCTGACAGAATGTACTTCCTGAGTGTTCTCTCTGACGCACGCACAGCCTCTTCTCTGTGCCCTTGAGCGTGGCTGGTGTTTTGTTCTCTCGTCTTCTGCCTCACTGTTGCCTTTGTCTTTGTGGAGTGGGTTTTATTAAGGGAGGGAGTGTTCCCGAGTAGACCAGATTTGTGTCTTCCTGAACTCCGTGCCAAGGTGGCAGAGGACTCACGGGGCTTCAAGGAACAGCTGGGAGGCAGCCCAGCAGGAGGAAAGTGTGAGCGCTCTGCTGCGTTTACCGCTCTGAGGTCAGGACCCTTGCACTTGTTTTCAGTAGCTTGGCATTTCCTTGGAACAACACTGGCTGGAATTTTCCACGTGGGGTTCACCGTTAGAAGTGGAAGAGGGGTGCCAGTTAGTGTTCCTGTCCCTGACATGGAGATACTGTCAACTGGGCTGTTAATGTATTGTTTAAAAAGTAATTCTGCTTCTGTGCAAATAATTATCACCACAGAAGGTGTTCTTTTGTGATGTTGTTGCTAGGTGACTTAAAAGCAGGTGAGTGCCTAGAGCAACTTTAGGCCTAGTACATTTTGAGGCTGAAAGCAAGGTTGAAGATCCGGGTAGAACTGTGTCGCCACACGTCTGTCGTCCCCGCTCCTCGAGAGGCTGAGGCAGGAGGGTTGTTTGAGCTCAGCCTGGACCGTGGAAGGAGAACAAACAAAAGCAAATTAAAACTCATCCTGGGGGAAAACAAAAATCGATTCCTGACATCAAAGGTTGACTTGCCAGGAGATAGCCCCTGGAGGTGCTTTGCAAATGTCTGAGTTAATTCTCTTCTCTAATACACGAGAGACTCTGAGACATGAGGGTCACAGAAAGATAGCCCTGGTAACTCTTAGGTAACCCCTTAGTGATCTGAGGGGGTGCTGTGGGAGGAGTTGCTGTGACCTCCTGTGCCGCATGCTCCCTGACGGTGCTTTCCCCTGTTGTTGTCAGATTCACAGTGGTGGGTGAGTTCCCTGCCCTGTGTGTGTGTGTGTCCCATTCCTGTCAGCCACGTCCCAGACGCTCACTAACGCCTGGTTCTCTGGCTTTTTGGCCATGAAGGAGCATCTAATAGAGTGGTTCTCAACCCGTGGGCCATGACCCCTTTGGGGTCAAATACCAGGTATCCTGTATATCAGACATGTACATTATGATTCATAGCAGTAGGAAGATTACAGTTGTGAAGTGGCAATGAAATAATTTCATGGTTGAGGGGGCACCACAGTGTGAGAAACTGTGTTAGAGCGTCACAGGGTGAGAAAGGTTGACACCCATTGCTCTAATACAGCTGAGTTACTTGGGACTGGCAACTCTCTTAAAAACTGTAGGCGGAGTGAGTACCCTTTATCTGAAATACTTGCACTTTTTTTTCTTATTTTGGAATATTAGCATGGACATTATGAAATACTTTAGGGATGGAGCCTGTAGCTAAACACATAACTTATTTCATGCATATCTTATGGGTGCAGCCCAGTGACAGTTGTGCACAATCTTATAAAATAATTTTGTCAGTAAAAACAAGTTTCATGGTGTGGAATTTCCTACTCGTGACATCATGTGTGTTGTTCCCGCAAGGCTTCAGGTTTAGGGGTTTCTGGGTTAGTGACGCCCGGCCTGTATGGTGATAAGTGAACGTGTATGGTGCTGAACCTCCCTGCCCTGTATCTGGCCCTGACTTCCTGTCTGAATGTATTTACTTCATAGGTATGTGGGAGTCACTTGTCCCTGCTTTTGTCTTGTTTGCTAGAAAGATGTTTGCATCTTTTCATTATAAAGGTTTTTTTTTTTTTTTTTTTTTTTTTTTTTTTGAGACAGGGTCTCTCTATGTAACCTTGGCTGTCCTGGACTCACTTTGTAGATCAGGCTGGCCTCGAACTTACAGCAATCCACTTGCCTCTGCCTCCCAAGTGCTGGGATTAAAGGCGTGTGCCACCATGCTCGGCCCATAATGGGCTCTTTTATAATGTATTTATTTTTATTTTGTGCATTGGTGTTCTGCCTGTGTGCATGTCTGAGTGTGTCAGATCTTGGAGTTACAGACAGGTGTGAGCTGCCATGTGGTTGCTGGGAATTGAACCAGGATCCTCTGGAAGAGCAGTCAGTGCTCTTAACTCCTGAGCCATCTCTCCAGCCCATAAAGTTTTGGGTTTTGTTTGTTTTTGGTTTTTTTTTTTGCAGTTGAATTTGTTCTTTGACATTTTCACACAGGTATAAAATGCGTTCTCTCTCACCTCTCACTTTTGTCAACCCCACTCCTCTGAGTCTCCTCCCCGCAGTGTGTCTTCCTTTTGTTTTGGGACTCAGACTTCCAATGGCCTGTGTGACCATATGTCTGCTTATTCATTGGAACTTGGCTCCCCAGTGTAACTCAGCTGTAGACAGTGACTCTCTCCCATAGTTCGCAGGGAGAGATGGGGCCCCATGAGCCCCTCCCTCATCCATAACTAACTCTCGACAGAGCCAGTTGTGCGGGCCCAGTTCAGGTATCCACAGCCGCCATGAGTTCATGATTGCAATGGTTGTGTCACACTCAGAAAAGAGCATTTTGCCTTCCTTGCCTGTCTACCGGCTCCATTCAGCCTTCATAGTGCTCCTCAGTAGTGTTCCCTGAGCCTCGGAGGATCATGCTGTAAGTGTTTCATTCAAGGCTGAGCACTCACCCATCACATTCCTAGCACTTTGGGCAGCCCTGGGTCTCTGCACCCACGCCGTTCACTGTATAAGAACCTCCTGTCATGCAGGCACAGTAGGGTTTGTAGGTGTAAACAGACTTTCAGGAGGCTGTTTGATGCTGTCCATTTAACTAAACAACAACAGTAAGGGCCACCCCTGGGTCCATGACTTCCCCGGCCAGATATTTTAATCATCTTTACAGTACCATACATGGGTTCTCTTCTATTAAAAGGTTTTAAAAAATATTCTTTCTGTGTATGTGTGTGCCCTTGTGTATAGTAACCCTTGGAGACCGGAAGAGGTATCAGATCCTCTGGAACTGGAGTTAACAGACGGTTGTGAGCCACCATGTGGGAGCTGGGGACTGGACCCAGGTCCTCTGTAAGAGCAGTAAGTGCTCCTAACCACTGAGCCATCTCTCCAGCCCCCAGTAAAGATCCTGACGCAGTCAGAAGTCCGTACAGCTGTAATGACATCCTGTGGACTCCTCATTAGGATCAGGCTTTGCCCAGCTTGCTTCATTTTGTCATGAGGATTTTTTTTCCTACCCTGAAGTACTTTAAAGAAAATCCCAGAAGTTGTAATATTTCACTCGTATAATAAATTCAAATAAATATCTCTCAAATATTTGGTCATTCATGTGTCACTATAGTGTTGTCCCTGAATAGAAATTAACTGAGACCTGTTGGTGTCACATGAACTCGGTCTCAGGCTTCCTGCTTGCTTCAGAGCTCTGGTCGGTCCCACCTGTCACCAAGAACTTGACCTTGTGCTTGCTCTTTATATTTCCTTTCTGCTTAAACAACCCCATCCTTCCTCTTCGGCGACTCCCCTTTTCATGTCAGTATTAGGTGAAGAAGTTGGCCCATGAAGAATGCTTACTGTCCTCTGCTCTTTCCTTCCTCAACTACTAGCTCCATATTCTAATTGTCCCCTCCCGCCCTCCCCTTCTCGAGACAGGGTTTCTCTCTGTAGCCTTGCCTGACCTGGAACTCACTCTGTACACCAGGCTGGCCTTGAACTCACAGCGATCCGCCTGCCTCTGCCTTCTGAGTGCTGGGACTAAAGGTGTGTGCCACCACACCCAGCTCCTATAATTTTTAACTCCATCCAGTATATCTGTTGTGAGACGATTGTATTTCAGGTTTGGTTGTCACAGGCCTTGAGGTCTCTGCTACCCTTTGAGCAGTCTAGACCTGACTGCCAGTCACAGCAGTGTTTGTCTGCTGTTGTCTCTGCCTCCTCTGTTTGTACTGATAGATTTGCTGTTTGGTTACTGCAAGTCTCCTCCATCTGGTCTACCCCTGCTTCTTTGAGGAGCATCCAGGCTAATTCAATGATGGGTTCCTTAATTGAATTAGAAATTAACAATCTGTTTGGCTTTTGGTACTTGAAATTGACTTTGTCTGATTTCACATATTGTAAATATTTTGAAGATTTATTTATTTATATATACAGTGCTCTATTTGCATGTATGCCTACATGACAGATGAGGGCGTCAGATTCCATTACAGATGGTTGTGAGCCACTATGTGGATGCTGGGAATTGAACTCAGGACCTCTGAAAGAGCAGCCAATACTCTTAATCGCTGAGCCATCTCTCCAGCCCCTATTGTAAATATTTTTAATGACTCATTTCTTTTGCAGGAAAAGGATAAGAAACATATTCAGAGATTTTTTTTAAACAGTAAAATCCAGCAGAGCGTAATGATATTTTTGTGTGGATAATTGGTTTAGACTTACAGATTAGGTCTGATGGTCTTTGCCTTCAGAATCTGGGTTTTCCTAAATAAATAATAATAAATAAGTGTTTTTCTTTGGTTCACCAGTGTCCTCTTATTTGTTTATAAGGGTTTAAAAATTTTAAAAACATTTTTTATTTCTTAGAGAAGTCACATGTAGCTCAGGCTGACCCTGTGAAGCTGATATAGCGTCATCTGCCACCTTCATATAACCCAGAGCCATCTGGAAAGCTCAGCAAGCTTGCCTCCAGACTGGCCACTCATGGGCATGTCTGTGAGACGTTTTCTTAGTTGCTAGTTACTGTATAAAGACCTACCTAGCCCAGTGTGAGTGGTGCCTCTCCTAGGCCAGAGGGCCTGAGCTGTATAAAAAAGGTAACTGAGCAAGCCAGAGGAGGCAAGCCAGCAGGCAGTCTCTGCCTCTGCCTTCCTGGCTCCAGGTTCCTGCCTCCATGCTCCTGCCTCTGCTTCCTGGCTCCAGGCTCCTGGCTCCAGGCTCCTGCCTCTGGTTCCTGCCTCCAGGTTCCTGCCTCCAGGCTCCTGCCTCTGGTTCCTGGCTCCAGGCTCCTCCCTCTGGTTCCTGCCTCCAGGCTCCTGCCTCTGGTTCCTGCCTCCAGGTTCCTGCCTCTGTTTCCTGCCTCCAGGCTCCTGCCTCTGTTTCCTGCCTCCAGGCTCCTGCCTCTGTTTCCTGCCTCCAGGTTCCTGCCTCTGCTTCCTGCCTCCAGGTTCCTGCCTCTGCTTCCTGCCTCCAGGCTCCTGCCTCTGGTTCCTGCCTCCAGGTTCCTGCCTCTGTTTCCTGCCTCCAGGCTCCTGCCTCTGTTTCCTGCCTCCAGGCTCCTGCCTCTGTTTCCTGCCTCCAGGCTCCTGCCTCTGTTTCCTGCCTCCAGGCTCCTGCCTCTGTTTCCTGCCTCCAGGCTCCTGCCTCTGCTTCCTGCCTCCAGGCTCCTGGCTCCAGGTGCCTGGCTCCAGGTTCCTGCCTCCAGGCTCCTGCCTCTGGTTCCTGGCTCCAGGCTCTTGCTTTGGCTGCCCTTGATGATGGATTGTAACCTGTGAGCCAAATAAACCCTTTTCCCCCCAGATTGTTTTTGGTCAGGGTTTTATCATAGCAGCAGAAACCACACTAGAACAAGTAACTAAGGCTTTAGTTTCATGCCCTCCTGCTTCTACCTCCCAAGTGCTGGCTTTACAGGTGTGCACTGCCATGTTTGTGTGGCTTCCGAGTGTGCTTGGCAGGCGCTCCACAGCTGCAGTCCTTTACCCCGTTCACAGTGTGTGCTGAGGCGCTTCATATCTGTGGCATTCTGCATTAGAGTGTGTGGTGAGTGAGGGGGGTGGGGGAGGGGAACATTTCTAGCCACACGTTTCTAGCCCCTCTACGGTCGGCAGTGTGCCGTCAGTAGAGAAATGTTTTGCTAGTTCATAGGAGCAGAGCTGAACTATGAACACAGAATGCCCGTTTCATAGTACATTGGGATTTAGGAGGCTGGAAAAGACACTGAATCCAGTCGAGTGTTTATTATGTAGAGAGAAACAGTTACTTTCTTAAAAACCACAGCGTAGACCCAGTTATTTATGGCTGTGCCCGCGCAGAAGCTGGAGGTACAGACAATGAGGTGCTTGTCTTATCTTGTGACGCTTTCCTAGAGGAAAGCCAGGGAGAGTAGTTAACCTCAGCTGCCCTGAGCTTCCATCCGCTGTGATGTCGCAGGAGACGGAGGCCCCCAGAGTCACACACATGGCTATGGGGTTGGAGTTTTCCTTTTTCTTCTTCTTCTCCTTCTTCTTCTTTTTTTTTTTTTTAAGAAATAGTGATAACAACGACAACAACAACAATGCCTTGTGACATTTTTATGGAATGATACAGTACAGTATGAATAAGTGTCTGATTTATCCAGGCGGTCAAGACTGGCCTCAGCCAGCCGTCTCTGCTGGTTCCAATGTAGACTTGGTTGTTCCTGAGTAGTAACTTGTTTGTTTTCTGGCCGCTTGTTTGTTCACGTTTCTAATGAATCTCTTAAGTCTGATTTTTACACTGACTTTTAATTTTCTCGGAAAAATGGAAAAGCCTTTTCCTGGGAAGTGAGAGAGGTCTTAGTAAAGCGCTGTAGTGTCACTGGTCACTGTTGTCACAGTGGTCGCTGCTGTCACAGTGGTCGCTGTTGTTACAGTGGTAGCTGCTGTTGTTGCAGTGGTCGGTGTTGTCCCAGTGGTTGGTGTTGTCCCAGTGGTTGGTGTTGTCACAGTGGGCGTTGCTGTCACAGTGGTAGCTGCTGTTGTCGCAGTGGTCGGTGTTGTCGCAGTGGGTGCTGCTGTCACAATCCACAGTTACTGCTTTAGTCTATGCAGCTGCCGTAACAAAGCCCTGTAGATGTGGCTAGGGCCGTAAACAGTAGGTTCCAGAGGCTGCACATCCATGACAGTGGTACAACTGAGCTATTTCCAATATGGCTTTTCTCCTTGGTTTGTAGATGATCCTCTTTTTGCCGTATTCTCCCGTGGCCTTTCCCTGCTGGACGAACATCTGTGGTATCTTATGATAAGGTTCCAGTCCTATGGGTTGGCGGCCCTACCCTGTGTCTTTATTTACCTAATTGCTACTGAGAAGCTGTTTCTTGGAATGCAGTCTTGGCATGTGGACATCAATATATGAACGTGGGAAAGACACTTTCAGGCTCTGACTGCAGCTCCCAGTCACCTTGGGAGGATACAGCAGGAAGGATGCAAACACTCTGCCAGCATCCAGTAATTATGCCAGATGTGTCCAAACCACGGTCCCTGGGCTGCAATGTGGCCCACCCCAAATCATTGAGATTTTTTGTGACTTTTTGTTGTTAACTCGAGTTACATTAAAACAATATTTATGTATTTGTATATGTATAGGCTCACTCATGTTCCAGCGTGTGTGGAGCTCATAGCTTGGGTACCTGCTGAGACATTTCGCTGCCTCTCATCGCGTGGCTTTAGAGTGTGAACTTTGTAGATGAGAGCCTTGCTATTGCGTAGGTTGGACATGGCCCGTGAATTGTTTTACCTCTGACCTCTATGATAGATGGCAAACTTTATTTTCTCTTTAGCATTCTCAACAGTATCTGTGCAATGCACGGACTTTCAAACTGAGTGTGGCTCGCAGACGTATGTGTGCGTTAGAGATCACGGTTCTTGACTCAGTGGCTACCCTTTCCTGGAGGTGTGCTGTCCATTTTGAAATCTTTTTTTTTTTTTAAGCTCATTTCTGATGGACTGTTTTGGACTTTTAGGAAAACACTGCCTTGGTGCAGGCTCAGAAGGGCCCTACGGGATGGCACTGAGGTGGCTTTCATTCTCAGTCTCTCAGTCATCTCGGGTCATGGGCGAGCACCAGCTTGCCTTGCCCTGTGGCACTTGCACAGCCCATTCCTAGGCTTCTCTGTACAGGAAGTTGAGTTTGGAAAGTGTCCCTGCCAGGTGGAAACAGACCCCGGGGTGGGCGGGAATGTCTCCTCACGCCGACACAGTGAGGACTCGCACTCACCTCCGGCATTGCAGATGCGGTCCCATCGCACTGTGGCCCAGAGATAGGTCTTATGTATTAGTTTTCTTTTTCGTTTTGGGGTTTCTTTTCCTTGCTACAAGCATTGCGTAGAAACATTTTGTAAGAGTGAAAGTTGAGCTTTTTGTCTTTTTTTTTTTTTTTTAAGACTAGTTTCTCTATGTAGCCCTGGCTGTCCTGGAACTCACTCTGTGGACCAGGCTGGCCTCAAATTCACAGAGATATGCCTGCCTCTGCCTCCAGAGCGCTGGGATTAAAGGTGTGTATACACCCATGTTGGCTGTTTCAAGTCATGTAAAAAATATATTATTTTTAATTTTAGGTATATGGGTGTTTTGCTTGCACTTATGGCTATGTACTACATGTGTGCCTCGGGCCCATGGAGCTTAGAAGAGGGAGTCATATCCCTGGAACTGGGGTTACAGACAGTTGGAAGCCACCATGTGGGTGCTGGGAATTGAACTCAGGTCCTCTGGAAGAGCGAACAGCCTAGCTCTTGACCGCCTAGCTATCTCTCCAGCTCCTGGCTCAGCTCTTACTTCCACAGTGATGCGTTGGGGCTGGGACTTGATTATAGCTTTATTCATGGTCTCTAACCTGTCAGTTAGTAGTTAAGTCTTAGCTCCTAGGAGCTCTGATGGCGGTGGTAGTGGAAGCTTGTCCCCCAGGGCATGGAGAGATGGCTCAGCAGTTGAAAGCAAGCCCTGCACTTGCAAATGACTTGCATCCTGTACCTAGCACCCATGTTGGGAAGCTTATAGCTGCTGGTAACCTCAGCTTTAGGGGTTCAGACACCTTCTTTTGGGCTCCATGGTCACGCATACACACGCACGCATACACACACACATAATCACACACACACAATTTAATATTTAAAACAAACAAAATATCCCATGTATACCCGCATCTAGGAAAATGTGTGTAGGAAGAAGAGATTTCAGGGAGAGCCTGAGCTCCTGCTGAGTGCAGATGGTCTTTTGTGGGAAGACCACCCCCCCCCCCCCAGGTGCGTCTCAAGGATGGTTTGTCCTTCATTTGATCTGTGACCCAGGACAAATGTTTGAGCCTCTGTTTCCCTTTCGTCAGCAGTGGTGGCTGCCTTGTCTCTCTTCGGTCTTCCTTAGCTGCCTTGTTTTTATGAATGAGGAAGTACATCTGAGAAAAACAACCGAGTTCTGAAGGTTGATAAAAATGGTTCCTCTTCAGCTTCTACTTCTTCTGTTTGCTCAGTGTCGGGGCTAGTTTTATTATGATGGTAAATAAAGGCCTGCCCTCTCCAGCTCTGCAGGCTCCTGGGCCGTGGCAGAACCAGTCTGTAAAAGGAAGTGCTCTCTAAATGCCAAGGTGCCATCTGTGTTACTGTCGCCTACATAGTCAGGGGCACTGAAGGCGCAGGGATGAGTGGGTCAGAGGCAGGCAAACTGCCTGAGCCTGAGCCATGGTGGCAGCCTGTGGTGTGCCACAGCCAGCCGAGGGGCCTGGCGGGAGAGGGAGAGGGAGTGGGGGCAGGGGAGGGGGAGAGGGAGGGAGGGAGGGTAGGAGGGAGGGAGGGAGGGAGGGAGGGTAGGAGGGAGGGAGGGAGGGAGGGAGGGCGGGCCTGGACTTGGGTGATTTGATTTTGTTTTAAAATGAGCTTTCCCTGTCTGGAGGGATGTGGAGATCCAGAAAGGCTAGGGGATTATGGACAGTCCAAGAACCCTGAAGTGTATGGGAGGAAGCAGAAAGCAAGAAGAGCCTCTCACCCCAGGGCTAACTCCTAGTGTTATGCCCAGATCCCTAGATTCCCCAAAGACCACCAGGAGTCCAAAGCCGAATACAAAAACAAGGGGTCTTTATTTCTGCAGAAGTCCAGCATGCTGGGATTGCCATTTAGACAAAATGGTGGTCTTTGGGGATCTAGTGATAACACTGGTAAGACCCAAAGGGACCGTCCAGGAAGGTGTAACTGAAGGGAAGTGAAGGTCAGGGCTTTTGGTGCAGGAACCAAGCCCCAGCCTGTGAAGAGAGATGCTGGGCTGAGAACCACGCGCCTGCCTCCCCCTATGCTGGGAGGACATTGCATTTAGTGAGGACACAATAAGCTGCACTGAGTCCTTCCTGCTGCTTAACGCTCGATTTTCCTTATGAAATAGTCTGCGAGGTACTACCCTAACTGCCCACTCAGGACAGCAGCCCAATTCACACAGTCTTTGTGTCCATGGGCCCAGATCTCAAGTCCAGATTGAGTCCTCTGGCACATGGAATGCAAGTTGATCCTGTATTCAAAATGCTGGGGACCGGAAGTGCTTTGGATTCTTTTAGCTCATGGAGTACTTGTATAGACATAATCTTGTGGGGGCCTTCATCTAGGCATGAAGTTCATTTACCCCCGTCCCCCCTCCCCAGCCTGTATCTTTTTAATGTTGTACTTTAAATCATGTGCATGAAGAAAGTGTGTGGCTTCTGAGCCATCTGACATTAGGCAGGCGTGGGATTTCACTCTTGTGACGTTATGCTCTGATTCAAACCTGGGGCTTTTCAGATTCCAGGTTCCAGATGAGGGACACTAGTGTGCATTCCCAAAATCTTCTGATACCTTTACACTCAGGGAATACAGTAACACAGAAAGAAAGGAAACTTGCTTTTTAGCAAAACACACCTGCTTTGGGATAAATATCAGTGATGCTCTGGTGACACTTCCATCTCCCACTTGCTCTGAGTGACCACCACAGGAACTGTTCCTGTGTCCCCAGTGCCCTTAGCTGAGCACCTGCCCTCACTAGAGGCTAGACACAGTCCCCACGTCAGGTGCCCATCACCCGTGCAGAGGAGTAGGAGGCTCCTTGAGAAGAAACGGAGAGGCTGACATGACTCTGCCTTTGTTAACAGTGTTGCTTAATGCTTTGGTAGCATAGTGAGCATTTTAATTGCCTTCCAAAGAAATTAACTGGCACATTGTATATAACTTAATGTGTGTGTGTGTTTTAATAACATATACTGTAAGAGCTCTTTCTCTGGGTACTTGAGGGCCAATGCTGTGAGTGTCACAAAGCAGCCATCTGTGGACAGATGATTTTTTTAGGCTGCTCCTGGCTGGGTCGAGCTCTGCTGCTCCCAAGTGGTGACATTCTTGTATGGTCAGTGGGGCTTCGCAGCAGGCTCTCCCACTGTGGGACTTCGACTATGCTGTGTGAGCCTGTTCAGTGAGTCAGCTGTGTGGGCCATGCTCTCTGTTGGGATAGCTGCGTAAATACCAACATCTGTCATTGAGTGGAGGGAGGGATGCAGTGGGCATTGTCAAAGCAGGAAAGATGGCCACAGCACATCTATGGGTAACCTCTCAGTCAGCTGCCCTGTCTTTGGGGCAGTGGCATTAGTGCCTGGAGCTGTCCAGTCTGCAGGGGGAGGCTCTGGTGTTAGTGGAGAGGACCTGCTCTACAGTGGACTCACATGAACTCATATATGCCAGGAGTTGGAAAGTGAGTTCCTGCTTTAGAAATTCCTTCTTTTTCTAATATGTGTGTGTGTGTGTGTGTGTGTGTGTGTGTGTGTGTGTCTGTCTGTCTGTCTGTCTGTCTGTCTGAATCCAGGTGCAACACTGGAGGAAATCAACCAGCACTGGGAGTGGCTGGAGCAGAACCTACTGCACACCTTGTCAGTCTTTGACAACAAAGATGACATCGCCAGCTTTGTCAAAGGAAAGGTGAAGGTAGGCCCGGGTCTCTCCCCTCCGCCTAGTTTCTAGTTTCCCTCACCGCATGCATGCTCTGCGGCTCCCTGACACCTCCCCCCTGCCCCCCCCCCATGGTTTGGCTACGTTTTTGTTTTTTTGACCTGTTAGATAAAACAAAGGGAGTTGGGTTAACGGTAGAGTTGCCTCCTTGTTTCACATGTGCCTGGCCCTTCTTCTTCCTCTTCCTCCTTCCCTCCCTCTTGGCAATGGTACCCAGGCTTTTGTACTTGGCAGCTGTATCCATTTTCATCTTCCTGGCCCAGAGAGGCTGCACTTGCACAGGTGGGCGTACTTTTTGAAAGTTAAGGTTGAGAAGCAATTGAGGGAGGCATCCTGATGGCAGCCCCTGCCTCCACCAGCAGCGCAGCAGCGAGCACACCCAGGCTCACGTGTGTGTAATGTGAGATAAGTACCTGCACTTATTTGCAGTCTTGAGGTAGAAGGAGAAGGCAGGGTCTTTCTCTGTTGTCCTCAGCTCAAAGTAACCCTCATGCCAGAGCAGCGTATTTGGCCTCAGATTTAGATTCTCAACACTGTGGAGCTAACTGCTTTAGAAAGCGCATCTTTCTGATAGAAAGCACATCTCTCTGACACACGTGGAGGTGCCCAGCTGCAATCTCAGCACTGGGGAGACTCAGGCAGGAGGGCCGCAAGCTAGAGACTACATGGGCTCTGTAGCCTGGGCTGCAGATGAGTTGGAAGCCTGGGATGCAGGAGATGGGGTCTTGAAGGCAACAAAACAAAACAAAACCAGACTAGTCTAGCCCCCAGGAGGCAGGGCCATGGATGGAGGAGTCCGGGGGTACAAGTAGACATTTGCCCTTTCTTTCTTGCTGACCAGATCTGAAGGGTGATTTCCTGTCTGGTTTGGGCATTTGGCTGCTCCGTAACTTCTTCAGCTGTGCCTATGCGTAGGCGCTGGGGCACATGGGAGTCAAGAGGCTACAATGGCCCCTGTTGCAGCTCTACACGCCTGACTAAAGGCCTTCCCAGGGCAAGGGCAAAGTGAAAGTCTTCAAAGAATTCTCAATCCTTATCTTACGCTTCACAGTGTCAGATGGGATTTGTAAAATAAAAACGTGATGAAGAAATTGAAAATCACTTATTTTGATAAGCTTTCATATTATGTGTGTGCGCACGTACACACATGTGCGATACACACGTGTGAACGTGGGTGTGCTCTCCTGTGTGGTGCTTGTGGAGGCAGCAGCTGCTGTGAGGATGCTTCCTCAATTGCTTCTCCACCTTAACTTTTAAAAATTACGTCTTTTAAGTGTTTAAATTGGTGTGTGTTGGGGGGCATGCAGGTGCCGGGTGCACATGTGGCGGTCAGAGAACAGCTTGGAGGAGGAGGTGTTCTCTATTGTGTGGGTCCCAGAAATTGAACTCAGGGCTTTAGGCTTGAAGGCAGCCAGCCCCCCTCCATCTTGCCGGTTTCTCTACCTTAACTTATGAGACAGCGTCTCTTAGTAGGCCCAGAGCTTCTGTTCTGACTAGCCTGGCTAGCCAGAGAGGTCCCTGGGATCTGCCTGTCTCCATCCCTCAGTGCTAGTCTCATGGGAGTGGCTGCCACATGTCGGTTGGGGATGCAAACTGAGGTCCTCACCCTTGCACAGCAAGCATCTTTACCAACCGAGCCTTCTTTTCAGCCCATCATTCAGGCTTATTTAAAAAAAAAAAAATTAGGTCTAATTTCTTAGACAAACTGTACAGTGAAAGTACCTGGTAACGACCCTAAAAGTTGCCTCATCTAAGGAACATGCATGCTCATAAAGATGTACACACAGACCAAATGGGTAGAAAGGTCATTTTTATAACTAGAGTTTTCAAATTAAGTCAATTAGATGAGGCCTGTGAGCTCCTCCTTGCTGTTTACCTGGAAATGTCAGGAAGCTAAATGTGGTTATTTGAGATAGGGTATCACTGTTCAGCTGTTCCGGCCCAGAGCTTGCTGTGTGGACCAGGCTGCCCTTAGGTGAGAACTCCCTCCCTCCCTTCCTCTTCCTCCTGAGTGCTGGGATTAAAGGCATGGCACATGCCGCCACACCCTGTTTTTCACTAAGTACTTATTTATTTATTGTGGGCATATGGGTGTTTTGTCTACATGTGTGTCAGTTTACCGTATGCATGCCTGGTGCCTGCAGAGGCCACAGTGGGGCACCTGCTCCCTTGGGACCGATGTTACAGATGGTTGCGAGCTGCCATGTGGGTGCTGAGAATTGAACCATAGTCCGCTGCTAGAGTAGCCACCGTGCTTAACCACTGAGCCTTCTTTCCAGCCCAAGAAAGATACTTTAATTGAAAAATCTTAGCAGTGAGCTCCCAAGATGGGGAATCAGAGTTTTGTAGCCATGAACTTCTGACCTTTAAAGGGACATACCTTAATTCTAGATCACAGTTGTGCATTCAGGCTCTGTGTGCCGTTCCTGTCTTCACACCTGAAGGCCACGGACGTTCTCAGGGCCCGGGGGAGCTTGTCCTGCTTTCCACTTTACGTCAGCAGAGTGCACAGAGGTAGCTGCTAGGTTAGCAACATTTTCAATTCACATAAAAATGTTTTTACTCCATGTATTTGTGAGCAAGTGTATACATGCCACAGTATGTGCAGGGGTCAGAGGACAACTTCTGGGAGTCAGTTGTGTCCTTCTACCCGGTGTTGGGATATTGGGGATCAAACTTAGATCCTCGGGCTTGGCTGCAAGCACTTTTACTCACTGAGCCATCCTGACGGCCCTATGTCAATATACTGAGCCTGAAAAGGAAGACACTTTAAAGTACTAATGTTTAACCCAAAAGTTCAAGAACGCGATTTGGTTCTTACGTCCTTGGGTCAGTTTGTCCTCTGTTGCTATAGCAAATATCCAAGGAAATCTCTTGCCCGTCTGTCCTTCCTGCTTCCTGGCCTCTCTCCCCTTCCGTCTAACTTTTGCCCGGCTGGCCAGGTAAGCGGCATCTCTCCATGCCCCAGGCTCTGATTGCGGAGGAGACCAGCAGCAAGCTGGCGGAGCAGGAGGAGGAGCCCGAGAAGTTCCGAGAAGCTCTGGTGAAGTTCGAGGCCAGGTTCAGCTTCCCCGAGGCGGAGAAGCTGGTCACATACTACTCCTGCTGCTGTTGGAAGGGCCGGGTGCCCCGCCAGGGCTGGCTGTACCTCAGCATCAACCACCTCTGCTTCTACTCCTCCTTCCTGGGCAAGGAACGTAAGTGTGGCCGAGCCAAGAGCCACTGGGTCCTGAGTTCACAGAGCGGCACCCCTTGCGCATGCTCAGCCCCTCTTTTGAGAGAAGCTGTAAATAGGAATATTTTCACAGCATCCATGGTCTATTTCCTCATGATTCTTCCAGTTAATTGTGCTTAACTGTGTAACTTCTCCCACAAGGGGCCTTGACTTAGGGAGGGCGTGTTCTTCTTGCTGCCTTTAATATTTCTGTGCAGCAACAGTGTCTCCTACCAGGTTCTTAGTACTGTAGATGGCTTTGAGAATGCAGCGTCTTAGCTAATGACTGAATAATAGTTCTGCAAGAGAATATGACTTTCCCAGGTTTTTATTTTATATCTGTGGGCATTTTGCTTGAATGTGCCTGTGCATTGTGTGTACCTGGTGCCCACAGAGGACAGAAGAAAGTGTCTGGGGCTGGGAGTCGAACCTGGGATCTCTGAAAAAGCAGCCAGTGCTCTTAACATCTGTTCCAACTCTCCAGCCCTGAGTATGTTTGTGTGTGTGTGTGTGTGTGTGTGTGTGTGTGTGTGTGAGAGAGAGAGAGAGAGAGAGAGAGAGAGAGAGAGAGAGAGAGAGGCAGACAGACAGACAAAGAGAGACAGACACAGAGACAGACAGAGACACAGAGACAGAGACACAGAGAGTGAGAGAGACAGACAGACAGACTGACTGACACTATGTGTGAAGACACAAAAGTAGCTAAGAAACTTCCAGTCAAGGATGACACAAATGGTGTCTTTTTAAATTAGCAGAGCCCTGAAAACAGCATCGCAAAGTAAACAAAAATGGTGGAAGTGTTTGTTAGCTACTTGATCAGCCGGAACCATTTTCCTGATTACTGATGTTTACTGACGTTGCACGGCTCCTTAAGTATTCTGGAGAAAGTCTGCAGGGAGTTAGTTCGGCATTCCAGACTGATGTGCCCTGGATGTGTACGGTACTTGGGGGTGCGCAGGAGCCAGCACCTTGGGATGTTTTACACACCTTTGTAAGACACACTGGAATCAGGTTGTGAGTTCGCCAGCAGCCACCACACGGTCCGACACTGGTCTCCCTGCCTTGTCTCAAAAGATATTTGTCCTTTGACTGCCACCTGCTGCTTGACTCAAGTTGGCTGCTATGGGTGGCTGATGTGCATTCGCCCTTCTCTCTTACAGTCAAACTTGTGATCCCTTGGGTGGACATCCAGAAGTTGGAGCGAACGTCCAATGTCTTTCTCACGGACACCATCCGGGTCACCACACAGAGTAAGGAGCGCGACTTCTCCACGTTTTTGAACCTGGATGAGGTGTTTAAGATCATGGAGCAGCTGGCAGATGTGACACTCCGGAGGCTGCTGGACAGTGAGGCCTTCGATCTGGACCCTGATCTGCAGGAGCCCAGCCAGATCACCAAGAGGTAGGGGCTCCAGCTCACGCTTGCGTGTGCTTTCCTCCATAGCTCGGGGACATGGCTTTCCCTCCATCGTCCTAGGTCATGGGCTCCAGGACTTCTGTGGACAGCTGACCCACAGCTGTGCAAGGCCCTTCTGTAAAAGCCCAGATGCTGTTGGCATCTCTGGGGGACTTGCCATGCCTAACACAATGTCAATGCCGTGCAAATAGCTGTCATACTATACTGTTTAGGGATGTGCACACATTTGGTACAGAGAGGAGTTTTTCTGAACATTTGACTGGCTGTTGGTTAAATCCAAGGATATGGATGGAGCCTATGCGCACCGAGGACTGACGTACCAGCCGTGCCTTTCCATGGCCGTGTCCCTCAAGCTTGCCTCTGTGGCTAACCTCTCATTTCTTTATTCCGTTTTTATTTTGTGTCTGAGTGTGCATGTGTGTAATGACACACACTGCAAGAGTGTAGAGGTCAAAGGACAATTGGAGTCAGTTTTCTCCCCCACCATGTGTGTCCCTGGGATCAAATCATGTGGTCAGGCTTGGTAAAAATGTCTGTACCCACCACGCCACCTGGTGCCCTCCATCTTTGTGGTTGCTCCCGACAGATGACAGAAGTAGAAATGGTGACCGCCATGCCCCTCACTTCCTTTATGTGGTGCCCATGGGTTTCTAGGGACCTAGGCCCCTCTTAGTTCAAATATTTCATAATGCGGCCACCCTCATGGTAGAAATCGGTTGTTCACTCTATCAGTGTCCGTGAAGACACTTACTGTTTAATGGTGCTGGACGTTAACCCCAGGGCTTTGTGCACGCTGGCTCGGGATGTGCTCTGCCACCCAGTCACACTCCCAGCCCTCCCGTCAGGCTGTCATCCTCGGGGAGATAGGGCAGGGCAGCTGGGTTATTTTGATTCTTTTACTATGGAGCCTATAGACTTTGCATACATTGAAAGTGACAGGCTTGGAGGCTGCTTTGTGAGGTAGTTGTTCACATTGTTGCTTTAAACAAGCTCAGCTGGGCAGGAAAGATGGCCCAGTGGTTAAGAGAACTGTGCTCTTCCAGAAGTCCTGAGTTCAATTCCCAGAAAACACAGGGTTGCTCACAACCATCTAGACTGGGATCTGATGCCCTCTTCTGGCGTGCAGGTGATGTGTGGATAGAGCACTCATACACATAAAATAAGTAAATCTTTAAAAAAGAAAAAAGAAGAGGAGAAGAAATCAGAGTATGATTGTGCACCCCTTTTAATCCTAGCACTCAGAAGGCAGAGAGAGGCGGGTGTCTGTGAGTTCGAGGCCAGCCAGAGCTACATAATAAGATCCTGTGTCAAAACAAAACAAACGAAAGAAATAAAAAAAACTAATAAAAATTATTAAGAAAAAATAAACTCAGCTTCACCACCTGAAGCTCTGAGCGGTGTTTGTTGGAGCCTGATAGGTTTTGAGCTTGGCGGGTCCTGGCTGAGTGTAGCCCTGTGGGCTCGTCCTGCGACCTTCTGTGTGGTCAGGAGTTCCCATGTGGCTGTGGAGCCGCTTGCTGCGATTGGGAGGCCGCTAAACATTCAAATCCCTTTTCATAGTGCATTGCACAGAACAAACCCTAAGTGTGCACACAGGTCAGTAGCTTCAGTCACACTCACAGCGCATGCACTGTCCATTGTAGAACCACTCTCAGTGACAAAGTCATCCCCTGCTGATCGCTAACTCGCCGCCTTCCCGCTCATCTCTGGGAAGCTGACCAGGCCCATTAAGATGGTGGAATCCTCAGCTTTTGTGCTTTTGCAGTTGACTTGTGTCACCTAACGTCCTCAAGGTTCAGCTGTGTCATGGGATTTCTAAGAAACACACCCTATCCCATATGCATGTGTGAGTGTGTGTGTGCATGCACACGTGTGTTTTAGGGAAGGGAAGAGGTGCTGTTCCTCAGGAACACCCTCCACCCTTTTGTTTGACACAGACTCTCTGGCTGCTCTGGAGCTCACTGAGGCTGCCAGGCTGGCTTGCCTGCACCTCTGAGAGCTGCTTGTCTTCTCCCTAGCAGTGAGGTGACAGGGCCGCTGTGCCCTACCACCTTTGTGGGTTCTGAGGGTTAATCTCGGGTCATCGCGCTTTCAAAATAAGCTGCTTACTGACTGGCCCTTCCCCAGCCTCCCAGAGTTTACTGAGGCACTAAGTAATATTCCATGTCTGTACGTACATTCGTACCCTAAGTGCACCAGTGTTTACCCTCTTGCCCGTTGGTGCAGTGATAGAGAAAAGGGGCCCTTTTAGGGGTATCAGTGTTTACAGTGTGCACTCACGCCCAGGATTCAGGGAGAGTCGCCAAGTCCTCCTGCCCACCCCACCCACCTTCTGCCCTGGGTACCACAGGGAAGAAAAGGAAGAAAGGACTCCTGCTGTGGCCAGTGGGCCCATCTGTGGCCAGGGCTGCACTGCCACCTAGGCTGGATTCTGGTTTCCAGCTGTGTCCCCACCTGTCCGTTACCTGGTGAGGAACTTTCTCTTAAAGCGAAAGGCTCTGGTTGCCTGGCCTTGGGGTGGGTCCCATCCGTGGCTTTAGCCATGGAGACCAGGCCTGTGGGTGTAAACAGGTAATGACTCAGGCCTCTTGGCACCCTGCCTAGAGGCAGATTTCAAAGTTTAGGAAAACAGTCTCCCCAGCTCAGAGCCAGACAAGCTGAATGCCCTTCCAGGTCTTTCCTTGATCCATTTTCACTTCCCTTCCCAGAGGACAGCTTTCCAGTGGTGACCTTTAGGGTTAAAGGTCCAGGTTACTACATGTCTGTTTACCTGTTAGTCACCAGTCCTGTGGTCATTCCACTGGGATTTGTGGTCCCTCCACTAGAGGGAGAAGGGGTGGTGCTTTACCATTGCTGCCGCCGCTCCCCGCCCCCGCCCCCCCATCCGATGGGGGAGTGCAGAGAGCCCAGAGGACCTGGACCACCAATCCTCAGCTTATCATTGCTGCTGAGCTCAGGAGGCAGGGCAGTGGTGGCGAGGAGGTGGCGGGCAGAGGTGGCAGTGGCAGAGGAGGCAGCAGCCGCAGTGGTGGTGTGGGGAAGGGAGGATGCTGCCTCGGCAGTAGGAGAGCAGGGAATAAACTGATCACAAAATTCGCAGACAAAAAGTGCTTATCCCAACTTTAGGATGCGGTCAGATATCCAGCCATTTTGTATAGAGGGCAGGGGAGCTTGGAGAGGCAGTGAAATGGGCGGTGAGCCTCTTCTGGTCTCTGACACGGTTAACACTGGGGCGCAGTTATGTTGTGAGAGGGGACTGCTCTCCTCCCGCTACTTCCTAGGGCATGTGTCCTCAGCGGTGAGCCCCTGCCTCCACCCTTCTGTCTCCACAGACCCCGTTGGCCTTATCCCACCGACCCAGTCTTCTTTCCTGCCCTCCTCCCTTGGGCGCACCAGAGTGCCCACTTCCCATCCATTATATCAGAGCAAGCCCTGTGCTGGGAACAGGAAGACACCTGGGAAAGCGCTGACCCCACTGGGCGAGAGTAAGACCACTACCACAGTTTTTGAGGCAAACTTGAAGCAAGATTTATTAAATACTGGCCAGGACCATGGATGTTGGCCTGGTCCATACCCAGGATTCCTAGAGTATGTCCCCAAAATACGTTAGTCAGAGGCTCATAAAGGCAGAACCCACAAAACCCACGAATGCTCCAACCCTTTAATACATTCCCCGTGCTGTGGTGACCCCAAACCATGAAATTGTTTTCATTACTACTTTACAACTATGATTTTGCTACTGTTATGACTCGTAATATAAATATCTGTGTTTTCCAATGGTCTTGGGCAACTCCTATGAAAACGCTTTTTTGCTCCCAACACGGTTGCAACCCCACAGCCTGAGGACCACTGGGTTAGAGCCATTTTTGTTTTATAGATCTCTTAAGTACAGTAATTTAAACTTAAAACAAGTTAGCCATCACTAAAGAGGTATCTGTCAAGGGAAGGCCTGCTGCTCGCCTTCGCAGCCCTGTAGACTCTGTGCTGCTCCAAGCTTATCGGCTAGTCAGCTCAGGGTTTCTCCTGGGCAGCACGGCCAGGCCCTGCTCCTTTGGGAGCCAGTGTGGATGATTTCCAAAGACCCTCAGAAGCTACTTCTGCTAAGCCATGCTGATTCCTCACTTGGGCCCACGGGCAACTAAGTACAGAGGGAAAGCCTGACGTGTGTCTGCTTTTGTCTGCACCTCAGTTGTAGGTGTGGGCACGAAGTGTTATTCCTAAGCTTGGACCCCAGGGACAGCACCTCATAAGGCAGTGAGTGGTCAGTGAGGCCATGTCTCCCTGCCCTAGGCCTCCCTCCGGAAGCTCATGTTAATACGCTGCAGAGGGACTTGGGGTCAGTGTAGCCCTTTATCTGTTCCTCTTCAGGGGGCCACATTGAGTAACCTTCTGCTTCCCCATCACTTGTTTCTCTAGTTGGCACGTCAGGGTGGGAGGTTGAACTTAGCTTTTTGATCCATGATTACCCAGGCTCTGGCCTTGACAGTTGGCATTGCTTTGAGTGAGAAGGAACTCCTATGTGTGGGCCAGCGCACTGAGGAACAGCAGCATCTGCCCTTGCAGCCCTGACCCTATGCTGCTGGTTCTTGGCATTTCCCAAAGATGCCCAGGTCCGGAGTGGCCGCACAAGGCAGAATTGCTGAGAGGACACGCCCCTATGGAGGCAGGTTGACAGCATAGGACTTTGGCACGAGACACGGTCAGTCAGGTGTCCTGGAGAATCACGGCTGGAGATCTCCACTGCTGAGCTCAGGAAGAAGCCAGGCTGGCCAAGCCTGTCACCTAGCCTGAGCTTGTGGCAGCTGCTGACACAGTTGTATCCTGTATGGCCTGAGCGAACAGGTGGATTGAGAGCTGGCCTCTCAGTCCAACGGAGTTCATCCAGAAAGCATTCTGGAAGGTTGATGGAGAAGAGAGAAAGAGAGAAATCTGGTTGTCTGATCTATGAGAGACAAATCTTATATGGTCTGAAAAAATTTTAGATTTGTGGAGAAAGTAATAAATTCTTTGTCTCTAAGTTTTTGGTTTAGTTTGGTTTGGTTTTTCGAGACAGAGTTTCTTTGTGTAGCCTTGGCTGTCCTGGACTCACTTTGTAGACCAGGCTGGCCTCGAACTCACAGCAATCAGCCAGCCTCTACCTCCTGAGTGCTGGGATTAAAGGTATGCACCACCACGCCTGGTGCCTCTAAGTTTGGGGATTGCTTAAGTTTCTAAATTACTGAAGCCTTAGGAATGAAAGCTAAGTTTAACAAAGATGTACGTTGAGTCTTGATCTAGAACCCTCTGGTTTGAGTCATGTCCATGCTCACAGACGCTTCTTTGGAGGCTGCTGGCCTGAGCTGGCTGGTATAGCCCAAGTATTAGCTCATGACTGCTCGTCTTTCTATAGGACAGACAAAGGACAGACTGCCATCCGCTGGCCTTTCTATAGACAGACTGAAGGACAGACTGCCATCCGCTGGCCTTTCTATAGACAGACTGAAGGATGGACTGCCATCCGCTGGCCTTTCTATAGACAGACTGAAGGACAGACTGCCATCCGCTGGCCTTTCTATAGACAGACTGAAGGACGGACAGCTGTCTGCTGGCCTTTCTACAGAAGGGAGTGCTGGGCCCCATGTCAGCCCTCCATTTACTTGTCTGTCAGATTCTAGCTCTCCTCATCCTCACAGATGATTCTGTATGCAAGCCATGGCCCAGCAGGCTTCCTCTTCCCTGATGCCAGCCAGGAATCAGATGTAGCCCAAGCGTAAGACGTACTATGGACTGCCCATCAGTCATGTGGCACAGGGCCTCCCGTTCCTCTAACAAGGACCCTTACTCTGCCGTATTGGCCTGCAGTCTCCGCAGAGCCCCCACCACACTGCTGTCTGTCTGTCCATCTGTGGCATTAGGGCTTCTTTACTCAACCCCAAGCCTTTTTATCTGAAAAGGAAGGGGCGAACACTCCCTGGCCGATAACATCATGTGGAGCTGGCTTCTTCCTACACAGGTCCCTGCTGTTGTCTTAGCTGTGCAGGAGGAATGAGAGGCATTTGCCGACTGCATGTGGCCGGACTCAGGCAGCCGACTCCGCGTCTGGCCCATACTCAGCATATTTAAGCATCACCCACATGCCGTGTGCATTAGTGCCTTCCTTCTCACTTGGGGATGAGTAGTTTCCATCCAATTAAAGGGACATGACACATTCTATTTAGCTATTCATCAGTCAATGGCTCTTTGGGTCACTTTTTGGTTACTGCTACCGTTGACATTTGCATGTGGCTTGTTAGCAGGCATGTGCGTCTCTTGTTTGTCTAGCCCCAGCAGTAGAATTTCTGGGTAAACGGTGAGTCTCCTTTAAGCAGTGAGATTGGCTTCCTACAGGAGCACATCACTTTACACGCCCCCCCCGCCCAGCAGTGTGTGAAGGCTCTGACTCGCCACATCCTGGCTAACACTTGAGTCTTAGTTAGGGTTTCATTGCTGTGAAGAGCACGCTGACCATGGCAGTGCTTAAGGTGGGGCTGGCTTACAGTGGCAGAGGCTTAGTCTCTTATTGTCATGGCGAGAAGCACGGCAGCACACAGGCAGACACGGAGCTGAAAGTCCTACATTTTAATCTGCAGGCAGCAGGAGAGTGTAAGCCACACTAGGCCTAGCTTGAGCATATAAGACCTCAAAGTCCACCCCACAGAGACACTTCCTCCAGCAAGGCCACACCTGCTCCAACAAGGCCACACCTCCTCCAGCAAGGCCACACCCACTCCAACAAGGCCACACCCACTCCAACAAGGCCACACCTGCTCCCACAAGGCCACACCTACTCCAACAAGGCCACACCCACTCCAACAAGGCCACACCTGCTCCAACAAGGTCACACCTGCTCCAAAAAGGCCACACCTCCTCCAACAAGGCCACACCTCCTCCAACAAGGCCACACCCACTCCAACAAGGCCACACCTCCTCCAGCAAGGCCACACCTACTCCAACAAGGCCACACCTACTCCAACAAGGCCACACCTACTCCAACAAGGCCACACCTCCTAATAATGTCACTCATTATTGTCCGAGCATTCAAACACACGAGTCTGTGGGGGCCATTCCTATTCAAACCATCACACTTAAAATAATACGACTTTTAGATTTATGTGTGTGGATGCTTTGCTGTATGCATGTCTGTGTACCGTGTAGGTACCTCGTGTTTGCAGGGGTCACAGAGGGCATTGGCTCCTCCTTGGAACCAGAATTGTAGGCACCTGTGAGGCAGCATGTGGGGGCTGGGAGTGGAGCGTGGGTCCTCTGGAGGGGGAGGAGCCTGTGCTCCTAACCTCCGGGCCTCTGTCCAGCCCCCAGGAATGTACACCCTGATGCTGAGCTCATGTGACAATTTCTGTGGGACTCAATACGCTCCGCTTGTACCTGCTCCAAGGGTTGGCTGTGAGCCCAGAGCACCCCAGGCTGACCCAGTCTCTGGGAAGCACACCTCTGTGCACACCCTTACCGTCAGACTGGGCCAGTGGGTGTCGAGGTAGCCTAGTGAGTATGCAGGCTCACCCTCCTCTCTCCCCATCACTCCCCAGGGACCTGGAGGCCCGAGCACAGAAGGAGTTCTTCCGGGCGTTCTTCAGGCTGCCGAGGAAGGAGAAGCTGCACTCCGTGGTAGACTGTGCCCTCTGGACGCCCTTCAGCCGCTGCCACACGGCAGGGCGGATGTTCTCCTCCGACAGCTACATCTGCTTTGCCAGCAGAGAGGACGGCTGCTGTAACGTTGTTCTTCCACTGAGAGAGGTAGAGCTAGAGCCTCACCGTGCTGCCTTGCTTTGCGCTCCTTTGCCGTTGGGACCCAAGGGTTGAGTCTAGTTTCTGTTGCCCAAACAAAACATTCAAGGCCAGACGGACCTATAGAGAGAAGAGGGCTTAGCTCACAGGTGCTGTTTGGGCCCAGATCTGGTCAAGGCCTTATCAAAAATGGTGGCACCGTGGCCGGAGATACAACATGTGAGACAGCAGAGGCCAGTCCTGTTGCTGTTTGCAATCATCTGCGGTGAGCCTCTGTGGTCACATGGAGACTACATGCAGGCCTCTGGTGCTGCTGCTGTGGCGGGGCACAGGGAGGGTGTCCACATACCAGGGCTTTGGCATCTAAAGATGGCCCTCTGGCTTCTGAGGAGCTGGACTTGAGCTGCCCATTACCAGGGTGGCTCTTCCTGGTGGTGTTCCCGCAGCCTGGTTTGCCTAGAAGGGCTGAGTAAGAGAGCATTCTAACCTCCTCCTCATTGGTGAAGCCATTGTCAAAATGTATGCTGGGTAACCAAAGCTCTTCCAAGAGCTCTTGGGAATAAATTCTCTTTCATCTCCCCCCAAGAAAGAAGCAACCTATAAAAAGTGTTACCTTCAAATCCAAATGGCAAAGTTCTTGGCTTACATATACTCCTAAAACTTTAGCTAAAAAATTAAAATTAAGTACAGGTTGGGTCCCTTCTTATGTAAAATTCCATAATTCTCCTATTGGGGGTCAGAGGCAACTTGAGTTTATGTCCAGATGTGAATAGTCCTTTGCCCTCAGGTACCCAGCCATGACAGCACCAAGACCCCAGCCCAGGGCCCTCCGGTACCCAGCCGTGACAGCACCAAGACCCCGTCCAGGCCCCTGGGGCCCGGCTGCTTGTGTGCACACCCTGAGCGTGACTAGGAGGCTCAGCTCTCTCTCCCCAGGGATCTCTGAGCTCCATGTTGTTACTCTGCTCGTTTTCCAACCACTTGAGAAAGCCAAGAAAGGAGCTGCCCAGCTCCTGGGAGGCAAGGGCAGGCAGATTTCTATGAATTCAAAGCTAGCCTGGTCTACACCTTGAGTTCCAGGCCAGCCAGGGCTACATAGTGAGACTCTGCCTTCCAAAGAAAAAGAGAAGTCCAGAGAGCGCATAACATAGCTTACCCTCCTCCCCCACCTCTCTCTCTCTTTGGTTTTTTGAGACAGGGTTTCTCTGTGTAGCCTTGGCTGTTCTAGCCTCACTTTGTAGACCAGGCTGGCCTCCAACCCACAGCAATCTGCCTGTCTCTGCATCCAAGTGCTGGGATTAAAGATGTGAGCCACCACATCTGGCTTAGTTTATCCTCTTAACCACTGTTGGGTGTGCATGTCAGTGGCGCCAAGGACCTCTGTTTTTCCAACTTGAACCTTTGTCCCACTGAGACACTAGTGCCCTTCCTTCCCTTCCTCCCTCCCTCCCTCCCTCTTTCCTCTTATGAATTTGAGGTAGCTTGAGTAAATGGAGTCATGCACCGTTTTTCCTTTTTTTGTTTTGAAGTGTGTGTGCTCATGGGTGAGTGCGCTTGCCTACGGAGGCCAGCACGTGCTCTTAACTGCTGAGCCAACTCTCCAGCCCCAGTATTTATCTTTTTATGAGTGGCTCATTCTGGGTAGTACAACACCCGCAGGCTTCATCTGTGACACAGTGTGTGTTGGAGTTTCCTTTTGGAGGCTGATGGAAATTGTATTAAGACAGTAGGCTGAGCCACTCAACCTGTGGCCAGAACCTTGGGTTGCTGCCACCTTGTGGCGCTGAAGGGTAATGCTGCCTTCCTGGCTGGGGTGACTGGTTTTGCCTTCCACCTTGGACACCCACTTGGCGCCTGTCTTGTCCTCTGTGTCATCTCTGCTCCAGGTAGTCAGCATTGAGAAGATGGAGGACACCAGCCTGCTGCCCAACCCCATCATTGTTAGCATCCGCAGCAAGATGGCCTTCCAGTTCATTGAGCTGAAGGACAGAGAGAAGCTGGTGGAAGGCTTGCTGCTGCGGCTAAAGCAGGTCCACGCCAGCCACCCTGTGCATTACGACACCTCGCCAAGTGATGAGGACATGGTAGGGACCTTTACAGGCCTGGCCTTTCATGACTTTTCTTGTGACTTCCAGGACCGTGGTCTCCAAGGGGGAGTGCCTAGGAAGATGGGCCCTGGGGGTGTGAGGAAACTGATGGAGACAGCTGGGCCATGCATTAGCGTGATGTCACTTCGGATGCTGTGGTGTCCTGAGTTGGGGGTTACCTGGCAATAAACTCGGGTTCTAGATATTCAAACTCCGGGCCCCATGCTTGTGTGGCACATGCTCCCAGCCGACGGTTACTCTTAGCTGATGCACAATGCTGTGTATACATACTCTCCTTGCCTTGCAGACTTCACCTGTGTTTTATTCAACAAGCATGTGCAGTGACAAGTTTGGGGACCTTGAAATGGTGTCTTCTCAAAGTAGCGAAGAGAGGGAGAAGGAACAGAGCCCGCTGCCACACCCCGAGCCCCTGACTGCCCTCTTCCAGCAGTCTGGCAGCCAGAGTCCTGACTCCCGCCTGGTGAGTGAGATGCCTGTGCGCAGTGGCTCCACAGGGGGCCTTGGGAGTAGATTGGCCCAGGAGGCCAGTGTGATTTCTGTAGCTTCTCTTCACTCTTTTTGTCCCTGGCACCAAGCGAAGGACAGTAGGGAGATGGCTCTTCTCGGTGTGTGGCCTGCGCAGCGGACAGTGCCGCCCCTGTGGGTTTCCAGTGTGCAGTGAGTCTGTCTTTTGCTAGCCAGGCCATCTATGTGTGCTTTTTATAGGGGTTTTTCTTTGCCCTTCACTGAACCTGAAGTTCGCATTCTGGCCAGGCTGGTGGAGTCCTGGGATCCACCTGTCTCTACTCTCCCCTGCACCCCAACCCTGAAATCACCGGCTTTTACTTGGGTGCTGGCAGTTTAAATCCATGTGTTCATGGCTGCACACAAGCACTCCTTACCCCTGGCCCACTTCCCAGCCCCGAGTCTTACTTCATTTATAGTTGTTCTTCTTTAGCAGGGAAACATGTGAGGCAGAAGTCGTGCGGAGCTGCTGCATAGACTAGAAACTGGGCTCTGGGCTGGGAGTAGGAAGCCACACTGCAGCACAGGTGGGGGGTAGGAAGCCACACTGCAGCACAGGTGGGGGGTAGGAAGCCACACTGCAGCACAGGTGAGGGGTAGGAAGCCACACTGCAGCACAGGTGGGGGTAGGAAGCCACACTGCAGCACAGGTGAGGGGTAGGAAGCCACACTGCAGCACAGGTGGGGGGTAGGAAGCCACACTGCAGCACAGGTGGGGGGTAGGAAGCCACACTGCAGCACAGGTGAGGGGTAGGAAGCCACACTGCAGCACAGGTGGGGGTAGGAAGCCACACTGCAGCACAGGTGGGGGGGCACTGCAGCACAGGTGGGGGTAGGAAGCCACACTGCAGCACAGGTGGGGGGGCACTGCAGCACAGGTGAGGGGTAGGAAGCCACACTGCAGCACAGGTGGGGGGTAGGAAGCCACACTGCAGCACAGGTGGGGGGTAGGAAGCCACACTGCAGCACAGGTGGGGGGTAGGAAGCCACACTGCAGCACAGGTGAGGGGTAGGAAGCCACACTGCAGCACAGGTGGGGGTAGGAAGCCACACTGCAGCACAGGTGGGGGGTAGGAAGCCACACTGCAGCACAGGTGAGGGGTAGGAAGCCACACTGCAGCACAGGTGGGGGTAGGAAGCCACACTGCAGCACAGGTGAGGGGTAGGAAGCCACACTGCAGCACAGGTGGGGGGTAGGAAGCCACACTGCAGCACAGGTGAGGGGTAGGAAGCCACACTGCAGCACAGGTGGGGGGTAGGAAGCCACACTGCAGCACAGGTGAGGGGTAGGAAGCCACACTGCAGCACAGGTGGGGGGTAGGAAGCCACACTGCAGCACAGGTGGTGTCCTCAGCACTATTAACTAGCCTGCTGCATCTCAGCCACAGGAGCTTCCAAGCCAACTGTTAGCTTCTAAAATCCAAATGGAATCTTCTCTGCTGCTTTGTACACCATATCTAGTCATCTCTTACTGTCTAAATGAACAGAAATGCTAGCTTTATGGATAGGTTACTCACATTATTGGACAGTAATTATCACAAATATTATTCTAAATCTCTTATGAAAGGGCCTAGGTATTCTTGACATGGGAATTGTTTCAAAGGCGTTTTGGAGTTTCTGATAATGAGAACGGAGGTTGGCTCAGTGGTGACTAGCCCTTGTTTCTCTTGCAGAGGCCCAGGTTCAGGCCCATGGAGGCTCACAGCTACCCCTGACTCGGGCTCCAGGGCACCCACACCTCTTCTGAGATCTGGGCACAACACATGCACATGATGCATGTAGGCCAAACACTCGTATAGAATAATTTTTTTTTAATTTAAAATAGGTTTTTCCAGGTTTCAGTTTTCCATCTGTCTATCTGTCTGGAAGCTCAGGCTGTACTGAGTGCCTTTTAGTCCCCGCTGTCCTTGGGCTTGAATGGTGTTTTAGCAGTTGACTCAGTGTCAGTGCCCCAAGTGGCTTTGCCCCTCCCTCCCATGTACTTTTGCTGTTTTGGTACATAGGTGGACATGTTCCTTTTATGAACCTTGCGTCTGATTTGCACAGGGCTATTCACTAGGCCCCTAGGGGCTCTGGGTTGTCTTGCGTCCTTGATGCCCGGCAGAGGCCCCTGCAGCCCTGCTTTGCCCTGTGAATCCTGTTACCACTGCTCTTCCTGTTGGTCCCTGATAAACAGATATTATTTACTCTGTTACTGATTGTGGGCGGGCTTCTTGGCACGCTAACAAACATTTCCATTTCCAGTCCCGGGAACAGATAAAAATCAGTCTGTGGAACGACCACTTTGCAGAGTACGGCAGGACCGTGTGTATGTTCCGCACTGAGAAGATCAGGAAGCTGGTGGCCATGGGCATCCCCGAGTCTTTACGCGGAAGGTTGTGGCTGCTTTTCTCAGGTAGGCTCTGGTGTGCTCAGGCTTTTGACAATCTCAGGAGAACAGACTTGGGAACAGCCTCCTGCGAGTAGCACGTAGGAGGAAGCGCTCTGCCTTTGGATGGTTTCTGTAAACCCCAGGGCAGACTCGGGAGCCCCTCCTATGTTGGTTAGCTCTGGTGCCTCCTTAGGAAATGTAAGGTCCAGGGCAGTGACCTCTTCCCATGAGTGGGATGTGGTTGCGTGTGCCTGTAACACAGCACTGGAGATGCCGGGTAGGGTTGTAAGTTCTTAGCCAAGCTGGGGTGTATAGCAAGACCTGTCTCACTCCTTTCCCCACAAAAGAGAAAGTAAGTAAAACTGTAAGCCTGCACACAGCGCTGAGGATTTTAAAGCTCTTTAGCCCTGTATGAATAAGGTAGCACACATCTGCGATCCAGCATTGGGCAGCAGAGGCAGGAGGATCAGGAATTAAAGGCTATCCTCAGTACATAATGCATTCAAGGGCTGGAGAGACGGCTCAGAGGTTAAGGGCACTGACTGCTCTTCCAGATGTCCTGAGTTCAATTCCCAGCACCCACATGGCAACTCAAAACTGTAATTCCAAGATCTGACACTTTCACATAGACAGGCAAAACACCAATGCACATAAAATAAAGGTTAAAAAAAAAAAGGTTCTTTTAAAAAAATGCGTTCAAAGCAGCTTGGGCTACAAAAAAAAAACAAAAACAAAACAAAACAAAAAAAAAACTACCTGGAAATTATGCCTTTATTGGATGTGAGCCCTGATACAGATGAAACAGAAAAGGTCTGTTTGCCGACTGTCACTGTGTGGTGCTGAACTGAATCTCTCAGTGTAGCTTCTATTGGTCTTCCTCCACTGGAGGTGTACCCAGTGAGGTGCGACTGTAGGTGTTGCCCTGCTTTTCAAACACCGTGCAAATCATCAGTGATGAGGCCTCGGTAGTATGGTGGTCCTCCCTCCCATCTTAGGATGCTGGGTACCATCTTTAGAATCTCACAGAGTGTTTACTGAGGGATGGACTGAAATGTGAGCGACCTCAGAAGCTTCCTGCTCAGGCTGGAAGCAGGCGCAGGCTTCTCCCCGCCTACCAGGGATGCTTTTGTCCTGGCAGGCAAAGGTGCCAGGCCAAGGCAAGGCCCTGCCTTCTGTGGGGTGACCGTAACACGTCAGGTGCTGCGGGCAGATGGCCAGGAGCTGCTTCCCCACATGAGCCTGGTGTGCTGTGGTCACTGGCGAGGCTCCAAGAGGCTGTGCCGAGGCAGTGTTCTGTCCCTGTCCACTTTTCCTGGGATGTCTGTCTTAGTTACTGTTCTGTTGCTTTGAAGAAACACCATGACCAAGGTAACTCACACAATAATTTTAATTGGCTTGCATCCAGTTTCAGAGGGTTCATCTAAGACCATCACAGTGGGCATGGCAGCAGGCAGGCGTGGTGCTGGAGCAGTGGCTGAGAACTCACATGGAATGTGCAAATTGTAGGCAGAGAGACACAGACAGACAGACAGACAGACAGACAGTCAGAGAGGGGAGGGAGGGAGAGTGTCAGAAAGAGACAGATAGAGATAGAGACAGAGACACTGGGCCTGGTGTGGGCTTCTTAGTGACGTACCTTCTCAACATGACCACGCCTCCTAATCCTTCCTAAACAATCCACCAGCTAGGGACCAAGTGTTGCAGTATAGGTTCTTCTTCAAACCAGCATCCTGGGGCTGGAACCTTCTCTGGGCTCTCCTCACAGCCACTTCGCTAGTGACTCCCCATCATCTGCTTGCATCAGTTTGCTCCTGCCCCTTTCCTGTCCAGGATGGCCCCCCACCCCCACCAGCCCCTCCCCCCTCCCCCCCACCCTGCACACATCTCACACTCTGCAGCAGCTCCACAGCCCTGGCTTTGGCTGTGTTCCTTCCTAGCCCACGGCCCTGCAGGCGCCCACCCTCCCACTACCCAGCATGCTTCAGCAAACACACACCATGGGAGCCCGCCTTTAAAACTGGCTGTGCCTTCTGTGCTCCTGCGTTCAGTCCAAACAGTGTCTGTCCGTAACTGAAAAGTGACACGTGGAGGAGGGAGCAGAAGGAATAAATAGCATTGCTTTGTACCCTGCTCAGTGCTATGTGCTGCAGTCTTCTGGGTCCCCTTACCACATGTGAACACATGCTTTCCGTGTAGGGCTGTGTTGTTTTCACATGGGATCTAGGGCCATCAGTTTATGAGGGACTGCCTGCTGACAGGAAGGGCGCTGTGGTGTTTAAGCAGCTGTCCCACCAGCTCGCCACATGTAAGCGCTGCTGTGCTAAGGGGTCACAGCTGTTCACTGCAGGGGAGTGTGTGTGTGTGTGTGTAGCACAGGGTTGTTTTTACTAGGCCTGTTTAGAACCTAAAGCCTTGCCTAACCTTTGAGGCAGAATTGGATACATTGGATACAGGGCTGCTGCAGCTCCCCTTGGGGGCCCACCTTTGTGTGCTGGAGCAGGTCCCTGAGTGTGCAGGTTCCTCACACCCACCCGTCCTTTGTCCCTCAGCACCTGCACGGTTGAAGCCTGGCCTTGGCTCTGGGGTGGTGGCCATCCTGCTCTGGGTTACTGAATTAACACATAACCGCTGTGTGTGGACATGTGCGTATTTGAGCAGTGCAGCTTTTAAAAGCACATCAATGACTGCTGGGTGTGTGTTGGGGATTGGCAGGGCCTTGCTCATGCTCAGCATGAATTCTGTCACCAAGCCTCATCTTACTTGGTCCATGGAGTCAACCTGCTGCACTTTCTGGATAACATTTTTAGAAAAGCCACTTTCTTTCTTGTTGGTATTTTGGGTCACTCTGCCTGGCAGAAGTGAGGTCTCAGAGTGTTTGGTGGCACTTACTGACACATCCTTTACCTGTCGTGACACATTGCTGCTCTCTTATCCTCAGACGCCGTGACGGACTTGGCCTCGCACCCTGGGTACTATGGGAATTTGGTGGAGCAGTCGCTGGGGCGATGCTGCCTGGTGACGGAGGAGATAGAACGGGACCTGCACCGCTCTCTGCCTGAGCACCCCGCCTTCCAGAATGAAACGGGTATCGCCGCCTTGAGGCGGGTGCTGACAGCATATGCTCACCGGAACCCCAAGATTGGATACTGCCAGGTGAAGTGCTGTGCACAGAGGCATGGGAACCCTGTACCGTGTCCGCCCCCTGCTTCTGTTCTGTTTCTAGCCATCTAGGCAAGCACCTTTCCCAGAATCTATAAACCAAACTGCTGTCCAGTCAAGAAGGCTGGTCACCTGGGAAGGAGGACATGGGGCAGGTGTCACAGTGGCGGGGCACCATGCTGCTGCTCCTCCCTGGCACAGTGGGGACGGAGTGGGTTAATCAGCATTGAGAATGGTGGGGGAAAGGTTGATTTGGGTCAGTCCCTTTCCTGTTGGGAATGTGAGTGGAGGTTCCAAGTGGGAGGATGCAGCCAGCAAGTGCAAAATGAAACTCAGCGATTCGAACAGCAACCCAGTGGAAGACGACTGGATGGGAGGCCTGGCATTGGCAAATATAAGACTTAGTTTTCTAGTGAGTCAGCAGAGCCAGTGGGTGATCAAAGTGTTTGTGTGTCTCTACTGTCTGAATGTAGAGAAAATAGCCGTATTGCCCCAAACCTGATGCCGTGTCACAGCTGACTAAAACAATCAGGTCATAATTATTCTACTTCCGCGTGTCTATGCTTGGGGAGACTCTACTCCGTGGGTCACTTTGTTTGTAGTTCAACCCCAGGGCTCCGTGCATGCCAGGCCAGTGCTTGTCCACAGAACTACACCTCCTGCACGTGGCCCCTGCTTGTGGGTTCTGAGTGTTTGTGTGGCACTAACGGTCTCTTGTGTGACCCTCCATGCAGTCCATGAACATCCTGACTTCTGTGTTGCTGCTATATGCCAAAGAAGAGGAAGCCTTCTGGCTCCTAGTTGCCGTGTGTGAGCGGATGCTGCCTGATTACTTCAACCACCGGGTGATCGGTAAACTGCCTTCCTCCCCCTCCTCCATCACGTCTGGGGAGCATGCCTGAGCTTGGGAGGACGGCCATCCCTAGCCCTGCTTATAACCCCTCTGCTGCCCTCAGCCAGTAGGCACACACAGCTTCTGACATAGGGAGGTCCTCTGGGTTGATGTAGCAATAAAACAGGTGATGCCATGACTACCTACGGCATTCGGGTTGAAATAGATCCTGATATACAGGGGGAAGGGACCGTCCCTCGTGACTTAGCACAGATGCTGTGGCCTGGAAAGGGAGAGGCTGTGCCCTGAGTTACCAGACCAGCTTGTGGTCTCATCGCCCTGGAGGAGGGAGAGTGGCATGTGCCAGAGACCCTGACAGAGGAGACCGTGAGAAGGTTTTCTTTTGTCCTGTCTGGGCTTATATTGGTCCTCTTGTTTTGGCTGCTGTTGCTATAAGGAAATGCACGGTGCCAGGTGCTTAAGAGGCAGGTTGGTTTAGTTCAGTGTTGCAGGGCACAGCAGCTGTACATTTCAGTCCTGGCGAGGGCTGCTTAGTGGGAACACATGCTGTAGCATGTGGTCACATCTCCACACATGGAGTTCGTTTGGTAAGGAGACACTTGCTCCTTTTACTATAGTCTTTGGAGAACTGTGTCCTGTCCCCCTAAAGCCGAGCACCACCTAGTAATACCACCCGGGACTCCAGGGCTGAGCAAGATAAAATTATATCCTGACCATAACAGAGGTCTTGGCAAGCCTCTCTCTGGCCAGCCTGCAAGAGTAGACTGTCTCTGGTGTCATGTAGATGAGGGTGTGTTTAAGTTATTTGTATAAAATTGTGTTTGTTTCTCGGCTTCTCTCTTACCCCAGCTAGCATTAAGATAATTGAGGCTCTACTATATTTGTCTAACGAGCTTCACAACACAATCCTGAGCAGTTATTGCTGTCTTCTTAACTTTGTAAGGTAGTCTGGCCCCTTCCAGTGTAAATCTCAGAAACAGTTGGGCTTCCCTGCTCCAGCTCCCTCTCCTGATGTCTCCTGACCTGTCCCATAGCTGAACACCCTCCTTCCTCCTCTAACTCCTCCTCCCCTAGCTGGCAGGAAGTCTGGCCCTATTCTTTGCCTGCTCAGTGATTGGCTGTAAGTTTCTTTATTTGCATATCAGGGGACAATTGGGGAGCAGTGTTGAGACACTTGGGAGGCAGAGGCAGGAGGATTTTTGTAAGCTCCCAGCCAGCCTAGTCTACATAGAGAGACCCTGTATTGAAAAACTAAACAAGAAATAACAAAATGAGGGTGGCAGGGCAGGCAGGGCAGCCCTGTGGGTAAAAGTACCCTGTGCCAAGGGTCGTGACCTGAGTGTGAGCCTAGGACCCACACAGTGGAAGGAGAAAACTGATTCGAGCAAGTTGTTTGCTTGCCTCTATGCATGCCCTCCCTTATCCTGCCCTCTCTCTCCTACACACACACACACCCACCCACACACACACCCCCCACACAGACACCCACACACACACACACACACACACACACACACACACACAGAACACACAGAAAGAATGAACATGTCCCTCACCACAGGTCACCATTTGCCCCTTTGCTGCCTGCAGCTGGTTACTCTGGAAGGAAGATTTTTGTTTCTGGCTTCCTCATATGCTGTGTCTGCAGCAAGCATCTGCCTGGGTATATATAGACGCTTTGCTCCTCTCTGTTGCTGAGTCCTATACCCTGAGGTCCCTATCATTATTGGCTTTTGTAGTCACTGGACGAACAACAGAATGGTGTATATTAAGGGGCACTTCTTAGACCGGCTTATACCACACAGTCTGGTAGTCCAGCAGTGAATGTGCCACGGTGCAGGTGCAGCGTATCCATTCATTTCTTGGGACATGAGGCTGGATGTCTAACAGTCAGTTCCCCTTTTGCTCTGAAGACTCCAAGGACTGTTGGAGAGCTGCTGGTCCTCAGATTTCATCAGAAGCCTAGAGAAGCTGGTCTGTCACCAGTAGCAGTGGTAAGAGGAGCCTGTCAGCGAGTGTGAGGGCAGCAGGCAAAAGGCAGCATCTCCTCCTTCCACCCTTCCCCCTGCCTTTTATCTGGGCTGACAGGAGATGGTGCCACCCCACAGTAGAGTGCAGCGTGGCTTCCCACTTTGAAGTCTCTGATCCAGACAGTTCCTCAGGGGGCCCTGAACTGCTTTCCTTTCAACTGAGTCCCCATGCAGACAAGCTGATGAGAATTCAGGTTGCTTTCAGTTTGAGCCTGTGGCCAGTGAGGGTCAGTGATTATTCATGTCATTTTCCCCATTTCCCTAGGCAGACTGTGGGTTCCGGGGTTAGGTACACTGTTCTCAGACACTACGAAGCCTCCAGTCTCACAGAGTGCATGAGAGGGGATGATTGTGTATTTTGTTTGAGCAGTATGAGAACTTGGAGTTGCTTTGTGGCCTTGCTAACACCTGGGATTGTCCTTTTCATTTCGTCCCTGTGTTGGGAACGGGTCACGTGGCTTATAGTTTGCATTTTTCAGCTGATCGCTTTGAACATATGCCTTTGTGTTTACTGCCATCTGAAGATAGCTTTCAGCTGGGTTTAAGAAGGAAGCTGGCATTGGCCTCTCACAGAGCTGAAGTTCTTTGTCAGGTTTTCTCCAGTTAAGCTCACGGCTGCATTTTGTGGCTGGTTTCTTTTAGAAAAAGATTTTTGTTTGGTTTGGTTTTTTGTTTGCTTGTTTTTCAAGACAGGGGCTTCTTTGTGTAGCCCAGGCTGTTCTGGGCCTCTGTAGGCTCTATAGACTAGGCTGGCCTCCAGCGCACAGACATTCACCACCGCTGCCACCCATCACAGAACAGAATTTTTAATGCTTTTGATGGTTAGTACTTTTTATGTCCTAAGATAATTCTGTCGCGCTCCTGTATTTTCTTCTAGCAGTTCTAGATTAGGAGCATTTGCCTTTAGGTCTGGGATTGTGTCCGATGTGTGTTTTCTATGTTTAAGATGGGCTAGAGCCCTTCCCCCACTCATTAAGCACGATTTTTTTTGGAAAGATTGTCTTCATATTGAACAGTTGTAGTCAAATGTCAAGACTTAGTGGACTAGGGGCTGGAGCGCTGGCTCAGTGGCTAAGAGCACTTGTTGTTGCAAAGGATCCAGGTTCAATTCCCAGCACACACACGGAGGCTCACCACCTCCTAGAGCAATGCGCATGTGGTACGTAGACACACATAAAGGCAAAACACTCAAGACACATAGAATAATAAAAATAAATCTAAAAATTAGAAAAAAGAATTAGTGAACTAAATACACGCCCTTTTCTGGCCTCACATTCTTGTTTCCTGAACCTGAGGTAGAGCCGAGCCTTCCGCACTGAAGCTCCCTCTCTCCCCGGCAGGTGCGCAGGTGGACCAGTCAGTTTTTGAGGAGCTCATCCAGGAGCACCTCCCCGAGCTGGCAGAGCACATGAACGACCTCTCGGCGCTGGGGTCCGTCTCCCTCTCTTGGTTCCTGACGCTGTTCCTAAGCATCATGCCTCTGGAGAGCGCCGTGAACGTCGTCGACTGCTTCTTCTACGATGGCATCAAGGCCATCTTCCAGCTGGGGCTGGCTGTGCTGGAGGTCAATGCAGAGGAGCTGTGCAGCAGCAAAGATGACGGGCAGGCCCTGATGATCCTCAGCAGGTGGGCTCTGGCCACTTCCTCCTGTGGGTGATGAGGGAGTGAAGTAGGTTGCAGCCAGGGCAACAGAGGGAGGCCGCAGCATGTGTGCCGCATCTATGGGAGCTTTCTGTTCCACACGGCCCCTTGCACCTGTCATCCTGTGCTCTCTCCAGAATGAGTCTGTCATGTGGCCCCACCACTGGGATACAAAGAAGGTTGCCATCTTCTGTCACTCTTTCTGCCACCTGAGAGTTCACGGAGAATAGGGCCCTAAAGGCTTTTGTCTTCTAAGAAGATGAAAGGTCTTAGTGCAATCACAGCGATTCCATGTAAGCCACAGGCCTGAGGACCAGGAAATGCTGGCTCATGTACGGGCAGCTAACTGGGTGAAGGATAGAGCAATGGTTCTCAGCCTGTGGGTCGTGACCCCTTTAGGGGTGGCCTGTCAGATAGCCTGCGCATCAGGTATTTATATTATGATTTACAACAGTAGTACAATTACAGTTATGAAGTACAACAGAATAATTTGGTTGGGTGTCACCACAAGATGAGGAACTGTATTAAACGGCTACAGCATTAAGTAAAGGAGCTACAGAGACCAAAAAACAAAACAAAACAAAAAACAAAACAAAAATCACAGGAGGTTGAACCTGGACCCTGGGTCTCAGAGATAGTTTTTTGTTGTTGTTTTGGGTTTTTATTTGTTTTGTTTTTTGAGACAGGGTTTCTCTGTGTAGCAGCTCTAGATGTCCTGGATGTAGTCCAGGCTGGCCTTGAACTCACGGGAGATCCACCTGCCTCTGCCTCCCAAGTGCTGGGATTAAAGGCGTGTGCAACCTTTTATTTTTGGTTTTTTGAGACAGGGTTTCTCCGTGTAGCCTTGGCTAGCCTGGACTTGCTTTGTAGACCAGGATGGCCTTGAACTCACATCCATCTGCCTGCCTCTCTCTCCTGAGTGCTGGCATTAAAGGAGTGCACCACCATACCTGGCAAATAGATAGTTTTTTTCAGAGTGTCCTGGAAGCTTAAAAACCACACACAGGCAGTTTCTGCTGACTTCACTGGAGAGGCTCAAGGCTTAGCAATGCACGAACTCCCGTCCACAGCTGGACTTTAGGAGTGCTGCCTGTTTCTGCTGGAGTTTGCTGGAGTGTTGGGTGCCTTGCCCTGCTCCATGTGTTATGAGTGTGAGAGAGTGCTGGGACCTCCTGTGCCAAGCGGTCTCCCCATGAGTGTGCATGTGGGCTTTAACTGTGGGGGTGTGCTCAGGTTTCTAGATCACATTAAGAATGAAGACAGCCCAGGGCCCCCCATTGGCAGCCACCATGCCTTTTTCTCTGATGACCAGGAGCCCTATCCTGTGACTGACATTGCTGACCTGATCCGGGACTCCTATGAGGTACAGGAGCCTCTGTTCCGTCCTCCCTGGCCCCTTCCTAGTTGGAAGCAAAAGTATGCCTGGGATGTAGACACGGAGGGAGGGCTTCTGGTTGTTTCCTGTGGGCTCCAGACTCAGCAGGCTGCTCTGTCTGCAGAAATTTGGAAAGCAGTCTGTGGAGCAGATTGAGCACCTGCGCTGCAAGCACAGGATCAGGGTCCTGCAAGGCCACGAGGACACCACCAAGCAGAACGTGGTGAGCAGAGGACACCTCCATTGGGCTCATGGGATAGAGGTGATAGTGAGTGTGGCCCTCCTGGTCATAAAACAAGAAGAGCTGCTTTCTGCTCTCCCTCTCTTCCTTACTGAACTAAAAACTTAAGAACTTCATAGCCACATTGTCACATCAAGACAATACATTACTAAGAGGCAAACTGTGAGCAGCTAACTCTAGGGAGCTTGTTTCCATGTTGTAAAATGGGGGTAATGTCTATGGTTTAGCAGCAGATATGGCAGGGCCTGTAAAATGGTCAGGCGGATGACTTGCCTAGGCATTGTCATCCACAAGCAGCTGTCTACCTGGAGTCGGCAGCATCTTCACCTCCATTTAGAGCTTAATACACTAGCTCAGAACACGGTGCCTTTGGAACAGGCTGAGGATACCTTTATTAACCTGAATTTTGTGTTAGAAAGGAGTTGCTACTGAGACAAGGGTGCTGCACATGCTCCCCACCAGGGGGATGGGGATTCACGCCTGGAGTCACTCCATCACTGTTAATTCTTTCCCTAAGCTCCGTGTCGTTATCCCAGAAGTCTCCATTCTTCCTGAAGACCTGGAGGGACTGTATGACTTATTCAAGGTAGGATGCCTGGGAGGAGAGTTTCCCCCTAGTGGGCAGGGTCCAGCCTGCCTGTGGGCTGCGCCTTCTCCAAAGAGCTAATAGTTGCCCAAGTGGGGCTGCCATGCGCTTTCTCTTTGGCAGCAGAGGCTAGGGCTGGGTCATCTAAAACCTGCACCTTGATGCCCTGTCAACTAGTGCCTCTTGTGTGTGTCAATCTTCCATGGGGTCTAGCTTCAGGCTGGCACATGCTGGGAGGAGCTGGTGTGATCCCAGGACAGCCTGTCGGGGCTGTGTAGCTCCTGTACCCAAGCAGCTGTGCACTGGTGGAGAGGCACTGCTACTGTGCTGTGGTCTGTTTCTCACCACTCTGCAGTGTCCTAGTGAGCGTGAGCTCTGAGGGACTATTCTCAAGTGGTCGTGTTCACCCCTGCCTCTCTTTACACGTGTACTAAGTGTTGTGCACACATCTCTAAGTATGTGGCTGGTCTGTAGCGATCATGTTCACCCCTGCTTCTGCCCCACACCGTGTACTACGTGTTGTGCACACATCTGTATTGTGTGGCTGGTCTGTAGGGCTTCATGTACTTCCCCTTGATGACATCAGCTCCTCCTCCTGCTGTACAATCGTCACTATTACTATCATTGTTGGAGTATGTCTTCCAGTTGGCTTCTTAGGGCATTGCACTTAATTTAAATTACATCAGAAAAATTTTGTTTTGAAGCAGCATCTCCCTGAGGCCCAGGACGGCCTCTAGCTTGTGATGCTTCTACGTCTCAAGTAGCTGGATTACAGCATGCACCACTAACCAGGCATAGCCAGTCACCCTTTACGTTTTCATCTACTTAGCCTCTCACCCTAACACTTCATCAACAGACAGTGCCTCTTGTATGTGTGCTAACTAGAGCCCACTTTTATTTTTAACAGGTAATATTATAGTAAACTAGAGAGTACAGTTATTAGTTTTTTTTAACTGGAAATAGCAAACTGGAGTTTCAATCCCTGAGTTCTTGTTGTTTATTTTGTTTTGTATTTGTGGATGGGGTTTCCCTGTGCATCCCTAGCTAGCCTGGTGCTCACGGATGTCCATCTGCCTCTGCCTCCCAAAGAACTGAGCTTAGCTTTTGTATAGTGTGGCACTTTAAAGATCAAATCATGTGGGGCACATTGTCTTCTGGTTGAGTTTTAAGTGCAGCTCATGGCCTTTGGATCAGAATTACACAAATGTCACCCTGTTTTATAAATACTCAGTGAGTTCAACTGAATATGTCGGCTTCACTTTATTTCCTCCTTCCCTAGGCTTAGGCATGGTCTCTGACCAACTACTTTAAGTCTTCCAGTTCAAGAAGCCTGGATATGGTGGTGTATGCCTGTAATCCAAGCAAATGACAGTCTGAGGCAGGAGACTCAGGAGTTTGAAACTAGGCAGGGCTATATTGTGGAAAAAACAAACCAAACCAAGGTGGGGGACTGGCAGATGGCTCAGCAGGTAAAAATGCTTGCCACCAAGCTCAATGACCTGAGTTCAGTCCTCAGAAACCTGTGGTAGAAGGAACTCAACCAGCTAGCCAGTCACGTCGTATCTGCAACCCAGAACAGAGACTGAATGCATCCTTGAGTGTTTGCTTACAGCCAGCTTTCTCTTCAGTTGTTCAGGGCTCCCTGTCTAGGGAGTGTTGCCCACAGTGGGTTAGGTCTTCCTACATCAGTTAATAATCAAGACACCCAGAGTCACCCCCGTATCCTCCCAGAAGCCTACCCTGTTCTGTCTCAGCTTGTTAGAGCTACCCCTGCCCGGGTTCTCTTCTCTGTGCAGGCCTTCTGTTCCCCGCCCCCCTTTCTGGTGGCTCTCCCCTGGTCGGATCTGCACCCTCATTTCTCTCTGGGCTCCCTCTCTTCAATCACTACCTGTCTGTTCTATTTCCCCTTCTGAGTGACATTTAATCATCTTCCCTTGGGTCCCCCGACAGCTCAGGCTTCCTGTGGGTCCCCTAGTAAAAGGATTGGGGGGGGGGGCTGTCTCTGACATGGATCATGTTGCCTGGACTCTATTCAACATAGGGGCAAGTTTTGACTGCTTTAGGTTTTAGTGAATTCCTAGGATTTAAAAGTACCACTTCTTTAAAATTTAAAGTTGTTAATATACACATGGAAAATTGAGAAAAATAAAACAAACCACACTAGGAAGTCTGGCTTCTACCCCTGTGCTGTGAATAGGATAAGGATCACCTGGCCAACAAGTAATCTGTACTACTAGCTCTTTCCATGTTCTATAAATGTGTGTGTGCTTTCTGAATAAAGTATCTTTATAACTACACACCTAAAACTGGATAAAATGATACATTTTATATTATGTATACTTTATCACAAAGAAAAAAATTTTTGTAAAAGCAATTTTGCAAAAACTTCATAATGGAGCCGAGCGTGGTGGCACACGCCTGTAATCCCAGCACTTGGGAGGCAAAGGCAGGAGGATCTCTGTGAGTTCAAGGCCAGCCTGGTCTACAGAGTGAGTCCAGGACAGCCAAAGTTACACAGAGAAACCCTGTCTTGAAAAATAACAAAAAGAAAACAAAACAAAAAAACCTTCATAATGAAGCCTGGCATGATGGTCAAAAAAAAAACAACAAACAAAACCTTCATAATGAAGCCAGGTGTGATGGTGCAAGCCTTTAATCCCAGCAAAGACAGGTGGATGTCTGTAAGTTCAAGGTCAGCCAAGGCTACACAGAGGAAACCCTGTCTCAAAAAAAAAAAATCCTCCTGTTGCAGAATTTTGTTCTGCTGGCCTTGGGCAGTGTTGGCAGCCTCCCCCTGCACCCTCCCACCCGGGTCTGGTGCTGCAGTAGTACCTACCACTCATTAAGCAGCACTTTCTGAAACAAAATCACCAAGAGAAGGCTGGGGGTGGGGTTCAGCTCTGTGACCTTCCCAAGGCAACAATGACCTGTCTGACACTGCATTTCCTCTCACGCTTTAAGAGAGCACACATGATGAGCTGCTACTGGGAACACCCTAGGCCCACGGCCCTCCGCCATGATCCCAGCAGGCCCTATGCTGAGCAGTACCGCATTGACGCCCAGCAGTTTGCACACCTATTCCAGTTGGTGTCACCGTGGACCTGCGGGGCCCACACAGAGATCCTCGCGGAGAGGACCTTCAGGCTCCTGGATGACAACATGGACCAGCTCATGGAGTTCAAAGCCTTCGCAAGCTGCCTAGGTGGGACTCTTCGGGTTTTCACTGTCATGAGCTGACTGGGCATTTAGCTGTGACCAGCAGGCTGGGGGCCATCCCAGTCTGTGTGTTTATAGTTAGCCCGCCTAACATTCCGTGATCTTAAGTTCTGAGCTGCAGGCTCCTGTTAGGGTCCCCCTTATGTGTCCTTTGGGGATGGGAAGGAATGGCTCTCCATATTAAAAACCACTGACCTGTTCCCCTTGATACCTAAGGTGTGGCCACGGTTTGTGCTGTGCAAAAACCAGATCTGTGAGAAGTACAATAGTTCTGAGGTTCTCTGCAGTTCAGTCACTTCCCGTGTGGGGTGAGGGTACAGGGTGCGCCAAGCGTTGGCCTTGCTGCACTTGAGCCTGACTAATGGGATCGCCTGCACCTAACCTCTCTCCTCAATGCCGCAGACATTATGTACAACGGAGAAATGAACGAGAAGATCAAGCTGCTCTACAGGCTTCACATCCCACCAGGTAGGAAAGTCAGCCACTCGCTTCAACACGGCCAGCGCTGGGCACTGCTTCTAGATTTAGGTTCCCTGTGCTCCGCGTGCATATCCAGTTTTCCCCAGCCATTTGTTAAGGAGGCCATACTCCCCCACAACCCATTTGTGGACCCATTTACCTCAGACTGGTTGTATGTAGCTGTGTGGGTTTTCTTACTATATTCTATTTCATTGGCCTTTGGAGCTTAGTATAATGCTGGGTTTTCTGCAGGGAGGGGAGCTTGAAAAGGAGGGGCAACAGTGGTCAAGTCACCAAATTCTCCTACTTGTGGTGTCAAGTTATCTTGTAGTGACCCCCAACCAGTTATTTTCGTTCCCATTTCGTAATTTTGCTAGTTATGAACTGTATTTTTGAAGCCAGAGGATTGCCAAAGGGCCACCATTCACAAGCTGTGAACGGCTGCCAACAGCAGTCCCCACCATTAATAGTCTAAACCAGAGCATACAGAGATGTGAACTAAGGCACACCAAGTTCCCCATGCACATGCGCCTGCTCCCAACTACCACTGCTCCCAGATAAGTGTAGTTTGGGGCCTGTTGGCTCTGTTTATTAACAATTAAACTTTATTATACAACCCAACTGGCACACACAAGAAGGAAAAAAAAAAGGTTAAAGGGACAGAAGAATGAACCTTCCGGTATCCGTTCCACAGGACGGGTCCTTAGGTGTTTCTCCGTCCTGCGTGCTGGTCCGGCCGCTCGCTCCTCTCCGCGCTCTCCCCCTCTCAACCTGTTGTTTTGTCTTTTCACCACCTTCCCAGTCACATGCAAAGGGCGGTCTCCTTCTCCCTTCGAGGGTCAATTAGGAAAACAATAGCCACGGTAGGGTCCCCAGGTCTGCTTCCTGAATTCCACGCCCAGGAAGGCTCCAAACAGTCTCTCACAAGGTATTCATGGTGTACCCCACAGGTAAAGCCCGCCAAGACTGCTTCTACCTGTGACAAAGCTTAATCTTTCCCACAGGGGCCATCTTGTGGAAGCTCCTTAAATCACATCTTAGTTTTACCTGGTTTATTCTGTGAATGGCTGTTAGGTCCAGCCTTTAACATTTGACTGGAATGTTTGTCAACCATGCCAACTATCAGTGGTCACAATAATCCTCCTCCCCCTCCCCTGTACCATCCCACAGTCCTGCAGTAGGCAGTCTTTCAGGCTGAGATGGCTTGTGTATTCATCGTTTAGATTTTGTAGCTATGACCACCAGTACTGTAGTTGTTGCTAACCAATTTTGCAAGAAAACAGTCTTGGTAGACTGATCTGAGGTGGGACTTCCACCGTTTAACTGGTCAGGTATTGAGGTCTAAATGTCATCTTCTCAGCCAGCGGAAGCACTTTCCCACAGCAATGTGCAGCACAGTCTAGCTAGTTCCTATACTCCAGAACCAAACCAACCCCCCGCTGCTTGGGACTCAAATGTTACCTAAAAACCACGTAGCAGCCAGACAGGTGGAGCTCCAGGCCGGCCAGGGCCATGTAGAGACCCTCTCAAGTCCTCCCCACCAACAAACCTCAACTAACCCTGTCTAACCATACCACTCACATGCCCACCGTCCAGCAGCTGCTTGCATTAGAGGGGTTTGCAGGCCTGTATCAATGTGGTAGTTACTTACGTCTACATGTCTACATACCTATAAAGCATTTGCTTATTACCTTCATTTGGCTTACAGGCTTAGTAACTATTGGGAATTAAATGATAGCCTAAGACTTTGGTTCTTGCTTTTTTAGTCAAGCTGAGATGTGTCCAATTTACATTTTCTTTTAAGCACTCACTGAAAATGACAGAGACAGCCAGTCACCATTGAAGAATCCTCTGTTGTCAACTTCAAGACCCCTGGTACTGGGCAAGCCCAATGGCAAGTATCTGTTCTCACTGCCTAGTCCTAGCGGCCTGTCCCTCCTGGTCCCTCTCAGCCCATGGTCAGCGTTGCTTGAAGGACCCTGTCCACTAAGCTCCTGCTGCTGCTTGGATCTTTTTCTAGGGCTTTAAAAACAACACTAGGTAATATAGTCAGTTGTACATTTTTTGCTTTTATATGAAATTCTAAGGGGCCCTGATCCCTTACTATTCCAATTTTATTGTTCATAGAATTCAAACTGTTGTTTCCCTTTTTCAAGGCGACACAATTGATTATCAGAAACAACTGAAACAGATGATTAAGGATTTAGCGAAAGAAAAGGATAAAATGGAGAAAGAGTTGCCCAAAATGAGCCAGGTAAGGACTTCCTTGGGGAAGAAAAAAACTTATTTTGGCAGCTTGGGCTCATGTGTTGTGATCCAGTCACCTGTACCAAACAGAAGAGTACAAAGTAACACGGGACACCTTAGTCTCCCATATCCCAGCAAAGGGTTCAAGTGCTGCACGAAGGCAGGTCTCATTAGAAAAGGGCCTTTTCTGCTAATATGTGAGGAATGTAGGCTTAAGTGAGGAGTGTTCCTGCATTTTAAGACTTCAAGGTGTTTTGTACCCTGTGGGAGGCTTTACCTGTGCTCAAGGTGTGAGCAGGTGCTATGAAAGCCAACAGGCGTCCTCTACTTCAACTGAACCTGAAACCAGATCTTTACATGTGACAGTTAAGTCACCCAGAGCCGTCTGGGCTATTTTCTAAAAAGGTAAGGTCCAGCACTTGGGAGGCAGAGGCAGGAGGGTCTCTGAGTTTAAGGCCAGCCTGGTCTACAAAGCGGAGTCTAGGACAGCCAAGGCTACAGAGAAACCCTGTCTCAAAAAACCAAAACCAAAAATAAACAAAAAAGCACTGGAGATGAAGGCATGTACCACATGCCCAGTCTTTACCACTAAGAAAGCCAGGTGCAAGAATGCAGCCCAAGAGCTGACACTCCTTACTAACTCAGGCTAGCGTGGAAATCTCCTATCAAACACTCCTGGGGTAGAAGTGCCCATTCAGGTGTTCTGCATGCGGGATGTGGCACCAGTGTGTACTGTACTAGAGAGGCAGAAAGATCAGGAATTGCAGGACTGTCTTTAAACAGTGAACTGCTAAAAAAGATAAAAATAAATAAGTAAATAAATGGTTTGTGCTTTTCTGATAGTGTAACAATTCCATCCTCATGCTATTATTATATATGGACCTTTTTTTTCTAATTCTAGAGAGAATTTATCCAGTTCTGTAAAACTCTATACAGTATGTTCCATGAAGACCCAGAGGAGAATGCACTGTACCAAGCCATCGCCACAGTGACCACTCTCCTGCTGCAGATTGGAGAGGTGGGCCAGCGAGGCAGCAGCTCAGGAAGCAGCTCCCAGGAATGTGGTGAGGAGCTGCAGGCCTTGGCTCCTTCTGACCAGGACTCAGTTTTTGCTGAGGCTGAGAAGACTCCCCAGGCCTTTCCTGAGGCAGGGGAAGGGGACTGGACTGTCTCTCTTGAACATATCTTGGCATCACTTCTCACAGAGCAGTCACTGGTAAACTTTTTTGAGAAGCCGCTCAACATTAAATCCAAACTTGAAAACGCCAAGCTCAATCAGTACAGTCTCAAAGTTTTGGAGCTGAGCCACCCACAACCTGAACTGAAGCTGAATAACCTGTAGCCAGCACGTGCCAGACCTGAGCACACCAAAGCACGGACCGGACTGCCAGTCACCGGCCAGATTCCAGTGCAAAACCAGGGAGCTCTACAAGCCGGGCCTGTGGATAACCAATCCCACACATTTCTATTTATTCTCACAGACAAGTCAGGGGTGGAATGCCCTCTACACTGTGATGCTCAACCTCGCTGAAGCCAGCGTTGCTGCTGCGGTCCTGGTATGAGTTTGCCCTCTGATGGACAGAAACAAAAGACTGATCAACCCCAGGCTCACTTTCCACTGGAAAAGAAACAAACTCACCTCCAAGATCCCAGAACCATTGCCTGCACAACTGTATTTGGCTTTTTTTGCACTAATTTTGTTTCAATGCTGGTAATTGAAACCATTTAATATATTTCGTTGTATTCACTTTATATGCCCTTCCAAAACATGTACAAACTATGCTTTCAATGTTGTTCCCCAAAATTTTTAATAAAAAATGTTCTTTTTGTACCTTTTTTTCTAAAACCATATGTAATATTGTTTTGAAGGCCTAGCACATTCCAGGGTTGGAATGGACTGGTCGGCAAAGATACCCAGAAAGCCAAGGTTGACCACTCAAGTTCAATTTCTTAGGACCCCCCCCAACACCAATTTAGTATCATTTAACTATCATCTCAGGCTCACACTTAAGTTAAAAACCGTAAAACAAGCCAGGCATGGTAGTGCACACCACAGTCCCAGCAGTAGGGAATCTGAACCAGGAGGATCTGAGTTCAAGGCCATCCTGGTCTATAGAACAAGTTCCAGGATGGGCCACACAGAGAAACCTTTACTCAAAAAACAAAAAACCCCACCCCCAAAAGCCTAACACATCAATTTCTGAGAAAAGATGTTTCACACACTCCCAATTTCCCAAATACCCAGAGCGGCGATCTCTAATAACCCCTACAAATACCCCTCAGACCCTATTAAACAATACCAAAAACTCCATCCACAGGGCAGACAGCAGAAAGGAAAGCGGAAACCTGGAGGCAGTTCTTAACTTTATTTGACACTCAGCAGGTTAGTTCTCGTCCACATTGACTGTCTGTAGATCTGGAAGGAAGAAGTGACAGGCAGTGAGCATCACTTGCCGCCCTCCTGTACAGCCTGCTGCCTGTGCTCCGCACAGAACCTCTATTTCCCCAGGTCAAGACAGTGTCACTGCAGGTCTGCTACCCCCCCCCCCCCCCCCCGCTCCACTGAGAACAGTAAAGGTGGGCAAACATTTGGCTAAAGGAGCTACCAATTTTCTGCTCTACTCAATGGCACAGCATGAACTTACTCTTGAACGTGGTAACAGGCACGTAGGTTACCAATGTGTAGAGCTTGTTGGGGGAGTCCTCATCTTCATTACGCTTTCTGGACAAGCGTACTCGGATGCGATAGGGAACATTCCTAATAAAATATAAATACATTCAGTGCTTCCTGTCAGAAAGCAGCCAGTGGCACTCACACATCTGTTCCTGTTTCTAATGCTCTGATAAGCCTTAACATGACCTTGAAAATAGACCAAGGTGAATGAGCAACAAGCTGCCATCTCAGAATGTCAAGGCAGCCACTAATAGTAACCAACTGTTCTTAGGCAGAAAACTGTCAGCAACATAATTATCCGTCAATTCAAATAACAGGCACACACAAAACACCCTTTAGAAGCAGCATAGCAGACGCATCTCTGCCATCAGCTCAGGACACTCTAGGCTTTTTTTTTTTTTTTTGACACAGGGGTTCTCTGTGTAGCCTTGGCTGTCCTTGAACTCACAGTGACCTGCCTGCCTCTGCCTCCTAACTGCGGGGATTAAAGGCGTGCACCACCACGCCCAGCCTGTGTTTTTAGGCCCCAGATTCCAACCAACAAAAATTCGAGTGCTCTTCTGACCCACCTGCTTCCGATCAAGGCAGACACTGCAGTTGCTTGTTGGATAATCTGATACACCCCTAAACCATAGCCCTACTATAGCATTTACAAGATTAACTACCAGCTGCAGAACTACCTGTCTTCCTACTTACTCCACTTTAAAGTGGCCCCTCTAAACCCACAAACACTGCTTTCTTCTGCCCTCAATGGAGCTCTTCCAGGCCCCAATCTCCCAGATTGCACCAAACTCTAACACTGCTGTCTCCTTTACAACAAAGGACACTTTGTCTGAGCCATTGTCCTAGTATCTTTCTAGTCCACACCTAGTACCGAACTATCCCACGGACTAGGTGAAGGAACGGGGCAAGCTGGCATCACTGTAACAAATAATTTCAGTACCTTATTCCTTTGGCCCAGACAGCTTTGTTGAGCCTGGTGTCTATGCGCACATCTGGAGTCCCCATCTCCTTCATGGCAAATTTCCGAATTTCTTTGAGTGCCCGAGGAGCACGCTTCTTGAAGCCCCTGCAATTCAAGACACAAGCGTATAAAATCAATCATCAATTACACACGTAAAAGGCACACTCCTAAAACCTGATACTAGTCAGAATCCCCTTAATCATGAAATAGCCAGCATCAGTACTTGGGACAAACTTAAGGCCAATACTAAATATCCTACAATCCAAGCATAAGAAAGATGTGCTATGTTCCCAACACATGGCTCTCCAACTTGGTCTACTCTCATAGCAATCCTGATTATGTGGGGGTTTTCCTGGAGACAAGAGACCCAGCAGGTAGGAAAACTTGCTCTTGCTGAGGACCTGGGTTTGGCCCACAGCACCCATGTGGTGCACATACAAACATGCAGGCAAAACATGTACAGAGGACAACATTCTGTGGCACGGCCTCAGCCATTCACCCAGAGCTAGCAGGATGTGGTGTTGCACTCATTGGATCCAAGCACCTGGGAGGCAAGGCGGATAGATCTCTGTAAGTTTAAGGCCAGCCTCGTCCACACAGCTAGGACAGCAGGGGCTACGTAATAGGGGTCCTCTTAAGGAAAACAAAACAAACTTCTGAATCTTTTAGGGCAGGTGGTACACACAAATAACCCTAACACTGGAGATGAGGTAGCAAGACTTCAAACCCCAAACCAACCTACAAAGACCTCGTTCCAAAATACCAACCATAAAATCCCAGTTTCGTCCAGCATCTGTCAAGGCCACACCAATTGACACAAAGAGGCCCCAATTGCTTTGTCCACTCTCCCCACCACCAGCCTGTTTGTAGTGCCCGAACAACCCACTCCATATCTATCTAGAAAATACAGGGGGCCAGAAATAGTAGCTGGTCCAACGGACAAACGGTTACCCAGCTCATACAAGCAATCCACCAGGAAAGGTGTAGTATTGAGCAATTTCAATACTGTGGCCAGGGGACAGTTACAAGACGTCCTGCCATCACTTACATGAGAAATGAGGCAGTCAGTCGGTCAGAGTGGCTCTCAGAGGGGAGAGCTGGCACTGGGCTGACCTACCAATGAATGAAATAGGGAAGGCCAGGAGATAAAAGTGTGGCTTGGAACACAGTGGGAACCAAGAAATTACCAAAGGATGAAGAAGCCCGGAAGGCCTCAAAGGCCTTTTCAAGGAAGCACCAAAGGCCTAGGAAATCACCACCTCTTTCACCAGAGAAAGGCCCCTCCCCCCCACACCGGGTACTTAACAGAAAAAACCCACCAACTCAAAAAATAACCTGTCGCTTACTTTCTCAAACCCTTTGGTAAACTTGGAGGGGCTGTGTCTTGTCTTTCTCACCTATCTGCTCAGTTCAAAACAGTGTGCTCAATATTCCACAACCACAGAGGACGGAATGCGGGCGGGGGAGCAAAAGCAGCATCCACACCCCGCACAGGACCACACACCAAACCCGCCGACACACACACACTTCAGTCCGGCAGAATCCGTCACGTGAGACCAACGTGCACCTGACCATATGTAAACAGGTGCACAAGGGGAGCGAGCCCTCGAGACTCTGTAAGTTCACACCCGCCAAGGTCTTCACCACACATCGGTCCCTCACGCATTTCTGGCATTACAACGAAACGTGTATGGTCAGGGGGCGAAAATATCACCCCTTCACACTCAGCGGCTCGCCACGGGCTAACTTCCCGCAGCACACAAGTCATTAGAGGTTTTCTTCCACAAGCCTTTTGCTTTTAGTCGTGCAGAGTACAGAAACACTCTCGGTTTTGCAGCAGCACCAAGCTCCCCAATGTGCACCGTTCCCGGAAGTTCAAACACAACCTCCCGTTCCCAGTTACTAACCGGCATCGTCCTCGCCAACCCCCCCCTCCCCGCCCCGCACACCTTCAAAGCGCTTGCACCACGACCCGGGGGGGGTAAGTGGGGGGGGGACGCGAGCTTTCTAGAACACCAAGTCTGTAAGCAATCAGGCAATGCTCGGAGCCAGACAGCCCGAAGCCGGAAGGGGCTCGCGGGCCACGCCGACCGCGGGGTACTCACACTCCATGGATGCGCTTGTGAATGTTGATGGTGTACTCTCGGGTCACCACCTCGTTGATGGCGGAACGGCCCTTCTTCTTCTCGCCACCCTTCTTTGCGGGAGCCATCTATAAAAAAGCAGGCAGCGGGGAAAGGCCCCGGGCAGAGTTCACCCTCCGAGCATCCGACACCGGAACCCCCCCCCGCCACTGTCGCCCCACGGCCCCGGGGCCTTCAGCCAGCGTAGGCCCCACCGCCCCGGAACCCCACCAAGCCGGCCTTGCCCCGCGCCCGGGGAGGATGGAGCCGGATTTCAGAGCCACGACCCCGACGCCATACTCACTCTGTCGGGCTAAAGCTGGAAAGGACCGGCGCGGGGGATTGTGGGAAGGAAAGCCGCGTCGCCGTATAACTTCCGGGTCACAGGCGGGCCTGGAAGAGGAGGGTGTGGCGAGGGAAGGAGGGAGCGTCGCTGTGACGCAAATGCGGCGCGTCGGGGGCGGGGCGAGAGGCATGGGGCGGGGCCAGGGCGGGGTCGAGGCTTCCAGTCTTCTAACTGTCGCTGTGATCTACGTCTTGAGTACTCTGTGGAAGTGCCGCTGTGTGGGATTTAAATCTGAGCCCTCAGAGGGCAGGGCTTTTCGCGTTCACTCAGTCAGTCTACATTTATTGAGTCGTTTAGGTGCTGTGCTTTATTTTCCAAGTCGAAAATGCCCACGTAAATGCCAGGCACTTCCCTAAAACAATCCCCGAATACAAACAAGTCCGAATAGCCTATCTATTGGGGTTTCAGCAACGGCAAGGTTAGGATCTCACAGACAGATAGGCAGGCAGGCATCTGTAACCTCGGTTGCTCTACCTCCTTTGGCGAAAGGGATGCTATACACACAGATTCCCCCCAAGGCAGGTCTTGGGGCAGACAGGCAAGCTCCCTCTGGGATCTCATAATAAAATAATGTTCACAGCCAAGCCCCAGAACTTTGTAGGTTGAGTCAGGAGTTCAGGGCCATCCTTGACCCTTCCTGAACAGTAGTGGACAGTAGTGATAGTTGGCTAAACACACTTCACACTATCTAAAGACTTCTTTCTCATGGGGGCTAGGAGGAAAGGAGTGGACACGCTCTGTTGCGGTTCTTAGTGGGGTACAAACCATTAAGGGGTTCGATGGGAATGCTGGTTGGAACTATAATGCCAGGCTGAGCCCCGGGATTCCAATGTAATCTCCCAAGCAGAGCCACTCAAAAATATTTCAAAAGCGACTCAGGTGTGATACACGGAGGCCAAGCAGGAGGCCAGCAAATTAAGGCCGAGGCTACTCTGGACTACACACAGGCCAACCTTGGCTCCACAGTGAGGCCTCACGCAAGGGTGTGGATAAAAGGAGGGGGGGGGATGGAGTAGAGACTTGAGGGAGGGTGGAAGCGGGAGGAAGGGGGGAATGAAAGAAAACATAAAAACATGAATTTGGGGATGCAGCTCAGTGGTAGAACACTTGGTGACATATGCAGCCTCTGAGTTTGATAGGAAACACCTCCACCATGGGATGAAGATGGTTCCAAGAGGGTGTGGCCTGGGAGATGGGTGAGGAGGGCGTTGCTAGGATACAACTAAGATGGGGTCTTGAGCAAGGCAGCAAACAGTAGGCTAGAAAGAATGGTGCGGATGGTATTTGAAATGAAAACCAGTAGTTTATGGCACATTTAGGAGAAAAACAATAAGAAGAATCATATTAGAAAGATAAGGTATCCCACAACGTGTGATCTTTTAGATAGGCAACAATCCATGTTACCCTGTGACTTTTGTGTGTTTCTCATTAGCCCGATACATTCACAGAGATGTGTCATTGGTCAACTTCATTGTTGTGCAAACACTGCAGTGTGTACACACCTATGTGCCTTTAGCCTACTACAAACCAAGGCTGTATGGTATCTGTGCTGTCCGTCACTGACTGAGGCCACGGAGCACTGCATGGCTGTGCACACTCTCAGCTGTGCCTCAACGGGATAAGCCAACGACAGGAACCAGAGCAGCTGCGTTTATTACCCAACACCACTTCCCAGCCTGACTCTAATCACCAGATTAAGATTTTAATATTAAATGTTTTTTTTAAAGTAAAGTATATCAGGAGGGAATTTGATTCTATACTTTGGGGCAGAAAAAAATCATGTCCCTGATGTTCTAGGAAGAAATGGGAACTGTTTTGGGTGGGCGTGGCTAATGAGATAAAAGAGGAGGAGCTAGCTCCCACTTGTGAGAGTGGGACTGACTTGAGCAAAGAAATAATAGTGGTTAATTAGAGAACCCGAGTTTTTAAAAGGCTGTGAGTTCATGACTTCGTACTAAAAGTAAAACAGGAGTGAGTTAAGGAGTCAGTCAATCAGACGTGCCCATCAATGTTTAAGCTAAGATGAAGGGAAGTTTCTTCCCCTGCCTCATTTCTAGTGAACTTTTCTACAGAAAAACAAAGCTATTTGTCTGCATAATAGGAACTTCATCTGATCACTAACAACATTTCTCTAGATGACTCAAATTTGGTATTTTTTTTCCCCCAAGATATTACTAATGGCTGACTTTGAGATCTTCAGGATGCCACATGAACAGAAACTAAAGTCATCTTCTATCACTAAGATTTGGCCAGGACATCTTGGCAAGAGTGAAAGAGTCATGATTAAGAACGGCTTAATAGTTGGCTCCCACAGCTGGGAGTGGTAGTGCATACATTTAATCCCAGAGGCAGAGGCAGGTGCCTCTCTGTGATTCTAGACCAGCCTGATCTATACAGACGAGCAGCCTCAAGCCGGGCAGAGCTTGTCTAAAAACACCACCACCAATGTTGTTTGCACAAGCAACATTTTAGTTGTTAGAGACAGAGGATGCTACAATCTTAGTTGGCTTGTAGTATCTTAAAGCAAGTGTTCCGAGGTCACATCCGACCTTGACTCTTTTTTTTTTTTAAGATTTATTTATTATGTATACAGAATGCATCAGATCACATTATAGATGGTTGTGAGCCACCATGTGGTGGCTGGGAATTGAACTCAGGACCTCTGGAAGAGCAGTCAGTACTCTTAACCGCTGAGCCATCTCTCCAGCCCCCTCAACCTTGAGCCAAGACATTTCATAGTTGTCCAGACACTAAGGTCATGGTTCTTCTGGAACAAAGATGTGGTTGCAAAATGGCCCTTTAATGAATGAGCAAAGCCAATGGATGAAGAAGCCCGTGATTACAGTTCCCACGATGTGTGCATTTAGTGGAATATTACACAATAGTCAGTTTTTGAGTTTACCCAAATTCTAAACATGTACAAAATTCAGGCAGAGCTGAATTAAATTAGCAGCATAACGTACTCCAGCTAGATGATCCTAGGCTAGTGACTGCACGGCGTCCATTAACACTCTTGTTCTGCTTAGGAGTGTAGCCACTAATTAAAGTACGAGTATGATTAAACTATAAATTCTTTCCCAGTAAAACCCAATCTCTAACCCTTGGACAATGTTGGGCTAAAAAAAAAAAAAAAAAAAAAACAGGTTATAGAGTTTCATACACACTTCATGTTTTAAAAACAGTGCTCAAGATCTTTCAAAAAGTACATGTTCCTCTCAGTGGATGCACAATTTTTCGGCTTTCCTCACCACCCTACTTCAACCCTCAAGCACAGAGCAGTCAAGGATACATTTCTATAGCAACCTCATGGTATCTAAAATTGATCCTAGCTAGAGAACCAAAAAAGGAGCCGTCATCATTTTACAGAAGAGGGTGAAAGCACAGACTTATCTCTTTTTCTCTTGATTTTTCGAGACAGGGTTTCTCTGTGTAGCCTTGGCTGTCCTGGACTCACTTTGTAGACCAGGCTGACCTCGAACTCACAGTGATCCTCCTGCCTCTGCCTCTGCCTCTGCCTCCTGAGTGCTGGGATTAAAGGTGTGCGCCACCACCGCCCGGCCTGCACAGACATTTTAATAGAGCACTGGAAGGAATGCGGCTCCACGCAGCCAGCATGCTTGGAAAAGGAGACATCCTTGTGGTGGTTGGCAAACGCTGTGAGCTCCTACGGCAGGTAATTTTCAGAGGCAGTTTAACAACCTGGGACGCACATCAGCATAGAGTGCTATGTGCAACCCTCCCCAAACAAAGCGACCAGTCAATCCTAAAAACCCCTAGTAACTCCCTAGTAACCCCTGGGGACCCTCCCTTTTGTGGTCAACTATGCTGAAACATATCTTGCAACTGCAAGCAGTGAGCCAACTCAGCATGGGCTGGTTTTCAGTGCCCATGAAATGAGGTAACCTGTGTCCTATTTACCATCCTATGCATATGCATGATTGGCCACGCATGTGATTAAAATCAGATGCATCCTGAGAAAGAACATGTTGAGTGAACAAAGGGTTGCATAACCCAAGCCCATCAGTGGAAACAGAGATCACCTACATCTCATCCTTGGCAGCAAACTCCTCTCCTCCTGGGCCCACAAAAGGAAGCTTTGCAAAGCAACCCAGAACAATCTTGCTTGGAGCCTGCTGCTCTCTTATAGCAGTGTATATAGTCTGTGTATTTACCCTGCTTTTGGATAAGACCCATCTTAATTTGCTATTTGCTAATGCTTTTTCAACTATTTGAAGAAGACAACAAGAACCTGGAAGCATGCAGTCTAGCTCACCATGAGAGCATCCTCATGTTAGGATGCTGAACCTCATGACTGAGATGGCTGTAGCTGACCAAGACCTCAGACAGGTCACCCCTGGCCTTCCCTCAGTAGTGCGCATGTGTGCACACATCATACACAGGCGTGCGTACCTTGCTGGTGTTCCTGGTCTAAGTATTGGCAGTGAGAGTCCATAGGGCCAGTCTGATTGAGTACAATGAGTGAAAGCTTTGGTGTGGAGTATCTCCATCATTTCTATGGTCACCTGTGATCTTATTTTGTTATCATTTCTACAGTGAAACATTGCTTTGTCTGTCATAAGCTTTAGACCTTAGGGGACTGGGAAAATGATGCAGCTCAAAAAAGTCCGTTCCAGGGGGCTGTAGGGATGGCACAGTGGTTAAGAGCACTGACTGCTCTTACAGAGAACTGGGTTCAATTCCCAGCACCCACTTGGCAGCGCACAACTGTCTATAACTCCAGCTGACATTCTCACACAGACACACATGCAGGCAAAACACCAATGCACATAAAATAAAAATAAATTATTTTAAAAAGTCCATTCCTGCACTAGTCACTCTATTGCTTGTTTCTGCCATACTGTAGTTCGGGTCTTGGATGGCCCCCAAAAGCCCATGTGTTGAAACCCTGGGCCTCAGCTACTGGGTGTAGCATAATCTTTAGTGAGTGGGACCTAGTGGAATAAAGTTAGGCCATTGGGGGTGTCGTTTTACTGGGGACCCAAGCCCCTTTTTCTTTCTTTGCTTCCTGACCACCTTGAAGTTAGCATGCCTGCTCTGCCATGGACTCACTTCATGATGTTCTCTGTGGCTATAGGCCCACAGCAACAGGGCCGCATGACCACAGAGTGGAACCTCGGAGACAGTGAGACTGGTTCTGTGGCGTCCATCACATCCCTTATCTCATCACAGGAACAGAAAGCTGACTAAAATCTTTACTTTTTCTTTTTGGTTTCTCTGTGTAGCCTTGGCTGTGCTAGACTCGCTTTGTAGACCAGGTTAGCCTCAACCTCACAGCAATCTGCCTGCCTCTGCCTCCTGAGTGCTGGGATTAAAGGTATGTACCACCACACCGGGCCTAAAAAATCTTTACTTCTAAAGCTTTGAACATCTGGGAAAATTTAAAGTTTCCCAGTAAAAAGGTGTATGCCTGGAGGTATAGCAAGGACAAAAGAAATTGTACAAACTTGTTAATTTATTACAAAATGTCCACTCACAGAAAAACACAAAGAAACCTTTATACTTTTATATTTGGGAATGGAACTGGCGTCTCAAATACAAAATAATTTACACATAATCCGTACAATTTTTTTTATAGAAATAGGTCATTATTACAACAGCTGTACAATTCACTACACTTCCTCTTATAATTACATAAAATCTTTTCTTTAGAAACATCTCAACATAACAAAACATACAAAAAAACAAAAAAACAAAAAACCAAAAACACCCCAAAACAAAACAAAACAAAAAACCCAAAACCAAAAAACAAAGTGCATTTTGAAAAGGAAAATCCAATCTTCAGAGTCATCAGGGAAACGTGTGACTGGTTTCCTGGGAGACTGCGGCCTGCCGGGTTGCCTGGCTTATGGGCTCTCTTCTTTCATAGTCTTAGAGGTCTCCAGGGAATTCTGGGATAGCTGTGAGATTGTGCTTTGCTCTGAGTCCATTTTTGTAGTTACTCTCAGTGACATTAACAGGAGGAGCCCAGTGTTCTGTTCCAGAAGGAAAGCCACCGCCAGTAGGGCACCAGCAGTGAAGAGCCACAGGCTACCGGGGCTTTTAGCCCAAGAGTCTGGATCTGCAGCTTCCTTACTCACAGGCCTCGCCATCTGATTGGTGGGCTGTTTTTTGTTACTGTGGACTCCCAATGAAGCCACGAGACGTTATTATTTAAATACAAACAGAAAGTGCCAAAGTTATTTCCCCTGTGCGCAGCTGTGCAAATTAAAACAAAAACAACCCATTGAAAAATAACAAAAAATAATCTCTTTTTTCTCTCTCCAAAGACCTTTAACTTAGTCCTTGACTGTAAAGGAAAGACCATCATGGCCTGCTAAGGCTTGGGACCTCTGTCAGTCGGTAGAGTAACCGGTTGGCTCTCTCCTCGAGGCAGCGACAAGGTACCACCTCTGCAAATAGACCAGGAAGCACGCCCACACCGGGGCACTTGGTTCCTGTCTGGTATGGCTGTAATGGATGCCTGAAAACCTCGGGGCAAGGGAATCATGGCCAGTCTTCCTGTTCTTTCCCCGTTCTGCCAGTGCCACACTCCAGACACATTACCCTCAGGGGTTCTGAAATGTATACAGGGTGAGCCAAGGCCACGTTAATGCTTCTTTCCACTTCCCAAGGCCACCCGACTCTTCCATTGGTTAAAGCTGGTTGCGGCTGGACCCCAGTGTCGGGGTGTGGGGGGCGGGGCACTATCGTGGTGGCTGCTGAAGACCTGAGGACTCTGACAGCCGGCTGACCCTGCGGGAAGGGCGCGGGGGCTGTGGCTGTGTGGGCTGTGTGGTTGTGTAGCCCAGGGTCCCCGGCTGCTGAGAGAAGGAGAGAAGGAGCGAGTCCGGCTGCTCACTATGCAGAGATGTCGGGGCCTGCAGCAGGAAAGAGGATAAAAAGGGGCTGTGGGACCAGCCTGTCCCTCCACTCTTCCCTTGGGATTTGTAGTAGATGCAACTAGGCAGTGGTACATGGGTGCGTGCCAACCATGCGTGTGCTTGCCTGTGAGCCTGGTGGGGGAAAGCCAAGCTCTCCAACAACACACCAGTTGGGGGTTCCTTCTGGGCAAACGGGGCTTGGGGCTGAGGCTAAAACAGAGGTGCACAATCTACACAAGTCCTATGTGTTTGTGGATAGTGGAGCCTGAGGCTCACACTTAGACTATGGGTGGGAAAGAGTGTCCCTTAGAGTAGGTCCCTGATCCTGTGACTACTTTAAATACTACCATTTTCTAGAAATAACCAGTTGGTATGACTGGTTTCACTTTTATTTTCCACTGTTGACTACAAATAAATGTCACTTTCCAATGAGCCAGGGCCCTAACCCCCCGCCTTTGAGGCTTCCCAGCATACTTATCCCTGACCTTATGCTGGGCTGTCAGTCAAACCGCCATCTTTTCATTTCTTTCCCTTCAATCACACTCAGTATTTTCTTGATGGTCAGGTTCTATCAGAGATGCCTCAGCCTTCCTCTAGGAAGGCCCCTCCACCCAGGTGTCCTCTGTCTTCACTCCCAGAACCTGCGCGGGAGCTGTGCTAGCCCACTTCCCCGCACAGGCTCTGAGATCTCAAGGCACCAGGGTGGCTGGGAGCTCTTTGCATCTCGAATGGAGCAGGTGTTTGCAGACTACTGCTACTGAGGACACAAGGAGACCTCCCCTGGTCACACGTCTGTCCCCTGGTCACACATCTGCCTCTGTCTCTTTGCCTCATTGTTTCCCTGTGCCAGATCACTTTCCTGTGCTGGGAAGATCCACGAGACCAAAGTCAGAGTTGACACCCACTATCACTGTGGGTGCAGCCAGGAGGTTTGAAAATTCTACCACAGATGGTTTAACAGCTTTGGAGTCAAATGGCATCGCAGATCTTTAAGGATGCCGACTCGCTCCATTTCTATCCCACTGTTCTCAAGATGTCTCAGGCACTAGTGCTGTTTTTTGGCTTCAAAGGTGTCCTTACTAGAAGAAGTCCCACAAGGCAGGGTAAAAGATCAGTTAAGAGTGTGCCCTGGATGTGTGTGAGGAAAAGATGGAGCCCTTTGAGAGTTGCTGAAGGGACAGTGCCCATGTCTGAATCCCCCGGCCAGTGGTACCCACCTTTCTTCCTTCTGGTGTGCTTGATATTTGCGTGAAGTGATTTCTGCTTTCTGAATAGCATCTATGTGAAATGTGCCTCCAGTTTTCATGTCAAATCCTTATTTCACACATTAACATATTTACTAAAGCAGTTTGATAGGTCTTTAACTAAATGTGTTTTAATTTTATACTTCTATGCACTAAAAAGTTTGACAAAAACAGTCACTAACTTTTGACTTTTTTTTAATCAAGATGCAAAACTGATAAAAATTATTTTTAAATAGGTATTTTCGGCATACCACCATATGAAGCATATCCTATCTTTAATGAAGCATTAAAATTAACCAATATGAGCTTTTCAGAGCTTGTTCTCTCTACTAGGGTAGACAACGGCTGTAAAAGTCAAATGCAGAACTTAGCCTGTGCTCAGTGATCCTGGGTCTCCCAGGCCCGGTGCTCACTTACCTGCAGGTAGGGTGGTGGCTGCTGCTGCTGCTGCGCCTGCGCTGGCTGCAGTGGCGATGGCTGGGATGTGGGGAAGCTGGGATGGAGCACTGCCTGCCCCATCAGCAGGACAGGAGTGGAGGCAGTGCTACTGGCAGGGTGCGAGTCTGGAGTCGGGAACATCACCTGGCTCTGTGCATACCTGTTTATTTTCACACAGGATAAACAAAACAGATCCTCTGAGAGATACTTGACATGGTACTGTAAACACCAACTTTAGGGTCTGGAGAGATGGCTCAGTGGTTAAGAGCACTGGCTGCTCTTCCAGAGGACCTGGGTTTGGTTCCCAGCCTCCACATGGAGGTTAACAACCCCTGCAACTCCAATTCTAGGGGGCTCTGACACCTTCTTTTGGCTTCTATAGGTACTACATGCATGTGAAACACAGACATGCAAGCAGGCAAAACACCCATATACATCAAATCAATCAATCAATCAATCTTATAGTAGAAAAATGGGTGAGGTAGGCTTCATCAAAAACTTTGTACATTAAAGGACACTATCCATTGACAGAAAAGTAATTTGGGGTATGGGAGAAAAATCTCTGCCCATCATATATCTGACACAGGATTGATATTCAGCATATTTATTTAAAAAGTACCTACAGCTCAGTCACCAACATCCCATTAATACCCAAAGAACCCAAACAAAGAAATGGGCAAATGGCTTGAGCAGTTCTTTCCATCCGATGAAAAGAAATGAAGGCCAGTATGCACATGACTTTGTAACTAGTCTATAGGAGGATGCTGGTCAAAACTGAAATGAGCTGTCATGTCACATCATTACTGTAAAGATACACACAATATACTATATACATTTGACACATACTATAAAATGAGTCAACCTTGAAGACTGTGTGTGTGTACGTGTACCAGAAGGAGGGAAAACCCTTGTTACTAAGGATGTGGAAAAGTGAAAGTTTCTGTGTGCTGTTGGTGCAAATGTAAAATGGTACAGCCATTCTGGAAATTGTTATGGAGATTCCTCAACAAGTGAAATGGGATTTCTAGGGAAGATGGCAAACTAAACACTGTCTCCATGTGACTTGGTGAGGGAGAAGAGACAGAACAAGATCCTATAACCTATTCCAAAGAGAGAAAGCACTTTAGAAATCCACAGGCAGTGGGGGGCATAGCTGGAAAATGTGGGGAAAGAGATAGGTGATGCTCCGAGAATTAAGCCATATTGAAACAGCTCCAGCTGGATGGCTCTGTGGTGGACCACGGGGAAGCAGAAGCCTCATCCAAAAGCATATAACATAAGCTGCCCTGGGAGGAGACAAGCCCACTACTCTCCAAGCCCCTGGTCTAGTTACAGGTGATGGTGAGACTGGTCCCCCCAGCCGACAACTCAGCCATCGCCCACCAGAGAGGTGCAATCTGGAAAATCTCGGGAGGGTGCAAAGCTAAATGTGGATGGCAGAGGTCACCAGTCCACAGCTGTAGAGGAATCTTAATGTAGCAACTTGGCTCCTCTGGCTGCAATGCAGACATGCCTCCAGTCTCAGGAGACAGAGGCAAACAGAGCTCTGAGTTCAAGGCCAGCCAGGTATGGAGGGTCAGGTAAATAAAGAAAAGCTTGGGTCCAGGCATGGTGGTACATGCCTTTAGCCCTAACACTCAGGAGATGGAGGCAAGCAGAGCTCTGAGGTGTAGTCAGTGCTGTTCAGGCAGTTTGGTTGGGTCAGGGAGTTGAGAAGCAAGTGCAGTGGAGTTCTTGGCAGTTCAGTTCATGGAATTCAGAGGCAGTTTTTTACTGGGAAAGTTTCCCAGAGAGAGGTACAGAGAACAAGCTAGGCACAGGTGAAGACAGAGTGAGCCAGAGAATGAGAAGGAGCCAGAAGATTAGAACAGGTTGCTAGAGACAAGCAGAGCAATTCAGTCAGAAGCTGAAAGAAGCCCAGAATAAGTCAGCTTGGAGAGGAGTTTGAGCCAGAAGAGCTGAGTTGAAGCTGCCAGCCAGAGTTCAGAAAGAGCTAGAAAGGATGAGCTTATCCATCAGTAAGACTCAGAGGCTGAAAATATTCTAGGCTTAGATTAGATTGTATGGAGGCAAGAAGCTTCCAGGACTAGGCCTAGGTTAGCAGAAGAGGCCGTTAACTGCTGAGATGAAAGCTACATTAGGTAAATAAAAGTTCCTTTTAGAGAGCCAGGCACAGTGGTGCACACCTTTAATCCCAGCACTTTGGAGGCAGAGGCAGGTGGATCACTATGAGCTCGAGGCCAGCCTGATCTACAAAGTGAGTGCAGGACAGCCAAGGCTACACAGAGAGACCCTGTCTCAGTTCCTCTTAGAGGTGAGCATGGCTGCACAACAGTGCAGAAACACTTGATGTCACTGAACTATATACTTAAATGGTTATTATGGCAAATGTTATGCGTATTTTATTACAAGAGCAATAATAACACAAAAAGATGTTGATGATAATGCTCTATTATCAAGAAACCACGAATGGCCTCATGGGAAAGTCTGGATGCCAGGATGATGCTTGGAGACCATGCGGGGAATTCCCTTCTGTGTTGGGGTTTTAAAGATGTCATTTCCTTGTATGAGGTCATCTGTAACAGGCTCTGGGCCTTCCAGACTTTCCCTGAAGACTTCTGTGTGTTTTTAGGAGGCAGATCTTGACAACCCATGGAGAACAGGCTCTTAGGTCATGTCTGGGAGAGACAGTGGGGGTAGAAATGACTGGTTTGACCAAAAATGGCAGTTACAACTCGTGGACAAGAAAAACATTCTGGGTTTGCCTCACTCACAGCAGGGCTAAGCGTCTCCAGAAAGTGAGGTTACAAGCGTCTTACTTTCCACTTACTTGGAACGTTTAGGAGGAACATGCAAAACCCCAAACCCAAACCCAGAGCTGCCTGCCTAATTGAGAACAGGAGCAGGAAGCTTTAAAGATGGCTTCCCACAGGATGCTGTCAGTGCCTGTTCTCAGCCATGGGCAGAAGGAGGGAGGGAGGCCGAGTCTTAAGAGGGCAGAGCCTACAGAGGAGGTTATCAATAGGCTGAACAGGGCTGACTAGGTCGTCCTGAAGACTCAGAGCCAAGGGAGTTTGTGCTCTGAAGCCACTGGCCCCCGGGTTCTGCTACAGGGAACCTGTGACCTTGCAGACCTTATCCTTTAAAAGCTCAGCTTCTTTGATGATGGAAGGAAGAGAGGGAGGGAGGGAGGAAGGGAGAAAGGAAGGAAGGGAGGGAGGAGGGAAGGAGGGAAGGGAGGAAGAAAGGGAGGAAGGGAGGAAGGAAGGAAGGGAGGGAGGAGGGAAGGAGGGAAGGGGGGAAGAAAGGGAGGAAGGGAGGAAGGAAGGAAGGGAAGGAGGAGGGAAGGAGGGAAGGGAGGAAGAAAAGAGGGAAAGAGGGAAGGAAGGAAGGGAGGGAGGAGGTAAGTAAGAGAGGAAGGGAGGAAGGAAAGAAGGAAGGGAGGGAGGGAGGAAGGATGGGAGGAAGGCAGGAAGGAAGGAAGCAGGCAAGCAAGCATCCCCAGGCCATAGAACTTTGGCTGGGAGGAAAGGAAACAATCATAAACATGCCCTGAGCTTCAGAACTGCTCAGCTATGTCATTATGGGCTGCAGAAAGTGAAAGGGAATTTTCAGGGACAGTCATCCTGGGGCCACATGAGACAGTCTGCACACCATACCTCACTAGCTAGCACTGTCCTGATAAACCCTGGACTCAGATTCAAACAATGCTTACCCAAACAAGGGCCATGGGATAGTCTCCCTTCTAAGGGCTAGGTGTGGTAGAACACACCTCTGATGCCTGTGCTTTATGGCCAAGGCAAAAGAATCCCGTCTTAAAAGAGGAAGGAAATAAAAATCTTGAGGCCATTTGTTAAGCCTACTTTCTGGCAGCATTTAAATAATTTGTCCTATGTCTCCAGTAACCCTGGTGGCTACTAATTAAACAGCTGAGCAAATCAGCCCCTCAGCATCAGTAAGTGGAAAAGAGACTGAGGGAATGCTCTGGCTCGAGTGTGGTCCCCAAAGCCCATGTACTGGATAGAAACCTAGCTCCCAAGCCCCACGGATGTCATCAGGACTGGACGAGGTCACTAAAGTGGTGCCCCCGTAATGACATTAATGGCTTTCTAAGAAGAACAAGAGAACTCAGCCGTCACACTGGCTTTCTCTCTGGAACGCTCTCTCCCCACGCTTTCGTGCAGCAGGAAGGACCTCACCTGCTGCCGAACAGATGCCAGCACCACAGGCCCAGCCTTCCTATTATCTCAAACCAGGAGGCGTAGAGAACCTTCATAGATTTCCCTGTCCGCGATGTTCAGTTACAACAACAGAAAATGCCCTGAGCAGGGAAGTGAGGGAGGAGACTGTATTTCTGGGATGGTAAGGGCTCTCATATTTGCTGTTTCTCCTGGTCCTGAGGTACAGCGTTAGAAGCAAGAGGCAGAGAAACTCAGTGCCCTCGTAAAGCACTGGGTGAAGCTGCAGAGAGCTCTCAGGAAGCGCGGGGGTGGGGGTGGGGTGGGGTGGGGCTGTTGTGGACTCAGGATGTCAGCTCAGAGGAAGGAAGGCTTTCAGATCTATCTATCTATATATATTTAAAAAGCCTAAAGATGACCTCAGTCTGTGAGATGTCACTGTTTCCTTCAGTTCCTGTGTGGAGGCACAGAGACTGGATGCCATGAGAACCAGTGAAAGGAGAGCCCGTGAAGGCCATGAGCTCATGTTGACCCTGCTTTTTTGTAGAGCATCCACAGTGAAGCTAACCAGGCCTGTGTGAAAGCCCGGAGTATCACTGCCAGGAACATCAGGACCTGGAGCATCACTTTAGGAAAAAGAAAAGGCCTGGCTTGGACCATTCGGTACAGGCATCTGTCCCACTCCCACCTACTTGACTTGCCGTCCGGTCCTGCTGACTTCTGAGGGCTGCCTCGCATCACAGGACCCAGGCATCATGGGTTGGATGGGCTGGCTCAGCAGCAGCCTTTGAGCAGAGAAAGAGAAAAGGGACATGATGACAGTTAGTGTTTGTGGTGGTCAGCTTTCTTTGTCACATTGATACAATCTAGGATTGGGAAGACAGTCTCAACGAGGGACTGTCTTCTGCTGTGTTGGTCTATGGGCATGTCTTGGGGAAGACTGTCTTAATCACTGTGGGGTGGGCCAGCTCAGCCCACTGTGGGCAACACCATGCTCTAGGCTCCCGAAATGTGTAAGAATGGAGTCATCAAGTTGAGCGCAAACAAGTAAGTGAGCCTGTATGCATTCATTTCTCTCTGCGCTTGACAGTGGATGTGATGTCACTCCATATTTGAAGTTCCTGCCTTGACTTCCCAACAATAATGAGATTATTAATTACTAATTAACATGGAACTGTAAGCTGAGTGAAACTCCTTCCTCACCCAAGTTCCTGTTGTTAGAGTTTTTTGTTTTGTTTTGTTTTGTTTTGTTTGTTTGTTTGTTTTGCAGAAACAGAAATGAAACTAGAACAGTACTCCAACAGTGACCCCAGATGGCAGTACTATGCTCCCCACAATAGGTCATGTACCTGACCTTCAAGACCCCCAGGCCTTCCCTGCTGCCTCCTTGGGAAGCCTTAGAAGTTTGCTGTGCAGAAGGGAGAGATGAAGGGAAAAAACGCAAACGATCCCTTCCCATCCCTTCAGCAGCATAGCTTCATACCTGAGCTGTCGATCGTGACCAAAGTCAGGGCTGGGCTGGCACTGGCTGCCATCCTGAGAGGTGGGGGCGAGCGTGGTGAGGCTCAGGCCTGGTGGGAGCATGGCGGCTGCACTGCTGAACTGGGACGGCAGGCTGCTCACCGGCCGGCCACTGGTGGGCAGCAGCTGGGAGCTTCTCATTGGCTTTGGGCCCTGGAGCATCATTTAACAAGAGAGAGGAAGTTGATCACATCACGCCATCTTTCTAGGAAACCTCATGGAATGCCCATCTGCTGACTCCTGTCTCCCTTCTAAGTTAGGACCTACCAATTCTGCAGTCAACTGCCTCTATTTTGAATATCTTTCCCATTGGATTGTACACACCTTGAAGATTCTTAAATTATCATGGGCAGTGCCAAGCTTTCAGCAGAATTGAACCATTGAACTGAGTTGGTTGTTTTTCCCTTCACAAACTTCACTTCAGAAATAAAGAGCCTTTGCTGTTTCTCTCCATCACTGGGCCGGTGTTGGCCCCAGGGCCTTTGCACATGCTGACCCGTCTACTTGATGCGGATACAGTTGACCTTGGGCTTTGCTGTGATACTGTCCTCTCACAGAGGCTTCTTCTGAGCATCCGTTTAAATCTTCAACTCCTCTCCTGCACGCCTTTCCCTGCTACCCTCTGACACACTCTGATCTGCACTCATTTCTTCTCAGAGCTGAGGACTGTCCTCCTCACTCATGGCTCTTAGTGCTGGCCACGCAGTGAGCCTTTAGTGATTGGTGACTCTGAACAATGAGTGAATGAGGCAGGGTGAGCTGGCCCTGATTTTTATTTTCTGTCTGTGACACTGACTGGCCATTCCTATGGTGACACTTGAAGGCTTTAGATTTTAGTTTTTACTACATCTTTCTAGTAACTGTATAAACTCTTCCTCTTCACTTGCTTTTCCAGCATCCCCTTGGCTGTTCTCAGCCAGTGGTTGTTTGTTTTGTTTTGATGACCCTGTCAAACTAACAGGTTGTGTTTTGAGGCAAAACACTTAATTTGTTTAAGGACAGTCTAAGCTCCCTTCTATGTGGATTTGTCATTTTACTCGCTGATAAAAGTATCCGTAAAACATCACATTGGTACTGATCATGCACAGCTTTTCTCATCGTCCCCAGTAAACAACTATTTCCATAGCACTGGCGTTTTATTAGGCATTATAAATCATCTAAGGGGCCGGAGAAATGGCTCAGCAGTTAAGAAGCCTGGCTGCTCTTCCAGATGACCCAAGTTCAATTCCCAGGGGGATTCAATAGCCTCTTGTGGCTTCTGTGGGTTGCAAGCATGCAGTACATAGACATACATGCAGTTGAGACACCCACACACAGGAAATTAACCCAAGCAGACATCTAAGATGAGCTAAAATACGAAGAGGTTTGGAATGCAGCACAGTGGTTCAGTGCTCCCACGGCACAAGAGAAGTCCCGGGTCTGAGCCCCAGAATCAATAAATGAATAAGTCAATGAATTATATAGGAGGATACATGTACATCTTGGGCAAATGCTGTACCATTTTATATAAGGGACTTGAGTCTCTTCAAGTTTTGGCATCCACAAGAGGTTTTACACATTATCCCTGTGGAGCTGGAGGGATGATTTTACTTATCCATCCTGCACCATCCACTACATGGTCCAGTTCCCAGATTCTCTACTGGCTGAGGAGCCCCTTGGGGTCTATAACACCCCTTCTTTTGTTGTTGCCTACTAGGGACCAGATACTCCCTGGTATCCTAGGAGCCATGTGGAGGTGAAGGCTGCAGGAGATACAGTGATCTGCAGTCTCTGCTGTGATCTCCCAGAAGTGGGGGCTCAGAATTCTACTCAAGTGTCATTTACCACCAGTGACCTGGTCAAATTGTCCTTGGCCATTTGTACTGAGTGGCAGTGGCTGCAAGAGAAGGTGTTTGCTTTGGTCCTGGGGGTAAGGGACAATGAACAGGTTCATTCATGTGGCAAGAGTGAAAGAGAACAGGTGTCCTGGGCCATAACCATCAGAGATGCTTCTCCCCAGTACAAACACGGGGGAAAAAATACAACTCAAACCTTCAAAATGGCTTTATGATAAAACAACAGCAGCAACAACCTACCCACCACTGAATTCCTTCCCTAGTCTGGATAAGGGTGTATAGGTTTCCAGAACCTGCCAACTGACAAAGTCAAGTGCATCTCGGCTGTAAGAGCGTGTCCACCCTAGTGGTAAGGACAGGAAGTGGAAAAGGGTACAGTACCTGGGCAGATATCACATTCGATTCTCTGAGCAGGTGCTGGTTTGTGGCTTGGGTAGATGTGATCTGCCCCGGCAGTGGAGTGTCAGCCACAAGCTGGGGCTGAGATGCTGCAGGAGCCCTCTGCTGCAGCTGCTGCTGAGCTGTTGGTCGCTGGGCACTGCTGAAGCTGAGGGACACAGCTGGCTGCTGCAGAAACATCTGGGAACAGAAGAGAGATGCCTGTGGAATAAGAGCCACGTGTGGGCTCCACACAGGTCCACCTTTGTTGTCCTCTTTGTCCCAGGGAGGAGGAGGGGAAATGCCTGGGATACACACACACACACACACACACACACACACACACACACACACACACACACACACACGATTCCCCAGCTCAGGAGCAGACAGTGTGTACCTATGCTGCCGTCAGCATCAGCCAACACACTAGATATAGTGGCTGGGTCTCTGCCTTCCTGGCAGTCACAGTTAAATGACTTCAATCTAACAGAGCCGAAGAGTCCTGCATCTAGGCTTTCTTTTCACAAACTGAGATACGTATCAGTGTCCTATGAGATGGGAAAGTCATCCTAGCAATGGAATAATTTATATACCGACGGGAGGAGAGGGCATGGTGTGCCTCCTGCTTTACTAGATTTTATGCCCAACCTTAAATCTCTGCCCAGCAACCAGGGTCTGCACCTGCAGTGCTCTTAGGAGCTTTCAACACAGGGCTGAAAGGAGCCGGGGCAAACCTGCCTCCAGTGAGGAGGTGACTCTAGGTAGAGAAATGACAGCAGAGGATGGTGTGTCATCAGGTCCACATGCTTTAAAGTCACACTTGTTTTATAATCATGCTTTGTTACATAAGCTGCCTTAGACATTTAAGGCCGCGAGACATTATTAGTTTAAGAAAATGCTTAAGTATTCATGAGGATTCTGATTTAGTTCAAACAGTTTGTACCATATAAAGCTGATCCTCATATCTGCGAGCTTTCTTTCCATCTCTAGACTCATCCAACCTCAGATCAAAACTGCTTGGGAAATAATTGGTCTGTACTGGACCAGCTGTAGGGTTTTTGGTTTGTTTTGGTTTGGTTTGGTTTTTGGTTTTTATTTTTTATTTTTGGTCATTATTTCCTGAACAATGTATTATAATAAGCACTTACATTGCTAGAGGTACAAACAATCTAGAGATGACTCAAAGCAGGGCTGCCCAACCTTTTAGCTTATCTGGGTCATACTTGACAAAAATGAATTGTCTTGGGCCACATAAAGGTGTCTAGTGAGTGGTCTGTTATTTTGTGTGGCAGGGGCCCAGGATGCTGTCATTTACAATGTTTTAAATAAGCTTATGACATTGTATTGATGTTAAGGGTTCACAGTGTGGGCTGTGGGTTGGACAGGCTTTATTTAAGGAACACAGGGGGATGTGGGCCTGTTTTGTGCAATGTCATGTTCTGTCAGAAAAGGGTCTTGAGTTCATAGATTTTAGCATCTCTGGGAGTACCAGAGCAGCCTCCTCAGCTACGAAGGGCAACTAGATCTCATTGTGAGTGGTTGTTGAAGTACTTAAACAGGTCTTTTCCCCCTTAAGCTTTTAAGTAATCTGTAATGAGTACATAGGATATCTGAAAGCTTTGGATATCTGAAATATTACATTGGTATTGGCTTTGGTAGTTAATATAGATTACTCACAATTTGCTCAACATATACACTAATTGGACATATATTAAAAAGAAAACAAGTGAAAGCAGTGATGTTTTAAGACCCAACTAGAGTTGCAAGAAAAAAAATATGATCTATAAACTGAGTTTTAATATTGAAGGAACAACTTTAATAATCTTAATAATAATTTAACCAAAAGTATGTAAGTACTGCTTTTAGCCAAAACTCTTGGGCATTGGAAATATGCCCTGATAATTTCTGTCATGACTCCTGACATATATGTGCCATTATAAGCTCCTAGCTTTGCAGTCTTTAGGGAGGGATGTTCTGCCTTTGAAGAATATGGTAGATTTAGTTACAATTTCTGAACCAGGACAGCACAACCATATACCCATCCGAGAGCAGCAGGCTCTCATTCAGCAAGGGCCAAAGGAGATCAGGAAAGGCAGGGGCAAACCTGCACCCTGCATGCAAAGGCCAGCCACCCCGTGGTGCATTCGTAGAGGAAACCGAGGCACCAGCCAGTGACACTAATGTCAGCAGGGCGGAGCTGTGCTGCGAGATTTGGATCACATATCCTTTTACCTCACCAATAAACTTTCATACCTCACCTAACCCAGAAACCTGCAGGCGGGAAGCAAAGACTCTTGGTTACTTTAGAGCAGAGTTTCTTAACCTGTGGGTCATAACCCCTTTGGGGGCCAAATGACTCTTTCACAGGGGTTACCTAAGACAATTGGAAAACACAAATATTTACATTAAGACTTCTAACAGCAGCAAAAACCCAGTTATGAAGTAGCAATGACATAATTTTATGGTTTGGGGGTCACTATAACGTGAGGAAATATATTTAAGGGTCATAGCATTAGGAAGGCTAAGAACCACTGCTCTAGAGGCTCAGATAAATTTTTTTTGGTCTTACAAATATTTTATTATTTTAATTATGTATATGTGTCTCTGTGTGGATATTTGCACATGCAATGCAGGTGCCACGGAGGATGGGGGTCATCAGATGCCCTGAAGTTGGTGTTATAGATGGTTATTAGTGGCCATACGGGTACTGGGACTTGAACTTGGGTCCTCTGGAAGAGCAGCCAGTGCTCTTAACTGCCGAGCCATTTCTCCTGTCCCCCATTCCTTTTATTTGAGACAGGGTCTTACTACATAGCCCTACCTAGGCTAAAAATGGTTATATAGACCAGGCTGACCTTGAACTCACAGAGATCTGCCTGCTTCTGCCTCCTAAGCTCTGGGATTACAGATGTGTGGCTTTAAGCCTAGGAAGAATTATTCCTGGATACCCATCACCTCAGATTCAGTCCCCACACACTCGAGGATTAGTGCTCTCTGCAATCCCAGCTGTCTCTCAGGGTACACTTTGTGACTCGCATGTGGGCTTTTTGGCAGGGTATGGTTTGCTTGATGACCAAGGGTCTAATCAATGCAAGATTTATTGGAGCAGGCATTATAGTTTATCTCAAAGAAGACAAACTTGAATTCCAAATGCAGGCCCTCCACTGAGGATGCTCTTGGGCAATTATTTGTAACTTTTTTGAAGATTTGGTTTCCCCATTCATATAACATTGCCTCTACTATTAGGGTTAGTGTTGCTGTGATAAAACACCATGAGCAAAAGCAAGTCTTAGTCCCCCTGTACACCCTCTTTAATCCTAAACCTTAAGCTGCTACTAAGGCTGCACTTCCATGGCCTCTCATAGGCCCTCTTCATGGTGCCAAACCTCAATTTCAGGACTGATGGGGTCAGGCAACTGCTACAGAGGCTGGACCTTCACCAATGGCCTCTCCTGGCCTCTCATGGTGCTAAGCATCAGCTGCTCTCCATGACCCCTTCATGCCTTCACCAGTACCACAGGGGTGACTCAAACTACCAAGCTGATCTACAAGCACCAGATGCAACCTTGACTGCCTCGGGGACCACAGCTTCTGTGTGTGACACTTCCCAGAAGATTTAGCCTCAATGCTGCTGGCCTCTTCTTAATCACCGCTAATTTCTCAGTCCCAGCTGACGAGCAGCCACTGTCCCAGCAAGGCAAAGGTTTCACTTTAGCGGTTCTGGTCTCTTGTTAATAATCACAACCCATTCTTCAGCTCCGGCTGGCCAGACACACAGGATCTCCATGCAAATGGCCCAGTAGAGTCTTTGCTTCCCTCTGAAGCGTCACAAGCCAGGCCCCAACCCCCTGTATGCCTCTCAACATTCTTATTTCAAAGCTTGCACAGAACAGTTTACCAAGTTTTGAATACTCAACGGCTTTTCTAATCCAAAGTTCCAAAGTCCTTCCACAATCCTTCCAAAAACCACATGGCCAGATCTGTCACAGCAACATCCCACTCTCCTGGTACCGATTTCTGTCTTAGTTAGGGGTTAATGTTGCGGTGATGAAACGCTGTGACCAAAAGCAAATTGGAGGAAAGGGTTTATCTGGCTCACACTTCCACATCACTGTACATCACTGAAGGAGGCCAGGGCAGGAACTCACACAGGGCAGGAACCTGGAGGCAGGAGCTGGTGCAGAGGCCATGGAGGGTGCTGCTCACTGGCTGCTTCTCCTGGCTTGCTCAGCCTGCTTCCTTGTAGAACCCAGGACCGCCGGCCCACAGCTACAGTGTGGGCCCAACTACAATTGGCTGAGCCCTCCTCCACCAAATCACTAATTAAGAAAGGCTTGCCTACAGCCTGATCTTATGAAGGCATTTTCTCAACGCAGGTTCCCTCCTTTCGGATGCCTTTAGCTTGTGTCAAGTTGATGTAAAACTATCCAGGACAGTGACACTGGCAGCACAAGCCTCATGAAGTCAGTGCATATTAAGTTCATAGGATGCAGTGAATGTTGCATGAATGCTAGATGCTAACACCATTCTTAAAACGAGAGAAAGAGCTTTGCCTGGGTATGCGGAGATCTGACAAAGGAGTGAATGAAAAACGCAGAGACCAACTCATGCGGGGATGAAACTGTTTGCCCAAACGGTGTCTGCTTGTGTTACGGAGCTAACGGCCTGGCATTTTAGGCTGTCTCGTCTGTGTATGTTCTCCAAGGATTACAAGCCTTGTTCTTTTTATCTTCTCGCCCTCCCACTGTTCACCAAGCGAGGTGAATCAGTTTGGGTAGGATTTTTAGGATGTACTTCTATTTGGGCAGCTGGCTGGCTGGCTGTTTGGCCAGAGTGATGGATGTCTCAAAGACCCGACAAGGAACATGTTTGCCATGGTTGCAGGTGCCTTTTTAGGCATTCATTTGAATAACCGGCAGAGGGCGCACATGCTCTTAAAAAATCCTGCATCCCCTTTCTCATGAGTGTAAAGCCTCTCAGCACAGCTTGGCACCTGGGAGCAAAGGCCTCACACCTCAGAGGACGTCCTCATAACATAATCAGAAAAAAAAAACTACATGAGCACACACTTAAGTCCTGAACCAGTGACATCCACTGAATACAGTAAACAACCCTGGCTGGGTGGGGCCCTGGTTTGGATCTGGGCACACAAGTCCATGCCTCTGTTTGTACAGAGAAGAATTTCATAGACTTCTCCAAAGCTGACTTCAAAAGGGCTCTGGGGCCAGTTTTATAGAAAACATGCCAAAAAAAAAAAAAACCAAAAAACAAAAAACAAAAAAAACAAAATGAAACAAACAAACAACCCCCCCCCAAAAAAACCCCAAACCAAAAAAGGTCCTCAAACCATGTAAGGAAAGTATGTTAGAACAAATAGAGCCCACACTTACATGTAATTTTTCACTATTCCTATCACCTACTTTTACAAATTATTATTATTATTATAGGACACTCAGAAGTAACGGGTATAGAAGCAGTGCACAGAAATCCTGTACAATACGGCATCATCACCGGCTTTAGCGGCCACCAATGTGTCACTCTTATTTCTTCAGTCTTTCCTCTCGGGTGGTGTATGGGGTACAGGTGGGGAGGCTAAAGTCATTTTCACTTACTTATTTTTACAGTTGAATTAGTTTAGTTTAGGTTTTTTTTTTTTTTTTTTAAAACAAGGATCACATTTTGGTAGGAGTTTTAGGATGTAGTTAAGTCTTGGGAAAGCCAGCAGCCAGCAGCTGGAGGAGATGCTCTCTGGTTTGGTTATCTTTGGATCTCCACGTTCTTATGGAAAATTCCACTGTGCAGGTAAGTGCGGAGGGAAGAGCACAGAGAAGGCTTGCCCCAGAGGGCTCAGCTTCCAGTGGGAGGGTGTGCACTGAAAGGCTCGGCATCCACAGGGGACATGTACACAGGGGGCTTGGCGCCCACAGGAGAGGTGTGTACACTGGGGGCTTGGCGCCCACAGGAGAGGTGTGTACACTGGGGGCTTGGCGCCCACAGGAGAGGTGTGTACACTGGGAGCTTGGCGCCCACAGGAGAGGTGTGTACACCAAGGGCTTGGCTTCCACAAGGTGGGGGCGGGCGTGGACTTGAGATCTTACATTGCACAGGGAGGTGAGCACTGGAGAGCTTGGCTTTCATCGGGAGGTGCGCACACTGAAGGGCGTAGGCACGGAGAGGCACCAACTGCAGGGCCTGGTATCTACAAGGCTGGTGTGCACTAGAACGCTTGATTTCCACAGGGAATGCACACACTGGAGGGCTTGGTTTCCATGGCCTTTTGTAGAACTCAGATGCACGTGCACTTCAGTATGTATGTATGTATGTATGTATGTATGTATGTATGTATGTATGTATGTTTTGGGGGCTCGCAAAATGTACCCCTAATGGGGAAATATAATATTCTTTACACCTGGGACTAAAAGTGATAGTTTTGTTGCCTGTCATTTTAAAATCTTGCTCTAATGTGGCACAGGCAGGAAACAGAAAGCTCCAGGCTCTCTGGAGGATGTTCATACGCCTACCTTGCTTTTTAGCACTTTCTGCTTCAATTTCCCACCCCCCCTTCCTGCTAGAATAAAAATTCCATTAAATTAATTGAAGTGAGACAAGTCCAAGGCTACCAGCTAGGCTGTAGATCTGCAAGAACAGCCATTGCGCTTTGGGAAGGAATGGGTGACACATGGGTGACGCCTTACTAGTTTGACAGTTCCAGGGCCCTGCTTTTAATTCCGCGTGACTGTGACAGTGTCTACCCATGTCCACGCAGGGGAGTCACTGCAGCAGGGTAAGGGGTCAACGGACTTTAGTATAGCTTACAGGATCCATAAGGGATGCCTGGGCTCCAGCAGGGCTATGTCTTAGCTTGTCCCGTTAGTAAGAGTGCTATGCAGGGGCAGGCAGGACAGGACCAGCAGGTGTCACCAAGGTCCCCTGCACCTCCCTGTCATATGTAAGTCCTGTCATGCAATGGCTTCTCAGTGTCCAGTGTGGTGCGTCTGTCCCAGGTGCTCAGGGAAGCCAGTGTGGGAGGGATAGGGGAACGGTGGGGATAGCCCTATGGCTGTTTTCTTGAGGCGTCTTTTCTGCCCCTTCTGTCTTGTCTAAGGTGGCATCTCAAGGCAGCCTCCTGCTTAGCTGCCATGACACCTGCAGTTAAAAGCCAGGTACAAACGATACATGCATGAAGCTAAACAGTCCTGAATGAAAATATGTGACACGCCAGGGTGGGGTGGGGAACCCATGTCACTTATCCTTGATATAGGTCAAATATAGATGACCCTGGCAAATATCCCAAACCCCAGACACACAAACGACTCTTAAAAGGATTCCAAGAAATGCATCTGGGTTCGTGGCATATACAACTGCTTTCAGACTACGTAGTGTCCCCTCTGACTACTAGCAGTGGGGTGGCAGGGAGGTGACAGCCCAGCTTTCCCTGTTGCTTCCTTGGGCTGCAGAACAGAGAGTATAACTCCCTCTCTGCTCCTCCTCTGCTCCCCCCTGTGTCAGAGACAACTAAGCAGGGCCGTCAGCCTCTCCCCCTGCCAGTGCCTGGCCTGGTGCTACGGAACCTAGCTACTGAGGTACTGAGAGCTGGAATCCAGGTCCGAGGGGACATCAAGGCAGGGCAGGCAGGTTTTATGAGAGGATGCTCGGCAGGGACAGTGCACAGAAATGTCTGTCCTCACAGAAGTGAAAGGTGAGGAGGAAGAGGGTGCTGTGGGAATTTCAAGGCTGGCATGGGGTGAACTGTTTCATGTGATCTGTCTGTAGGAGTTTCTGCATACCTTCTAAGCACGATGGGGTCTGTGGGGCACCACACAGGGACTCAGGTGGGTAGGGGGGGGTCTGTGGGGCACGACACAGGGACTCAGACAGGTGGGGGGGTCTGTGGGGCACTACACAGGGACTTGGGTGGGTAGGGGGGCAGTCTGTGGGGCACTACACAAGGACTCGGGGCAGGTAGGGAGTGGGTTTCTGCCTGAACAGCAGAGCTCAGACGCCAGCCGGCACAGGTGCCTCACCTGGACGTTGGAGTCCTGGACCAGGCAGAGCTGTTCCTGGATCTTGTGAAGCTCCTCTTGTTGCCACCGAATGTTGGCCTGCAAGATGCGCGTCCTCTGCTCCAGTTGGTCCTTAATGGTCTGAAACATGGTGAATTGTGCTGGAAACTTCAAAAGGAAGTAAGAAAAGAACGTAAGTCAAAGACTCATTTCTGCCTGAGACCACCTTTGCCGCCATTTTGATCAGTCTTAAGCGCTCTTTCCTGGCCCTCTGCTGCTGTTCTCATCTTCTCCAGCTCTGAGGTGAGTGGGGGTGGAGTTGGGTGGATGAGGGGTGTGGAGGGTGGGAGGTGGGGTGGGGTCGGGGAGATGAGGGGTGTGGGGGGGTAGGAGGTGGGGTGGGGTCGGGGAGAAGAGGGGTGTGGTAAGTAGGAGGCGGGGTGAGCACATGCCCAGCAAATACAAGGCCCTGGGCTCAGGCCTCAAAATAGAGGCTATAAAAATGACAATGGCAGTGCCATTGTTTGCAGAGAGCCAAAGATGCACCAGACACGCAACACATCACTTCTTCACAGTAAATTTCATTTCTTCACCATAAAACCATGCTGCATGAGTGTGGGGACAAACTGTACCTGAGCCTTGGGGACTAGGTGAAGCTTAGAGGTCTTATTGGCAAGTTCCACTCTCATCTCCAGCCCACCTCAGTGAGAGGGGCTTCGGTATCAGACTTTATCCAACAGCAGGTCCCGAGGCTGCCCATCCCACACCACATAAACCTCGGCTTTGATGTAACCCATCAGAGCAGGGGGCAGGATTCCGACACAACATTCCACCCGGGAACAAATAAGCCACATTGGTATCACATTTAAAAGCAAGTCACAACGCTTCTGAGGTGGGTTCTATAAGGTCTGGAAATGTCAGGGCCTCATGGTAAACCCTTGAAGGGCCAGCAGTGGGGTGGTTCTGAGTGGACATGTAGTCCCCTGACTACAAGAGCCAATGGCAGCAACATGCGTGCATGTGCGTGTGTGTGCGCGTGCGTGTGTGTGTGTGTGTGTGTGTGTGTGTGTTACTGGGATGGAATTTGTAGCTTCGCACACCTTAGGTAAGTGGCACATCACTGAGCTTCCTCTCAACCCTGACAGTGCCTCATTTGATAAATGAATCTAACTTTCGATTATTAAAGATAAAAGTTTTTTGATAAAATTAACCGTTATTCAGACGAGTGCGTGCCAGGACTTGGGTTCTACGCCCTCCCCTCCCCACAGGCCAATGCAATGATGAAGCAGGTAGGGAGCTGAAAGGGGTCCACAGAGTCTCACCCTCTCGCACTTGCAGTAGCTGAGAAGGACTTGAAAAGCCAGGGGAGTTGGCTCGAGCGGATCCCACCAACCTCAGATGCAAAGTCCTGATGCATCTGGACTGAACAGGCCGTGTCCAGTGCAGGCACGCCTCCTCACCACTACTCTACAGCCCTGCAGGCGACAGCTGCGTGTAGGGCCCTGCCATTGATGAGTTGCTCAGAGGGACCTGCAGGTTACGAGCGGGTGTGCGCAGACTCTGTGGAAACACCGGGACCTGAGCACCTGTCGGGAGAGGTCTTGGAACCAGTCTGCCTGTTTGATATAAGAATGCCTTAAAGAATACAGTGGCTGGGGCTGGGGGGTTGGCTCAGCAGTTCAGAGCACTTGCTGTGCTTGCGGAGGACCCTGGTTCAGTTCCCAGCACCGACGTGGTAGCTCACAACCATCTCTAACTTTGCCGCCTGTGGATCTGACGCTCTCTGGCCTTTTTGGACACTTGTGTGCACATGGTACACACATACACCAACACACACGTCTTTTTTAAAAATGCAGTTGTTATCCTGTATAGAGCATACCACAGACCAAGAACAGTTACTATAAAGTAAATTTCATGAAAAATTATAATGCCTAAAAGGCTATATACCATTAGGTATTATAAACACACATTTTTTTTTTTTTTTTTTTTTTTAGAGGCAAGGCCCAGAAGTGAAAGGAATTCTTATTTCTTGTGCCTTTGGATTGAAACAAATCACTAATTTCATACCAAATGTGTCTCGGGAACTTGAAAAGGAAAAACACTATTCCGATTTCTTCCCCCCCCCCCCCCATGAGGATAAAGATGGACTATTTTAATTAGGAGGCTGGCTGAACAGCTTTGCTATCACTGCTCAAGTCAGACGCTAGCACGAAGCATATGCTAACACGTCTTTCTTATTCCAGGAAAGCATCCGAGGCCACTTCTACGAGGGCATATGTTCCGAGATGTTCCCATCAGCCATCTCAGATCTGCGCAGGGAGAGACAGCCAAATGCTGAGAAGCTGAGGTGCTGGTGAACGGCCATCTGGGAGCCAGGTACAACTTGGAGCCAGAGACTGGGTCAATGTCAGATGCCCGTGAAGGAGCCGAAGTCAGAGCTCTGAGCGCAGAAGCAGAAGCCAGCGCATCTGTGCCATACTCCCCATGACCACAGAGTGGACGGTCCCTCGCTCAGCCTCTTGTCCTGTGCCAGGCAAGTGGGACGTGACATAGCTCTCCTCTAAAATGTGTATTTGGGTGTCTCTTTTCCATCGTCACCCATATAGTCATCGATGAATCTCCGAGCCACTCTTCAGGGCCAACTCAAGGAATACCTCCTCAGGAAGCCAACATAGACTGACTGGTTTCTACTGACCCGTGAAGGTGGTTTCTCTGGTTATCTGCCCACTTTTCCCCTTCGACTCTGTAAACTACGAGTGTGAGGGTGTGTTACCAGCACCCCTAATGGCTTGCTCCTGACCCAAACAAGGACTTACAGAGTGTTGTTGAAACAAGTAAGGACTTACTCAGCTGACTGCAATGCACCCCTTTAAAAAAAAACACGATATTTATAGCATACATAGGATTAATAGCTTTTAGGTCCTTCCAGAATCTTCCTATGATGTTTTGTCTAATTCAGACCTTTCCTAAAATTTGAACTTATATAAAACGAAAGGAATGCAGACAAAGAGCAGAGTGACAAAGGCAATTATGAAGATGGAAGCCAGGTCCTGGGGAGAAGACATGACTGGGGATAGGTTGGGGACAGGTGTGATGAGGAAGTCCACTGCTAGTCTCTTTTGGACTCTGGGGTTAAATCCCCTGCTTAGCACCTGAGTTGATGCGTGACTGTATGATGCACAGCAGTGTGAAAACATTCGCAAACTCAGAAGATGCCCCTGGGTCCCCGGTCTCTGACTCACCTGTGTCATGGGAGCGGGTGGGCTCTGCAAGATGGTCTGAGGCAGGAGCTGCTTTGCAAGGTCACAGGATGATGGGGAAGGCAGAGGAGGCTGGGGAGAGAATTGGCCTTTGTTAAACATACACTTCAGAGCATCTCCGGGGCTCCACTCTCTGCTGGTTGGGTTTTCCAGCTGCAAGTTCTGGGAGGAAGACTTATAGGAAGTTAAGGCCTCTATTTCCTGCTGCATAGACAATGTAGCTAAGAATGGCTCGACTCGTGGCTGGTGTCACACACACACACACACACACACACACACACACACACACACACACATTCGGGCACTCTGAGATGACATGACTCCTCCCGTGTATGTGTTAGTCACGGCCACTGCTGCCTGCCTGCTCTTGGCAGCTCTACTCTATTTCCCTCTGCTGCCCTGCGCTAGATAGACACAATCCTTGAGGACCAAGATACTCTTCTCTCCCGTGGACTCACTCTCAGGAAGTCGTCAAGCGAATCATTTCCTGTTCCCTGTATCGTGGGCAGGTGGCAGGAAACAACATGGAGAAACAAGAGACCCCGACTTCCAGTTTCATGGACCGTTAAATGCTTTTAGGAACTCAGCAAGAAGACTCTGAAGTTACCCCCAAGTGCGCCTATTCCCTAGGGACTATAAAAAGCAGTTTGCATAGAAAGCGTCACCCAGGACAGCTATGGGAGGAAGTGACAGCAGGGAGGTGTGACATGAGTGAGAAGTTCCAGGCCTTGGGCTCACTAGGCTCCTTTGAGCTGTGTCCCCTGCACAACTCGGGGAGATGGAAGCGCACTGGGCCACCATCCGTGATGAAACATGATCTGTTGATGACTTCGTGCACAGGCCATCACTCTGTGGTGCTATGGAAACCTTCACCATCCTTACCTCAGCTCTGTAGCCTGACTGACGCCAGTCCGCTTGAACACAGGCACAAGTGGAACGGGATTGAAACAGAAGAGAGCTCCAGAAGGTTCAGGAGACATACCCCGCTGAAGCAGTGAATTCTACTCTTCTTTTTCTTTTTGGCTTTTTGAGACAGGGTCTCTCTGTGTAAGCCTTGGCTGTCCTGGACTCACTTTGTAGACCAGGCTGGCCTCGAACTCACAGCGATCCACCTGCCTCTGCCTCCTGAGTGCTGGGATTAAAGGCATGCACCACCACCGCCCGGCTATGAATTCTACTCTTAGCATCACCTGAATTTTGTATTCTGCAAGTATATAGCCATGTTCATTTTGTGATAAAATGCCAAGAATGAATTGCCAAATAAACGCCATAGCCCCATGCCTCCTGCCTGCCCACCACTCTGTCCCCTCAATTCCTAAGTAAAACTGACGCCCTGGAGAGACTCTGTGTTCCTGTGGCTCTTTGGCCCACCTCACAAGATGGCACTCCCCTGCAGAGAGGATGGGGGTCCCACACATACCGGCATTGTGGCTGCCTGGCTGAGTCCTTGCACTGGTGACTCCTGGGGTAGGGTGGCCGATCTTGGTAAAACTGTAGTGCTGTTCTCAGCCATCAGCTTGGTTGGAGTGGCTGTAAGAGAACAAGAAATGGCCTTTTTGACTCACAGGTACTTCCCAGCTATCTCAGCAAAATAGAGGGCAGAGCCCTCTGATGCAGTGGCTAAACTAAGCCATAATGCCCAGCCTACAAGCAGGCAGAAGACATGCAAGTCACCATAATACTCCATTTCTGACATTTAGTCCAGCCACCGCCTGACCAAACACCTTACTGGGTGCTACCTGCAGTGCCAGTGGCAGAGTACAGACAGGGGACAGTGCGCTGGCTAGTTCTTACACCAACTCGACACAGGCTAGAGGCATTTTAGAAGAGGGATTATCAATTGAGAAAATGCCCACCAGGTTGGCCTATGGGCAAGCCTGTGGCACATTTTCTCCATTGATGATTGACAGAGGTGGTGCCATCCCTGTGTGGGTAGTCCTGGATGGCATAAAAAAGCAGGCTGAGCAAGCCATGGGGAACAAGCCAGTAAGCAGCATTCCTCCATGGTTTCTGCACTAGATCCTGCTTTGAGTCCGGGGGGGAGGGGGGAAGGGGGGAGGGGACCCTTTCCACCTGTCCCTCCCCCCTTCCGACATTCCTGGATGACAGACTACAACTGTAAGATGAAATAAATCCTTTCCTCCTCAGTTGCTTTTTGGTCATGATGTTTTTTTTGTTTGTTTGTGTGGTTTTGCTTTTGTTTTTTAAAATCATGCCAATAGAAACTCTAGCTAACACAAGTGGACAGCAGCGGCCAGTGAGGGGTGGCAAGCAGAGTATCCATTGTAGGCATCCTCGGCTTTCTGAGTACACAATGGCCTGGCCCAAGTCAGTCTGGGACTTTGTGTGACTCTGTGCCCCTGGTCTGATGGGGTTCATTACCAACCCATGGAATGGCACTCACAGGCGGGTTCTGACATGGCTGTGCGCGAGGACTTGTGGGAACTCCTTGAGGACGCTGATGGCGAAGGGCTGCTCGTAAGACCTGAGGCACCCATGTCAAGTGCATTAAAGTGCTGCTGAGTCTCCAGGCTTGAGTCCTTTTCCTGAAACAAACACACACACACACACACACACACACACACACACACACACACACACCATGTTTCAGCATTAAGATTCCACACATGAATAAATATAGGGCTTTAGTTATAGCATGTAGAAGATTTTGGAAGAGGGTTGAGAGAAATACTCTCTTTAGGAAACTTCTAACTAGGTTTGGGTAGAACAGACACTCACCATATACAGCATCGCTGAGAGGCTTAGGTCTCATAGCTATATTTATTTATCTATACCTTCTCACCTTTTATTTTGATTTTTCATATTTCCCCCACTGACTGTGTGTTCTATTTGTTCCTTAAAACTGTTATCACCCAGGATTTTGCCTTTCTGAAATGAAAGGTCAGAATGAAATACAGCTACTATTAGCATGGACTGTTAACATGGCAATCAGATAACGCCACCAGGCCGTCACAGGCGTTTCCCGTGCTGCCTCTCACGCTTGCTCTCTCGCAGGCAAAGAGCCTGTGGCCTCTCGTTATTTTGGTCTCTGACTCTTAACTGGTCCTGGCTTCCAGGCCATCTTTACCTGGAACAGACAAGACACAATGAGAGGGAAAGCTGCTCTGGTGGCCCAGCTCCCATCCTTTATGGCTTAGGTGTCATAGTGTATGCAGATGGGTTATGATGTTTTCTTTTTAAGTCAAAGAAGAAAACACAGTGTTTATTCTCCTAAGTCCTGTTCCCACCCAGAAGGGTGGAAATTGTCAGCACCCACTGTGTTATGACCCCTGACTTGGGTATTTAATTTCACCTATGTGAGTTGATGAGCTGTTTTGTCTTTGGACTCATGGCTTCATTAAGGATGGTTGTCACTATGGGGTGTGTGTGTGTGTGTGTGTGTGTGTGTGTGTGTGTGTGTGTGTGCATGTGTGTGTGCCTGCACGTGCATTTGTGAATGGCCTTTGAGAACCAAAGCTCTGACTCACTTGTAGCCTTCCTCCACAGTTCCTTGGCATTGCCTGAGGAGGAGCCAGGCCACGTGGGACAGGAGAAGTCAGGGAAGGGGAGGGAAAGAGGTGTTCCCTATACAGAGCTGATAGCACTGTGGCTATTAACTAAAATCTTGTGACCCTGAGTCAGAAACATCATGGAGGTGCAGGCCAGCCGCTCTGCATGGATTCCATTCCCAGCACTACCAGAAAGAGCAGGGGTGGGTGCAGGGGGGAGTGGTTCGGGCAGGGAGGCAGGCTAATCCTTGGAAACAACACAATAAAGCTTAGTCTATGGGAGGGGCATAGGCTTTGAATTGCTCCACACTCTAGTGGGTAATGGAATTACTCCCCAGCATTTTATCTGTGGCTTTTTATAGCTATCATTGGAGAGCTGGGAAGTTGCCAAGCTACTCCCTGAGTCCAAAGGATGTTTCCGAGCCAGCTTTTCCAAGCGTGTCCTTGGGTACCTATACGCTTCCATGCTCATTGGAGGGATGAAAATACAGTGTCCACCTCATAGGGCCATCATGAAAGGTAAGCAAGGAACGAACATCCCCGAGTCCCCGAGAGTGGTTCGGGACTCTAGCAAGTGCTCTGTAGAGAAGTCTGCTCTCACTCTCTTAGTATTTATCAGAACCCAAGGTAGGTGTCACCACCTAACTCTTCCTTGGTTTCACCCTCTGGGCAGGAATGAGCTCACCTTCAATGCAGAGGGGTGCATGGCCTCTGTTGGTGGGTCTTCCAAAGCCAGCTCCTGCCTCCTTTCCACCCGGACGTCTGCATAACTGCTCGGAAAAGAGACAGAGCACAGAGGAGCTGGCACATTGTAGGAGATCAATACCCACCAGGGCACACGGGGCTCTCCACATGAAACCTACCCATGGGGTCTGAAACACAAAGGGGCCCATCTGTGACCTGCTTAGAGGATTGAGTTTCATTCCTGCCTAATTGCCTTGCGAAGATTCTAATATATTCCAGAGATTTCCATTTCCTGGATGGCTTTATTCCTTCCCACTATTCTCTATCTCTTTATTTCCTGCAACCTCCAGATACAGCGCCTCTTAAGAAATGCGTACTCGCTGGGTGTGGTGGCGCACGCCTTTAATCCCAGCACTTGGGAGGCAGAGGCAGGTGGATCGCTGTGAGTTCGAGGCCAGCCTGGACTACAAAGTGAGTCCAGGGCAGTCAAGGCTACACAGAGAAATCCTGTCTCGAAAAAAAAAAAAAACCAAAAAAAACCAAAAAAAAAAAAAAAAAAAAAAGAAAGAAAGAAAGAAAAAGAAAAAGAAATGTGTGCTCATAAGCTTCTGCCTGTAAAGACGTACAAACTGTGCCTTAAGCAAGCTCCTTATGGACAGTATATGTGGAAGTATACATAAAGAAACAAACCTGGAACTTGCCAGACCCTGACCACTGCTGACTCTAGAGACCATATTTTGTCACCACTGTAGACAAACTCAGGTGTGGAGCTGCAGGGTTGAAGGGGGGCTGTGATCGGACCTGGGGGTGTTTGATCCCTTATTTATTTAATCACTTCATTTCCTGTGTTATCCTAGAACTAGTTAGCTTCTTCCTATGACTTGGGAGGTGGGGGGAGAGAGTCGGGTGGCACCTGCCCTTCCCTGGGGACTGAGCGACCCACTGGAAAAGACACAGACTGAGAGGCAATGGATGACTCCTGGCCTCGAGGCCACAAGCCACTGGCTGAGGATGCCCAAAAGTATGGGGTGGGGTGGGGGGCTGAAGAGTGAGTCTGAATGTGGGCACAAAATGTAATGAAATGAGATCAAGGTCATTGGCTAACAAAGGCCAGTGCTTCTCTGTTCTCTATACACTGAGGAAGAACATTATATACGCATAGGTGTGTCTCCACCTTCATATATGTGTTACATATACAGGTGTCCCTCAGTATCTGTGGGGACCACATTCAGGACCCCCTTGGATCCTAATATCCATGGATGCTCAAGTCCCTAACATAAAGTGGTGTAGGATTTACACATCACTGCAGACATCCTCCTGCAGACTTCAAATCATCTGTACCTTCCTTCTAACACTCTGTGCAATGTAAACGCCATGCACACGGCTGGCATACTGTGTTCTTTATGGAACAGTGAGAAGAGAAAGTGTTGTTTATGTTTAGTGCAAATATAATTTAAAATAGTTTCCATCAGTGGCTAGCCAAATATACAGATGTAAAATCCACTCGATATATGGGCTGGTTCTTCATTATTTTATTAGATTTTTTTTTTTCTAGACAGGGTCTCACGCGGTAGCCCAGGCTGGCCTCAAACTTGAGCTCTCTCTGACTCAGCCGCCCTCATGGTGGGATTATAGGAGCATGCCACTTTTCCAGGGACAAAGTCTCTCTTCTAAACCAGCCTCTGGCTGACTTGGTCTCTTGGCATTTCTGTACTGAGATGAAGAGTGAATTGTCAAGTCCCTTTACCCCTGAACATTGGGGACACATCTATGCCAGGCTGGACAGACTCTTACCCTGCTTACCCACCCTGAGCCGAGGACTCCCCAAGGCTACTAGGGACTCCCAGGGCCGCTTTCCTACTGTTAGCCCAGTTCCCCCCTCCCCCCCGCCCCCAATATTGCCTCAGTTGCCAGCAGGGGTTTTTGAAGCTTAAAGGAAAACAAAATAGGTGTTTGAGTTATTTGGAGGCAACATTTTAATTTCTCCCCCCTCAAATACAGCAACAAGGCAAAGCTGGGGGATGGATAGAGATGAGGGAAAAATATGTAAGTAGGTCAGCGAAGCAGGAACGTGCTAAGTAATATCCTGGCAGCTTTCAACGGGGCCTGACTGAAAACTCACAGGAAGTCCCAGGGCCCGGAGGAAGAGGGTGTGCACCTGGGCAGGGCCTGAGTTCTGACTATCAGGCTTGCTGCAGATGACAGATGGCACTCTCCCTCTCATACAGGGCCCTTCCCTACCTGTGGGGGCCTCCCCCAGCCTCCCCCAGCCTCCCCCAGCCTCCCCCCTCCTCCCTCAGGCACCTCACAGAGGTCCAGACCGCCTGCCCTGCCTGCATGGTACCTGACCACCGAGTGCGTGCACACGATGAACTCTGGTTTGGAGTTCCACTGGTGGTAGGTGATGTAGTAGTGAGTCTGCAACCAAATCCACTGCTGCCCTTTGGTCAGAAACCGGTAACAGCATGACTTTCCTTTGCCGAACTGCATCACTAGGAGGAAGCACAGTAGATGGTCGCACGTAAGGATGCTAACGTAGAAAGGACGTCCTTCCCAGGACTGAAACCCTAATGGTCCAGTAGCCAGCACCAGAGATTGCTCATTTCCCTGGTTGCACGATATCTTAAGTGTGACTATTATTGCACCATCTGATGCTTTTGGGGGTGGGTGTGTTGCTGGGGGTTGAGTTTGGGGCCTCATGCTTATTAAGCAAGTGCTCTGATTTAGTCACAGTCAGTCAGACTGAAGGATTCTTAGTACAATGATGCCAAACGTTTCCCCAACGCACAAAGGCTCAAAGGGCTCTTGACATAGAGGCATACTAGGATAGGACAGCTTTCCCGGCTGGCAGGTGAAATAAAAAGAGGCCATGGCTTCCCTGGGACTCTTCTTCCTGCTGCAAGGGCAATGGCTGTGAGACTTCAAGAGCTGAGCAGAGGAGAGAGCATCCAGACATTGGGAGAAACAGTCCCAAAATAGACCTGACAGCCCGCGAGCGATGGCCAGGCTCTTGCAGCTGTCTTCCACAGCTTTAGGACAGAGTCTGGTAGGGATGCCTGAAGCCCAAGTCTCTCCCCCTGCAGCTGCATAGCTGCCTGGAGCCCCTGTAGTTTTGTCTGCAGATGGCTCCTTTGTGGCGGGGGGGGGGGGGCATCCAGGACAGAATGCAAGCCGGTGGTTTATTAGCTCACGTGAGGCAGTAGGATAAATTATGGTTCCAAGGAAAGAGGCCAATTTGGATTTTTATCACCACCGCGCCTGCAATTTAGCATCTTGTAATGAAAACAGTCATGAGGAATCTTACCTAGGAAAGAGAAGCTAGCATAGGGGACCACTGCCTCAAAAAAAAAAAAAAAAAAAGCAGATCTGAAGAGAGAGGCCCAGCCCAGCAGACCCTGTGGGCTCGACAGAGCAAGCACACCTCGCCCAAGGCTGTCAGACGCCCAGTGTTAATTCTCCAACCCAAGTAGCTTCTCTATGCTACAAGAGTCAGAGGCAGCCAGAGGCCTGACACTCACGCTTCTTGCATCTGATTGTGCAAACCAGAAGCATCTGATTGTGCAAGCCACTCAACCGGAGGGACTTGTGAAATGGGCCTTCTCATTCCTGATCCTGGCGGAGGGAGCCTGAGACTGCAGAGCAGCTTGTCTGAGCTACATTTTGAGGAGTGAGGGGGTAAAGGTTAAGATGAGCTTTACATCCCAACAGATCTAGAACATGCTGATTCCAGCACGTTCCTTTGTCTGCAAGAACAGCACCGAGAAGAAAGTCCTAACAGCTCCTACAGATGCGACAGCTACTGAAGATCAGTGTCCGTGGTTCGCTCATCAGAATCCAGAGCTCAATGTTATGGATACTATTCTTCCTCAAAGCTGAGTGTTGGTACCGAAAAGATGACTCTGAGTGCTTGTTTCTTCCGGTGACTGAGAACTGAAGAGGCTTGTAATCTTTGCTTTCCCTTGGCATGGGGGTCTACCCCTGAATGTTTGCCATAGTGCTCCCCTCGCCTGTGGCACAGAGCCTTCTCAGACCTCTCCATCAGCTGTGGAAGGGCCCTCCAAGCCCCTCAAGATCCTGCACTATCCCTTCCACACTGGCAGCATCCTGAAACGTCACCTGCTTCTGGATTTCTCAGCCGACCCAGCCAGGAGATGCTGGGCCACAGTTACTGGCATCTTTTTGGGCGAATGTCTAAAAGAATATTTACTGGGAAACTCAGGCCACAAAGCCACTGCCCTGAGGATGCCGCATTTGAGGACAGAGGATCGATTGTAGGCCTGTGGTCAGCAACCACTATCCGACTGCTGTCTAAAAGACAAGGGAGAATGCTTGGTGTTTGGTCTTGCAGGTGCAATCTGGTCTAGCCGGCCTTAGTGTCTGGACTAGGGTAAAGAACATGACCTTCTGGATGCTCGTGGGATGTTGCTGATGATGGGATGATAACAATTCCAAGTTCAAGCAGAACCCATGGAGCTAAGTGCAGGAAAGAACCCCATTACTGCACAGGGCCCCATGCCTGCCCCCACGGTAGCAAGCAGACCTCCAGAGACCCAGGGTCTGGCTGTTTGTGCCCTTGTAACGCAAACACATGGCCGGGCTGGTGAGTGGTACTTACAGTGCTGGTGGCACCTGGCCAGGAGCTCCAGGTCATCGATGTGGTAGTAGTCATAGCCCGAGGTGCCGAGGACTTCGAAGGGCAGGTACCCTATGATCGGAGGGGCTCTGCGGGGAGACAAGGGGGCTCTGGATGAGAGAGAGAGGAAACTGCAGAACGTATGAACTGGCTGCAGCACTCAACTCTTCATGCTCATTTGTTCCTGTGGAGGCCTCGTTTATCAGCATTATAGCAACAGCTAGGGCCAGAGAGCCTACGTTTATAAGGAAGCATGTCAGCATGTAGGCACTCCATTATTCCTGGGGATAACCCAGCCCAAATGATAGGAACTTACAGATATTGAAGCATTTAAAATAGCTGTAGACTAGGACAGCCCAATACCCCAAATCAGAGGGTGTTGTGGGGTGTTGTGGGTGGTGTGGAGTGGTGTGGGTGGTGTGGAGTGGTGAGGGGTGGTGGTCGTGTAGGTGGTGTGGGGTGGTGTGGGGTGGGGGTGTGTGGGGTGGTGGGGGTGATGGGGGTGGTGTGGGGTGGGGGTGTGTGGGGTGGTGGGGGTGATGGGGGTGGTGTGGGGTGGTGTGGGTGGTGTGGGGTGGTGTGGGGTGGGGGTGTGTGGGGTGGTGGGGGTGATGGGGGTGATTGGGGTGGTATGGTTGGTAGTTCATAAACTGGGAATGATGTTATGAAGGAAAGAGAAACAATTGGGCTGAAGGATCAAAGGGGATTGAAAGAAATAGGAAGATTTCTCTCCCCACATTTATGTTTGCTAATTGGGAAATAGAAATGGCCTAAGATGTCTTGGGGCTAAGGCATCACTAACTGGCCAGGCACATGGGTGTCAGGATGCCGACCTTCCCCTTAGCTATTGACAAGGCGTCCTTTCCCTTCAGTGGACGAGGCTGGACTTTATTCTCCCAAGCAGAGCCTGGCTCATGCAAACAACACTTGAAAAGGACCCAACTCAAATATGTTTTTCTTCACACAAACCTGTGATCCAGAAATAAAAATTTCCATTCCAAGCTATGCCTCGAAGTGAATTCCTCTAAAGGTTCGTCAGCTACACACATTTCCTGTGTTGGAAAGGAAAAAAAAAAAAAGCAGAACATTGCTCAGGGTGCCAGATGCTCACCCTAGGTTGGTTCAAAAGGAATGAGCGATGGGTAGCACAAGTTAAAGCTGCTCTGAGCCAATCTCCAAATAGTGCTGGCCCAAAATTTGTCATCTGTAGCTAATTTCCGTATTAGCTGATCCTAAATTCATTTCACACACTGGGAAAAGTACCTAGGAGCCAAAGGGTGCCTAACTCCGCCCCCCGCCCCCAATCTGGTAGTGTGGAAAACATGTGGCGATGGCTTTGCATCCCAATCTGAATTACTAATTTAATTCCATCCACATTTGTGCCAGAGATGTGAAGTGTGACCACAGAAGGGAAAATACAAGTGCTCCCATTTTTTTTTGACTCACGGCCTGAGCCACACCTACTCAGAACATCATGGTGGTGGAATGGTACAGAGCCTTGCAGTTGGCCAACATCCTTGTGGACTCATCAGCAACGGGTGCAATCTTCAAACAAAACAACCCACAGGAACCTGGGCCTTGGCATGGCCACGGGGGCAGACACAGAAACTAGACATTTCGGGGTTTTGAAAACTAATTCTTAAAACCAATCTCATTGCAATGTTATACTCTTCCACAAAGGATGCTCAGTGGCATGCGACCCAATGCTACGCCGTTGAAATAAACCCATATTGTGACATCACTGTTGGGAACTTGCCTTTAAGAACTGTGGTGTTGCCAGACGCACGGTGGCAATGAAGCAGACCTCCTTTCCTAGAGGCACACGGCAGGGTCTTGAAAGGGTGTTGTCAAAGCCATTACAGGAGGGGCTAGGCACTGGGAGGGAGGAAGGCACACAGGTTAGCCCTGCCTGGTGACAGTTGCTAAGCATTTCTGATACTTATTGCTCTGACAGCCACCTGATGAGGCAGGAATGCCTGTTATTCCCATTGCACAGATAAAGAATCCCAGACACTTGTTTCTGGCCAACTTCCTCAAGGCTGAACTGAGAATTGAGTTCCATACCTCAATAACTGACCTCCACACCCTACTGACCCTCACTTTACGAGCTCCTCAGAATTTGCTTCCTGCGTTGGGGAAACTGCTCGACACACGAGGCCCTCCTTTTGCAGCAGGGGTCCTCGGCATTCCCAGGGCTGTGACCCTTCAACACAGCTCCTCACGCTGTGGTGACCCCAGCCACAAAATACTCTCATCACTGTTCCATAACTGTAATTTTGCTGCTGTTATAAATCCGACGTGAATATCTGATATTCTATCCTTGTGAAAGGGTTGTCTGGCCCCCAAAAAGGTTGCAGCCCACAGGTTGAGAACTGCTGTTTTACAGGAAGGGCCTGGACGTTGATATTTTAAGGGTAAACTTCACAGTCCAGCAGTGTTTCCGTTACTGACTGTCCCAGGAAAAGCAGTGGAGTATTCATGAGTATCCCTCATCCTAGGGAATCTGGGGATGCTACGGGGGCTGGGCCACTGAGGAGGTGTCCTTGGAAAGTAGGTAGTTATGCCAGGTCTGGGATGTCCTCTAAGTACCCACGGATTAGTTTCCAGTTTGGTGCTAGCAGGAGACGGTTGGAGCCTTTGAGAGTTGGCCCTTAGTGGACCGGTCTTGGCTCCTGGGGGGTCTGCCTTTGAAAGGGATGGTAAAGACTCTGGTTTCATCCATACTGTCTCTCTTCCCACCATGAATGAAGCAGCTCGCTGTGGGCTCTGTGCTCCCGGATGCTCTGATCTTCCTTCCAACAGGCCCCAAAGGGACAGGACAACGGAACACAGACCCAACTCTGACACTCTGAACCAAAATAGCTTAAACACATCGTCAGATGCTAACAGGTTGAACAAGATGCAATGGCCTTTCTATCTCTCCACAAGCCTTTCAGTTTATTCTCGAGTCTAAGAGTATGTTAGAGGCATCATTCTGTTGAGGAAACTGAGGCCCTGAAATGCTGCTGAGAAGCTAAGAGAGTGAGAGCCGTGCAGGTCTTTGTCTAAGCCCAGGTTCTCAGGAAATAAAGATTTTTGGATTTAACCCGTGCCCACCAATGTGTTGGGACTACACTTCTAGTTCCCTCCTAAGACACCACTTGGTGTAGAGAAATTCTTCCAGGGGCGAGCAGACCTTTCTTCAGGGTGACTATGGAGAATCTTTTGGGCCAGAAAAATGCTATTATCCTTAGATTGAATTTTTGAGGCGAGCAAAGAGCCCAGTTAAAGATGAAAATAGCCAACTTGGTCTATCCATAGAATCCATAGATTCCACTGTGTGGCCAGCTCCCTGGGGACCTCTGGTTTGGTCACTCGGGCTCTGTCCAGATCACATAATCCAGGCATGGGAGTTCCCAGAGATCCACTGGCCATGTGCAGCCATTGCCAAGGATTCCTAAAGTAGAAGGCTATATGGCTTTTTTCTCTAAAACATGTAAAAGGTTGGCCTTTTACAACTAAGGCTTCTAAATCTTCAAAATGAACCAACGATGGGTCCCATATATTTGAAAATATCTGAAAGAAGCAACAAAAGATCTGTAACACACACACACACACACACACACACACACACACACACACACACCCCTTTTCAATATCAGTATTCCCTAAGCTATTCAGTAAAAGCATATAGAATTTACACTGTATTAGGTACTGTAAGCTATCTAGAGATGATTTAAAATATACGGGGTATGAGGTGATAGGAAAAAAACCCACAGTTTTTTACAAGGGGCTCAGGCACCCATGGGATTTGGTGTGCCTGAGGTGCTTGGGAGCGACCCCCATGGACAGAGAAGGGTCTACATAACTATATAACCTGTGCTTTCTACACTCAGATTTCAGGATGATTATGTTCTCCAATTTAACCAAAAGCATATGGAACATCAGAAAAGCAAATGCATCTTAAAATGAAATCTGCAGGATTATAGTTTAGCTTTCCAATAATTTTTTTTTGTTTTCTATATTTATAGGTTTGTAAATGATTCCATAATGTGGCCTACTCTCCACTAGCATGAATAAATTCACTTTACCAAACACATTCTCTGAATTCACTCACATAAATACTAATAAATGTTTCCAAACACAAACACAAAGCGAGTAAAATAAAAAAATAGTGGTCTCAAGAGGGTTTACATCTGTCATGAGCTGGCTTAAGACTAGTGTAGATGAGTTTTGTGTGGTGAGCCAAGAGATTTGTCAAGGGGAAGGAAAACAATCCCACATAAGGGAAGGTCTGCAGATGTGAACATCTGTGTAATAACAACAACAAAAGGACATTAAAATTTTCCCAGATGTGAAATACTCCACTCGAATCGAAAAGACATTACCCGGCCAGATAATGACCTAATAAAATTCTCTTGACTCTTGTTGGAATGCTGAGACCTTGGAGGCAAATTTCTGAGGCTCCCTAGGAACTGAAGAAGGCCTCCTCCTCCCTCTCGCCTGACCGATGCACCTGGCTGAGCCACCCTTTGGCTACTAAACCCATATGATGCCAGCAAGGGCAGAAGACGGAGAAGTGGAAACACCCACCTAGGGCATGTTCCTCATTCATCCAGAGGAGCAGAGCCTGGTGTGGTGGTCATTAAGTGGGATTTTGCAGACTTTCCACTTGGCCTGGCTGCCTTCCAACACAGTTTTATCTGCACTTTCCTAACTTCAAAGCCTTCAAAGGTGAAAATTGCATCCCTCTCCTCCATCCACCCCCACCCACCCCCCCTCCCCCTCCCCCGATCCCTGCCAAGGAAGTTCCATTATTGATGGCAGCCTGCACTTGGATGGATATTCCACAGATGGCCCCAAACTGAGTCTGTGCTCTTCCAAACAAGCTTTCCCCACCAAAAGCCTTAGCCATCTGAGAGCCACATCCAGGGTGACAGACAGTAAATCAGGGTGACTGTTTTAACAGAGGCCAAGAGGAAGACCTTGCAAAAGAAGCAAGAGAGGCAGCTCCTCTTCGCACTGCTGGTAAAGTGTGAAATGACTTTTTACTTGAAGTATTAGGCTCCTCGCACGTTTCCAGAGGCAACATGCGTGCACACTGCTCCCTGGGCGTTCACGCTCATATTTAGCACTTAGAATAACTCTCTGCTACTTCAGATCCCAAGGTAGTTTAAAGACCTTAATTAAGGATTCGATTACCTATTTTGATTTAAATAATAGAAAGGAAATACATCTAATTACACCGGCTTCCTTGCCACTCAGGAGGATTTGCCACTGCCTGTCGGCACAGCCTGCTTTCTCTGACTGCCCATACTCGTGGTTTAGAGGAGTGTTTCTCTCTTGCTCCACTTTCCTTCTCGAGGCTGTTTCTCTAAAACCATGTTTTCCTTGCCAAAAGCTGGGTAAGCAGGCCTTTCCCACGCGGGAGCTGAGTGTGGCTTCCCAGCTCCAGAGCTGAGCAGGTGCCTTACACCCAGCAGGTTGTCAGCAGGTGTTTTCTGGATGCCTCTCTCAGGAACGACGTCCACTTCACCCTCAAACAGAGCTTAGGGTTTGAACGTTCGGGAAGGAAAATATTCTGGTCTTTGCTGGTAACTTAACACATGGACTTTGGGACCCCAGGGTGGAGTTTCCTTCACAGTTCCTCCACTCTGCCACTGGTAAAGGGTTCTGCAAGTTGCTGGCTCACTACCCTACTGAGGGATGAGCACTGGTCCGGAGGGGGCCTGGGCAAGATGGTGGTTAGGAATGACATGCCGCAACCCCCATCAACGGTTGACAAACAGTTCAAGGGACTAATAGGGCCCCTGCCTGGAGAGATGCAGGGTGACACTGTTTTAGATCTTTAGACTAAAATGTTTGGTCCAAAGGTTCCCAAGCTCTGAGCTCTTTAAGACGTCTCTACTTAGATGCCTTGAGGAGTTCTGCCTCGGGTCAGCATTCTCAGGAGTCTCAAAATCAAAGTCCCGAGGCTCTGTGAGACTCAGAATGACTGACATTATTTCCTGGGGGTCATAACTGAGGTGGGCTCCCAATTCTGTCCCATGGCAAAGGTGACCTCCCAAATCAGTCACGATAAGGACACAAGGTAAGTCATGATACGCACAAAGGCTGGGAGATCTCAGGTGGCAGGGAACTTATCTCCTGGGGTTGAGGAGAGGATGCAGAGGACCAGGGATGACATCGCATGCTGGTTAGCAGCAAAGGGACGTCCTGGCCCTGTCCCACTCAGCTATCGCCTCAGCCGTCTCAAGTGAGTGCTCTCCTCAGAGAAGCTGCTGATTTGTCCCTTGCAAAGTCTATAAGACAGCGCATGACTCTCACAGTAAGTAAAAGGAAATGCTCTGGGCATCTCTTGAAACAATCGAGAGACGAAGGTGGGGAATATCTGGAGAGACAGCTTAGTGATCAGAGATGAGGTCCTCTCTGCAGGAGGAAGGAGGGGCCGAAGTGTGACAGCTACCCTATATGCTCAGGTGTGGTCCGGGGGCCACTGAGAGGAAAATGCTTCTCAGTCCATTCATGAGGCGTCGGCTCCCATGAGTGCAGTGCTCATTCCGGCCTCCAGACTGTCCGCTCACAGCATGCTTTACTGGGTATGTTCCTAGCAGCCAGACACCAAAGCTCTTGGGAGACAGTAGTGCACTCGCACTTGCTCTGCCACCTCCTAGCCTGCGCACCATCTACCTGACTCACATAACGCTTTTTATTTCTGTCAGGTTTACCTAGCCGAGCTCTATGGAAAACCTGGGTTTGCAGTTTGCTGAACCAAAACCACAAAACAAAACAAAACATTGTCCTAAAGGGAAACTGTAGGTCTTACTTAAATCGTTTCTACTTCCTGGCGTTCACTGAGATTTTCAGGGGGTCAGAGGACTTTGGTAACGGAGTGGAGACACCTGAGGGTTGGTGTGGGCAGGGGTAAATTCTTCATATGCTGAGGAAACAGAACTTTCACTTGAGGCCCACACACTGTCTGGATATTTTTGGCATATTTTTAGTTAAAGTTGTAGGCCATCCTGCACATGCAGCTTCTGCCCTTTCAGATGAGAGTGAGCAGAAAGGTGAAGCCGATAAACGTACGCCCATTCCTCACTGTAACGTGGACCTCAGATGATGGTGTAGGACCACAGCCTTGGGTCACAGCTTGTTAGGCATGTTCTGAACCCCACTGCTGTCTAGGCCCATCGGTGGCCAGCTCTGAGGGAGGAGCAGCTGCCTGGCTGAGTGAAGGCCATGTTTCACTTCCAGCTCTGAGGGCCCAGTGACGTTCACATCAGACATTCCATATTAAGAGGTTTCCAAACTCCTGCCTCTGTACTTAGGGAGCTCCGGTACACCTGCGCCTTGATCTCTTAAACCAAGACATCTTAATTAGCACAGGGGCAAAACAAAACAAAAGAAAACAAAACACAAACACAGAGCAACAAGCCCAAAGCCAAAGCAGCCTACAGAAATCCCGGGGAACACACAGAGCCAAGTGTTAGAAGCTGAAGGGCCCTGGCTTCTGCCAGTGCTCCAATTTGGCGCTGTGGTTAGAGGCAACTAGGTAAAAACGAGGGCAGGGAGCTTTTATGCTCTGGTGTGTGGTTTCTGGAAAGCCCGGGGTGGAATGTTTGCTGAGGGTGACCTATTTGGAACCATACCAGCGACTTTTGAAATACTGTGTTCTGGATTGCAGTCAGAGCCCATTTAAGTCCAGGGCTAGGACCCGATAAAACATGACTTTCTTCTCGCCATGGAATGAGCTATGGGGGGGGGGGGAGAACCTGCTTCTGTGACCCCCTCAAAGCAAAGACGGCCATTGCGTTCTGGACACCAGCTGTTTTCTTCTGGCTCGGGGATGAGGCACTTGGGTGCATGGCGCTTGAGAGGGTCCTCCTGACCCCATATTTAATTAGAAGAGTGAAAATATGAGGCAGTGTGTTTCTCCAAGAGCATCTGTCCTTGTCTGTCTTTGTAGAGAACATCTATTATAGGACCAGTATAGTTTAAATGGAGCCCCTCCCTTTTTTTTTTTTGGAGATGTTCTGGAATTATGATCAATGCACAAAGCTGAGGCAGACAGCACTGCTGTGATCAGTGACTGCCCTGCCGCTCTCCACCACCTAGGATCCCTGGGAGAGAGTGGCCATGTGTTCCTGTAGCCCAGTCTATAGTCTTCAGGAACCTCTGGGCAGACAGGTCAGGAAACACCTCTCAAAGGACTTATCTCTTGTCCCATTTCCCAACACACACTTCTTCACATATTAACACACCTAGGATCGAGAAATCCTGTGTTTTATACCTTCTGCTTGAACACTGGGGACCAATGGTCATCTCTCTTAAGGAGTGACCACCGTGTGCAGATATTAAGGAGAAGAAGAATTCCATTTTGCTCAAGTCTTTGGGGAAACTGTTGCTGTTGGTGCTGCCCAGTGAACTGGGAGGGTGGACAGAGGTAAACGGCCGAGTCCTCCAACTCCCATGAGAAAGCATAATCTCAGCAGTGAGGACAAAGGTGCTCCCCTCCCCCTCTCATCCCTCCTATCCCCCCCCCCCCCCCCCCCCCGTGGTGGCAAAGGCCAGAAGCTGGGGGAGGGGGAATCCCAAAGCACTATCCAGAGTCACCAAGAAGGCAGACGGGTCCCTCATGTACATCCTGTGAAGGTCTCCAAACGCTCCACTGTCTCCGTGTCACCCTCATCCTTCCCTGCTCTTGTTGAGGTGGAGCGCAGGGCCAGCGCGTGCTACTCAAGTGCTCTGTCACCTAGCTATACCCTAGCCCCTATATTTTAAGTTGACACCTAACAACTGTACACACTAAGGAGAAACCAGGTGATGTTGTGCAAAGTTCAGACATTGAGCACTTCCTTGTGGTGGGTGAACACTCGGGGTCTTTTCTTCTAAGGAGCAGAGCGTGCATTATGGCTTTTTCTAGTCACTCTGCAATGGTGGAATGGGACATCAGAATCATGTCTGTCATCTCACTGTGAATTTCACTCCAGGTCTTTTGCACCCACGCCAAGGTCATCATCTACATGTGGGGACTGTTGTTCCCATTAAGTTCTGATTTCAGCTCATATCCGACACTCCAGAGGGAAACTTTGCTCTTGGTTTCAGCGTTTATGCTTTTGATGCTGCGCATTTATAGCAGTAACAGTTAAAAAAAAAAGTCACACATAATTTCCACACATCCTTCCAAACAAACAAACACTGTTGTAGCTTGAAGTGAAAATAAAGCCTTGCTAACATAAAAAAAAAAAATACAAAACAAAAAATAAAACCACAGCTCAGGTATGTGGAATCAAGCCTGCGTATTTCCTTGAAGCCTTCTACAATGTAATTCACGACAGCATGACTTAAAGTGCTATTTGAGAGCTTTTTAGTAAGAGAAATATAAATTCATGGGGCCCAGGACTAGCGCTCACCAGCCGAGCACAGGTTGTTCTTTGAACTGAGCATGTGCGCCGATGCTGACACAGGGCCATGTGGAGCAGTACCCTGTAGTCTTCAATCTGAGAGCCAGGGGGTTTTTCCCTCTGGGCCTTTGGCCCCTTCGGATATTCTGTGACTGTAGCAGCTGCCCTTACGGCTAAACAGTCACACGTTTCAGATATTATAGTAAAGCACTTTGCATATAGTTTACAACCTAGTTCTCTTTTTTGGCACTGGGGATTGAATGTACCACTGAGCCATAGCCCAGGCCCCATTTAAACGTACACAGAAGTAGCACCAAGCATATCTGCACACCAACTCCACTATCAGTCTACGGAATTCTGCCTTATAAAACAGAAACTATATACCTACTAGGCAACCCCGCCAGCCCCTCCGCCAGCCCTTGGTGGACACCCCTTTATCCTTATGCATTTAGTTATCCTAGGTAGCTCGTAAGAGTGGAACCACACAATTAAGGATAATGCTTTTCAGAGCTCTTCTATGTTGCAGCCCATGCCAGAATCCCCTCCTTTTACAGGGCTGAGTAATACTCCACTGTGAGGATTCTGCACACTTCTTCTTAACCATTTAGCCACCGATAAACAACCAGGCGGCTTCTGGCTCCTAGCAATTGCAAGTATTCATGCACGTGCACAAACACCTCTCCGGGCCCTGCTGTCACTTCCTTTGGGTGTATACTATCGTACAGTAGTTAGGTTTCCTTCTGAACAAATCAGCACACACATTTTACACCTATCCTAAATGGCCATTTTACTCACCCATGAAGCCATTGGAAGGAACACGATTTATCTCCAGGGAACATCGGATAATGACCTCTCCAAGTCTCCTGGAGGCAGAATCCCTCTCAGGCCTTTCTAACTGCATGGCCCTGGGCCGTGGGTCCCTTGAGCTAGCATCTTTGAACGCGGTCTAAGAACATGTATTTTAACAAGCTGCCTCATCCAGGCTTGGCATAGTGCTGGCTTTTCTACCAGGCATCGACTTCTTCAGCTGGCAGCCTGCAAGCGTCCACTTAACTTCCGTGTAATGGCTTGTTACCTTTGTCTTGTGAAGTCTGAGCGAACCTTTCAGATCAGCCAGATCGGACATGATCAGGCCCTGGCTTCATTTAGACTTAGAGGCCCACATAGGAGAATGACGGAGCAACCTCTGCCGCTTACCATCATAGCCACACAGATCCATGGCTGGCTCGGTCCTCCAAAGGGCCAAGCCAGCCGTGGAGGCCACTGTGGAGGCAAACGCCCTGGACAAGGACCTGAAATCACTTTGACAGGTTAACTGTACTTAGCATCTTCCTGAAGCCTTTGGAATAAAGAATGTGTGTTTATTCAAATACCATGCGGCAAAGGATCGTTGAGGGTGAAAAGAAAAAAAAAACCCTGGTTAGTCCCAGCATTAGGATGTGGTGCTATGGCCTTGGTTTACTCCGTTGGAACTTGGGGCTAATCTGGCTGGGGTGACAGCCCCAAATGGGTCCGAGGCAAACAGTAGTAACTATAGCAGCGCAAGTTAGAGCTGTTCTCTGTGTTCTGCTCACCCGCCCCTCCCACAGCCGTCCTCCGCTCACCCGCCCCTCCCACAGCCCTCCTCCGCTCACCCGCCCCTCCCACACTCCTCCCCAGTGCACCCGCCCCTCCCACAGCCCTCTTCCACTCACCCGCCCCTCCCACAGCCCTCCTCCGCTCACCCGCCCCTCCCACAGCCCTCTTCCACTCACCCGCCCCTCCCACAGCCCTCCTCCGCTCACCCGCCCCTCCCACAGCCCTCCTCCACTCACCCGCCCCTCCCACAGCCCTCCTCCGCTCACCCGCCCCTCCCACAGCCCTCCTCCGCTCACCCGCCCCTCCCACAGCCCTCCTCCGCTCACCCGCCCCTCCCACAACCCTCCCCAGTGCACCCGCCCCTCCCACAGCCGTCCTCCGTGCTGCTCAGCATCCCACCCTTTTCTTCTGATTATCATTTCTCTTTCTTCATCTCTCCTCCTCCACCAGTTCCCATCAGCATCTTTTACTCTTTTCTCTGTTGTTTTTATGAAATATTAGCTTTTCTACTTTGTGTTGAGGGCCACAGCAAATGAGAAGCAGGCCTCACTGTGCTCTGCCCAGAATGAAACTTGGTTTTGAAATTTCTGGCATTAGACCTGCATTCCCTTCGCATTCCCTTTTAGCATGGGTCACAATAAGAACGTGTGTTTAAGTGTCTCTGCAGCTAGAGGTTGGGCTATTAATTGTCTTGGCGGTTTCTGAAAATAAGACTGACTTCTGCTTGGTAACTTATCCAACCTACGTTCCTGGCTTATGGTAAAATAGCCCCTTTACTGTACACAGAGGCCATAGTGAAAGAAGGCCTATATATCAGACCTATTAAATCAGGCTTGCGCTGGGCATGGTGGCGCACACCTTTAATTCCAGGCAGAGGCAGGCAGATTGCTGTGAGTTCGAGGCCAGCCTGGACTACAGAGAGAGTCCAAGTCAGCCAAGGCTACACAGAGAAACCCTGTCTCGAACAAACAACAACAACAGCAACAACCACCACCAAAACCAAATCAAACCAAAACAAAAAAATCAGGCTTGCAGCAGGATTGTAGAAGAGAGACAGATGCATAGGGACCAAGGGGACAGATCTGGGTGGCACAGCATAGGCATGCTTGGCAGACTGTGCGGGCTCAGCCTGTTCTTTATTAACTGTATGTCTGTCCCACCAGCCTGAAAAAAAAAATGGATCTCATACAATGTGCATGCAGACACAAGCTGGTTGTGGATGTATTCTTGAGTGTGAGAGAACACTGATGAACACACACACACAGACACAGACAGACACAGACACAGACACACACAGACACATACACACATACACACACAGACAGACATAGACACACAGACATACACACAGACAGACACACATATACACACATACACACACATGTACACACACATGTACACACACACACATAGACACAAACACAGACACACACAGACACACACACACACAGACACACACAGACAGACACACACACACATAGACACACACAAAGACACACACAGACAGACAGACACACACACACACACAGACACACACAGACACATACACACATAGACACACACACATACACAGACACACACACACATAGACACAGACACACACAGAGTTGGTCCTGGGAACAGAAAAATCCAATTGCAGACATAAAACAATTCTTCAGACCTCATGTGCACATTTGCATGAAAAAAGGCACCAGGGAAAGGCTAGGACAATGAACGCTTACCATTGTTGTAAGAGCGAAAATTTCCTACAAATTTTATGTATTCATAAGTTGGAAATTCCTTTGGGTTCAAGCTGCCTCTGAGAAGATGGCAATAAAACTCTAAATCGTTGTCAGCTGGGTCGTTAAAGGGAGAAGAGAGAAAGGGAGAGGAACGTTACACAGACTCCAGACTAAACAAGTCGCGCCTTTATGACCTACTCCCCGCATGGCCTGTGTGGTTTTCTCTGTATGGCGACTGCTAGCCCCAGCTCCTAACCCTTGCAGCTCCAGGCCTTCCTCTCCACAGCTCCTGCACACTCCGCTATCTATACTTGGACCCAATTAGTCAATTTGCCCACAGATGTCTGTGGTTGGTTACATCGGCATTGATTAGTTCTGCCTGTTTTCACATGGCATACTAAAATAAAGCTGCTCGTATAGAGCCACTCGCTTTAATTTAATCTCTTTTGCTTTGCTTTGAAGGAAAATCAGATGTACGACGGGACCGATTATGCATGGAAACGGACTGGGGCTTGAGCAAATGCAAGCATCTTTTACCGCCTGCAATTGCGTCCGTCTGCTTCGTTAAGTGGCGCGTGGTAAGCATGCACCAAGGCCCGCCTTCTATCTGGGATGCCAAATATTTTGATTTAAACCTCAAACTTCCATAAAACCGAGCATGTATATAAATAACCAGATGACAGCCACAGGAGGACAGAATATGGATTTCCGACCTAATTATTTAATTAGCAGTTGGTTAGCTGGCTCTCAAAGAGACTTTACATTCTTGTCTTCCCTAAAATCAGCAGGCTGCTCACTGATTTTTGCCCTATTTATTACCCTCAAGTAAAAAGGCATTTCTTGTCATACATGCGAACCATGTTATTATTCTGAGGCTGTACTTTCCACTTTTCCACATGAAAGCCAAAATGCCTTCCACGCTCCAAATTCCAGTTTTAGCTTCCACTTAAAATATACCTCAAAGGATCTTGGAAACGTTCTGAGTCACGAGGAAAATTATTCTTAAAATTAGTCCTCCCTTCTTAATCCATTCTGCCCTCCTTTCATGGGCTGGAGCTCCGCTCTTGCCTCTAGTTACAGCAACAACCCGAGGAAGGAGGAGGACTTACATTTTAGGAATTCTGGGGAGGGGGAATCCGTCACGAGCATATGGGAGGAAAGTAGTTTATAAACTTCGGAATGTTCTTGTTCTGGAAGGAAATTTAACAAGTTCTGATCCATGACATCCGACTGCAAGAGAAAATAGAGAGAAAAGGCACACGCTCGACCAAATGAACTTCAGGGTGAAGGCAGCTCCAAACTGATTCGGAGATGAAAGTTGGGGACCAAAGGGTCTGTGAAGACCCTTCACGGACTCTTCCTCTGTACCCTAGAGTTGCAATGTAAAAGGTTCTTTACAGGGGTTGGGGCTGTGGCTCAGAGAGAGAGAGAGAGGGAGGGAGAGAGAGAGAGAGAGAGAGAGGGCAAGTGAGCAAGCGAGTTTTCCTAGAGTGCATGAGGCCGTGGGCTTAATCAGCTGCAAACGTATAGATTAAATGTATAGATTAATGTATAGATTAAAAAGTGAAGGTTGTGGGGACACATATATGATGCTGTCTGTGACTCCGGGGACACTGTGGAAGAGGGGGGTGGAAAGGGCGTAAGGCTGAGGCAATCAGGGAGGCTGTCCTTTGGACATGACCTGGCTGTTGTACTCACAACAGCTCGGATGTCTCCCCAAGACCTGTGCGAGACACCAGCCCCCGTCAACATTCCATCATGCACCTCAAAGAGCCTTGGGAGGGTCCACCCTTCCCTGATGAGCTGGGAGTCGTTTGTATAGGCACCGGTAAGGTGCCCATGATCCTGTAAATAACAGCCTGAGCTGGGCTCATATAGGCAACCATGATTAAACTCATTGGGTCAACACCTCCAAACAAGACAAAAATCATGAGCGTAGAAGGGGATGTATTGGTTAGAAGGAAGGGCTCAAGGGGAGTGGGAGGGAGATGACATGGGTCACAGGAAGTGAAAAGGACCAAAACATATAATATACGAAACTGTCAAAGAATAAAAACATTGAAGGTTTTCCAGATGTTCTTCAGTATGCTGAGGAGATTGTGACACCGAAATCTGTAGTGCCGGATTCTCACAGAACCGGGGCTTGGATCACTTCTAACAACCTCAGAATGTCGGAGGCAACATATACAGAGCGGTATCACTTACAGACTAAAGACAAGGAGAGGGGTCTGTGCACGGTCAGGGAGGGCACTGTTTAATTTCAAATCTTTCCAGCCCGCAGCTGGTTCAGTCTGTGGACAAGGAGGAGTCTGCATTCTCTCACTCACATGCAGATGTGCTACTGTCTGTGGGTTTAGGAACAAGTGTTAAGCTTGACATGTGGTGTAAAAGAACCAAGCCCTGACCTGCCTTGGAGAGCCCTGTTTGCTGGCGAGAGTAAGCCAGTCACTCATTTAAATGGCCATACAGAGACCATGGAGTTCTCTGGACCTTTAGGCCAGCAAAAAGCTGCTGTTTATTTCTCATAGGTCTCTAACTGACAGAGGTGCACTTTTTCCGAGTGCCCAGACAGTGGGAATACAAAATGAATACTACATACAGTCTAGGTACAACTGTGTCCCATAGAACTGCCAGTGAAGTGGACGGAAGTGGAGATAGTCTTGATCCTTGACTGATGGCACCAGCCAACACGATGCTGAACTCTCAGGAGGTGACCAGTGTGGCTGAGGTACAACCTGGTCAGTATAACATGACCAGACGTATGTGGTGAGGAGCTCACAGCCAAGAGAGGAGACCCACATGGCTCACCTTCTTTCTCATTTTTCCTTACTAGACACATCCTCACCAGCTTTCTTTCAAGTACACAGGCTGAACCTTACAGCAACCACTCAGATTCCCCACACTACAGATCTGTAAGTCTTAAATCTGTCATCTTAATTCTGTCTTGTCCTCTACACATCTGGGGTCCTCATCTCCGTACATGGCATTGCCAATTAATTGGTCACCAGGTGCACGACACATGTAGGAGGCATTCGGAGCATCTCTGTCTCCTCCGTATACCTTCATCCCCACACCCAGATGGTATCTGTCTTGGTTTTTTTATTGCTGTAATGAACCACCATGATCAAAAGTAAATGGTGTGTGTGTGTGTGTGTGTGTGTGTGTGTGTGTCTGTGTGTGTGTGTGTGTGTGTGTGTAGGCTTTGAAATTTTTGTTTTGTTTTTGGTTTTGGAGACAGGGTTTCTCTGTGTAGCCTTGACCATCCTGGATTCACTTTGTAGACCAGGCTGGCCTCGAACTCACAGCGATCGGCCTGCCTCTGCCGGGCGGGGATTAAAGGCGTGCGCCGCTACGCCCGGCGACTTTGAAATTTTTAAAAGCTACGTTATTGAGGTTCTTTAATACTTACACCTCCCTTTCAACCCACCTACCCTAGATAGGATAGAGAAGAGGTTAATGTGGACAGGGGAAGCAGACCTTTTTAGACTCAGTTCCTGGGAGGGATTTCATTGGTGTAGTTGGCAGGATTCCAATAGCCCCGCTAAACAGCAAACCAGCAATTCAACAAAGGCGACTACAACCCAGCCATTGGAATCTGGAGCAGCATCCGGAGCCTGGAACCTCCGAGCCTTCGCTGGAGCAGTTCTCTTGAAGTGGAGTGATGAACAGCCAATACCAAAAAGCAACACCTTTTGTTTTGGGCTCATATGTGTATATATCTCTTCTCAGAGTCTGGACTAGGATGTTTATTAGTTGGCAAAGACCATGCCCCCGCAAGAGGTGGTTCCTCTTCCAGTGGACAAACGTCACCTGTTCTCTCACAAGTCTGTTTTCAGTGGAAAACACCTCACACCCTCACACAACTCTGTTTCACATCCCACACTTGGGATCAAAACAAAAACATGTTTACATCCATTACAGGGGGGTTATTTGGATTACACTTCCAGATCACTGTTCATCCTTAAAGGAAGTTAGGACAGGAACTCAAACAGGGCAGGATCCTTGAGGCAGGAGCTGATGCAGAAGCCATAGAGGGGTGCTGCCCACTGGCTTGTTTTTCATGGCTTGCTCAGACTGCTTTCTTATAGAACCAGGACCACTAGCCCAGAGGTGGCCCTACTTAATCACTAATTAAGAGTCCCCATCAATCACTAATTAAGGAAATGCTCTACAGGTTGGCCCACAGCCAGATCTTATGGAGCCATTTTATCAATCGAGGTTTCCTCTCAGATGACTATATTGTACATCGAGTTGACATAAACTAGCCAGCACAACTGCCCCTGGTCAACTTGACAGACACACACATCACTGTTAAGATACAACCTTTCCTTTCTTGTTCATCCCCAAGATGACATATTAATAAAGACATCACAATATAAACCATTTTACAAACTTAAAAAGTCCCACAGCCTTACAAATTCACACCTAGGCTGTCTCAATCTCCCTCCCTCCCTCCCTCCCTCTCTCTCTCTCTCTCTCTCTCTCTCTCTCTCTCTCTCTCTCTCTCTCTCCTCCCTCTCCTCTTCTCTCAGTTTAAAGTCTCCCAACTGTGGGCTCCTGTAAAATCAAATAAAAGTTAAGTACTTTCCTACTTCAAGAGGGAAGAACCAGGCAGTGGCAATCCAATCCAAACCCCCAACAGTGTAAATAATGGAATGCCCAGTGCCTGGGATCCACTCACGATCTTCTGGGCTCCTCCAAAGGGCTCGGGTCACCTCTCCACCTCTGCCCTCTGTAGCACACACCCCCCCCAGCCTGTCTTCACTCCACTGCTGCTGCTACTCTTGGTGGTCATCCCGTGGTACCCGGGGTCCCTTGCTGCAACTGGGCTGCACTTTCACCAACAGCCTCTCATAGCCTCTTCTCTTAGTGATGCCGAGCCTCAACTTCTCTGCACGACTCCTTCAAGTCCTGCACCTTCAACTGCCACTGAGGCTGCACCTTGACCAGAACCTCTCACAGTGGCAACCCCAAGTGGCTCTCCATGACCTGTTCATGCCTTCAAAACCAGTACCACCTGGGTGACTCTTACACTACCGAGTCTGGCTGCCAGCACAAGGTACAACCTTGGCCACTTCTGGAACATAGCTTCTGTGTGATGACCCTGAGGAAACACGTCCCAGATTTCATCTCAATGCAAACAGCTCTGATAGAGTCTTTAAACTTCACAAGCCAGGCGTCTCTGTCTTCTGCACTGCACTGCTCTCAGCATTCTTAACCCTCCGAGCTCCAAGCAGAATATGTGGCTGAGCTCTCAGTAATCACTTTTCAAGCCCAAAGTTCCAAAGTCCTCACACAATCCTCCCAAAACATGTTCAAGGCTGTCATAGCAATATCCCACCACACTGGTGCCCATCGTCCTAGGGTTTTTTTTTTTTTATCGCCGTGACAAAATGGCCTTGAGCAAAAGCAAGTTGGGGAGGAAAGGGTTAATCTGGCTAACACATCCACAGTGCTGTTCATCGGGGAAGGAAGTCAGGACAGGAACTCAAACAGGGCAGGACTTATTTCATCTTATACATCCAGGTAACATCCCTGAGGGAAGTCAAGGGTAGGAAGTCAAAGCAGAAATATGGAAGCCAGAGCTAAAATGAAAGCTGTGGAGGGGTGCTGTTTATGGGCTTAGTCACTATGGCTTGTTCAGCCTGCTTTATTTTTTTTGTATAACCCCTGACCACCTGCTCAGGAGTAACACCCCTGCCCCCAGTGAGCTGAGCCATCTTACATAAATCATCAATCTAGAAAGTGCTCCCACAGATTTGCCTCATCTGATGGAGGTACTGTCTTAGCTGAGGTTCCTTTTCTCAGATAACTCCAGCTGTGTCAGTTGTCAAACAGACAACAATAACAACAACAACAGTAGCAGCAGCAGCAACAGCAGCAGCAGCCCAACCAACCAGGACAGTGTCCGTGGGCTGCCTGGTTTCACTCACTGCCCTTCTCTCTATTACTTCTCTGCTTCTGTGGCGTCTACCCCTGTCGGCATCGCCTTTACCTCTTACCTGAGTAGTGATGTGGACAGGACAGGCTTCTCACCCTAATGCTGGTCCTTCATCCAGCTGGACTTCCCTAGCAGCCAGAAGGGGCCCGAGGTCATGTCAAGTCACCAGTTGCTTATAACCGTGCCTGGATTTGCCCTGTCCTAGGAACAGGGCTCAGCTAAACACGGTTCTTATGGCTCTGTGCACTTTACCTGCTCCGTTGCCAGCACCAAGCACTCCCCCAGCGTTCCTTTCTCCCGTCTGTCAGGTGCCTCTGGCCTGACCATTCTGCACATTTATTTACGTCTGATGGATTGCTGAGCTCTGAAGCCATGTCCTCTGAACGAGTCTGCAGCTCCCTTCCTGAGTGTGCTCTCTCTAACCGCTCACCCTGCACCCCACCTCTGACACGCTGTTAGATCATATCGAGGCTGCTAGTTTATGGGCCTGTGAGGACAGCCCATCTGCTGGGTCACCAGTACGCTTCCATGTCACACCAAAGCTCACAGGAGTCCCAGAGAGGGTTTATACACTGGCTCTGCCTGCCTCACAAGCGACACTTTCCTCAGATGCAAGAAAGAGGAAGGGTAAGGATTAAGATGAGAACATTAGTCTACACCGCTGACCAAACAGTATACAGCAAACGCCCCATAAATGCTAGGAGTGCTGAGCAAGCATGTAGGGAATGCATATAGACGCAGTGGTGTTTTCTTGCTTGCACACCTGCAGGCTGGTGTCCTCTGCCTCCGTTGTATCCATAGTAATCCCACAGTTTGTTCAGTGTTTTATCTTTGGTCCCCAGCATGTCATGTGGACCAATGGGATGGCCAGCCCCACAAGAGGAGACTAAAAACATAAGTGCCTAGAGGAGAGCCTTAACCATGGGTTCCGACATCAAACAAAGCACTGGGCGGTCTCCAAGGGAACAATCCAGAAGCAGGACTCCTTAGGTGGAACCCAAGAGTAGGATGGAGTTTGGGGGAATGGTTTGAGTAGAAAAGAACCCCGAGACAGAAGTCACCACACACATACACATGGCTGCCAGAGAGTAGAAGCAGGGGGCTATGGAAAAGGATGCTGCAAAGAGAAGCTGGACCCAGGTTGCAGAGTCCTGCCTGGAGGAACCAGTGTGCCAGAGGGTCCCAAGAGGCTGTGAGAGCAGGCGGCCTGACTTGCCAATGGCCCAGAGACACTGGGTAGTGACGGGAAGCTATGGCCCAGGTCAGCCTCGCAGTTAATGACACATTCCAGATTCCAGACACACACTCCAGCATGTCCTGGGATGCTGAGCCCATTTAGCGATTGTCACAGCTCATAGGTAGGTTCGTCAGGATGCCACCTTGCAATTTAAAGCGATGCCACTCTCAGTCTGAAGGGCAGGACACCGGAAACCATGTTAGAGATGGTCAGGCTGCGAACAGAGAGGCACTCAGTTCACTGCTAAACTCCAAGCAGTACTGCTGAGGGAACCTGGGTGTCAGCCTCCATTTGGGAGACGGAGAAGAAGCATTACAGAGCAGACAGGGTCTCTCTCCTTCTGGATTCAGCATTAAGGCCCATGAGCAAGCTGGCTGGCTGCCTGGGAATTACGAGAGGGAGGACTTGCATGGCTTGCATGGGACGCGTGAGTTCTTACCCCTGTGGACAGACCTTACTGGTCCTCCTACCGGCTCATGCCATCACCCCTGTTTGGCTTTCACCTTCTTCCCTCTGATGCTCAGGGTTTTATTTTAAGCCAATTCCTTCTGGCATTTTTAGCTTATGACTAATGCTCGCAGATGACAGTAGCTTTTCTTCTTAAAAGATATTTCAGACTCTTTAAAACCCCAAAGTCATTCCATGGTCTTTTCTTGGAGGGTTTCATATAAGTCCTTTCCCCCAGGGTGGGTGTGGCACAGGGAAGAGAGAGGCCCTTGTGTGGAAGAGCAACGGTAGGCTAGAATGCTGAGGGGCACAAAGATGGATGGGTAGAGGTAGGTAAGCCAGGTAAACGGAGGTTGTGAGGTTTTGGTGGGTTGGTACTTAAGCAGGACTTAGTATTGCTCTTAGATCTTATGCGCATTTGCTACTTATTTTACTATGATGCTATTTTCAAATGCTAAAGATTGCCACAAGCAGGGATAATTTGAAAATTGAAACACTAGTGTTGATGGAAGAGTAAATTGCGTCTGCAGTTGCACTGTTTCTTGAATGAGTTGAGCTCTGTTGATTAACATAGAAGCAATTGCAGAGACGAAGGAGAGATCACTGCATTTGCAGTCTTCTTCCAGTCTGACTGGTCCTCAGGAGCATCCCTTACCTATGGGAGGCAGGAGGTGGGAGGGGCTCTCTCCCACTTGGTAGACCCTGGGTTGATTATCTAGGGGTTAGCCCCACTTGCAATGCTCCCGGGAAGGCCTCCCTGGAGCTCCACACTAGGTTTTTTTCAGTTTTTTTTTCTTGCGAAACCTTAAGTCTCAGGATGAGCTGAGACATCTATGAATGCAGGAGACTTCTTATGCTTGAACAGATAACGTTAGTTCAGTGGCATCCTGCAAAATGTGGTGAGCCTGTACAAAGAGCAACTTCAAGATGGCTGGGCTCTGCAAGTGGGCTGGGGGCGGGGCATGCAGTCTAGAATGTCCCTGAACGGCTGTAGCAGTTCTAGCTGAAGCTATCTACTGGCTACAGGTAAAGGGGACAATCTGAGGGGTTCCAGGATTGCTTCCTATTGAGAAGAGATGCCAACAAGCTCAGGGAAATCCTAAAGGCCTTGACTCCGGCAAAGAAGACAGCCACCGAGAGATGTGCCTGAGCTACTTAGATTTAGGCAAGTCTCAAAGCAAACTCATGGCTAGATGGTTATGCTCCCAGAAGACAGAATGGAAATCACTTTGACCATGGCTCAGTGAAACAACAGCTAAATATAAAAAGTGGCAAACTAAAGGAAACACAGCTCTGTTCACCATTTTACCCTAAGGATAGGGAGCAGTTAAGCCACACAGGGGTTTGCACGTTAGCCACCTATGCTAAAAGGACCCAGGCTCAGTGTGCATTCCTGGCGTTTGGAAGCCTGGACTGTCCTAACTGCAAGCTTCTCTTGTCAATAGATCAGACATAGTTCCTGCTCACTCCTGAGTGAAGAAGGATTTGATAACAACCTCTGCAGCTTAGAATTACTCAAAGAAGCTGACTAGGATCTGTGCGCATACTCTCGTCTTGTTCCACAAAGCCAGTCACCCCTCTGACCACACTCCTTCCTCTGTGCAAAAGGGTGACCCCACCCCCCCAATGACCCTTGGGATGCAGTGTTCTTATCCCCTGGGCTCTGGGCCTGTGTAAGACATGTGCCTCACGGTCAACCTTTTCTATCTAGTGTCAGTTGATTCCCCACCCCCACCCCCTGCTCATCAATGAGCAAAGAGACAGCTTGGTGATGGTGCTGTTCTTATATCAGTCAGGGGCAGAGTAGATGGCAGTCCTTTGTTCATCCTAGCTTGATGCCTTGGTTGGTGGCCAAAGATGTTTTATGCCTAGGACTCATAAAAATCAAATCAAGTCAAATACATGTGGTACAGCGTGGGCAGAGGAAGAAAGATAGAGATCTGTGGACCACCATGCCACCCACACACCTGCCTTTTAGTGATTGCACAGGTGGCCCACACAGCACAGAAGGAGGATGCCACTGGCCAGCTAGCTGTGTGCCCAGCCTACAGCCCAATGAGCAAGTGGGGGTCAGATTGGAGAGGAAAGGAAGTGCTGTAGCTTGGGCAATGTGAAGAGACGGAACTAGAGAGGGTATTGTGAGTGGCCAGCCCTGCCACCTGGTGCCATGGGGTGGGGTACCGGCTCAGTCTGCCACTGAGGGCCATGTCTGGGTCCAAGGCAACATAGTTCAGGGGTCAGTGCTGATGTCTGAGGCTCATATTACCTCTAGAGACCATGGGGACGTCCCTGGTCAGGGCAGCTGCTGGGGACCACATAGATGTCCAGGGACTGTGCAGAACTGGCCCTGCCCCTCTCTCTATTCAGAGCTCTGGACAGCCTGTGAAGGCATGGGTCAGCTGGCCCAGACCCTTGCAGGCTGCAGTGCTTGGGAGAGTAGGCCTCGTGCCTTGGCTGGGTAGCACAGTGGAGTTGGCTTTGGAGGCGAGGGTGTGGGTGAGGCTGACACGGGGCATGAGAGCAAGAGAGCTGACCCTGCCTCCTGCTGATGTCAGCACTGGGCCTAGCCAGGACCAGATCCAGGGCTCTGAGTTGTCCCACCTCAAAAACCTATATCATCTGTAAACAGTGAAGGGGCCAGTCCTGCTGATCCAAGCCTGTAGGATCTGCATGACACGGGGCAACAACAGGATGACGGGGGAGGACTCCTGATAAGGATCCAATGTTGATGGTGTCACAGAGGCCAGGGAGCTCAAAGCAGACCAATGACTCATTGCAAGTGAAGAAGTGTGGACAGAGGGATATTCTGTGGGAAACACTGGCATTCTGCAGCTTCCATAGTGAGATGGTTTCTATGCTTTTTGTTTGTTGGTTCTATGTGTGCGTTTTTTTTTTCATTTGGAGGGGGAGGTTGCAAGAGCAGATATGAGGGAATGGGGAGATGGGCTGAACTAGGGTATATGAAACTCACAACGAGTCAATAAAATGTGTGTGTGTGTGTGTGTGTGTGTGTGAGAGAGAGAGAGAGAGAGAGAGAGAGAGAGAGAGAGAGAGAGAGAGAGAGAGAGAGAGAGAGAGAAGCTATGCTCCCTGAGAACCAGTGTTCAGACCATGCATGGATCATCTGCCTCTTACAGAGAAAGTCCCTCTATGTCACAGGTTCCAGGGTTCTGACTGAGGTCATCAGGCTTGTGTGACAAGCACTTTGACCCGCTGGGTCACCTCATCAGCGTCATAAGTCATGAAGACAAACAAAGGGCAGCACAGCGTGAGCATCTCTGATCCCAAAGTCCAAAATATGAAACTTTTTTGGTGTTTTATTTTCTTGAGACTTAAAAAAAAATTATTTTATGTATGTGAGAATCTTGCCTGTACACGTGTGTATGCACCATGTGTGTGCAGTGCCCCTGAGGCCAGTAGAAGACACTGGATCCCTTAGAACTAGAATTCCAGAAGGGTTGCCAGCGGCCATGAGGGTGCTGGGAGTTGAGTTCAGGGCAGAGCAGCCAGTGGTCTTGAGTGTTGAGTCTTATCTCTAGCTCCCAAACCGGAAACTTTTAGGAAAATCTTCTGCCATGAACTTTTGTCTAATGCATGGGATGGCTTAAAACAACTCCCAGAACTTTCCTCAGGCTGCGAACGTCAGGTGTGTCTGAAGCATAGATGTGTTATTTTGTTTAGATTTGAGTTTATCCTCAAGGCATTTCATTATGCAAATATAAAGGCATAAGCAAATGTATGCAAATGAGCAAAACTCTTGGCAGGGGGAGGGAACTATGTTAGACTGAAACACTCTTTGTTCCAAACATTTAGGGTATGAAATTCTTAACCTCTACAAAATTATAGCTCAGCAAACAATTCAGATTTAATAAAACTGCAAAGAAAAATAAGAAAGCAGTTTATTTTAAAACTTAGGAAGACAATTGTCTCTAGGTGGGGCGTGATGAGAGAGTGACAGATGGGCCCTGCTCGATCTCAGTGATGAATGGGTTGCCTGCACGTTCTTGCCTACTTAGTCATTAGTTTAAATGCTAGAGATATGATATATATGTGTATATATGTATACCACACAAATACACATTAATATATATATATATTTGTGTATGCACACACACATATATACCTGTGTGTAATATATATGCAAATCAGAAAGTACACACACACACACACACACACACACACACACATACACACACTTACTTTGGAGGCCTGGACCTCCAATCCATGACCAGCTTTCTACTGTAATCACATGGGGCTCTGCCTTAGGGCAATCTGATGTCATGACTGACTGTGGGCATTTCCTGCAGTGGAGGGGAGGGGAGGGGAGCGTTTCCTGGAGGGTGGCTCTGCTGGCCTTGGCCTTGATGCTGTGTTTTATAGTAACATAAGCCAGAGGTTGTTCCTTTCCTTGTATGTGACTGGTCTCTCTACTGTAAGCCTCATGGGAACTTGCCCACACATCTCATGATAAGCCTGCATGTTGTCCTTAATGGCTCTTCTACCTAGAGATGTAACTCACATCAAGGTGTTTTTCAGCCTATAGGTTTCTCTTGGGGCTTGAGATGTCCACAAGCTTACCTTTCTCTCTCCTGAGGCATGCCCACTTTGACAAGCTCTGGGCAGATAGTTGCTCCCATAGAGCATGCCCATTTACGAAGCTGGTGGTTTGTTCATAAACACTGAGACACATAGTACCGTACTCAGGCTGGGACATGGTCTCCATCTTCAGGGTGGACCATGACCCAGTGCTTCAGGCAAACACCATATTAGTAAACAAACCAGAAAAGGAAACCAGGATGGTGGCTTAAAAAAAAAACCCACAAACTCCAAACAGGAAACCCACTCATGCCTACCATGGTTCTGCCTCAGCCAGACTGCTTCCCAATTTTGGTCCTTTGCATATAGCCTGTTTTCCTAGCATTTCTCATGAAAGTCTGCCATCCCATAAGCAAGATCCTTTAGCCCTGGGTTTCCTGAAATGTGTGGGCATGCACGTGCATACACATGCGTACACACAACAACTCCATTTCTGCTTTGATTGCCTGTGTTCACTCTAGACACCAAGAAAGGCCAGATACGTTGATGTCAACACCACCAAAAAAATTGCTTTTATCCTAAAATCACTTTCTACTTTGAGGGTGTTTTTGCTTTTTTGCTTGTTTCATTCTCCTTTTTCTCCTTTGCCATACTGAAAAAAAGACAAGTTCATGATGTCTCATCAGGAAATTGCTGCATGAAAATCCATCAGGAACGTCATCTCATGAAGACGAAAAGAGTGTTGAAGCTCACTTATTCTTGGTAAGAATTCTTGTTGACTCTTCTCCATCGCAGCCATCAAGGGGGATGTGGGACTGGGCCTTGGCAAGCCTGCCTGTGACATGGCTGTTGGGGACGATGGCCTCTTCATTGTTCCCAGCCAGCCACCTCCTCAACAGCCACCTCCTCTGCAGAGTGACAGAGTGACTGCCTTTGTTCCTTGCCACTCACCATGACTCAGGGAATTGGCTCCTTTTCCTGCCCTCTAGAGAGCTCTGAGTAGTGGTTATGCTCCTGGCTCTGGAGCCATCACCCTAGTTCACAGCACAGTCACACCCCTGGCTGTCTGTGGTATTGTGGGTCAATACTTGACCTCTCTGTACTGTTTGTTTTCTCATCTGCGCACAGGGGTAATGACCTTCATGGCATTACTTACTGTAAGGGTCAGTAAGGGCAGCAAGGGACCCTTCCAAGTACTTTACGGACATCGAGACATACGGCTTGGTATGCAGCAAGCAGTGCTCAGTGTGTGCTTGCTCTTAATGGCCACTCTTAATGGAATTTCTCAGACTGAAGCCCTGAAGGAAATCCTCCCTCACTTTCTGCAAACACTGACGATTCTACAGACACACCCTAAAGTAGGGAAATGCAAATTAAAGAAAAAGTAACCAAAAGAATTCTCAAGTTGCAACTCAAATCCCTGGCACCAGGAACACACCATAGTGAAGTGATGGCCAGCCTGGGCTCTACATAGTGGCGCCTCTGCCTCTGTTTCAGCCTCTGCCTCTGCTCTCACTGCCTGGGTCCTGGGGCTTTTCTCAGCTCTGGAGATATGATCTCCAGAAGAAACAGTGGAATGCTTGTTTCTGCTCTCAAAACCCTTTGTCCATCCCACTTGCAAAGGAAGACCTCAGGAAGGCCAGGCAATGGAAGCTAGACTTCCCGTCCCAGGGCTCAGGCCTAGTGGGGCCTTGCTGTGGGTGTCGAGGTGTGAGCCTCTGCAGTTGGACACTTAGTGAGCACACACAAGGGTCTGGCATGACAGAGTAAGAGTTGAAGTCTTTCCTGGTCCTTCCATTATTTCTCAGGGTAGTCCCGAAGGGCTCCAAAAAGTCAAGTCAGAAAAATGACTACGTTCCCCTTGCACATATAGCAACTGGGTCATCAGATAATCATGAGAACCGAAAGCAGAAGAGACTAAAACCCTGTTTACCCAAACAGCTCTGGGCCCTGGTCTACCTTGCCAGCCAGAAAGCAGGTCACGCTGGGTTGTTTTTGGTCAGGGCCCATCACTGGTACAGTGTTTTCCACTCAAAGCAACTTAGAAACTCCCCCTCCCCCCCCCCCACACCAAAGAGGCACCTCATCTCCCCTCTCTTCTCAGCTGTCCTTAGATGATCCCCAATAAGACATGATGAAGCGAGCATAGGCCACTTCTGCACCCGTCACCGTCATCCTGACTGACACAAAGAGCAAGGTGTGGGTGCACATTGACATCCTTCAAGACCAGAAGGAACCTCTCCTAACAGCTGCCCCAGGAAGAGACACCCCACCTGGCCATGCCACTCTGGCATCAGGAAACAGTGAGACCCATGATGCCATGGGAAGCTACCCACCCAGAAATGTCAAAGTGCCTTTCAAACCTAAAACACTGGAACAGCACAAGAACCCAAGGGATAGTTCTGCAGGTACACAGAGCTATGTGCAAAATGATGGGCTGGGCTATTGACTTCCAAGGAGCTAATAGGCTAAGGCGATGTAGAAGAAGCCCTGAGCCCTCAGCAGAGCAGGGATTAGCATCGCAAGACAGACAGAGATGCCTCTGGAGCAAGATCATGCTGCCCCCTGGCCTGCCATGGCTATGAAGAGGGGACGATAGTTTGCTAGCGTCATGCTGGCCCAGGGCTTCCATTGGCAAGCTGCTACCTGCTTGGGGGGCCTAACCTTTGCATGCAAGGCTTAGTAGTGGGGTGCTTGGTTCTGCCAGGCTGAAAGGATGTTTATTCATCACTCACATGTGTCACTCCTAGTGGAGCCGACATTTTAGGCCAAGTCCTGTGGTAATCAGTAACGGTAAGGCAAGAAATGAGAACGCTGGCATAGGCTTGAGTTTTCCTCAAGGGCGGGCCCTCTGCTAGCCTGGTGTAGATCTGCAAGTGATCTCATGTTGAGCTGTTGTTAACAGGGAGCCAGCAAGGCTTGTGCACAGGAGAAAGGAAGAAGGCAGGAGACAAAAGACTGATAAAGGGAGAGAGAAGGAACAGGGGACCTGCAGCTGGCCCTCTCCTCCCTATCTGGGCAGTCCCTCCTCACTCCCCAAGGCCCCTACAACACGGGTCGGACCATATCTCCCATTTTAATTCCCAGAAACATTACTGCTGCAAAGCACTCAGCTTAGGGTGATTGGTGTCACGACCTCCTTGCGATTTCAGACATGTCTCCAAGTGAGCTCCAAACCATATCTTGTACCTGCCTCCCCTTCCTTAATCGGCTCTCACTTGCCCAGGGACATCTGCTGTTCTCTGAACTCTGCTAATGGCACTAAGACACACTCATGGCAGTCCCATCCCTGCTTCTGCCCTGGCCCCGATGAGCTCATGGTGGCATGCCTGTTTCATGGAGACACGTGCCTTCTTCTGCCTGTCGTCTGTCCCAAGACCTTGGGCTTGGCCTGGCTTGGTTCTGCAGAGCTTAGACACTCCTTAACTCTCCATGCACCATCTTCTCACACGAGCTTCCCCGTACCTGCACCTCCTCTGAATGCTTCTCCACGAAAATATGAAAATGTGCACGGGCCAAGGCCACTGGAACAGAAACTCACCGGTAAATGCCCAAGGAGAGGAGTGATGCTGTCAGAAACATAGATGATGCTGCCGTCTGTTGTCACGGCGATGATGAAGCCATCTAATGCCTGGGAATGCAACAATTGAAAGCTTCTTAGAGATGCTTTTAAGACAGAGCATGACACTAAAGCAAAAGATCCATTTTTTAAAATGACACTGGCTTTGTTTTGTAATCCTCAGACCGTGTCTATAAATAACCTCCCCGTACTATCCTGCCTTACACACAGGATGGTTTTGCACACAATTTGTTTGGCTCATGCAAAGTGCTAGCAAAAGCATTGCGGGCTCAGTCAAAAAGTTGACCTATTGGTATCATAAAATGAAATGCAGTGGCGGAGATTGCTTAAGTAGGTTTAATGGCAGGCACGCTACTGAGATGAACCAGAAACATCATCACTCCCACGCGAAGACATCGGCAGCACGCGACAGTCCCCAGCCCCTGCCCCCAAGACCACTGGGAACACAGGAATGAATGTTTACTGTGATATATATATAGAAAGAGATCTCTTACAAATAGAAACATGTGCCTGTAGGCCAAAGCAGACCTCTGTGAGAAGCAGAGGAGCCACTGGATGTGTGAAGGCTCGAGAGAATGTGTGCTGTTGACATGAGCCCGCCATGCCAGGACCCTAGTGCCTCAGGCCTGTGGGAAAATACAAAAGACCACCCTTCTGATCCAAGGGCAGATGTAGACAGTGTGTGCAGAAAATGTCCGCGGTGGCCACGGTCCCCACCCTCAAGGGATGTTTAAGACCTGAAGACTGCTCCTCCACAGAGACTGCTCCTGCCAAGTTGAGCTAAAGCTGCCTGCCTCCCCACTCAACTGTGTAACAAACACCCTGAGCTTCCGGGGCACTGCGGTGTCTCCATTGGACTTCATTGTCATCCATCCCCAGTCAGGTCCATCCCGGAGCTGGGCTGGACATGGCACACCTCCATCTGTGGCCATCACCGCAGAAGCAGCTATAGCAGAAACCATCTATATTAGGGTCCTGGGGGTGGGTAGGTGGCAACCCTAGCACTTGGGAGGCCGAGGCAGCAAGAGAGTGAAACTTGTTTCCAATCCTTACCTGCTTCAATAGGAACGTCCACTGTATTCCACCAGGCTGGGTAGGAGTGGGGGCTTTGGAACTAACTCATCGGGCACAAGTGTTTCCAGACGTCTAAAAATTGCAAAGCGTATATGCTGTCTGCTAGGCACCTGCTTTGGCTATGAGTGGATAAGTGTGGACCAGGCTCTTTTACAGGGTAGAGCCACTTGAGTTCTTAGATGTATTGAGATGGTCTGTGAATGTTTATAATGCTTTCATGTGACACAACCCAAAGATGACTCCTAAAACTCAGACCATGTAGTAATTCGGCAAAGAAGGTGTCACACCGGCAACTGGCTACCCAGGGAACCCAGCGGGACAGAGTGAATGAAAGCAAGGGCATCCTCGCTAGGAAATACATCTTTGAGGGGATGACACATAGGCTCAGGTGGATGCCCACGGGAAGCTTGCCACTGCTCTTACACCGGCCATGTCTTTGAACTGTCTTTTCCAAGTCTGGGAACTTTCTGCTTCTTTGGGGTGGGGTGGGGGGGGGGACAGGAGTGTTTAGAAGGATTTGGAAACATTCTGCATGCCTTCAGTTCAGTCGTCCCCGGGAGCTGCTGAGCATCTATTTCCATATAAGGGTATTCGTTCTGTGAAGTGGGAAGGGCGTCCTAAGCGTGGGACAGCAAAGCCCAGGACAGAGCACCCACTGTGTGTGTGGCTCATGTTTCCCCCACAGCTTTCAGGACTCTTTCTTTGTTCTGTACTCGGGGTTTTCAGGATGATATGCCATGGGGATTTTCTTTTCTGGTCTTTTTGTTTGTTTGTTTGATGCTCTGTGTGTTTCTTCTATCAGTACTGGGTACGTCTTTCCTTAGTTTTGACAAGTCTTCTTCTATGATTTTGTCAAAGGTTTGGTCTCTCACTGACTTCTCCCTTCTCTTTGCCTATAACTCAGAGGTTTGGTTTTCCTCGGTGTCCCACATTCCTCACGCATTCCCTTCCCATGTTTTAACTTTTTTTCTGTTCATGTTCTCTGCTTGTGAGCTCTGGCTCCTCCATCTCCAGGTTCTGAGTTCATCTTCTCTTTGCTCCAGTCTACTTGTAAGGCGTCCCCATGGGCTTCTCCCTGGGTTGCTGAGGTTTTCCATTCTATGTCCATCTCAGCTTTAGCCCTTTTCAGTGTTTCTCTTCATTGAGTTCCGTTTTCAAACCCTGGGCCATCTTCATCATTCCACTCAGCCTTGTGTCCGTCTTTTCTTGAGCATCACTCAGGTTAGAAAACTCTAAGTTAGCCCAAGGGGCATGTCCCATGAAAGTCTTCACTAACCAGGAAACTGGGACAGAGGGGAGGACATCCTATTGGGACTCTAGATGAGAGAAGCATAGGAGAATGGGAAAGTAGAAGGATCCAGAGGATCCTAGAAACCTACAAGAAGAAAATTATGATAGGCAGATTTGGGCCCAGGGGTCCCGCTCAAACTATGGCACCAGCCAAGGACAATACAGGCCGTAAACTTCAAACCCCTACCCAGATCTAGCCAATGAACAGGACATTCTCCACAGTTGAGTGGAGAGTGGGTTCTGACTTTCACACGTGGTCTGGTGCCTCATATTTGACCATGTCCCCTGAATGGGGAGGCCTGGTGGCACTCAGAGGAAGGATAGCAGGCTACCAAGAAGAGACTTGATACCCTATGAACATATAAAAGGGGAAGAAGTCCCCTTCAGTGACAGTCATAGGGGAGGGGAGTGAGGGGAAAATGGGAGGGAGGGAGGAATGGGAGAATACAAGGGAGGGGATAACTATTGAGATGTAATATAAATAAATTAATAAAATTAAATATAAAAAAGAAAACTCCAAGTTTATTTAACTGTTTCTTTGAGCCTTTAAACGGCTTGGCTCCTCTGATGACGTTTAAGAGTGGTCCTTTATGCTCCATGTCCTCTGGGCTCATCCAGGTGACTCTGGTTGGGAGACATTCTTCTATAGGACCGGTGGATGTAAGGCGGTGCATGCTGACCGGATCTTTCATATTCGTTGCATTTTTTTTTTGGATGAGTCTTTTGTTGACTACATATCTGACGTGGACATAGTAGGTTGTGCTGGGCCTTGAGGTTGGATAAGGTGCCAGTGGGGTGAAGTTAGGAGGATGCGGGGGCTGGGCTGGTACGCAGGATGTGAGTCATGTGACCACCTCTTCAGGCCCTCATTGGCTTTCTTGGTATTAGCCATTCTGAGTAAGGTGAGAGAGAATCTTAAAGAAGTGTCAATTTGCATTTCCCTGATGGCTAAAGATGTTGAAGACCTTAATAAATATTTATTGGCCAATTAGGTTTCTTCTTCTGAAAAATTTCTCATTAGGTCATTTTATTGATGGGTTATTTTGGTCTTTGGTCTCTCTAGTTCCTTCTATATTCTAGATATTAACATCCTGCCTGAGGAATAGCTGGTGTGAGACAGTCCCTGTCCTGTAGGCTCTTTGTTTTCTTTGCTGATAGATTTTTTTGGTTATGCAGAAGCCTTTAAATGCTATGTCATCTCCTTTATCTATTCTTGAGGTTGTTGTCCATGCCAGTGGGATGCTTTCAGTTCTTGCTTCTGCCTCTGTCTTAACCTTTCCTCTAGCAGTTTCGGCATTTCAGGTCTTACAGGAAGCTCTTTGGTTCACTCTGAGCACATCTCTTAAAGGAACGACATCCTTTCATGTTGCATCAGTGGATCAGCCTTGGGATGTCTGGCAACGTCTGTGGGTATTTGGGGTTCTTGCTACTGGAGTTTGATGGTAGCATCTAGTGAGTGGAGGCAGGAGATGCTGTAAGATATCCCACAATGCACAGGGCATCGAGGATCAGGTGCACAATGCCAGTGAGACCGAGGCACTCTTGGTTAGATTTGTGAGCTATGGTGGACAAGAGCAAAGCCTACTAACTTTAAACCTCTCCTCTTGGTTATTCTTGTAAGTTATTTTTCTTTTTAAACTTTGAATTTATTTTTGTCACAGCAACCTCAGCTCAGTAGTTTCTTTTGGAGTGGACCTAGGGCGACACATGTGAGAGGCAAGTTCCCTGCCACTGAGTGCAGCCCCAGCCCTAAGTTAGATTTATTATAACTGATATATAAAAACATAAAATTGTCCCTACCCATGGGGTATTTGATATATGTCTAGATAGTGTAATATTTAAGTCAGGTTAGAGGTGTCTCTCTAAAACCTTTCCTATCTCTCTGTGTTGAAGGCATTAAGAATTCTTTCATCCACTGTCTGTAACCCACATTACTGTACTTATAGTCACCCTACAGGGCTACAGCACCCCAGAATTTCTTGTCTCTAGCTGAGTGTAAGTTAGAACCGGTTCTCACCTCATCCCAACACCTCCTTTCTCCAGCCTGTGGTACCCCCATTCTCCTCCAGGCTCTTTGCAGCCCCCCTGCAGGTGAGGGTTTTGGAGGGAGCCTTCCTGATGATATCAGCTGGGCTGTTCTAGCAATAGATGGGAATGCTGGAAAAGCAGACCGAACAAGCTGTTTTTCTTTCTTTCCATGTATTTATTTGTTTTTATGTAGCGAGGCCATGCCTCTCTTGAGCCTGTCAAGCATGTGGGCATTACAAAACCGAAGACACTCACAGGTGTGAGATGACTGTAACCAGCTGGCATTATCCACAAACCGTAGGAGGCCCACACTGAGTCTCTGTGTTATGGCTGTACTATGTGAGGCAATAGAACCACGCCGTGGCCCTATCCATGGGAGGGGATTTCCGCAGGCCCCAGGGGCTTACCCCAGATGCATATTACAGAGACACAAACTCTGTTACCTATAGACTCCTAATTTTGATGGGACTCTTTTTTTTTTTCACCTTCTTTGGGATAGTGCATGGGTTAAGAGAAAAGATTCCTGAAGCCTTCCTGAAAAGCAAGCAGGGAGACCCTGAATCCCCCATATCCCCGGCCAGCAAGAGCTTTTTCTCCTTTAGGGGCTGGGTAGGGGGCTTGGCAGGTTAAAGCACATGCTTTTGCAGAACACCCAGATGGTGGCTCGCAACTGTCTAACTGTTCTAAGGTATCCAATGTCCTACTCTGACTTCCATGGGCACCCGTCACCCATGTGATGCCCAGACACACATGCAGACAAAACACTTACATACATAAAAATAAAAGATATAGCTAAAAAAAAAGAAAGAAAAAAAGAAAGAAAAATAGAAAGAGGCAGAGACATTTCTCTCTTTCTGAGTCATTTCTCCAAGTGCTTGGGCCAGTCTTTCTCAGCTTACACGTTACCAGACCAGAGATGCTGGTCTGTAGCTGGGCTATTTTTCTTCTTCTGTACTTAATGATAGTGCAAGTCCTGACATCTGGCTTTGTGCCCCTTTGCCAGATGGTGGGAAGAAGGAAGGACTCAAGCCTGGAATCACTAGAGACTCCGGAGGGCACAGATGGCCCCAGGCCGGCCGTGTCCTCATTGAATTAGAAGGATGCCTTTGGCCACAAAGATGGGAGTTTGGAAGGGCATGCTCTCTGAAACAGGAGGATGTGCTGCGGGAACGGGACAGACACCATGGACACTCATGGGTCATCTGAGGGGGCACACGGGAAGGCTTGGACCATGGGGCAGAAATCAGGAGGCGATGCTGACTCCGCCCCAGGCCTGCGTGTAAGGAAGGGCAACAGGTTGGAAGGCAAGCTCAGTACAGTCAGAGCCCAGCACTAGGTGGTACAAACCCAGCTGCCTGCCACAGAGCAGGGCTGGACAGAGGGTGATTCCAGACCCGAGCCAGACCCTTAGTCTTCCACTCCCTCTGCTTTGAGGACTCTGCCCTGGAGAGCAGCTGCATAAGGGTACTAATTTAAGATTATCTACATTAATCTAAACTCTTTTTCTAGAAATGCTAGTCCTGATTGCTAATCCTTTCTTCCAGACATAAATTTATCACAAAATTTAAAACTCTATAGATGCCTTGTCCTGTGAAATCCTTTGATGCTTTGGAACCCACTGGATAGAACAAAAAAGGTTGTGCTGAGAAGCTCTTACAAAGTGGCTGATTCCAGAGGGTGATGTGTTTTTAACTCCTTTCCCACAGGAATTAGAAGATAAATCAATGCTTGTAAAGCAGCATAATGATGCATCAAATTAACATTATATTTCACAAGCTGCTTTAAATTTAACATACTTAAAATACATTGCTTCTGCAGAAAGTTCTGTATTTTCTTTAAATATAGTTCCCATGCAGAGTTAAGTAGCTTTCATTTGCTGCAAATGTTCATTAATGCATTTATGTTTCATAATATTTAGACGTCTTTATTCTGGCATTTTCTTATTCCAGTACTTTCTGTTTTCTGCACAGTTAATCTATGGAAATTGAAGTTTACATCAGTCTTATATAGGCACACAGATGAGCTATCAGAAGACGTATCCTAGGAAGCCTCCCTGGGATGACCTTCCCTTTGTTGGGCTTTCCTGTCAGGTTCTCTGCACTCAAGTGGCATCTGAGTCTGTCAGTCCCTGTGGCCTTAGGCATGCCCCTGCAGTAAACTCCCCAAGCCAGGACTCAGGGGCACTGCCAGCCCTTTGTACAGACATGGTCCGTCATGGGGACTTTTGCCCATATGTAGAAACTTTGAGGACATTGATAGAGTTTATTAGCTCATTGGCAGCACTCTGCCCCCAACTCTGTCCGGCAGGGAAAGGAGCATCGCCATCTTAGCACAAGAGGGGCATGGCCTGCATGGGAGGCATAGGTCCCGTGGCTAACACTCACCCCACGTGATGAGTGCAGGCTTTAAAAAGCTCTAAAAGACCTGTTTCCAACTGTGTACCTGCTAAGGAGAAAGTGAGGGCGTTTGCATTCTAAAGAGGGGCTCTGTCCCCCTCCACTCACTCCTGGTTCCTGCTCTGTGCCCTTCGCTGGGAGTCCACAGTCTCTGAGGCAACAGAGAGCACACAGCCACATCTAGTTTGGGAGTTCTTGTTTGGTATCCCAACCCAGCAGCCGAAGCAGAAGCAATAGCAGGCAGAGCCACAGGCCAATGTCTGCTCCAAGACCTATTTCCAGGGCCACGAACAGATGCTGTCTTTGGGCACAGAGCTAAAAGGAATAAGCAGCTAGATTTTAATTTCTAACTTACCAACTGTTTCATCTATTAAGTACATGCGTGCGAATATATGTGAATGTTTGCATATGTGAATATATATGCATGTTCAAGGGAATGTGTGTAAGTGTACGTGCATGTGAGTACATATATGTGAGCACATATGCCTGTGTGAGTACATGTGCATGTATGTGAATTCATATGCAGATATGTATGTGTACATGAGCACACATTTGTGTGCTAAGTGTATGTGCATGTGTGTGAATGCATGTGTGTGAGTGCATGTGTGTGAGTGCATGTGTGCGAGTGTGTGAGTGCATGTGTGTGAGTGCATGTGTGTGAGTGCATGTGTGTAAGTGCATGTGTGTAAGTGCATGTGTGTGAGTGCATGTGTGTGAGTGCATGTGTGTGAGTGCATGTGTGTGAGTGCATGTGTGTGAATGCATGTGTGTAAGTGCATGTGTGTGAATGCATGTGTGAGTCCATGTGTGTGAGTACATATGTGTAAGTGCATACATGTGAGTGCATGCATGTGAGTGCATGCATGTGAATACATGTGTGTGAGTGCGTGTGTGTGAGTGCATGTGTGTGAGTGCATGTGTGTGAGTGCATGTGTAGGCCATGGAGCAGCCTCGGACATCATTCTTAGGCGCCATTCACTTTGATTTGTGTTTGAGACAGCGTTTCTCCTTTATCCCGAGGATCACCGTGTAGACCAGGCTGGCGGGCTGGGCAGCCAGTTCCATGGTTCTCCCTGTCTCTCCCTCTCAAGTGCTGGACTTGCAAATGTGTGTCACCACACGTGGATCCTTAAATGTGTCGGTCCTGGGGACCAAAATCAAGTCCTCATGGCACGAGGTAGGCCCTTTACCGGCCGAGCTGCTTCCTCCTCTTGGATTTCGTTTCTCTATTGTTGTTGTGGTTGTTACTGTTTTCAGACAAGGCTGTGTGTATCTCAGGCCGGCCTTAAACTTCCTGTGCAACAAAGTACGGCTTCCAGCCTCTGAGTCTTCTAGAGAACTGGGGTTACAGGCGTGGGCCAGGACGCCTGGCTTCACGTGGTGCTGCTGATCGGAACCCAGGATTCCGGGTACACTGTGCAGGTGCCCCACCAGCTCGCTCCCCGCCACGTCCCCAGCCTTACTGGGCTCCGGGTACACTGTGCAGGTGCCCCACCAGCTCGCTCCCCGCCACGTCCCCAGCCTTACTGGGCTCCGGGTACACTGTGCTTGTGCCCCACCAGCTCACTCCCCGCCACGTCCCCAGCCTTACTGAGCTCCGGGTACACTGTGCTTGTGCCCCACCAGCTCGCTCCCCGCCACGTCCCCAGCCTTACTGGGCTCCGTGTACCTGTGCAGGTGCCCCACCAGCTCACTCCCCGCCACGTCCCCAGCCTTACTGAGCTAACTTGAAAAGTGCACTTTACCTCCAGCATCAGCTGAGTGAACTCTTCATTACTGAGGAATGAAGGCTTCCAGTCTTGCTGGATGTCACAGATTTCTGTTTGTGCTGAGACTTCTGAAAAAGGGGGAAGAAAAAAATCAACACTCTACATAAGCCTCCACATTCAAGGGGCCTTGGATCTGAAACTAATAAATGAGGCACATGTCTCATCTATCTTATTTTGTGTAAATCTTTAATTAAAGAAAGCAATGGACATATGTTGCTCTTGACTTCCAAACTCTAGGACTGTGGATATGATGGGGTGAAAAACACTGCTGATGTTGTCACAGCCTTTAATGAGACTACAGAGAAGAGAGTACCCCATTGTGAGCACAGGTACAGTACAGAGTGCCTGCCACTAATGGTGACCTCTGTGACCTTGCCTCTAGTGGGAAAGCTGGGGAAGCTAGAATTAGGTAGCAGCACGCATAAAGGAAGGAAGAAAGACTAACACGGTGGTATCTCCTCAAATTACTTGTTTGTGGTCAAAGTGAAGAAAAAAACACTTCAGAAATCTGGGATCATCATTCTCAACAACAACAACCACCACCACAACAACAACCAAACAAAACAAACAACAACAAAGTAAAAAAAAAAAATCCAGAAACACCTTAGGCTTAGAGTAAATTGGCCCACTGTTTCCTGGGACAGGGCTCATTTCTCACTCTTGCCATCATTACTAAGGACACTCAAGACTGTTGTGCCTCCATGTGGTGCAGGTCTCACACGTGCTAGGGAGGTGCTGGAATATTCCTATAGCCTCAGCCCACAGAGTTGCTTTCAAGAGCTGAATTTAATTTTCTTAAAGCCTTTTGTTGTTGTCGTTATTTATCTATAGTTTATCTGTGCTCTGTCAGGGTCATGAGCTGATAATATTGTTCAAATGTGAACATTCTAATAATCACTGGTCTATGCAGACCTCTTTAAATAGCTTCTTTTTGTTTTATTATTAAATTACCTCAATAGTACAACAGACACTATAAACATGATAGTATATCTATATATTTTCCATATTTATCCTCTATCTTAAGCCAACATTTTCCCCACTCATGTTAAGAAAAACTTAAGAATGTACCATTTACACTTCAGAGAAAAAAGCCAATCTGTTAAACAACTCCCTGAAGGCAGCCAATTGTTCAGGCTGAGAACCTGCCCATTGCACTGGGGAGAGAGCTCAAGGTTCTTTTCTTAACCCCCTTTATTTTAAGCTTTAAGCATCAAACCCAGAACCTTACAGACGCCAGACACACAGTGCCAATGAGCAGCACCCCAACCCCTGCACCCACGATTTTGGCAGTCTCTCTCCTGCAGAGAGAGAGAGTGAATCCTCTGTTTGAACGAGTCTGGATGGAGTCAGCAGTTACCCGTGAAGGAGGAGGGTGTGAAACACCCAGTTATGTGTGAGACTCATTTCTCTCATGACCAGTGTCCCTGTAAAATCCAAGCTCTACTGGGAAGTTTTATCTCTTCTAAATGTCTGAAAGAACATGTGGCAGTTTTTTGTTAGATAAAACTGCCCTGTCCACCATGTGTATTGTTGCAGTCGGGGTTTCTATTGCTATGATGAAACACCATGACCAAAAAGCAAGCTGGGAGAAAGGGTTTATTTGACTTACACTTCCACGTCACTGAAGGAAGTCAGGGCAGGAGCCTGGAGGCAGGAGCTGATGCAGAGGCCATGGAGGGATGCTGCTCACTGGCTGCTTCTCATGGCTTGCTTAGCCTGCTTCCTTATAGAGCCCAGGACCACTAGCCCAGGGATGGCAGCACCCACAATGGGCTGTACCATCCCCCATCAATAATTAACTAAGAAAATGCCCTATACTCAGATCATATGGAGGTTTTTTTTTTCTCAATTGGGGTTCTCTCCTTTCAGAAAAATCTAGCTTGTGTCAAGTTGACGTAAAACTAAGCAACACGGTAGTTGTAAAGGTGTGCAGGAGAACTTAAAAGAGATTTTGGTAAGCAAGCACAGGAAGAACTCTAGAGAAGACCGTGCCCGCTGTGAGGCAGTCTACATCCATGGCAAGGGCTGCCTCACTATGCTAGGCCACATGCTGCGCATAGTAAAACACATTCTGGAAAGCCGAGAGGGGTTGCTACACATACTAGGCCACAGTTCATCTTGGGGGTGCCAGCTGATGCAAGCGAGTAAAGGGGAATTCCCAGGTCTTGACACAAACCATTGCCGTAGCCTAAACTCTCTTTTCTCTCGCATTCACATACTCAACTTAAAAACCTTTCAGATCATTAAGGTCAAGTTGCAGAGTGCTCGTCCAAAGAGATCTTTCGTTAACAAAGAGGTCCGTTCAAGTTAATGGTGAAGGGAAATTAAAGTCCGCACTCCGTTGGCGCTTGATGTGACTGCTATTATAAGTTATAGGTGGATGGCAGGGTTAGCAAAGACATAAGGTCCATGTGCTCCCTGTGGGTAGAAACGTCCCTTGGACCCTAGGAGTTAGAGCTCTGACGCGTGTTCTAGGTATCTCGTAATACGCAAGACACACTGTCTGTTGTTCAGGCATGCGGGGAGTAGTTGGGAGGTGAACTCTCCGAGTCACAACAGAGTAGAATTGTGGAGCAGGAGGATGAGAGGTGGCTGCTAATTATAATATTCACAGCCTCCACAATGGCTTCCAAGGTGACTTTACAGCCTTTGCCACCTCTTCACCTTCACCCACAGAGGCAGACACAAGGGTTGGGATGTGACATTGGGGCAAAAGCATACTAGACCGGCTTCCCGTACAGGTAGATGATAACGAGCAGGTTGGCCTGACATGTGGAATACTAGTTCAGATAGCAGCATTCAAGGGCACGCAATATCCTTTGATACTAATAGAAAGTAAGGGCTTATGTCTTACAGGAGACACGTTGACACAAAGGCTTACGACAACAAAATGGGGCCATATTTTGATTTTGACTTGGCTTGCTGTAGAGAGAAGGCGTGGATGTTCCAGAAGTAAGATTTGCCTCCCAAGATGAGAAAATAGAGGTTCTTGAAGAATTTCTGAAGAAAAGCTAAATAGTTATAACCAAGTCCTGGACTTGATCTTCTTTACTCATCTTGTGTTCTTCGTTTACCTGCAGAGGCTACACGTGTGTAAATATATGCTTCTTAGCCCTACCTGCACATCGGCATGGCACGGGAGCTTTACAAACACTGGTGTGATGGTGCTAGAGAGAAGGCGCTGTCTAATCATCCCAAGGATTCAAGTACCAGAATCTATATGGCAACTCGTAGCTATCTAAAGCTCCACCCCCAGGAGATCTCTTACCCTGTTCTAGCCGCCAAGGGCACAAGGCATACATGTGGTACACTGACAAAACATCCATACATGTAAAATAAATTAAAAATTAAAAAATAACACTAATGTAAGCCATAGTGGTCTATTGGTAAAGGCTCTCCACTCTCCAAATAAAAGGTCCCAGTCTGGAGTTCTACTGATTTCTGTGTTAAATACATTTACAGTGGCCGATTTCAAGTTACCAACATGATATTAGTTGATTTGCCATAAAACAAAGCAAGAACAAGCCTACTGAAAAGTTAGCGGTCTCAAGGTTGGAGAGAGAGCTTAGTTGGTGTCCTGGATAGTTGTAGGTCAACTTGAGAGGGGGGAGCACCAATTAAGAAAATGCCTCCACACGACTAGGTCATAGGCAGGCTGGTAAGGCATTTTTCAGACTGGTGATTGCTGAGGAAGGGCATAGCCCACAGGGGGTGGTGCCACCCCGGGCAGGTGATCCTGGGCTCTATAAGGAAGCAGGTTGAGCAACCCACAAGGAGAACTCAATTAACAGCACCCTCCATGGCCTCTGCATCAGTTCCTGCCTCCAGGCTCCTGCCCTGTGTGAGTTCCTGTCCTGACTTTCTTCAGTGATGTGGAAGGCAAATAAACCTTTTGTTTCCCAATTTGCTTTTTGGTCATGGTGTCCAATAGAAACAATAGTAACCCTGACCAAGACAGTTGGCAAAGTTCACACCTTGCAAGCACAAGGACCTGAGTTTTATCCTCAGAACACACATACACACACACACACACACACACACACACACACATATGTACATGCACATATAAACACACACACACCACACATATGTACACACACATACAGACACACCATATACACATACCACATACACATATGTACACACATACACACAAATTGGGCATGGTGGTGTGTGTTTGTGATCTCAGCACTGCGGAGGATGGGGGCACAGACCCTCCCTTAGGGCTGGATAGTCAGCCTGCCTAGCTTACTTGGCAAGTTAGAGCCCAGGTTGGGGCTGTGTCTCCAAAAAAGTTGGGAAGCATCTGAATAATGAGACCTGAGATTGTCCTCTGGCCTCTACATGATGTACCCACACACATATACACACACGCACGCACACACACACGCACGCACGCACGCGTGCGCGCGCACACACATACACACACACACACACACACACACACACACGCACGCACGCACGCACGCACGCATACCTACACACATATGCACCCTGCATATATAGACAAACTAACACTCTTTTCTTGAGCTGGCATAGACAGGCTGCAGCACAATGCTGGGGAGTCACTCCCCAAGATTCTGGTGTATCTATCCATGGAGTGGCCCTTCTCAGAGCTTCCGTGGGTGATTCCCTTGGGCAGCCAAGTTGAAAAGCAATGGTCTGAGTGGGTATACCAACGCACAACTACAGTGCAGCTGTGACAGACTTTTCTCCAGGAGCCCCAGGCATCCCCACTTGTAGAGAACAGTAGAAGTCACTGGAGAACAGGGCTCAGCTACAGGCTGCTGGGTTCAACGCCCACATTTCCCTGGCTGTCTGACTCAGGTACGCTAACCCATTGCTTCTATGCCACGAGGCTTAGAGTAAAATGCTGTTGTGAAGTTTAGAGGTTTTGAAGGGAAGCGTGGCTTTCTGGGAGCCCTACATCAATGTGGAAAGAAAGTCACCACCACTCCACCCTGTCACCTATGCTTGTGGCATTCATGTGTACTTGGAAGACATGTAAAGTGGTTTTGTGCTTTAAGCCATACTTTGGTGCAAGACCCAGTTTCTGCACAAAATTCACATTTCCAACTCTTTAGACCTTTCCACATTCTTCTAAATGGTCTCAAACACCTGTGTAAGTCTGTAGCTATTCTGACTGTGTCGGTAGGTGCCCCAGGCAGGCCTCTACCTCATGAATGGGCACCCCTGGTGTTAGGAAGTGGCATCAGAGAGCTAGGGAACACCCCTCCCCCCATTAGAGAATTTGGTGACTCCTCAGTGGACCAAGAGCAGCATAAATGTCACACTGATGAACTTGATCCCAGCTGTCCTATTTAACAGCTGTCCTGCTTCTCGGCAGCACTGACCTAGTTTGAGTAATTTGCACAAAATATCTTGGCAATCAAACCAAGCTGCTATTTCACTTGGCTAACACGTTACTTAGGAAATAGAAGCGCCCTGATTAAATTATCAGGGCGATGGCTGTTGCAATTCTGCTTGTGTGGTCTTCCCGACTTTCAGCAAAAGCAATTAACACACTCTTTACTCTCCCTCATAGGATCTGCAAGATAACAGACTGGTTTGTCACCGCTGTCCGCTGCCCTGCTCTTAGCAGGTATATACAATTCTCCAAGAAATAACGAAAGAATAACGTATAATGACACTGTGGGATGTCAGTGCCCATGTGCCAGTAGTGCTCTCTGACACGATGCCATCTTGTCTCAGGGAAAAACAGCCTTAGAGGATGCTCAGAACTATAATTATGCCCTCAGTGATTTTGGACTTTCCTGACGTTATTCTGTTTGATGTCATAGTTAAGGCCAAAAGACCTCTGCTTCCTGGCTTGTGAGCCGCTCCCGAGTCCTCTTAGCTTTTCTCTGACCTTTTATTACTTATTTATTTGTTTGTTATTGTTGCTTTGGACACTATTCAAAGGGAGTGGCACCATGGGCGTGATAAGCAAGAAGCGGTAAACGCGCTTGAGAGAGGACGGTCTGAGAAAGACGTGTGTTCCGGACGGCGTCACGTGCTAACGTCAAGTGACAGGACAGTGTCTGCCAGTGATGGGAGGAGGTATGGATGAACTGTGATTCCAACTGACTGAGGTCCCACAGGGCAGAGGCAGCCTCCAGTGTGGAGTCAGAACAGATGAGGAAAGACAGAAAGTGACAGGAACTAGGGGAGCTCTAGAGGCTTATGACAAAGACAAACATGGTGACACAGGCCACCTGTGCAGGCTGCAGGCCACCATGGAGGCTGCTCTCAAGGCTCTCCTCATGCTGAGAAAGCATTTTGGGGTATGACTGTTTGGGGGCAGGTCCAGAGTCTTTGGAGGGGAGATTATGAGTGATGAGGATGACCTTGCCTGATAAACTCATCCTGCCTGATAAACTCATCACCTTCGGGTAGGGAGAATAGATACGGTGAGAAAGAATGGAAGTCTTTACCATTGTGTTTCTGCAAGAACCCGATGACCTTCTCCAGCACGGTCGTTTTGTCCATTTTCCGAGTGTTGCCCGGGAGCATGGAGCTGAGCTCTTTGATGAGAACATTGAACTGGTCCCGACGCTTCTTCTCAGACTTGTTTCGAGAGGCTCTGGAAACACACAAGGCACAGGGAGCTAGAACGTCCCACTTCGTGGAGGCTTCGTGATGCCTTCTCTCTCTGAGGAGAGCACCCCCTGATCAAAAAAGGCTCTCATGGAGGTAATGTTGGCTGCATTTGAGGGCTGAGTAATGGGGCAAGAAACATGTTTTGCTAGACTTTTGGCCGCAAAGAGAGACAGTATTAATAATAAGCGACTTCTGACTCGCATACAAAACCTCACATAGCTCAGTGCCATAGCCAGACGCTGCCTCTCCAACTTCATACAGCCTTAAGTGCAGGGAGCAAATGGCATGCAATTTACCTAGATTTGCCCTCAGAGCCCCTGGTGAGGCTCCGGTCCTATTTCCTCCAGCCCAGAGCATCCAGCCTCAAGTCATGGGGAGTGGCGGGGCTTGCTGGCTGTACCCCTCACTCATGCAATATGTCCTGGCCCCTGCCTCAAGAACCACCATCCTGTTGGAGCGATGAAGCTGACTCAGCACAGCCTGTGAGCCGTGCAGATCCAGGGTGACACGTGACAGACATCGCTGTCCGATTTGTCCAGCAGTGCTGAGCGGAGGAAAACGGAACCCTCACGATTCAGCATGACATGGAAGCGACTCAGATGTCTATTACTAAGTCAAGAAACCTGCGTGCTACAGCCAGGCACTCTGTGACTCCAGCTAGAAGACGTTCTGGAAAAGGAGAAGCTACGATCATGGCTCACCGTGGCTCCCAGCAATCAAGGGAGGTATGGGCACAGAGAGTTTTGAGGGCAATGACACTGCTGTGTCTGATACAGCCATGGTAGGCATATGCCACCATACTTATGCCAAACACTTAAAGTCTACAGCACTAAGAGGGAACAATCATAAAAACTGTAGGAGATCACGGCATGCCAAGGATGTAACATATAACGGGCATACCACTCAGCTGGCAGGAACATCAAGGAGATCCGTGTGCATGTGGGACAGGAACTATATGGAAAATCTTTTCCCACCCACTCATTGATTTTGTGATCCCTAAACTGCTCTACAAGATGAAGTCGGCTTTCACAAGGACAGGACGCTGCATATCTGTAGAAGAGATGAAAGCAAGGCTGCTTATTTAGGTTGAGACCTCGGAGGAGCCCCAGGCTTTGAAGGCATTAGAACAGGGGATCTGGGCTTTGGTGTTACCCTAACCAAAGGAACGAGGAACACCTACTTCCCCACATCTCAGAAGCGGCACTATGATGGATGGAGCCTTGATCCTCAATGACACACCGAGCCCTCCATCGGCAATCGAGATGTCACTAGAGAGATGGCTCAGCAGCTCAGCCCATCGGTCTTTCTTCCAGAGGATCCAGTTCTGGTTCCCAACACCTACAAGGCGACTTACAACCACCTGTAACTCCAGTTCTAGGAGATCTGATTCCCTCTTGTGGCCGTCGTGGGCACCAGGCACACAAGAGGTGCACAGACAAATACACAATGCAAAACAGCCATGCAACTTACTCCGAGGTAGTCCATGGCTGGGAAAGCTGCCTTCCCTTCCCAGTATGCCCAAGATGAACGTTACAGAGAGCTGGTGGGAACCGAAACCATATACACATAGTTGGCCTGCTGGTCCCCGGACCTGGATGTGGGGGTGGAGGGGGGAGGGGGAGGGGGCAGGGGAGGGGGCAGGGGAGGGGGCAGGGTCACAGTTTCTAGGAGAGATCAGTACCAATGTTTTCCCAAACAGCCCATGGAAGTACTCCAGATGCCACCATAGTGTAGACATTCTGTTTGATTCAAACATCCACATCCTTTCAAAATATATTTATGGTTCAGCTACCCTGGTTTTATCTCCGGCTGGGCTATTTCCTGACCATATCTTAGCAGTTCTCCAAAGCTCATCTCAACTGCACACTCCACTCTCTAGGCGTTTCTAAGGGTCCTTTTGCTCTTCCAACGCCTCCCTCCTTCTCGCCTGCTCTTAGGTTTTGAATTAAGGGATTCTTGTAAAGGTCTCATTTCTGTCCAGGCCGCACTTTCTTCTTTTCCCAGACCAGTGGCAGGTGGGATGCGATGGGGGAGGCGCCTCGTTGCCAGCTCAGGGTAAAAGGCCCACTGTTCAAATGCATGAGACAGAAGAAAGGAGCCCTTTCACTTTCTGACTGGCTATGTATTATAAATCATTTTTAGCCTAGATTTTAAAAAGAGTGACACACAACGTCCTCAGCCAGAAAAAGCTCTGCTCTTGTCCTAGTTTGCCCGTTATAAATTATTTGTGAGCTGATAACACCCAGCTCATTACTGCCCTGTTCTCATCTTCAGTGGGTGTACTGACGATGAACATGGCCTGGCAGAGAACCCCAATGACGGCTCTTGTCGTTAGTGACGGGAACACAAGCTCGTTTCCACTGGCCTCCGCCTGGGAAGCACCGCGGTGCACCCTGGAAATCGGTCAGTGTCAGCTGGATCTGCAGCTCCGAGGCAAGAGGAAGCCAAGAGCCTGGGATGACCTTGTTTCCAGTAATGAGCACTGCTTATGCTAAGGATCCGGAGCAACAGGCTGGATGACACTGGGACATTTGGCCTCTGGGGTTTTTTTAGAAGCATTATTTGCACGCCATGGAATGCATCCATTTAAACTATGCAGTTTGACGAATTCTTGCAATTGCTGACTGCCACCAACACAAGACAGAAAGCTGCTTCCTCTTAGGGGATTTCCCCCTGCCTCTTGTTTTTGTTTTCCTAGGAATGTGGCCACTTAGGCCACTTGCATTTTCTCGAATGTTTACATAAGTAGAATCATAGCAGTACTGGACCTTCCTTAGGCATAGCCTCCCTCCGGGACTTCGCCACATTGTTGCACAGATTGACAGTTCCACCTTCTGCTCACTAGTTTAGGAATAGCTCCAGTTTAAGGGTATTATGAACTGGGGGTATAGAGGTGTAAAGGCACTTCCTGCCAAGCCTGATGACCTGAGTTTGATCCCCTAGGACCCACATGATGGTGTAGGAAAGCTGACTTCGGCGAATTATCCTCTGACCTCCATATGTGTGCATTCCCACACAATAAACTATAAAAGTAAGTGTGATAGCAACAACACAATATCAGAACACCAGCTAGGCAGTGTGCACACCTAAAATACCAACAACACCAACAGCAGAACACCAGCTAGGCAGTGTGCACACCTAAAATACCAACAACACCAACAGCAGAACACCAGCTAGGCAGTGTGCACACCTAAAATACCAACAACACCAACAGCAGAACACCAGCTAGGCAGTGTGCACACCTATAATACCAACAACACCAACAGCAGAACACCAGCTAGGCAGTGTGCACACCTATAATACCAACAACACCAACAGCAGAACACCAGCTAGGCAGTGTGCACACCTATAATACCAACAACACCAACAGCAGAACACCAGCTAGGCAGTGTGCACACCTAAAATACCAACAACACCAACAGCAGAACACCAGCTAGGCAGTGTGCACACCTAAAATACCAACAACACCAACAGCAGAACACCAGCTAGGCAGTGTGCACACCTATAATACCAACAACACCAACAGCAGAACACCAGCTAGGCAGTGTGCACACCTATAATACCAACAACACCAACAGCAGAACACCAGCTAGGCAGTGTGCACATCTATAATACCAACACCACCACCAGCAGAACACCAGCTAGGCAGTGTGCACACCTATAATACCAACAACACCAACAGCAGAACACCAGCTAGGCACAGCGGTGCACACTCAAGAGGCTGAGTTAGATGACCATGATCTTCAGGCCAGCCTGGGTTTCACTGGAGTCGTGGGTCCCCGCAGCAAGCCCGCTGGCTAGGGTAGCTATTGGCAAGGTCTGGGTTCAAGTGAGAGATCCTGTCTCAGTAAATGGGCGAAGAGTGATCAAAGAAGGTACCTGATATCAGCCTCTGGCCTCCACAAGGATGCTCACCCAGGCAAGCATGCACACACACATGCATTTTCTCTAGCCACCCCCAATACAACAGGAAAAACCAACAAACTCTAAATAACGCACTCTGAACATCCATACACATCTTTGTTTTTTTTCTTTTTCTTTTCTTTTCTTTTTTTATTAATTTATTCTTGTTACATCTCAATGGTTATCCCATCCCTTGTATCCTCCCATTCTTCCCTCCCTCCCATTTTCCCCTTATTCCCCTCCCCTATGACTGTTCCTGAGGGGAATTACCTCCCCCTGTATATGCTCATAGGGTATCAAGTCTCCTCTTGGTAACCTGCTATCCTTCCTCTGAGTGCCACCAGGTCTCCCCCTCCAGGGGACATGGTCAAAGGTGAGGCACCAGAGTATGTGAGAAAGTCATATCCCACTCTCCACTCAAGTGTGGAGACTGTTCTGACCACTGGCTAGATCTGGGTAGATACACATGTCTTTGAGTAGCCGCAGAGATCCATCCTCTTGGGCAGATACAGAGGCATAAAACTGTTGAGTCATTTGACAAACATGTACATAACTGAGTCACCATGGTATTGCCACACAAAGTTGGCTCTAGCTGCTTTCCATTTCTAACAGCAACAAATTAAGAGTCCCACTTGCCACCCCCTTTGCCAACACTTGGGATTGTCAATTTTTACCACTATTGTATGATCTTATTGTGGTTTAGGTTTGCCTTTCTCTGGTGACACTAAACATCTTTTTGTATGCTTTATGCCATTTATATGTCTTCCTTAGGAAAACACATACCCTTAGGAACCCCAGCCTTCGATTTTGAACATAGGTCCCAGAATACCTTTTGTGAAATGTTCATAGTTTGACATCTTGGGCAGTTTGAGTCTGGCTACATGGGCCTCATTTGAGGGGCACTTCCTGCTTAGGAGGTGCCATGTAGTTCTTTATGTACAGTGGCGTGCTGCATGTTTCCAATAACAACAGAGGACGCACACACTAGCAGGCACATAAGAGTCTAACAGAGCAGGGAAATTGCAGTCGCCTATGGATCTCACATCACAGTTCCACGCATTTACTCACATGGTTACGACAACACTGCTGTAGACACGCCTGTTCTGCCTCAGCCAACTATAAGCACAGCACAAACAACCACGGGTAGGGAGTAATACTGATGGCGACAGTCATGAATGACGCTGCTGGTTTGTATATTCGCTGCATTTTAATCATCATGGAGGTATACACATGGAAAACAGTGCACACGTTACATCTGCAGCAACGGCTTCGCGCACCTGCTTATGGAGTTTCTTGGTGGCATCGTTTTCTCTTGTGCTTGATTCAACCTTATGTTGCTTTGTTTACTGTAGTCCTAAGAGCAGTAGAATATGACATATATGTGCCCGTGTGCACAAACACACACACACACACTCACACACAGACAAACACACCAGCCTGGGTATGCAATAAGACATGTCATCTGAGTTTGTATTTCTGTCAGTAAGTGGCACACAGCCATATTGAATTTTTCATCCCTAGGATGACTCTATTAGGTAGGTACTATTCTGACTTGTTTTCTAGGTAAAGAAACCAAAGCCCTGAGACCGTGTAACTTGTCACCATCGTACAGTGGGTCAGTGACAATCAATGCAGCCTGGCTTAGGCATCTGTGTGTGAAGCCCAGTACACCCCTGCTGCTATAGCCCCCCAAAACCACGTGGCATCTGCTAAGAAAGCACATACCCAGTATTCCGTGAGCCCAGAGCTGAGAGTGACTAGCACCGATGGCTTAAGCTTCATTCACTGCACATGAATGAAGCACACACCCAACAGAAAACAGCACTTCAGACGGCCTGTGTTCCCTTTTGAGACAGGATGTCATAGAAACCAAGAGCAGACAGTGGCCGCAGCCTCAGCTCCCAGAGGAGTGGCCTTTCCATTGCTGTGGCCACCTGTGGTCCACGGTACTGCTGTTCAACTAGTATTTCCACGTTCTCTTTTAAACAGAGTTGGGGTGGCCTTTTCCTGCCCTGAAGTCAGCCACGCTATGACTCAGGCATGGAATGGAGCCACGGTCAGAGACCCAAAGGTCCATTCAGAAGCGCAGGTTCCTGCCATGGCAATGCTTTTCTCATCATAAGCCCCCGAGTGAGACACTTAATAGCAAGGGCCTCAGTGTGAAAGTGTGGAGAGGTGGCAGCACCCATAGGAGAGGTGGTGGTACCCATAGGAGAGGTGGTGGTGTCCATAGGAGAGGTGGCGGCACCCATAGGAGAGGCGGTGGCTCCCATAGGAGAGGTGGTGGTGTCCATAGGAAAGGTGGCAGCACCCATAGGAGAGGTGGTGGTACCTATAGGAAAGGTGGTGGTACCCATAGGAGAGGTGGTGGTACCCATAGGAGAGGTGGTGGCACCCATAGGAGAGGTGGTGGTGTCCATAGGAGAGGTGGTGGTACCCATAGGAGAGGTGGTGGTACCCATAGGAGAGGTGGTGGTACCCATAGGAGAGGTGGTGGTACCCATAGGGAGAGGTGGCGGCATCCATAGGAGAGGTGGTGGCACACATAGGAGAGGTGATGACGCCCATAGGGGGGCTGATGGCGCCCATTGGAAAGGGGGTGGTGCCTATTGGAGGTGGGGACTAATGGGAGATTATTAGGTCATCACCCTGGGAAAAAACTAAGACTTGTGGGAGTGGATTAGTTACCACAGGAGCAGGTTGTTATGAAGCAAGTGTGTCTTCTTAGTGTACTCCTGTCTCTCTCTCCTCATAATCGCTCTCTGTCTGTCTCTGTCACTGTGATTTATGTCTGAGGGGGATGAACTTCCCTTTCCAGCTGAGTGCAGTAGGAAAAGCTTGCCTTGGTACCTGAGTTTGGCCCACCTCTGTCTGTCTGTCTGTCTGTCTCTGCACTCACTCACCCACCATGAGGCCCTCTCATCGTGCTCTCAGACTTCTGGAAATGTGCGCTGAAGGAGACACCCCCCCCCATGCCCCAAGGGTCTTCTTAGGCTTCTGAAATGAGAGATATATGGTCCCTAAACCATAGCAATTAGAAACAGGAAATAATCCCACTCCATCATGTAATAAGGAAGAGGCAGAAAGATAAACATTCCTGCCATGTGACTCCCAGGAGGACTTACACTTATTGAAGCAGGAATATGCTTGGGTTGTTGACTTTGTGATTTAGTTTGGGAAACCAGCCAAAGGCACGCCCAGGTCTCCCCAGCTTGGGCAGTATAGAAATGGGTTTAACTTCAGATTCAAAGCTCCCTGGGAAGGGAGTCACCCTCTTCACCAAGAAGGAAAACACCATGGCTAGTGTCTGCCATAAGAGGGCGGCATTGATAAAGTGGGTCTGTTGCCTACGTGGACTGTTCGGACACAGCAACCTGTCAGAGGAATTTGACACTGAGGTAGAGTTCATCTTTTAATACTGTATCTTGCACACTGAGAAGGAAGTGATGACCCAGTTCATGGCTTGCTCTGAAAATAGCAGCGGTTAGCCTTTGATCCCACAGTCAGAGAGTTTAGAGGTTCCAGGGCCAATGTGGTGTGGCAGTAATGCAGGGCCGGCTGACAGGGAGACAAGATTTCTGTTCCGGAGAACACTGTAGATTATCTTTATTCTCAAGCTTATGAGTGACACGGAAAACACCACCTCCAATCCAAAAGATATCCAGATGGCTGTGACCTTTACCGAGGCATGAGCCAGACTGGTGCCAGGCCTGATACTGATCCCCAGATAAGAAACTCATCCATGAGTGTGTGACAAAGACCGAGTGGCTCTCCTTGACTAGCCTGAGTTGTACACGCCAATGTTAGGCCATCTCAAGGCCAAGACAGACGGGAGTGGAAGAAGGCAACGTAAATGCTATCACAGATTGCTGAAGAAAAGGCCCAGGAGGCAGCGAGCAAAGCTGCGGCATTAGAAGTTTGTACGCATGGGAGGCCTCACGTAGAATTTCAGGGTGGTGCTCTGGCAGGTTCAGTATATAGCTATTACCCTGTGCAGAAAAGCTGGCCTCGAGGAAAGTTCAAGAGTCCCTCAAAGAGTCCCAGGGGCTGACTTTGTCTTGGGGGACAATGCTGGATGCTTTGTTTACTGCCTTAGTGGTAGCCACTTCATCAAGATGCACAGGGACAACTGGGGAGGACCCTGGCACATGGCTGAGGTCTCTGGTGCGCCCTGTCTGGTCCCAGAGCATACACACAGCACGCGCAGGCTTCCGCTGGTGCCGAGGAGAATCGGGCACCAGCTTCAGGCAATGGGGTCGCACCTGGCACATCATGGGATGGGCATCACCATCGCCCAGAAACGGAGTCATCGGGTTCGGGGATGAGCTTGGCAATTTGTCTACTAAGAGGGACAGCCTCCATCTGGCGAGCTGCATTTCAACAGCCAGAGGGCTGTGGAAACCCTGACCCGTACTCACTGTGGTTAGTGTCTGAGGCGGATGAGCCTCCCTCTTCCAGCTGAATGCAGTAGGAAAAGTTTGCCCTGGTCCCTGAGTTTGGCCCAGGAACCATGATCCTGAGCAGGAGCAGGAGGAGGCCTCTGAACAGAAATGGAAGACATCCCCTGGAGACATTAAAGAGGACCCGAGGACTGGGAAAGAAAACAGAAGCAGCTGGCAGGGAGGAGAATTCACCAGGAGCAGGAGATGCTGAAAGCCAGACTCATCCACCTGACATCCTTCTGCAGTGACAATCAGACCTCCCACGGGAGAACTTGTGTGGAGACCTCTGCATCCTATCACCCCTTTACCCTTTACCGGCAGCGACCAAGGATGCTCTGAGAAGATTAATTCCACCCAGGCTCCCACAACAGCCAGCCAAGTCTGAAAGGCTCCTGTCACCAGCTGTGTCCCCAAGCCTTCTGCTGTGATACCCCAACTAAAGGCCAGTACCTTCAGGCTGTTCCAGTCACCTGAGCTAGTCTATACCCAGACCTAAAGATCCTTTTGTCAAGACTGCACCCTGGCCCATGCCTTTAGTGTACATCATTGCTGTCTTTACTCCTTAGGTCCAAGAGGCTTCAGGTGAGCTTGCAGACAGCTAGGGGAAAAGGACCCAGCAGACACAAGAGATCTCAGAAAGACAAGGGGTGCCTATGGAGGTGCGTGTAAACAGGGTGGTATATGGGCTATGTTACAGTCGTGGAGGTGACAGGAATATGGTACCATGGGAGGTGAAGTCTAATGACATGCCCACAAACACTAGGTGGAGAAAGTCAGTCACAATGTTTGGTTGATAAAGCCACCACCAGAGTATCCGAGGCCTGACAGGCAGAGAGGGGGCTGAGGAAGAGCCATCTAGCATGGAGGTCCAGCCTTGTTGGAGCCCTCCACCTCCACCTGTCTCCACATGAACGTGACACCACTGCCTCTGGCACTGTTTAACATCGTGGTCTAGCCTTATACTGCTGTGGCAGTCCTGCCTCTACCCCACCCCCTTTTGAAGAATACTTCAAGTCATATGAGGCAGCGCCCCAGAATCTGCCCTTTCTACCACAGCTGTGCCAAATTGCTAGCCAGCCCACTGAGAAAAGCCTATGCATCTCCCATATAAGGTTCAGAGTGATGGGCTGAGGGCCAGTATCTGGCAGTCCTGCAAAAGAGCAGGAGGGATCTGTGGTCCCAGCTTGGGCTTGCTCAGCATCCCGACCAGAGAGCTTAGGTACAGGTTTGGCAGCCTGGCCTTGTCTGAGCCACACCAACCTTGACTCTGTCCCTTGTCCAGCTATTTCCATGTGTGTAGCCGGCCTTGAGAATCCTGCCAGCCATAAAGTGAGATCCAGCCATCTTGGTAGAACATTTGGATGGGTCTGAGACAAGGTGTTGACGGAGCATGCGACTAGAAACTGTGAGAAGACCAGGAAAAGGCAGGAGAAATACACCTGAGTGGAAGCAGAAGGGAGGAGTGAGGAGGGTCCTCTGCGAAGGCCACACCAGTGTCTCTGTTATTCTCCATGTCAGCTTCTGGGGTTTCTAGATGAAGGAGTCTCTGCTCAGCCTCATTTGTCTAGGTGAATGTCTTAGTCACTGTTCCATTACTGTGAGGAGACATCATGACCAAGGCAAAGCTTACAAAATAAAGTCTTAACTGGGGGCTTGCTCACAGCTTCGGAGATGAACTCTGTTGTCATCATGGTGCAAAGCATGGTGGCAGGTGAGGTGCTGGAGCAGTGGCTGAGAGCTACATCCATATCCACTGGGGTGGGGGAGGGAGGGATGGAGGGAGGGAGGAGGAAGGAGGGACAGAGAGACAGAGGGATAGAGAGACAGAGACAGACAGACAGGCAGACAGAGACAGAGAGACAGAGAGACAGAGGCAGACAGGCAGACAGAGACAGAGGAGGAAACACTGGGCCAAACCTACCCCTAGTGACATACTTCCTCCAAAAAGGCCACGCCTCCTAATCCTTCTAATCCTACCAAAGAGCTCCACCCCCTGGTGACTAAGCATTCAGAGATATGAGCCTATGATGGCCATTTTAATTCAAACCACCACAGTAAGGTAATACGGATGGATAGAATTCTTTTAAAATTGCAATCTTGAAAGCAACACATAGAGACTTTTCCATATATTTTACCACAAGTCTATCATGGAACGGTTTGGCTCCAAACTCACTTCTCTGCCTCACCCCTAGAATCTGGGAAGCTCTGCTCTGTTCTCCACCACTACTGATGGTTCCCAACTTCTGGTGGCCTGGCCTGGCTTTCCCCTTACACTGATGCGAAGGTGATACACAGTCATCAGAAACTGAACTTTGAGCTTTGGGTTCCAATCTTTCCCTAGCTAGTGACATGTGATAAGAGCCTATGCTATGACATGGCTGTCAGCCACAGTTCTGTCAACTACACGGGAAAGCAACTGACGGCCGAGCCGAGATGTTCTGTGGGACTGTGCTGCAGGCCGGGTGGCTTTCAGTTACCAAGTTACCAGAGTTTAGTGAATGTAACCTCATTGTGGGGCGGGGACTATCTGCAGTCTTGGTAACAAATACTCACACACAGCATGCTGCTTTATGCCTAGCAGGAAGGAGATTATAACGGCACTGGAAACCTAGGTAGGGAGAGCCTACCACCAGCACTTTCTTAAAGCGGTGTAACTTCTAACTGTGCTCTCAGTATCTAGCCTTACATCCACAGGTAGGTGTGGCTCCCACCTGCCATCAACAGAGCTTCTCTTACACAGGTGGAGACCATTACAGAAAACTACAAGTGATCAAAACGCAAGGAAAAACTGGCCATGGCAGCATGTGCCACCCAAATCGCTCCATGTACAATGCAATCCCTAGGCTTAAGGGCCAGGGAAGACGCAGATAAATGGAGTGTAATGGTTTTAAGAATCAGAGGACCAGGCAGTCTTCTGTGAGACAGTGCCCTGGCTATGACAAGGAAACTGCATCCATAAAACTCAACAATACAGCTTCCTAAACAAGAGCTGAGCAGCGGGAACAGCAGTTGACAGGCCAGTGCCGATGGGGAAATATCATGTGGTCCAGCATTGGATGAAGCACCACAGGCAACGCCCACTGCCAAGGGAGGCCACACAGGTCTCCTGGGGGATTAGCTCCCCAACAGGTTATCCAGTACCAAGTGGACACCCCTGAAATTACATAACACAGGAAACAGTAAGTGGGCTCAGCAGGTTGTATTTGTATTTGTGTATTTAGTGTGTGTGTGTGTGTGTGTGTGTGTGTGTATGTGTGTGTGTGTGTGTGTGTGTGTAAGTGAAGAAAAGGAGGCCATGGATTTGAGAGGGAGGATGGAGGAGGGGGACATAGGAGGGGTTGGGAGATGGACATGAAAAGGATAAATATGTAAATATGATTTAATAAAAAATTAAAATATTAATGTTTAAACATTTTTACGTATCTGTGTGTGCATACAAACACATGTGTGTGCTTGAGTACGTGTGTGCATATGTGTGTATGTATGTGTACATACATGTGCATGTGTATGTATGTAAGTATGTTTATGTGTGTGCCTGTACCTGTGTGTGTGTGCATATATGTATGTGTGTACATGTGTATATATGTTTGTGTATGTGTGTGCACACACATGCACTCATGTGTGACAGCACACCTGTGGAGGTCAGAGGCCAAATCTGTGGAGTGAGTTCTTTTCTGCCAGAGAGGCTTGTGTGCAGGAGCGCTCCTCACAGAGCCACCCTGCCATCCGTCCCTCTCCTGTTCAGCTTTTATCAGCACTGCTTGTTCCTTGCTGCTAAGTTACATGCTGGGGACAGGATCTTTGGAAAATGAGACTTGCCAGTGTTTTCTCCGAGCCATAGCTCTCTCCTCTCCTTTCTTCCTCCTCTCCCTCCTCCCCTCCTTCCCTTCCCCCGTCTTCCTCTCACTCCCTTCTCTTCCCCCACTTTCCCTCTTTCTTCTCTATCCCCCATTTTCCTTTCCTTTGGTTTATACTTTTGGTGTTAGACCCAAGGTCATAAAATTTTCTCTTACAGTTTTGTGCATTTTCCATGTCAATTTATGCTCTATTTTGAGTTGAGCATTGATTTATATTTCATAAAAAATTGTTCAATTTCATTACTTTTTCTTTTCTGCTTCAATTGCACAATTATGTGGGGTTTCTATGTGTTAAAGCACTGGATAGTACTCAGTGATTTTCAAATACCAAATAGCCTTGCATTCCTTGGGTAAATTCTACTTGATTGTGACTTTACCACACCCTGAGACACACACACACACACACACACACACACACACACACACACACACACACTCAGATAGAGAGAGACAGAGACCGAGGCGAGACAGAGATAGACAGACAGAGAGACTGAGACAGAGAGAGATGAGACAGAGACAGAGAAAGATGAGACAGAGAGAGAGAGATGAGACAGAGATAGACAGACAGAAAGACAGAGACACAGAGACACAGAGAGAACTACCAGTGCTGTGTGTTTGCTTTGTTTGGAGACGAGGCCTTGCCACATAGTATAGGTTGGTGTCACATTCATGATCCTCCGGCCTCAGTTCTTGAATGTTGAGATTACAGGTGTGTGCTACCACACTACCACACCCAGCTGGCTCACCAATGTTTTCTTTCTTTTTTGAGACAGTGTCTCTCTATGTAGCCCTGGCTGTCTTGGGACTCAGTATGTAGACCAGGATGTCCTCGAACTCACAGAGATCTGCCTGCCTCTGCCTCCCGAGTGCTGGGAGTACAGGTGTGCACAGGAAATGCTCTTTCTGCATCCACAAGGGGGGGGGGTGGCCTCTAGTTTATTTTCTCATTTGCTCAGTGGGTATGCGCTTTCATAAGAGAAGCTGGAACGCATTGCCTCCTCTTTTAGTTTCCTCCGCACAGGACTGCAGATAGAGGGAGGAATTTCTTCCTTCAACAGTTGGCAGAATTCAGAATTCATCAAATAAGCCATCTGGATCTGGGTTTTGGTAGTTTCACTTGTAACTTCAAATCCATCAACCAGAGAACTCTTCAGGCTCTCTTGTCCTGTGGAGTCTTGTGGTCATTAAGTGCTTGTGGTCACTAAATAATGAGTCCATCTCACCTGAGCTCTTAGGTTGATACAGTCAGCTACAGAACTTCCTTAGGACCCCCCTTTAATGTCAGACGCGGAGTCATGTGTCCTCTCTTGTTCTCCTCACTGCAATTTGTATCTCCCTTGAGGGTCAGTCTCAAGTAAGTTTATCAGTTTGCATGAATCAAAAATCACCTCTCTGCTTAGTCACCTTTTCTCTGGGTCTTTGTTTATTTGTTTTATTTTCAATTGTGTTGATTTGTTCTATTCTTCTTTTTGAAGACAAGGACTCACGATACATACCTGGAAAACTTGGAGCTCACTACGTGACCAGGTTGGCTTCGAACTCACAGATATCTGCCTGCCTTTCCCTTCCCACTGCAGGGATTAAAAACATGGGCCACCATGGCTGGCTGTGTTTACTCTATGAATTTATTTTGTTCTTCAAGTTTTCTTCTCATTTCTTTCTCTCCCCTTTATTCTCCGCCCTATTCCCAGTCCCGCTCTCTGCTCTCTGTGTCCACAGGCCAGAAATCAACACCAGGCGTCTTCCTGAATTGCTCTTTCCACCTTATATCCTTTGAGACAAAGCCTCTCACTAAACCTTGAGCTCACCAGTTCAGACACGATGGCTGGCCAATGAGATACAGGGAGCCACCTGTTTTGGCCCCTGAACCCCAGACATGGCTTTCATATGGGTGCTAGAATCAAGGTTCTGAACAGGCTCTCATGTTCCTACAGCAATCACCTTACTAAGCCACCTTTCTGAACCATTTCCCCAGCCCTTGTTTCTGCTTTTTTTTTTTTAAAGTGTGTGTGTGTGTGTGTGTGTGTGTGTGTGTGTGTGTGTGTGTGTGTGAGTGTGTGAGTGTGTGAGAGTGTGTGTGTGAGTGTGTGTGAGTTTGAGTGTGTGTGTGTGTGTGTGTGCAGTATGTGAGGAGATCAGAAGAGCTCATCAGGTCTGCCAGAATTAGAGTTACAAGCAGTTGTGAGTCCCCTGACGTGGGTGCTGGGAACTGAGCTCAGGGCCTCTGCCACAGCAGCATCTTAACTGTTGAACCCTCTCTCCAGCCCCTACTTTCTTATGGTGGAAGTAGGGTTGTGGCCTAAGATGGTCTCTTTTTCTAACACGAACATCCAGGGCTGCAGGGTTCTCTCCAGGCACGGCAGCAGCTGCAGCACACAGCATCTCAAAAGCGCGTTCTGTTTCATTCAGTCAACACATTCTCTGATATTCCCTGAGACATCCTTTTTGATCCATAGGTTACTGAGACGTTTGTTATTTAATTTCTAAGCTCCGGAGATGGGGATTGTTTTTCCTGAAAATTTCCTGTGTCTAATTTAATTTTGCTTCATTTGGATTTCTACATTTGTTTTATGAAGCAACATTTGGTCTATCTTGGTGCATGTTCAATAGGTACTTGAAAGTCGGATTCTGGTACTGCTGTGTGGAGTGTTCTATAAATGTCAATCAGTTCCCGTTGGCTGCTCTTGCTTCTTAGCTTTTTGACATCTTTGCTGCATTTTAGCTCTCTAGTTCACACTGAGAAAGGCAGAGTGAGGACCCCTCTCCGTTTTTCAGGTTGTGCATCGACTTGGAAGCTCTTGCTTTTCAGTGTGTTCGCATCTAGAATTGTTATCTTTTTCTTGCTGAATTGATCTTTTATCTCCATGTGGTGTCACTCTGTCTTCCTGGTAATATTTTGTGTGCTGACATACACTTTGATATCACACTGGCTTTCTTTAAATTACTGTCTGTGCCATATATAATTTTTCCATTTTACTTTTAACCTACTTATAGGATCGGGTTTGAGGTATGTGTCTTGTGACAGCATGGATTTAGGCTCTTAAAATGGAAAACTCACTCTGCTTGTCGGGAAGACCCTATGACTGAAGACATCATATACTTTGGTCACAGGACTTGGAGAAATCAAACTGGTATTGACCTGGAGGCTTTCTCCCTGCTGACTAGAGTTTCTTGTACCAGAAGTGAAGAAAAGCTATCAACAGTCTTAAGCAATCGGGAACTCTGGGAGCTACAATAACACCTAACCTGACAAGATATGCCCATGGGTGCAACAGTGTCGTGAATATTATAGGGGTACCCGGCCACTTTCTTATTGGATTTAAGGCCCACTCCACAGAAGGAAACCTGTGCCTGGTACTGCCAGTCTGTCCAAAACCCCAGGGCTGAGGAGCTCACAGGCTCCAGGGGTGAACCTACTTGCTCTTATTTTGCTAAATGGACACTGTATCAAACTGTCTTCTAAATATGTACCTCTACCCACTGATTGGCACAGCTTTCACTCCTCATCAGAGAAGTGACTTTGTGCGGTTGGGTGGTTAATCCAAAGGCTCACAACAGGTCCAAGTGCAGAGAACGAGTCCCTGAAGAGTGACCGGGCATTAGTGGGACAGCTGTATCATCCTCCCTCATGCCCAGGTGCAGGAAACATTGCAGAAGAGGAGGCAGGAAGGCCGAAAGAGCCAGAAGCACAGCGACAGGAACACAGAGCACAGGTGGGGGAGGGGGGAGGAGCTGTTGTTAATAGTCATGGCTGCTAGGTAAAGAAGAGTTAGTTTTCTTCAGGCTGACTGTGCTGGGTAGTTCAGTGTCACCTTGACACAAGCTACCGTCATCTGAAAGAAGGGAAAGCTTCCAGAAGATGGGGCTACAGGCGGGCGAGCCTCTAGGGCATTTTAGTTAGTGATTGATGTGGGAAGGGCCCAGCCCATGGTGGGTGGTGCCATTCCTTGGCTGTTGATCTGGGTTCTACAAGAAAGCAGGTTGACCGAGCCATGGGGAGCAAGCAGGGAAGCAGTACTCCACCTGTGGCCTCTGCATCAGCTCCTGCCTCCAGGTCCCTGCTCTGTTTGAGTTCCTGTCCTGACTTCCTTCAATGATGAACAGCAGTGTGGAAAGGTAAGCCAAATAAACCCTTTCCTCCTCAACCTGCTCTTTGGTCATGGTGCTCACTGTGGCAATAGGAGACTGAGACAAATATAGTCCCTGGTACCTGCAGGCTGACTGATGCTTCAGTTGATGGACCCACACATGCACATATAGGCAGAGCTAACTGGACTCAGTGGGTTATAAAATAATAAGAGTACATGACGTTTAAAAGGGAATATGAGGGGACAATTTAGGAAGAATTGGGGATGGAGGTGAATATGAGCAAAACTGTACACATGTACAGAATTCTCAAAGAATATATAAAAATATAATGATGATGATGATGACGACGATGATGGTGATGACGATGATGAACAACCTTGTGGCCCTGGAGAGAGGGGTCAGTGGTTCAGAGAGTGTTTACAGAGCAAGTTAGGTGCCCAGCACCCATGTACTGAGGAAGCTTACAAAAGCCTGTAATCCAGCTCCAGAGGATCAGGTGCCGCTGACGTCCATGCGCATACTCACACAGACACACCTAATTAGAAATCAATACACCTAAAGCTCCATTGTGACAAGCCCTGTGTCAAATTTAGATAATTTATATTTAATGTAACAGCCTCTCTCTCTTCCCCCCCACCTTTGTGTGTGTATGTGTGTGTGTGTGCGCGCGCATATGTGCGCCCATGTGTACAAGCATGTGGCAGCATCCATGTTTGGGTTTTCTGCTTGTTCACTCATTCTTCTTGTTTGTTGTTCCTATTCACCCTCTCCATCTTCTTTTTGATTTATTTAAACATTTTTTAGTATTATATTTTACTTCATCTAACTTTCCTTCATATTTCTCTTATGACGTGTGTAGTAAAAACTATAGGGAGTGTACAATAGAAAGCTATCCTTCCAGTGCCCACTTAGTGCGTGTGAAATTTTGCTCTGTGTGGTTTTCTTTATTTTCTCCCCCAGTTTACAGAGTGTCTCTGCTTTTATGCACCCTGTGGGTGGATGCCGGGCACCGAATATGCTGGGAGACTGTGCTGTTTTAATATGTCAGACATTACTCTCTCTCTCTCTCTCTCCAGTTAGCTGCCACTCCCCTTACTCCATCCTTTATCCCCCATACGCCCGAGTCCCTGTCTGATATTATTTCTTTCCTCCTGGTGACACTAGCAATTCTTCTCTAGTGGGTCTCCGGGCAGCGTGGTCCCCTTTCTTGGATATCATCTTCACTTAGCGTCATCCCTGAAGGATGTTTAGGATTAGAGTTTAGGATTAGCAATTTTCCTTTGACACTTAAAAAAATGCTGGGCCACTTCCAGAATCTTCAGTGGCTTCTGGTGAGGACTCCACGTTGCGTTTCAGAGCAGCACTGCAAGGCCATCTTAGATTCCAGGTGGAGGTCTATCCTGAAGCTATGATCTGAGAGTCTATCGGGTACCAACAAGCTTGGGGGGACAAGCCCAGAAATGCACAGCCAAATTTAGGGTCATTTTCCTTCTTCTGCGAGCTTTGCCGAGCACCTCGGTTCCCAGCAGCCCTCTTTTCACTCCTTTGTTAAAATGGTTGGCTTCTTGCTTGTTCCGATCTGCCTTGTACCTCGTGTGCCTGCATCTGTATTTGAGGCCAAGCAGTAGGAAAACAGAGAGGGTGAGAAAGCCACCCAGGTTCCAGCCACCTGACAGGCAGGTCCGCAAGTGGGAGAGGGCTCCTCTTAGCACTGTTTCTGTAACTCCTGCTGCTACTGTGGCCACCACAGCAGGCAGTTGCCTTAAGGGTTCCAGAAAATGGGCCTGAGAACAGGAAAGTACAGATTTCCCCTCACTGCATCTGAGGATCAGGAGACCCTAGTGTCTTCAAAAGCTTCGTGTTCCCCTTAGGGGCTCCCCTTCTCTGAAAAGAAGTAAGGGGTGATGAGGGGAGGGAAACACGAGGGTGGGGCTGGGGAGCAGGGAGGGGCTGGTATCAGACTGTAAAGTAATTTGAAAAATAAAAATAAGAAAGGAGCTTCTTGTCTTCTCTGTCCCTGGGACCCACTCTCAGTCTGGGTCTGCACTGAATCCAGAACAGGAGAAACTGGAGGGGAAGGAAATCTGAGCCCACTGCTGGGCCTTCCAGAAGACATATTTCCCCAGTCTGCCATGGTGGCTGCTTTTGTAGACTTTAAAGAGCTGGCCCATGCATTTGACCAGGATTGTGACTGTCAGCAGGGAGGAGCGAATCCAGAACTCCCAACTTTTTTATTTTTATTTTAAAAAAGAGGGCCTGTAAAAGACCTCCAGGAGCCGGGCGGTGTTGGCACATGCCTTTAATCCCAGCACTCGGCAGGCAGAGGCAAGTGGATCTCTGTGAGTTTGAGGACAGCCTAGCTTGTAAAGAGAATTCTAGGACAGCCAAAGCTACACAGAGAAACCCTATCTTGAAAAAAAAAAAAAGACCTACAGGAACCAAATGTGGGGACAGAGTGAGCCTGGCATCAGGGACTTTGAAGACATTTTTGCAGGGGGGGGGGGAGTTGGTCAGTAGTCATGGGAGACTCTTAGGAAACACATTCCTGGTGGCTTTTGCACCAAGAGTTGGGCCGATAAGCTAAATGTCTTTCCACGGCATTTCTGTGATACTCAGGTCTGACCTAATGTTTACAAAGCATCACCAGTAAGCAGCCATGATACGGCGTGTGCCTTTGTACAGGAACAGGTATTTAGCGAACGCTAAGCTGGGCGTGGTGGCACACACTTTTGATTTCGCTTTTAGGACGGTGGTGATTGGAGGATGAGGAGTTCAAGGTCATCCTTGGCTACATAGTGGACCGGAGGAGGCTAGCCTGTGCTACATGAGACCCTGGCTCAAAAAGAATAAAACAAACCGCAAGAATAGTTACTGTAGGTATAGACACATGGCGTGATGTGATCGCCTTTTCTGAAAATACCTCATGCCTTCCAAGAGACTAAACTTTTCTAAACTTTGCAAACAAGTTAGTACTATGCCCGAAGATCTTCTAAGACGTAACCTGCTGCCCTACTGTGCACTCAGCCTTTAAGAGAATGGTGTGTAATCACTGTACCATGAAATCAGCTTTTATAACCTAAGCTAATGCACAGCTTAAATCTGAAATTAGGTGCCCTTCCATGCCCTTGACCCAGGATAATTTATACGTGCCCCTGTTTGTTGTGGCAATCATTTCCTTAATGCAGCCAATAGGCTAAAAGCAACTTTAAACAAAACAAATGTCCATTAAATGTTGGGAGCCACGTGTGGATACAGGTTGATAACATCTGTTTGTAGTTCTGAGAGCAATTCTGGGTCAGTTGGGATTAGTAAAGTAATTTATTTCCTTGTAAAAACTCTTCTGAAAAGCAAGTCCTCATTCATTGCCCATTCTATGTTTCCTGTGCTGCTCAATAAATACAGCACAAAGCCATTTGTTAGGGACAGGCACCACAGACTCACACTGACATTAGACATACACAGCAAGGCAACGCAGACAGGCCAGGGACCACAAACTAAACAGATGGAAGACGCGAGGAGGATTTAAATTTGTGTTCACTGTTTGTAAGCTATTCCAATCTCTCTCTTTCCCCCTCCCCCTCCCCTCCTCCTCTGTCCCTCCCCTTCTCCTCCCCCTCTGCCCCTCCCCCTCCCCACTCCCTCTGCTCCTCCCTCTCCCTTCCCCTTCCCTCTCCCTCTGCCCCTCCCCCTCTGCCCCTCCCCCTCTGCCCCTCCCCCTCTGCCCCTCCCCCTCCCCACCCCCTTTGCTCCCCCCTTCCTTTCCTTCATGTGCTTATCTACACATTTATCCTTCCATACTCAGATATTTTGCCACATTTTTCCTGTTGGCAATTTCCTATTGCAAGATGAGAAATTGGAAAGGGTACAAGGCAAGGCCTCCCAGATACACGTTTTATAAACTGAGCAAACTAAGCCTGCACAGAAAGCGTGTTAGGAGTAGCCTCGGCTTTCTTGTCTAGGCTCCACAGACCCTGAAGTCGGCAGGCAGGTGTGGGTTATTGTCTTGTAGAATTAGAAGATACCAACCAAGCATTCAGAAGCACGCTCCAGAGATAGAACTGGACACGCTGGAGATGCTCAGAAGCATGAAATAAAATTGAAACATCCTCTACACTAACACAGTCCTGTTTGTGAAAGGCAAGCTTTCTGGAAGAATGACCTAAACATGCTCATCAATATTAACAAAAACCTTATGAATAGTCCTACTAAAGCTAGATCAATACAGAGAAAATGTTGATAGTAAGTATAGCAAAATATTTTTTAAAATGGCCATCTGGGGCTTGGTGGGCATTGGTTTAGTAGGTAAAGTTGCTGTGTAAGCACAAGGACCAGAGTTTGGATCCCCAGCACATAAAAGGCAGTGAACACCTGTAACCCCAGCAGTCAACACCTGTAACCACAGCAGTGAACACCTGTAACCCCAGCAGTGAACACCTGTAACCCCAGCAGCGAACACCTGCAATCCCAGCAGAGAACATCTGCAATCCCAGCAGTGAACACCTGTAACCCCAGCAGTGAACACCTGCAATCTCAGCAGTGAACACCTGGAATCCCAAGACTAGGGAGGGAAAAACAGGAGGATGCCTGGGAGTTGCTGGCTTAGCTGAATTGGTGTGTTCTATATTCAGTGAGAGACCCTGCCTCACAAAGTAAGGTGGAGAACAAAAAGGAAGATATCCATTGTTGACCTCTGGCCTCCATAGGCAAGTATGCACATATGTATGTACACGTGCACACACACATGATTATGTACACATATAAAAAAATCTAAAGGCACCTATCTAAGCAGTGGCATTACAAGTGATCTTTAAACATTTTAACATTTTTCAACTGTTAATATTTATAGCTTTCATATATAATAAATTACAGAAAGGGCTGCTATTAAATTAATGTATCTGCTATATAATACAATGTCAAAGGGTCTTCTATGGAAAATCATGCAGTGACTTAGGAAGGGGAAAGTACATAGCCAGAACAGCTGATTTTGTTGTTACTGTTTTTTCCTAGATTAATATTTAATGGCAGAATTGTAGGTAAGAGAACAACTTTTGCTTGCTAGGTGAACTTTTAGCATGATCAATGGCATGGCCCAAACTTGTTTGGGGAGCATTTCCTAAGACTGTTCCCCCAAACACAGTTTAGGTAACTCAAACATAAAGAAAGGCCCACTGGAGGTTAGTGTAGCTCCCTTGATTTGTTGGCCTGGGTCCTGGTGGAGATGCACACTGCATTCTGTAACTCAGGCTGTGCCTTTGCAGAGAGGTGTGTGTGTGTGTGTGTGTGTGTGTGTGTGTGTGTGTGTGTGCGCGCGCGCACACTTAGCCTTGAACAGCTTGTGGAAGATGTTATCTGGGCTTTAGGGCAGAAAAGTTCACATGGGCAGGATGGGTCAGGTTGGTGGCATCTGAGGTGAAGTCATGGCAGGCACTATGATTTCTCCGCAGGTTTGGTGGGCAGTCCAGAATGGTTTCAAGGCATTTCTTCCTTTCTGAGATGGTACAGGAATATCTTTACTCTTAACCACCATTTTCAGAAAAAAAAAAAAGTCTGGCTCCCATGGGAAGCTGGCCTAATTTCACAGTGACTCTTAGTTAACACTCACACAGGCATCATTTAACTTGGGCCTTGTCCTTAGCAGCTTGTCACTAAAATCCTGAAAGGAGTAGCTGGCCTTTCCCAAAGAAAGATAGTCTGTTCAAGCAGGTGCACTTCTGGACATCCCTGAGTAGTTGGCAACTTACTGAAATCACTGAGCTTGCTTTTAAATACATTTTCCTTTACCTCAGATGTCCCAGAGAGTTTCTGGGTTTCCCTGAGCCAAGACAGCCCCAGGTGTCTGTGCCTCCCAGGCACACATTTCTGAGGACAGTTCTCTTCAGTCAAAAAGAACAGAACCCAGCAAGGTAAGAGCTGAAAGCTCCAGAGGAGGGAGCCCCCTTTTCAGTTCTGCTGTTTACTGGGCCACAGGAAGAATTAGCATTCTGCCTGCAAGCACAGTTCTACTTTTCCCTTTGTTTTGAGAACAGAACTCACTCATGTGGAAATTACAGGGTAATATAAATGAATCTGAGTCCTGTTACCAGCCCTGTTCCTGCGATGCCTGCTGCTGCCTTCATCACCATTCAAACAAACAGAGGAAGCCTCAACAATGGTTTACTGTCATTTTTTATCCCATGATGGAACTTATGATGGTGTACATAATACCAACCCCAAAGCCTAGCATAGGCAACCACAGCAAAATTAGCATCCAAGATCCGACTGGACCAACAGCACAGAGCCCAGGGCTGGGCTTTCGGGTTCTGCATGGTGCAAGGCGTGGCACTTTGCAAGCATGTATGGACCCAATGTCTTCCATGCTGGCCACAAGCTTCACATGTGAGACTTTCCGTTCAGGTCTACATTATTTATAGCCAAAGAAATCATACAAATGAAAGGAGATCAGTCTGTGAAAAAGATTGGCTGAGGAGGTCGAGCTTACAAAGTCAGCCACTCTCCTGGCTTTGCTAGGAGACGGCAGGTTCCGCCTTCTCCTCTATGTCCGCTTCCATGATTGCTTCCCTCCATGTGCTCTTTGAAGAGAGTGTGGTGCTACCTGCCTTCTTCTGTAGCTAGGGTGCAGCATCCTGTAGTAAGCCTTGCTTACTCCAAAACTCAGTGAATAAATGAAAATGGGTGGTTCTAGCCACTGGTCCACAGCCTTTTCCTCCAGCTGGGATCTGACAAGAAGCAACACAGCCAGGAACGGCTGAAGCTCTCCTTCCCACATGGCTACCTCAGTGCGGTGGAATGTGCAGAATTCTGGCTTGTCCTGTTGGAATGCCCTCACCTTGCCCAAACCATGCTGAGACTAAGGATTACAGTCAAAGAACAAACAAGAGCTCAACTCACATTTCAGACCCAGCAATCCCTCTATTGAGAACCCCGGATGCGCCCTAATCTTGCCTGACACTCTTGATAAGACCCAGCAAAGCCATAACCCCCTCCCTCTCATCCCTTGAACTAAATGCCTGGGCTTCTGAAAACAGCTTCACAGCCAACTGGGAAGAGGAGACAACACATTGCTTCAAGACCAGGGCAAAGGATGACGTGAACACCAAGAGTTCACTGGCAACAAGGCGAGCAAACATCTCACAACACAGAAAACCTGCAGGCGCTTGGGTTCTCTGCCGGCACTTCCTGTCCCTGCCCCTTGAGCACAAAGCAGAGCAAGTGGAGCAGCTTCTGCTTATGGGTGTGGAAAGAGGTCAGTGATACTGACCTTCAATCCCGGCGGCAGCCAGTGGGCGGTGTGGTCCCAGACCCTAGGCCTTCTCTACTGTAGTGCAGGAACAGTAAGATCCCACTTTACAGGGATTCCACAAGAATGGGAGATGCTCTGTAGGTCAGGTGCCCCAGGCATGCCAAGGGGTCCGAGTCTCATCAGCTCCATGGATATTGAGCTGTACCAAAGCATACACACACTGAATGCTTGTGACTATCCCAGAATACACACACACACACACACACACACACACACACACACACACACACACCACACATACACACGTGCACCAACATACAGAGCAATACATTTGCTTCGGAGAGAAGTACCCCTATATAACATGGCAAACTGGGAGCGTCGTTACCCAGGGCTCACATCTCCCAACCACACTGTTTCTCTTCTGACCTTGTGGATTCAAAGATGATGTTTTAAGTCTTCCCCAAGGAAAGCGGTAGATGCTCCCGAGAGCAGGTGACAGCAACCCAGTCAATACCCACTGGGTTTACATGGAAGTTCACAGAAGAGAGTGGAGCCTCATGCTGTTCAGAGTATGCGTGCCATCGGCCGGAAGGCTCCATGCATTCCCCAGAACCCAGGAGGCTGCACCTCACACAAAGTAAGGTTTGTTTTTGAGACAATGAGGATTATGACCTGTAGCTGATAAACATTCCTAATTTCATGAGAATATCTTGTGGGTGGAAAGAAATCCTTCCAGGACCTCCAGGTGTGCTAAAAGGACCGGACTCCCATGTTGCCGCCACAAAGTCTGCCAAACTGGAGGTTTTGAAAGGTGTGTGAAGCAGTCTAAGGTCAGACTTCCTCCAAGAGTTAGGAAGGCTGCGGTCTTGGCCAAAGGACGGGGTGTTAACAAATGTTCTGAATCCCTCTAAACAGCTGAAGGTGAGAACAGTGAGGGCCAGCAGCTTCTGTCTGTAGCTACCCATGCAGATGGACCCCACAAAGAGGGGACATTTTAGGAAGGGACAGTGCTGTGGCTTGATTTTCCTTTGTCCTCGCTGGGCTCATGTGTTGGAAGCTTGTTCCTCAGTGGGATGGTGTGGAGAGGTGGCGCGAGACTGAAGCAAGCAGACTAGCTTCTCTCTTCTCTGAACTCCTGACTTGGCAAGCTTGTGCTGTAATCTATCTCCTCTCCCCTCCCCTCCCCTCCCCTCCCCTCCCCTCCCCTCCCCTCCCCTCCCCTCCCCTCCTCTCCCCTCCCCTCCCCTCCCCTCCCCTCCCCTCCTCTCCCCTCCTCTCCTCTCCTCTCCCCTCCTCTCCCCTCCTCTCCCCTCCCCTCCCCTCCCCTCCCCTCCTCTCCTCTCCTCTCCTCTCCTCTCCCCTCCTCTCCCCTCCTCTCCCCTCTTCTCCTCCCCTCCCCTCCTTCCCTATCCCTCTCCTCTCTTCTCCTCTTCCCTCCCCTGCCCTCTCCTCCCCTCCTCTCCCCTCCTCTCCTCCCCTCCCCTCCTTCCCTATCCCTCTCCTCTCTTCTCCTCTTCCCTCCCCTACTCTCCCCATCCCTCCTCTCCCCTCCCCTCCTCTCCCCTCCCCTCCTCTCCTCTCCTCTCCCCTCCCCTCCTCTCCTCTCCCCTCCTCTCCCCTCCCCTCCTCTCCCCTCCCCTCCTCTCCTCTCCTCTCCCCTCCTCTCCCCTCCCCTCCTCTCCCCTCCCCTCCTCTCCTCTCCTCTCCTCTCCCCTCCTCTCCCCTCCTCTCCTCTCCTCTCCCCTCCTCTCCCCTCCCCTCCTCTCCCCTCCCCTCCTCTCCTCTCCTCTCCCCTCCTCTCCCCTCCCCTCCTCTCCCCTCCCCTCCTCTCCTCTCCTCTCCCCTCCTCTCCCCTCCCCTCCTCTCCCCTCCCCTCCTCTCCCCTCCCTTCCTCTCCTCACCCCTCCTCTCCTTCCTTCCCCTCCTCCATCCCTCTTCTCTCTCTTCCCCTCCTCTCCCTTCCCCTCCTCTCCTCTTCTTTCCTCTTCCTTCCACTCCCTCTTTCTTCCCCCATCTTTATCACCATCTCTCCCTCTACTTCTTGGCTCCTAGAGTGGTACCATCTTCCATGACATCCTCACCAGAGTCCTTTCTTTCCAACCACCAGAACCCTGACTGAAGGAAACCATTTTTTCTTTATTCTCTTGTAGTGATGGACTAATGAGGATATGATCTTAGCCCAGGCACATGGGACTGAGATGGAACACAGGCAAAATGCTGGGAGTCTGGTTTATTTCAAGGAACTTTTAGCCAGGATATATATATTAGCATGTCTGTATTGGTGATTTGCAATTAAGGGAGAGATTGAATGTATACTTTGTCTCCTTTTGCCTCAGGGTTGAGTGGTGTAATGGAGACACGGCTGAGACCATGCGTGGCTAGAAGGAAGCATTAATGGCAGTGATGGAAAGGGTAGAACTCCTGTGGGTTCAAAGAGAATCTCTTGGTCTGGGCATGTGTGTGTGTCTGTGTGTGTGTGTGCGTGTGCGTGTGTGTATGTGTGTGTGTCTGTGTGTATGTCTGTGTGTGCGCGCGCGTGTGTGTCTGTGTGTGTGTGTGTGCCTGTGCATGTGTGTGTGTCTGTGTGTGTCTGTGTGTGTGTGTGTCTGTGTGTGTGTGCATGTGTGTGCGTGTGTGTGTGTGTCTGTGTGTGTGTGTCTGTGTGTGTGTGTGTGTCTGTGTGTGTGTGTGTCTGTGTGTGTGTGCGTGTGTGTGCGTGTGTGTGTGTCTGTGTCTGTGTGTGTGTGTCTGTGTGTGTGTGTGTCTGTGTGTGTCTGTGTGTCTGTGTGTGTGTGTGTGTGATTTGTACTTAAATGAAAAGAATCTCTCGTATTCTAAGGGATTAGAGCAGGCTCTAAGGTTAAGAAATCCCTAATTTAACTCCGTACCTGCCCCTTCCTTGATCTTTCATAAGCTTTAAAGGTCATAAAAACAATACATATATCAAAATGGTGTCGAGGAGATGACTTGAGATGATCTCTACAGAAGTTGCTCACATTGCTATTCTGTCAGCATATTAGTGTAAAGTGCTATGAATTTTCAGACGCATATGGTGATTAATATCTAACAGTTATGTGGTGTTTGTTGTGTCTGGCTCCCAAAATACCCTGAAAAGTACAGGCCAAATACTGTGTGGCAGGTGAGAGAATAGGGACACGGGGTCATGAAGACCGTTCTGTCCTGCGCACCATCTAGCTGAGGCCGTAGGACCCTGAAAGGCCAAAGACTGAAGAGGAAGAGCTATAAGGCAGCCTGTCCAAGAGAGGAGGCCAGAGGAGTATGCGTGGCCGGTCTGGGTGAGCTCATCCATTTACTTGTTTGGGGGACACAAATGGGCTTTGC